>NC_069391.1:26667500-27867500 GCF_027475565.1 Acinonyx jubatus
AAAATCCCCCGCCTCTCATTTCCTTAGGGGCCCATCATCTATTTCATCTTCTAAAGCTCCAGTTTCATAGCCTTTTCCCTGGGAGAAAAAAACTGGCTATGGGGTTAGCATCCATAGGTATTTAAAATGTAAGAGACCAGAGAGCATAAAACTTCAGTAAAGTAACACTGTGTTCGGAATTACCCTAACTTCATTCTAACTCTGTTCTCTTGGAGGTGACGTAATGGAGTGAAGAGCCCTGACTTGAGAATTATGCAGACGTGTTCAATTCTACTTATGAACTCTGAGACCTCCCTGAACCTATTTACTCATTTGAAAAATGAATAACAAGAGTACTTAGTACTTCATGGGTTCATTGTGAGAATTAAATAAGACATTTAATGGGCTTAGTAGATCTCTTACATATTATGCACTTAACAAAAGGAAGCTTCTCCTATTCTATGATCATGACTCCTAGAATCATTGAACAGGTGGTTAGAGTCAGTCCTCTTTTTGGGGGGTGGGGGAGAAAGATAGAAAGAGAGAGAGAGAGAGAGCAAGTGGGGTAGGGCTAAAGAGAGAAGGAGAGAAAGAATCTTAAACAGGCTCCACACCCAGCTCAGAGCCTGACACAGGGCTTGATCTCACAACTGTGAGGTCATGACCTGAGTTGAAATCAAGAGTCAGACACTTAACTGACTGAGCCACTCAGGCACCCTGAATCCAGTCCTCTTAATGACCTATAATTCACAACTCTTTTTTTATCCCCATAAGTTAAACATGATTTGACCTCTCTAAGGAAACGTCTATTAGCTTTGTCTGAAAAGTTCTCTGCACCTCCATCTCTGTAAAAGCTCAAAGCAAAGATATCAGTGCATACTAAACTAAAACCATGGCAGGGACAACTGGGTGGCTCAGTCAGTTAAGCGTGTGACTCTCGCTCAGGTCATGATCTCGAGGGATCCTGAGTTCGAGCCCCACGTCAGGCTTTGTGCTGATAGCTCAGAGCCTGGAGCCTGCCTCAGATTCTATGTCTCCCTCTTTTCTCTGCCCTGCCCCCTCCCCTCTCAACAATAAACATTAAAAGAAAAAACTTAAAAACCATGGCAACATGACTACAACTGTGTGCACATTACTGTTGACAAAGTACTCAATCTTCTTGGAACCTTACCACCACTCTGAGTAATAAACAGAGCAAGGTCATCATGCCTGCTTAGAAAGAAGACCAAGAGAGGTTAGGTGACTTGCACAAGTTCACACAGCTAGAATAAGGCAGAACCAGGACCAGAATCAAGGTCTTATAACTTCCAGTAATGTCCCTTAACTCCTAAGTTTGAACTCCTCTACCTGGAATTGGCCAACTGTTTGGCCCAGGGCTTCTGGGTTTGATGGCCTCATAGAAAGTATACAGGCCTACAGCCTGTATGCTGACCATGCTTGGCCTCCGGTTACACTGACAAAGCAGAAGAAAGAGGAGAGAAAGGAAAGGGAACAAGGAATTTCAAAACTCCAAAGACCTGAGCATGCCAACTCCTCATTCTAAATAAGAAAACCATCCCTCTCCTGAGGACACTCTGAATTCACAACAGACCCAAAAACAAAATGCAAAGGGGAAAATTAATTTAGGAGATGATTTGAAACAAGAGTATGGATTCATCATTGCTGGGTTTTCCTACCATCATTAATTCATTAACATTCATTGAGCACCTACCATGTGGTAGAGTCCATACTAAATTCTGGGAATCAGAAAAGGAAAATATGTAATTCTTATTTTGAGGACAATTAAATGTACTCTGTCTGTCTGTCTGTCTCTCTCTCTCTCACACACACACACACACAAATACACACTCATTTATATTTATGAGAAATATTAATTGACATGAGCAAAGCACTATAATTTACATATAAGCACTTTATATCTTAATTAACCCTGTGAGCATAGGCCCTGTTATTATCCCTATTTTATATATGAAGAAACTGAATCTCGAAGAACCTAAGGAATTTTCCCAGGGTCTAAGTAATATAGCTAGGTCTTGAAGCCAGGCAACCAAATTCTCATATCCATGCTCTAGCCTACTCTAATGTAAGGAGACAAACTCCTAAACAAAGAAGTTCCCCCCAAATATTTCAAAGGATGACAGGTCAGTTCCACCTGGCCAGTGAGGGACCCTAGAGCTGAGGATGGAGCCCACCGCACCTGAGAATGGCGTTCTCTCAGGTTACAGACTTAATAGAAGGTATGAAAGAAATTCATGAGTGGAGCTGTTGGAATTCTGTGTCCACTGTCCAGGCAGTATCATATCTCTTCTCTGAATTTTTCAAAGCACCACTTCTTAATGAATCTGCAGCAGCCCCAGCCGGGGTGATTGCAGACAGGGCACTAAAGAAAGAAAAGCAGGAGTGAGAGGGAGGGGATTGAGACAGCATGGAGAGACACTTTAGTTTCATTCCTATTGAATCTGTTCTTTATCTTTCAAAGCTGGAACAAGCAATCCAATCCATAACAGCCTTTTCCCCCCTCCAATAAATTGCATTTAAAAAAAAAAAATCAACTGGTGCAGGATTTATTGATCTGAATTGACAGTGAACCGCACAAATTCATACAAAAGAGTTTTCTCATTACAGAGTCATTTAAAGGACTTGTTAGTTCAGAGCATTCATTGTAAAGTTCACCTACAGTATTTTTTTTTAAAAGCCAAAAAATGTATAAAATTGAGCCTGCGCTATGTTTTTATTTCTGTCAATTGGATTTTTTCAGCATATTCTTTCAGCCATGTTCTCTTCAATTTGGTAGACAAAACCAGAAGGCACAACCTTGGCAATTTTTTTTTCCAAGAGGCAGCAACAGAAAACCAGGGGTTTTAGCCAGTCACAACTTGAAACCGAGTGCTAGAACTGATCAAAAGCAGTCTCTATGGAAAAGTGTGGTTTTGTCTGCAGGCCCCCCTCCATGTGGAAATGAAGTAGTTTGTCATCAAGGGTGGTTTGTTGGGTTTCTCAGCCTTCATATGGAATGTCACTCTACCATCTGCTCTTCTAGCTTTTGCCAAATGTAAAGCTCTGCCCCCAGCCACATACACTAAGGCTTATCAGACAGTTTCAGTCTGATCAGTCATAGTTTGACCCCTAACAGAAGCCTCCAAGTATGTAGATATTCATACTACAAAAACATTCCTTTAGGCATTTTGCCACAGGGTCAAGAAACAACCAGAGGCTCCACAAACAGTCACTGATTTGTCCTGAGTTGTCCTTCAATGACATTACCACTGTTTTCATGGAGGGATCCTAGCAGGAATATCCATTCTACTTATTGCTACATTTGTCAGAAGAAGAGTTAAGGACACAGACTCCAAAGTCAAGCTGTCTGGGTGTCATTTTTGGCTCTCCCACCTACTAGTTGTATGTCCTTGATGAGTTATTTAATCTCTTAGGTTAAATATATATACATACCTACACACACACACACACACACACACAAACACACACTTACAGGAGCTCCTAGTTCAATAAATGCAAGTTATTAGACTTAATCGTGCTTATAAAAGCTCTTGTGTAGGACACTGTATATTCAACTATTATATGTCTCTAATATTAGGTCCTCCATGAGTTTTTTTTAAGAATTCAATGTAAAGAAAATAGAGTATCTACCAAGCATCATGGCTTTGTCACATTGAAGAGCTCTGTAATCTAACCTAGTTCCCATTTTGCCTTTATAGAAAGGAATCTCAAATCTAAATGTGATGATAGCTTGTATTTGATTCGTCATGGCTAATATATTTATTTCACCTCCCTAATACTAGGATTTGATGCCCTGCTGTAGAATGCTTCAAGGTCATTTTGGGAAGAATCTACTTGACTGTTAGTTTCTTAGTTGCAAAGTACCTACCATTCCTATTTGTATACACCATATCTAAGCATAGAGAACAAAATAGGTGTTCATAAATATCTATCAATTTTCATGTTTGAGAAAATTTAAGAAAACAAAAGACACTCAAAAGATAGAGCTTGAATTAGCACTAATATTGTTCAAGGGGAAATGAAAGCAATTTGTGCCTTCCTCAAAACCTTCCTGTTTATTGCAATTAAAAACATGTTTTTACTATAAAGAGTTCAAGTAATGAGTTACTTGAGGGTCTTCATCTTATTCATCTTTCTTTTCTCACATCTAGCCTGGTGGTTAACACATTTGTGGTAAAGGTAATGAAAATATATATATAAAATTTTAAAAAATGACCATGAGTAATGGTTGGTTAGTAAACTCCCCAGAATGAAATAAAACTTACACTTCACATCAAGCACATCACATTATAATGACTCAATGGATGCGGTTAGAATGAATTCAAGCCATTCTTAGTTAATCTAAGAGAAAGATAAAGAGGAAGATAATAGGAAAAAGGGAGCAGGAAGCTGTCTCTGACCACATTTGTTCAGTCAATAAATATTTCTTAAGCACCTTCAATATGCCAAGCATCGTTCTAAACACAGCATTACAAGAGTGAATGAGTCAAAGGATCTGTTCTTACAGAGCTTTGGCCCCAGTGGAGACAAAATAAACAAGGAAACAGCGGAATAAATAAGATAAGCTTGGATAATAAATGCTATGAGGAAAATGAAACTGGACAACATGATGAAGAATAACTGATATGTAAACGTGGGTAATTTTAGATAGGGAGTCTACAAAGGTCTCCTGGTCTCTATTTGAGCACTTCTTTAAAAAAATTTTTTTTTAATGTTTTATTTTATTTTTTGAGACAGAGAGAGACAGAGAGTGAGCAGGGGAGGGGCAGAGAGAGAGGGAGACACAGAATCTGAAGTTTATTTATTTATTTTGAAAGAGAGAGAGAGAGAGAGAACAGGGGAAGGGCAGAGAGAGAGAGAGAATCCCAAGCAGGCTATGCGATCATCAGTGTGGAGTTCAACGTGGGGCTTGATCCCATAAACCGGGAGATCATGACCTGAGCTGAACCTCCAGTAGTAGGAAGACACCCTCTGGACTTTCTGGAGAATAAGTGGAGCCGTTACCTTGTCCCAATTCCTCTCATTGCAGTTCAGAAAAAAACCTAGAGAATGCTGACCTGGGCCAATTCCAGATCACTGGTGAATTATAGGCAGATGTGACTCAGGAACAGCCCTATGGAAGAAACGTGCAGGACAAGCCATGTGGGAAGGACATAGAGCTACTAAGCTCTTGGAGCATGTCTTTCTCACTGCACCTCTAGGTACTTGCCACTTTAGAGTGAGTTCAGTGTGCTGTGCTGTCTGCACAGGGCCCCCACATGGGGCTCAAACCCACAAATGGTGAGATCATGACCTGAGCCAAAGTCAGAGGCTTAACCGACTGAGCCACCCAGATTTTTATTTGAACAATTTTTATTATAATATCATTGGGCTATGACAATCTCTCCTACATTTACCTCTCAAATCTGCAACTGAAGTATGATAGGTCATAGTCTCAAGTACCTGTAGGACTCAAAAAATTTTGCTGGATTAAAATTTTTTTAATGTTTGTTTATTTTTGAAGGGGGTAGAGGGGCAGACAGAGGAGACAGAGGATCTGAAGCAAACTCCACCAGAGAGCCTGATGTGGGGTTCGATCTCACAAACTGTGAGATCATGAGAGCTAAAGATGGACACTTAACTGACTGGGCCACCCAGGCGCCCTGGATTAAAAAAATTTTAAGGGAGTATTAACTCTACTTGGAGGACACTAAAGAAGGAAAAAAAAATTTTTTTTCATGGGAGGGAAAGGGGTTGAATCAGGACAAGCTTCAGAAGCAGGGTAAGGAAAGGCACAGAAACAGGAAATTACATACCATATTTAGGAAACAACTGTAGTTTAGGGGTAGCATGGCTGGGGTAGGTAGTAGAAGGTTCATTGGTAGAGGCTGGTTGTAGCAAGGTTGTGAAAAGACATGATTGCCATGTTTGGACTTTCTCCTTCAGGCAATGTGGGAGCCGTCAGAGATTTTACAGCAAACAAGGTCTCTGGAAGGCAGAAAAATCACCCTGGCAGCTGAGAAAGAGATCAAAGAAAGGGAAAGAGAGATGCCTGGGTGGCTCAGTCCCTTAAGTGTTCAACTTCAGCTCAGGTCATGATCTCGGAGTTCATTGGTTCGAGCCCCGCGTCAGGCTCTGTGCTGACAGCTCAGAGCCTGAAGCCCACTTTGGATTCTGTGTCTTCCTCTCTCTGTCCCTCCTCCACTTGCACTGTGTGTCTCTCTCTCAAAAGTAAATAAACATTAAAGCATAGAAGGAAGGAAGGAAGGAAGGAAGGAAGGAAGGAAGGAAGGAAGGAAAGAAAAAGAAAGAAAGAAAGAAAGAAAGAAAGAAAGAAAGAAAGAAAGAAAGAAAGAAAGAAAGAAAGAAAGAAAGAAAGAAAAAGAAAGGGAAAGAAAGAAAAAAAGGGAAAGAGACAACAGAAGGGGAATCAAGACAAAAGTAGCTACAACGACCTAGTTGAGAAAAGAAGAGGCGCTGGGCTAGGCTGTGGCAGCATGGATAGAGGGACACTATGTAGATTCAAGAATATTAATGAAGGGCACCTGGGTGGTTCAGTCAGTTAAGTGTCTGACTCTTGATATTGGCTCAGGTCATTATCTCACAGTTCACTAGACTGAGTCCTCCGTCAGGCTCTGTGCTGAGGGTGGAGCCTGCTTGGGATTCTCTCTCGTCCCTCACCTTCTCATTCTCTCTCTCAAAATAAACAAACATATTTTTAAAAGAGATATGAAATAGAATCAATAGGATCAATAGAATCAGCTGTACCTGAACCAATTGCCTCTAGCTCAGAGGAACTGGAAAGGGTTGCTCAGCAGTTGCCAGCTCAGAGAACTTCATTTACTCATGGTTTGCCCATATGAGAGGTTGAGATACATAAAATGTGTTAAGAAAACCAATACCTTGAGCAAGTGGCAATTCTGTCAACAAATATGGAATCATTTTCCTTTCAGTTTATATGAGAGTCTGAACCAGGAAGAATCCAAAACACTTCTTGGGTCAGCAACCAGCATGGACTTTTACTCTCAGTTGGCCAGTTTGACATGGAGTCTTTTTATCTAAGAATGTCAGCCATGGAACTGTGCAGGCTAACTCCCATCTTCACAAGAAGAGTTTGTCTGCACAGCAGTGGTTTGCAACTTAATATTTTGCATAAAAATTCATGAGGTGCAGTATCCATTTCAGCTATGTTATAAAGTAGTAAAAGGAAGAAAGAGGGAGGAAAAGAAAAAGTTCAGCCCTGCACGCAGATAGGGTTCATTTTGAGTGATGATTGCGAGCCATCCTTGGAAATTACAGATGCTACTTGGTTCACTATTATTTTGCAGCATCTCCAGTAATCTTCCATGATCATTTATAACAGCATGTCTGATGACTTTCAAAACGTAACGGGAAAGGGTACTTCTGTGAAGCATGTCTACTCAAAGGAAAAATCAATCTTGGCTGCTGAGGGAGTGAACTTTGTACCACCACGATTAGACAGTTAGAGATTTCAACATATAAAAATAGGAATGGCAGGGGTCCAGTCCTCCGAAGTATATGTGTGTATAATGTGTGTTCCAGTTGCTTGAACGGTTTGTGATTTCTCCTTTCATCCAAACAAAACACAACATGTGTCAAGAATCCAAATTGGCATACTCCAATAGAAAATATTCATGAACTCCTTAATAATAACTACTAATGTTTACATAATGCCTTTACAGTTTGCTAAGTACTTGTCACACACCTGAGCTGCTGATCATCAAAAAACACCTCACACTTTCCAACCTTCTTTTCTTCTCTGACAACCAGTCCTATTACCTGGAATCTTCTCCCCAAACATCTCTGCCCCTGTACTTTAAGGGTAAGCTTAAAATTTCCCTTCCTGTAGCACGCTCTCAGGCTATTTTAACCCTTACAATGAAGATATATTCTATATTGTGTAATGATCTCAAAAGGCAGTGTAGTGTGGAAATTTAGCAATATTCAGCACCAGAAGACTGAGGTTCAAAGGCTAGTTTTACAATTTATTAGCTGTATGACCTGGGCCCATCTTTAAACCACAAAACAGGTGTCAAATTGTTATGTACTTCATATGATTTTTATTTTGTGTAGGTCAAAAGAGATGTTATATATAAATCTGTTTTGTAATCCTAATTGATTATGTAAATATGAAGCATTAGTATCCCACTATATTTACCTCAGAGGGCTACTATGAGGACTAAGTAATTGATGTAAGCACTCAATCCAGGGCCTGGCACATAAATGCGCAATTAATGAGACTATTGGATATTATTTACTTGTTGATTTATTTAGCAGATCTGAATTAGGCACACATTATGTGCAAAACATTGTAATGGATGTAGTGCCTTGCCTCATCTTCTATATAATGCACCGTGGAGGGAAAAAACATTGTTGTAAATAAACAGGACAACATAGTGACTAGGAACAATGGCTCTAGAATCAGATCACCTAGGCTCTAAGCCTAATTCCAACTCTTTAGAACTGTGTGACCATGGGCACGTTACTTACACTGTTTGTGACTCAGTTTTCTTATCTGTAAAATGAGGAAAATGATAGATCCTTAAATACAGGTTTGTCATAAAGATTATGCAAATTAATCCACAGCAACAGCCCCAAATGGTGTTTAGCACATGGAAATTGTTCAGTAAGTGTTAGATATTATTATACTCTTCCAGGATAACGACCTCAGAAATTGTTTTTCTTGTGTATTAGGGAAATAAATGTAGTAAGGAATGTACTCAATTATTCATTCTTTGAATCCATCCCACTGCTCCTAATTCACCTCTCTGCCTCCATTCTTGTCCTCTCCCAATGCACCCTCGTGTTCTAACTAGTCAACCATCTAAGACATCAAGCTGATCATGTTAAAACCTGCAATGTATCCTTAACCTGCTTATAGCTTTCCATTCCCTGGCTTCACAGTTCTCTGCAGCTCCTCTTCTACAATTTATCTCAGCCAACTCTCCAGACTGTTGTGGTTGCAGAGCCACGGAGATGACCTGGGAGAAATTAACCCATCCCCTCCAGTAATTTTCAGTGACCAAATAACTTCATTTTTAATATGGGTAACAGATAGCTTATCAATTTTGTGTCAAGATGCTATGCAAATTCAGCTTCAAGGTAAGTTCTCTGGTTTTCTTCCAACAGATTATCTCCCTCAAACCTCTCCTATGTAAAAACTCTGAAGCCATCATGCTTAATTGCCTGCCCACTCATGCCATTTCCTCTCACACCTCCCTATCATTTGTCCAAGCGATTTCTTTTCTCTGGGATCCCACCCCCACCATCAACAACAATGCCCATTTATCATTTCTAGACTCAACTCAATTATCTTCTCCTCTAAGAAGACTCTTAGGACTCTCCAGGCAGATTCAGTCATTCTCAACAGTTTATACTTGGTGGAATATCCCTATAATATGTCCTTCCCGAAGGAAGACTTGGCTCAGTATTTTTGGCACCTTGTACAACCACATACCTACTAAATACTCAATAAGTACTAGTCTAAGTCAATATTTGGAAGATCAGATTATCCACATAGAAAGCTTTGAATAATAGAATTCTAAAAATCACAAAACTTCAATGATGTCAACAATGCTGGTCAATGTTAGATTTTTTTGTTTAGTATCTTTATAATAATAATGAAACTCTCGGGGTGCCTGGGTGGCTCACTCGGTTAAGCGTCCGACTTCGGCTCAGGTCACATTCTCATGGTCCATGAGTTCGAGCCCCACATCGGGCTCTGTGCTGACAGCTCAGAGCCTGGAGCCTGCTTCAGATTCTGTGTCTCCCTCTCTCTCTCTGCTCCTCCCCCGTTCATGCTCTGTCTCTCTCTGTCTCAAAAATAAATAAACATTTTAAAATAATAATAATAATGAAACTCTCATGGGGCGCCTGGGTGGCTCAGTCAGTTAAGCATCCAAAGCTTGGTTTAGGTTCAGGTCATGATCTCGAGGTGCATGGGATCAAGCCCCACATCTGGCTCTGCGCTGACAGCATGGAAGCTGCTTGGGATTCTCTTTCTCCTTCTCTCTCTGCCCTTTCCCCCACTCACATACATGTGCTCTTGTTCTCTCAAAATAAATAAACCTATAAAAAAAAAATGAAGCTCTCCAAAAGCCAAAATAGCCCCATTAATACATGTCAGTAACATTGTTATCACCATTCAAAAACACATTAGCGTTCTAAAATAGTCATCTCTGTAATGGGTGCTAAGTATATGGAGATGTTAAAGTAGCCAGCTTTTCTGAACAACAACAACAAAAATCGAAAGGATCTAAGAACAAGAAGAACAATCGGTAAAAATACCTACTGAGTAGTTATGATGTTTCAAGACTGTATGTGGTACAACACATGGATTATCTCACTTTCACCTTACAAAAAGTCTGTATGCTAGATATTTTTACCTCCATTTGATAGATGAAAAAACTGTGTCTTGGAGAAGTCAAATAACTTGCCCAAAGTCACAACTAGGGAAAGGGAAATCAGAATTTGAATCTGACTGTTTTAGGAAACTATTATACTACCAATTTCAAGAATAATTTCTGCCATGATGATATATAGTTTCAAGTCTCCAGGTAGGAACTCTTAGTCTGGACATATGTGAGAAGTACCAAAACATGAGCAAGAAGCATTTAAGGACTTTCCGAATTGTCTCTTAAACTCCAGCCCCTTTCTTTTTGTGAAATATTGGCTTTCTTTCGAAGGTTAGCTTCACTGATAGTTGTTCCAGATCCAAGTCATACATGCCTTCTCTGCACCAAGTCATACTATACATTATTTTTTAAACACATCACCTTAGCACACCATTTCAATTGCTGATAAGACTGGGGAGATGGATCGGGGCAGAGTGGTGAAGGGCCTTGAGAATTTAACTAAAAAGTTATCTTCCTATGCTGGTGGGTCCTATTACATTGAAAGTTTCTGAGCACAGAAATGACATATACACAGCAAGATTGTAGAATATAAATCTACCAGCAGTACAGAGATAGATAAGAAAAGTAAGGAGACTAGCTCAAAGGAAATAGTGTATTGTGACCCCCCAGAAAACAAAAACAAAACACTAGAGAATTGGTAGCAGAAATGGAATAAGTGGAGAAATATTAAAAGATACTATAAAAGTCTAGATGATGCGGAAGAAAAGCAGAAGTAGAGACAAAGATTGACTTTGATGCTGGGGTAAGGATTTTGAACTGCATTTGGACTATTTTTCCTAACGTGATGGGAAAATAGCCAATTGCTGTGTCTGCAAATCGTTGGAGTTTTGACATAGGAAGCAGGAAGATAGATGGGTCAATGGGTATCAGTTGAGTGGCTGAGATTTCTAGGAAAGTCAGGGTAGAGAAGGAATTCAAGGATAAATCCTTGAAGATGACTCCATTCAGAAGACTCAGTGATCCAGTCAACAAACGTCTGTTGATCACCAGCTATATGGCAGGCACTGTTCAGAGTCCAGAGATACAACAGTGAGCAAAGCCTCAGCCCTCCTGCTGTTCACAATAGAGTCTGAGAAGGAATAGCCAGAGAGGTAGAGAAAAAAACCAAGATGCTATAATAATCAGCTCAATAAAAAGTTTCAAAAAGGAATTTGTGGTCAACCACAACAACTTACAGTCTATCCTTCTCACCAGAAATTCAGAAAAAAATGAAACTACGCATGTTCAAGGTGTAACAACATTGCCCAAAAGTTCTTCTCCAGACCCCATATTTGGACTATTAGAACCATCCACCAGAAAGGCTGAAAGTAGTTGAAAATAAAAAGCAGGTCTTTGAAACCTCTTTAGGATAGACTATTATAGGTTCATCAAGGTATTGTCTCTGACTACTCAAATAAAGTCCCCAAAATGGAACAGGACACTAACCAGGAGGGGAGAAAATACACAGGCTGAAGAAATCCAAAATGTGACTTGTCTCAAGCAATTTTTATGCTTTAACAGGAATTTAATCCATATGTTCCAGATTCTTTTACATTCTAAAAAATGTCAGCACGTAAAAGCTCTTTGATGTCCAGAGATCTTTCCAATTCTTTTTACGAGACTTGTTAAGTCATATCACTTCCAAATTGGAAGTTGTGTTTTACTCAGAGTAAACAAGCTCACACACCAGCAACCCAGAGTTTGGGTCAAGGAGGAAAAGACAAAACCCTCAGTAAACATGTAGAACATAAAAATAATAATTTCCTTCCTTGACGTATGTGGTCCACATGTAAGCGGGGCATCAATCAGTTAAGCACAAAACCAGACAATAAAGCAAGTGTATAGTGTTTAAGACCAGCTGCTACAGGCAGAGACAAGGGTGTGGAGAGTGGCCAGAGAAAACACACTTGATAGTGGGACTCATGAAGTAATCACAGAGTAAATGACTTTTAAGAAATGTAAGGAAAAAATTATTTAAGCCAACACTCACCCCAGAAATTGTTTCATCCACTGAAAGCCAGAGAGAGAGAGAGAGAGCACGCTATAAAGACCCTCCCTTCACAACAGTGCAGAGAAGGAGGCGTTTTGTAATAAGAATTTCACAAAACAAGTTTTCCTGAAAGAATATTCTGCCTCTAGGATTTTCACAGATTTGTGCAATAGCAAATGAAAACAGAAATCATTGGAGAAATAGAAATCCACGAAGAAATCTTTACTGTATAGATTGAACTTAAGCAATTTCATTCATAAGGATTAAAAACTGTGACATCAGTATTGAGAATCTGCCAAGCAGCTTCTGTTTCTCCACTGAAACTGAAAACAGAAACAAACTGATGCAATTGTAAGGTTGGCTCAGCCATCTACAGAATGAGTGTGGCAAGAGGCACTGGTGATGTACTATTGTGCATTATAGTGTGTATCATTTCCTTTAGAACAATTCTTTTTTTTATGTTTAAAAATATTTTTTAATGATTATTTATTTTTGAGAGAGAGAGAGACGGGGGAAGGGACAGAGAGAGAAGCCCAAGCAGGCTCCACACCATCAGTACAGAGCCTGATGTGGGGCTCGAACTCACAAACCATGAGATCATGACCTGAGCTGAAATCAAGAGTTGGACACTTAACCGACTGAGCCACCCAGGTGCCCCACAATTCTGGCTTTCTGTAGGACACCAAGATACTATGCTTTTTCACTGGTCAATTCTGAAATTTTCTGTTTTATAGAGAAGAAATGTTTATTATTTTTAACATCCCACTACCGTCTATGGAGGGCCTAACAAATCAAGAGCCCATGTTGCCAAAACTGGTACCCAAATATTAGCTAGGACAGAGCCAAATGGCTCAGCATAAGTGGTAAAAATCTGAGGATGAGAGATCTGGGAAGGGGAAGAAAGGAGCCAGTGAGATGGGGCAAAGTCTGGGCTGGGAGAAACTTTTTTGATAATAAACATGGAAAGACTTGAGAGGATAGACATGTCTTCAAGACTTGACCTGAGTCACCTGCTGTGCACAATTCGGTATGACCCTATGATTCTATTTCAAGTAGCATCTGACAAAGGAGTGGAATGTTGTGTCAAAATGGGCAAGGAGCTAAAGAAAAGGCAAAGCAGATATAGGGACTAGAGCCACCCAGCTTGTATCTGGAAAGAATAACTTCTTTCCCTACCACCTGTTCCTAACCTGGGTCACAGCTCTGATAGGAAGAAAGATGCAGGGGGATATCAAATGTAGACTTCATGACCAAGGGGCTCTGTTTCTATGGACAACACTGGAACTCTTATCAATTACATTCAAACCCATGGCTATCAGCTGTGATATTTAGTGATCACCAGAGTTCCTAACACACAGTAATGACTATGTGAATATTGAGAATGTTGAGGGAACGAATGAGCCAAGAAAATAATCAGTCTGTGTGAACTAACAAGGAGCAATAGAATCCACAAAGAGTTAAATCCACAGATGCAACAGAACAAGGTAAGGAGAATAGAGTATCCGTTGCCTTGCTACTCAAAGTGTGGTTCATGGGCAGCACTGGCATCACCTGGAAGCTTGTTAGAAATGAAGAACCTCAGGCTTTACTCCAGACCTTTGAATCTCATTGTACATTTTAACATAGTTTCCAAGGGAATCATAGGCCCACTGATCTAGACCATAAACAGGACAGGCAATACGAAAGCCCCACTGACTAAGAGGGTAATCACCACCATAATGAGGAGGCATTGGTGGTTACTCCTAGACCACCCTGTGGCAATGCCTGTATATTATTTATCTGTCACTCTGAAGGGTGAATTCTATCTGCCACAAAAACTCTCCTTTTCTCTTCACGAATGCCCAAGGAAAGAAGAACTTATTTGGATAATAAGAGAGGTAGGTACGTATATAGGTAGGTAGATAGATAGGGTTGTTTCCCATTCTGATATCTCAGTATACATTTGCAGTGGTCAAATCCGCAGTCTCGGAAAAAAGTATGTACTGCCAGATATATTGCTTACATTATCACTGTTAGTACTGGTAACTGTAACAACAATAAGAAGAGCTAACTGCTATCCCGCGAACACAGGCGTCCAGTGGGTACAGCCACACTTCCCATGGTTTCCACATTTGATCCTCTTAAGAACCCTGTGATGTAGGTTCTTTTCTTACCCTCACGTAATCCTCCAGCACTGTGGCATGGGTATTTTTGTGCAGTTACAGATATATTACAGTGACAGATACGTAAGAAAACAGCAATTAAATCCTAAGAAGTTCCTGTATTCAAACCCAGACATCCCTGTCTCCAGTACCTGCACTTTTCCCAATAGAATGTGTGGCCCAACAATAGCCAAAGCAGATGCAAAGGCAAGCATCTCTCCTTGAATAACACTTCCTAGGGGCCTCTTGCTGATGGGCGGCTGCATCCACAGCACCAACCCCCAAATACTCCGAAACCAGATTCATAGGAGCTTGAAGTTGTTTTCTATGTCAGTGTACAAAGTGATGGGAATGGAAACCGCACTGAAACGATTTTGTCTTAAGATGACAGAAGCAGAGAGTGAGCTATGCACATCCTCCAGGTGTGGGCTATGATTCTCCAGCGACACATGGGACATAGCACCTACAATCTCTGGGTGCTCTTAACACCTTTGGGGACCAGTTCCTTACTCTCCTTCCCTGGAGAGTGTGCACAGTTCTCCTTCTGTCGAAGTCTGAGGACTATAATTTCTAAGGATAAGTCTTCTTTTAGTGTCTTACTTTGTCCTAGGCAAGTGGCTCAGATTCTGGCAGTGAAGCAGAGTAGCAAAGCTGCTGATGGGGATCCTGAGGGATCAGAGGGAAAAAGGCTTGTAAGAGGCTACATCAGATGGCTTCATTCCAAATTCCTTAACTGCCCTATTTTCCTGTTTCCCTGTCTATGAAATAGGATCTATTTTACCTTAGCTGGAAGCAGTGCTAAGTACATCAATCAGAGTGGAGCCTAGTAAGTACTAAAGGAAGAAATTCTTTTTATCCAAACTTGGTTGTTTTATATTCTTTGTGTCAGAGGCACTGATTGCCCAAGACACTCACATCACTCTGAAAGGGAGTCATGCAAACTGCAGCTGGAACTCCCAACTCAGACAGTTCTGCAAGCTGGCACCAAATGCCCCTCTTGCACAACCACTAGTGTCAGTAAAAGCTTTATTAAAGAAAAAAATAGGTGTGTATTAGTTTCCTAGGGCTGCCATAACAAAATACCACAAACTGAGTGACTTAAAACAACAGAAATTTATTGTCTCAGCAGTCTGGAGGCTAGAAGTTTTAAAATCAAGGTGTCAGCAGGGGAATCCTTTATTGCATCTGGTGGTTTGCTGGCCGTCTTTGGTATTTGCTGGCTTGCAGCTACATCACTCCAAATTCTGCCTTTGGCATCTCATGATATTCTCCCTGTGTGTCTGTATCTTCACACGGCCCTCTTCTTATAAGGATGCCAGTCATACTGGATTAGGGATCCAACCTACCCTCACGTGACCTTGTCTTCACTAATTACACCTGCAATGATCCTATTTCCAAATAAGGTCACATTCTGCCATACCAGGAGTTAGGACTTCAACATTATCTGTTTTGGAGGACACAGTTCAATTCATGACAGGATAGATTCCAAATACTATGCAACACAACAGTAAATGACTCCAAACTCCCTAACATCCCCAAAGTACATTCCCTTTCATAGGGAGTCATAGTCCTCAGACTAGCTTGAGTTCACACAGACTAGTTACTCCCCAGCCTGGTGAAGAAAGGCAGGATGATGCAAGGAGTAGGAAGAGTCTGGATGTGGGAGTCACAACAACCTGCATTCTAATGCCAGCCGGATTCAACATTTTATATGCTGGGGAGCAGAGGCAAGTCAGCTGACTTCTTTGAGCCTCCGTTTCCTCATCCTTAAAATGTAGATAGTAATTAACTGTAGCATTCATTATAGGTCCTCACCCATATTCCCTTGAACCTCCCACCTGCCAGCATCTTCACTTACTTGTCTAAGGATTTCTCTGTCCACAAGAGCCCCCTCTGCTCACCCATGGCGGGCCACAAGGAAGGAATAATTAACATGCTCAGAGTGCAGCCCTCAACCAATGAGCAAAGGGAACCAGTGCATTAAACACCCTAGCTTCCTCACACAGTGGCTGCGACAATGCTGAGGCACCTGTCCCACACTGGTTCCCGAGTTGCCCAGCAGGATTAGCCCCAGTTGCCCACATTGTTAACTTACTTCTCAACACACCCTTAACTGGCTACCTCCCCTTCCCTGCTCACTTCCTCACTCCTTCCCAGTATTTCCTGGGACCACTTCTCAAACTACTTGTACTTGAACCTTGTCTTACAGCCTATTTCTAGGAACACCACCTTGGGGCAATGTATTTTGCTTTGCAGAATTATTAGGAGAGTAAGAAATCATATAGGTGAAAAACATGATATGTGGTAGGGGCCCAGTAAATGGGGGCTATTAAAATAAGGCATTTCCATTCAAGAGGGATTATAATATTTGTGAGGGGCAATGATACAACAAACTATTGGTTGCTACTAGAAACATACTCTCTTTTTCACATATGAATGTAACTAAACCCCTTTCCAACAAGGGTTAAAGTGAATTTTCTTGCAGAAAAAGAATAAGGGGAGAAAGGGAAGGAAAGGGGGGGGAAGAAAAAAGAAAAGAAGAAGTTATTTTCTTTCATCTTGTTCAAATTCTGACTCCATCACCTACTAAGAGTGTGCCTTTGGAAAACTTTCTGAAGCTAATATTAACTATCATGAGAAGTTTTAAGTGGTAGAGCTGTGAATCCTCAAGAAAGATACATAATGTCTCTAAGCCTCAATTTCTTCACCTGACTTGTTCAAGGTCACACGGGCATTATGGGATGGAGCCAGCAGGTGAACCCAGGCAGCCTGAATCTAAAGCCTACACATTTAGCCACAACATTATACTCCTTCCCTCATATGAAGCGCATTTAATCACCCAGCTGGGACCTGCATTTAAATCATTCAAACATGAAATTTTTAAGGAATAAGATGCCTTTGCATTGAAGTTAATGTACTTTCTGAGGTTTCTATAGCAACAAAAATCTAAAATCACCTCTGGTGGTATTACTTACAAAAGAAGAGAGAGGTTCCTGCTGACCCTTTATCAAAGAATTTGTTTCTTCAGGACAGGTCTAGCCACATGGAAGAGAATTGTGCGATGGATTCTCAAAGACGTGATTGCTCCACTTGACTGTGAGGGTTGTACATTAATATAATCAATAAATAGTTTTGAACACTTATGTGCTGGACCAAAGACGTTACAATATTGTTTCTTTTCTCAAGGAACTCACAGTCCAGTAGAAAAGACAAATGTATTACAAGTGCCAAGACATCACATGACCTTATTAGTGATACAGGAGAGCCAAGTGCAAAATGCAATGGGAGTCGACAAAGGTAAAAACATAATTGGCTGGAGAATCAAAGAAATCTTCCCAAAGAGGGAAAAATTGAGTGTCTATTCTCCAGATGAAAGGCAAACCAATCGTTAACAAACACCATCTTGTTTTTCCCCTCTTTCTCTATCCTGCATTCCCCATTCCCGCATTTGAGCTTCCTGGGATCACCTCCCAAATAAACTACCTGCACACAAGGGCTTGTCTCTGAGTCTGCTTCTCCAGGGGAACCCAAACCAAGATGACATCAATCAGGTTGATTCATTCAATTTCCTGGATACATAATTTACAGTTAACTCAAGGTGATGGGCCCTTCAGGATTCATTAAAGCAAGTTCATCTGCATTACAGGATTCAGAGTAAAAATCCCCAGCAAAGTGAGTGGCCCAATACTGGTCCCTGATCACTTCCCTCTTTCTTGTAGGAGCTAAACTTGAGTTCGTTTTCAGTTCTTAGTGACCAAGCCAAAGCAAGAGCTCAAGAGCACATCCCCTACATCCCTGAGCATCCTCCTGTCAGGAGCCATGGGAGGCAGTCCTTCACCTTCGCTGACTGAGTTACAGGTCACTGTGGTCCCTCCGCCACCATCCCAGGATGCTCCAGGGACAGCCATTAGGAATTGTCACAGGGAATGTTTGGAGGCATTGCTCACCACACCCTCTGTGCCCTTCATATGGGGTTCTACCAAAACACTGCTCCAAAACAGCGTTTGGAAAAGTTTTGTTTGTTTCGAATGACTGAAATACTATTCTATGTGGGTCATATCATCCACAATGCTGATCGTATTTTCCTTCTCACTTTTGCCAACACAAGCTTGGCATCAAATCTGAAGTTCACCCACAGTCAAAATCCTTTGTCACAGTAAGTGAGCTTATGCTCTTTCTGTTACCAAACTTCATATTTCACTTCTTTCCATTCTTCTGTTCTCCTCATTCTGATTTCTAGTTTATAATGCTTTATTGAAAATGACCTCATAATCATAATCATCTGTCTCAGATCTTTTGTGGAATTCACAGACTGTTTTGAGTGTCTGTATATGTAAAAACTACATTCAGTAAGAGGAGCAGGACAGTGACCAAGATAGCCAGGCTCCCCAGCACCACAGAGCTTACTTTCAGGGGGAAGAAGGTGGAATATAAATAGATTATGGGGTAAATTTTTGGCACAACAAAATTTGTCCACCAAATGGGCACTTTTTCTTTTCTGCCAAGAAAAAAGAAAAAGACTTACTATGTTTTCAATTTTGTCTTTATTATAAGGACCCTTGAACAGTGTTTAGTGCTTAATTCCTATAATTCATCTCGGGATCCTAATACAATTACCTCTTCATTTTTTCCAACTTATTGCTGATGTTTTTTCGGACTATCCTGTTTTGTATGATTTAATTTTGTAGCCCGTCATAAATTATTTTCTGCAAGAGTAAGAATACATACCTTAATAAATTGGTGCTTTCCCTTCAGCCCTGAATTGTCAGCGTCTATGTTATATGGTGTTTTCCTTATAAAACAAACCAACTCAGTTCTGTAACAAGCCCCAATAACCTGCAAACCAGAGCCCAGGCTATCAGTGCTGACTTGAGGGGAGAGAGAATGGCACCCAGATAAGATAGCAGCATCTCTTTCCTTCCCTACAACTGCAAGCATCTCTTCAGGGAGAGCAATGAATTCAAGTCTGGAACCCATACTCAGGTGATCAGAGAAAGAGTACCTGGAATGGTAAAAACCCTGAAAACAATGCCTTGGAAGGAACTGATGAAATGACTGGGGAAATTTAACTTGGAGAAGAAAACATTCAGTAGAGAAATCCAGTCTTTAAATATCTGAAGAGGCAGTAGATTTGTTATACATGGCTCAGTGGAGCAAAGGTGGAATCACATGTGGAAGCTTCAACTATGAACAAGGAAGAACTTTTTAATAGAGGAGTGTCATGCAACCACACAAGCCTGTGACTTCCTGCACCCTATATGACTCAGACTGGCTCCTCTGCTGGCTTTTTGTTTCTTGCAACAAGATCTAGGAAACCACTCTGTGTTACTTTCTTCTTTAATGCTGCTTCAAGAAGTAATGAGTTCCTCATCATCAAAAGTAATCAAGCAAAAGTTGGACAAGCACTTGGTGAGGATATTGCTGACAAAAGTTAAGTATTTCTCAGGTATCTCTCAAAGCTCTGGGATCTGAAGGTATGAGCTTCAAGAGGAGGGAAGCAAACTTCTCCCAAGAGTCTCAGTCTTTGATTAGATCAAGATGTGTTGCCTTGCTTCTCACACTCTGCATAAGCCTTCTCGATTTTGTAAGTACATTCCTCTCACCCCCTATTCCAATACATTTCTCACATGAGGTGGAACAGATGCTGGGGTAATGCTGACTAAAAATAAAAGCAAGGGGAGGAAAAAAAACCCCTATTTTACAATAAATATCTCAGCAAAAATTTTATATCCTGAATGGATTTGGCAGCAAAAGAGCAGCTACTGCCTGGTTTGTGGGTCTTCCTTCTCTCACTTTTATAACCTGATTAATATGCCAATCAGATTTTTGTAATCAGGAGCAGGGGACATTAACCTCATAAAGCACGTAGAATGAATCTTCTCTCAATAAAGAAGGATGTATTTCCTGAATTGGTCTCTTTGCTCTTTTTTTTTTTTACTTCCAACTGCATTGGGAATCCAGCCTGTTAGAGACGACCAAAAATCCTTGCCATCTGCCAGTGCTCTGGCCCTTGAAGTAGCATACTGGTATTCTCACCCTTGCTCTGATGGACCAGACAGCAGCACCACAAGGACCCTGACTGCACTAGGAGACAGTGGTACCCACTGAAGCTGTCCCAAGAGACTACAGGCCTGAAAAGGGTCTTAATACTCTCTAGATTTCTCTAGCCATCCAAACCAAATAATGATACATTGGAAAGGTGGGCTCCAAGCGGCTACACTAATTTCTGAACCTTACTGAGTTAGGCCATCATTATGGGGCCTTCAGACCTTCACATAGAAGCAATAATTAAGCACTGTTAGGTACAAGGCACCGAGAGAACTCTAAGGATCAACAGATGTGCAGCTACTCTCAAGAAGCTTATAATCTATAGGAAAAGATACATTATACACACCACTAAGTTTAAAAAGGCAAAATCAAAAGTGGCAGGGGATACAGAAGCATTATGGATAAAATGAATAGGAGCTCAGAGCAGGGAAGTAATAGTTCTGTATCGTGGGAGAGGAGAGAGAGACATTGAAAAAAGAGGTACATTCTGGAATAAAGTGCCATTCAGTCAGGTCTTGGAAAATGAGTAAGATTTGGGCAGTTGAAGAGAGGAGGAAGGTGGTGGTAAAGGATGAGAGAGAGAAGAACCAAATGAAGGAAAAATCTTGAATAAAGACAAGGGTAGGGAAGCTCAGAACATGTGTTCTGATGGTGAAGTGAACCAATTTAAGTAAAGCATAAGGCAGAAGAGCGAAAAGAGAGGAAGGGGAACCTGGAGCCAGAGAATGGAATAGAACTTCCAGCATTTACTTTCTATAATTTTACGACAGGGCATTAATCTCTGTAGTTATCATTCTACCCTGTTGGCCACTCAATACCGCTCATTCCTGAATATCTTCGAACTCTGCAAAAAAAAAAAAAAAAAAAAAAAAGGCAGAATGTACCTCAGGTCAGCTCCAGGACTGCAGACCTTGCAACATGCTGCCCCCCATTTGACCACTGGATACACGGGATCTGTGGTTTCCTTTGAAATCACTCAGCAGTGAGTGAGTGAGTGAGTGTGTGTGTGTGTGTGTGTGTGTGTGTGTGTGTGGAGTATGTATGTATAAAGTACATTTGGCAAAATGTGGACAGTTGCTGGATCCACGTGATGGGTATATGTGTGCTCATTATTCTAATCTCCCTGCACACATCTGTTAATTATGAAACGGCTTTAAAGACAGGCCTTATAAAAGGTTAAAAAAATAAATCATTAAATCCCGATTTCCAGCCTAAGAATCCTCCAAGGACCTCATTCCCAGCAGTGTCCCGCCAGGTTGTCCCAATCCCTGAGTTTTGCGTATAACCAACCCCAAGTCCATGCTGTGCTCCAGCTGGGGGTGGCTGGGATCCTTGGTCACGTCTCTGTGATGCCTGCGGTACAACTGCCGAGTTAACAGGCAACAAAATATAATCATATGTGGGAGGCGAAAAGAGCAGAGCAGTTTGCCATTTGTTCATTTTCACAAGTTGTAGGCGCTTTCAATGGCAAAAATATTCATGGGGTTAAGAATCAGCTTGTTTGGTAAACTGCAATTAGCATGAACTGGGTCTCCTCAGCTTCTGGAAAAGGGATAAATATAGATGTCGATACTTTCTGTGGGAAGACAGAGCCCCAAGCTTCTATTTTAGAATCTCAGAAAAAATGTCTTTGTAAAGGGGCATCCCAGCCAGGAAGGAAGGCCTTGGCTCCACACCCACTCTGAAGATGGTGGGGAAATGCCGTGTTTTGGTCTGCTGGCTCAAGAGCCCAGGGCCCAGAATGTGCCCTCGACAATCTCTGAAGGAAGCATGCTCGACAGACAGAAGGCACGGAGGTTACACATGGACTCTGGGAGCCAGAGAGCCTGGGTACGATCCCTGCTCTGCTGCTCATGAGCTGTGTAACTGTAGCTGAACACAAGTTAATCTGTCTGTGCCTCCGTTTCCTCATCTGTAAAATGGATATGGGATCTGGCGGCATAAAGTAAGTAGTATGTATGCATTAGCTGCCGTTATTCTTTCATCTTTCAAAAAGCAAAAAAGACATTCACATTGATCTACCAGCTAATGCACAGACTTTACTTGACTTTTGCCAGTTTTTTTGCTATTGTTCTTTTTCCTGGTCCAGGTTCCAATCCAGGATCCCACACTGCATTAAGTCCTCATGTCTCCTTGGGGCCTCCTCCAGTCTGGGGAAGAGTTCCTCAGTCTTTGCCTTTCATCACCTGGGCACTTTTAAAGAGAACTGCACAGTTATTCTGTGGAATGTTCCTCAGTTTTGGCTTGTTCTATGTTTTTGATGATTAAATTGAGGTTATGTTATTTGGGCAAGAATATTGCAGAAGTGATGCTGTGCCCTTCTCAGTGCATCATATCAGGAGGTAGAGGACGTCAATACATCTTATCCTTGCGGAGGGGGGGTGGGGGGTGGGGGAGGGGGTGATTCTAGGTTGTTGATAGGTTAACACGGTGTCTGCTACGTTTCTCCATTTGGAAAGTGACTAGTCTCCCCTGTGTAATTAGTAAGTATTTTACGGGGGGATACTTTGAGACTATGCAAATGTCCTATTTCTCAGCATACTTTTTCCTACTACCTTTAACATCTATCAATGATTCTTTCCTTCCACAATTATCAATGTGGTGTTTCCCTAATGATGATCTATTTCTATCATTTCTGTTACATTTATTAATTGGAATTCTACTTTAAAAGAGCTGTCCTTTCTCTCGCATTTATTTTTATTTTTTTTCATGTTTTTATTCATTTTTGAGACAGAGAGAGACAGAGCATGAGCAGGGGAGGGGCAGAGAGAGAGGGAGACACAGAATCTGAAACAGGCTCCAGGCTCTGAGCTGTCAGCACAGAGCCTGACGTGGGGCTTGAACTCATGAACCGCGAGATCATGACCTGAGCTGAAGTCAGACGCTTAACCGACTGAGCCACCCAGGCGCCCCTCCTCTTGCATTTGTTGATGCAATTATTTATATACATATCGCTCATGGATATTTACTTTATCCTTTAGGTTAAAATCCATTGCTTTGTTATTGTTATTGATGTTGCTTAAATCACCCATGTTTTTTGGGCATTAGGAGTTAGTTCAAGCTGGGTCCTGTGTCTCGTTAATTTTATTATAATTAAGTCAAATGTTAACATTAGGGAAAACAGTGAGGTGTATACAGGAACCCTATACTATTTTGCAACTGTTCTATAAGCCTAAAACTATTTGAAAATTAAAAGTTCTTCAAAAGTTAAGAGGGACTTGAAGGAAGTATGAAGAAATCTTCTGGAGCACCGGTGATGTTCTATTTTTATCTGTGTGTTGGCCCCATGGGTGTATTCAGTTAGTAAAAATTCATCAAGCTGTACTTTTATGATTTACATATTTTTCTGTGTTTGTTTTGCTTTAGCAAAAAGTTTTTAAAAGGAGATAATAGAGCTTTGTAAATATTGTTTGAAGATAATTTACCTATAAAGATATGGTAACAGAAGATAATAGGCAGGGATTCCTATAGATGTAATCTTGTCAAGTTTCAAACCATCCTTGATAACCACTGGGGAAATCGTCAGTCAGGAGTAGCTAAGATCTGGGTTTCCATCTGGGTCTTCCTCAAACATTTTTTGCTGTTACTTTGTTCTCTGCTGTCTTCCGAGTCATTTGCATTTTTTAAGGTGATCCATGTTGGTTTCCATCCAGCTGGTCACCTCCTTGGACCAGAGCCAAATATTATCAGGTCTCAATTTCTCTATCTATAACTCCCTGCTGCTCCATCTGTAGGCTATAAAGACCGTCTGCTTTGCATTTTCAAAAAACTCACATTGATTTCTCCAGTTATAGATATTACTTATTGAAAATTTCAATTAATTGCTCCTTCATCTCTGTTGCCACAGCCCTCTGTATACAGCTCTATTAAAACACACATTATATTGTTTCTGTAGATTACAAACTCCTCAAAAGAAAGGATTTAGTCTTCCCCATACCCGTGTCTCCAGCAATGTATCAGGGCCTCCCCCCACAGCAACTGACTTCATCAGAGTGGGCAAAGAAGAAGACCAGGAGAGAGTGTTAACAAAATGAAAGTCACAATCTTTTATAACCTAATATTGAAAGTAACACGCTTATATTTTGGTCATACTCTATTGATTAGAAGCAAGCCCCTAGGACCAGCTGATATTCAAGAAGAGAGGATTACATAGGGGCAAGAGTACTAGGAAGCAAGGCTCATTGGGACCATGTCAGAAGATGAGATTAAAAGAAGGTGATAAAGTATTGGTAGCTTTAGAAATCTTTTCTTGAAACTGTTGGTTGCTCTGCTCTTCATTCGTATTGACACCTATGTGCACCCAAATACAGCTTATTGCTTATTTCTGTTACAAGCACATGAAAAGTGTTTTGATGGTTCAAGGTGATTGCAAACCATATAATACATTTCTCAAAAATTGTTTCCATGAATTCCCTTCTTGTTATATTACATTGTCTCTCAGCAACCCATGTTTCATCTATTCATTATTAATAATCATGTCATCAAAGATAATGATATAACAGGTTATAACTCAAAATCATAATCTATGTGTTTCAGCATATTTCTCAGTTCTTTTGCTCCCTCACTCTTAGCTGAGGGCATTTTCCCCCTACTCTGCCTTCACCAAAGCACAAATAAAGGTACAAAGAAACCCCTGATCTAAATACAAGACAAATTTTTGCATGCATGTATTTTTACTTCTAAAGACTATATTTGCCTGAGAAATAGAAATAGAAGGATGAGAAGGTAGAGGAGAGACTGAAAATGGAGAGGAAGGAGTGGAAGCAGTTAAATATGAATGAAGAAGGACCTGTCAACTTGAAAGCCAGGTTGAGACTCTGCACTGATTTCTTTTCAAGTATGGACACTCCAGTGCCCAATGTATTTGTAAGCTCCCTGAGTAGAGAGTACTCTGTATTTTACCTTTGACACCTTGTGAAGGAGCAGGGTTTGAAAGGAAAGCCTTGCTCCCTGAACAAAGTAGAACCCTACTAAACCAGTTGAGGATTAACCTCTATGAGCTGAGGCAGCAGTGAAAGCATTACTTGTTATCATAATAACACCAGTAGTAGTAACTACCACTTTCAAGGCATTTTCTCATCTATATTATCTGGATAGGATTATTTCTTGCTAATGCAAAGGCGGATAAGTAACTCTCCTTGAACCTGTAGCTATGCCCTCTGAAACACCTAACATCCAAGGTCAGTACAAGTAGGAGAAAAGACAGAGGAGGTATACTGGTTCTTATTGTCTTTGACCCAAATGGATTGACATTAGTTCCGCTCACGTTTCATTGGCTGGCATTAGTCTCATGGTCAGAACCTACCTACAAAAAAGGAGATTGTAGATGAGAACACGATATTTGGTGAGCACTAACCCATCATCTTATATGATCACTGAAGCATCAGTGAAGCTCTGGGAATTTAAACAACATGTCCAAGATCATGTATTAATGAGTGACTATATCCCTAATTATTTTTCTATGTTCTGCACTTACTTACATCTCAAAATCTCTTTGGCTCAGATCACATTCTTTCTGTCTTACTAATCTCTATGCTTCACAAAACCAAAATGCTGGTCAACACTACAGGTAATGTCATGCTTACCTAGATCACATATGCAGTTGTTAGAAACTATTCTTGTGAGCCACCAGAAAAGTCATATAATTGTCTAAATATGGTGCCATTCATTTGTGAATAGTAAAGGGCATCTGTAGCTAAAGACCCCAGTCTGTGAAAGAAATAAAAATATCCAAAGTTTCAAAGGGAAAGAAACATTTTTTTCATGAAAAAAATGTTAAAACATTTTCCTGGCCCATCAATCACAATGACGTAGGCTTTAATTATTCAAAAAGAAATTTTATTTCTGGAATCAAAGATTTGGATCTTTCTTCACAAGGTAAAAGTTTTGAGATATTCACTCTGCTGAGTGCTCTGTAAGATTTACTCTGACCTTATTAGAATTTAACACTCTGTAAGATAAATTGATGCCCATGCTTCAGAATAGGAAGGCTCTCTCAATCTATTTTCCAGAAAAACCATCATAAACCACAAATCAGATCATGTCACTCCTTCTGCTTAAAAAACTCCCTGGCTTCCTTGCTGGACACTTTTGGTTGACTACTCAATCTCCATTCATTCCCCTTTTTCCTAGCTAACCAAACCTAGATTTTATTCAAGCATTAGGCAGATAATGTATTCAGGAAGAGCACATCCTCCCAAATTCCAGGGTATGATTAAAAATACCTTATGTCAATCACTCCCCATTCAAATGCTTACTTTTCCAACCTCACTATGTAGCCAGCTAGGGACAAGCATGTGATACAGCTTTTGTCAGGGAGACATAAGGGGAAGTCATCCGGAAAATGTCCAGGAAAATTGGTACAAACTCAAAAAGAGAGGTTTCCAGCACTATTTCTTCCCCTTTCTTCCTACCTTGAAAATAATTTTGTAAGAGGTGATGCAAGAGAAACAACAGGAAGATCCTGAGCTATTGCAGATATTGTTCAGATGCTGCACCAATTGGAGTGATCTCTAGACTTCTTGCTCTATGAGAAAATTAAATGTCTGTATTACTTAAGCCATTGTCAGCTGGATAGTCTGTTACTTGTGACCTAAAACATTCCTAATTGATAAACTACAAGTACCTAAAGAAGAAAAAAATGGTCTTCAAGTTCTCTATCAATCTGGTCCCAATCTACTCCTTCAGCCTCACCTTCAGCCACTGTCTTCATCTCATGAACCCATACTCCATAATGAACTAAAATCAGTTCCCTGGTTTACCATGGATCATTATGCTTCCTTGAGATTACATACATACATCCCTCTCCCAGGATTTTTCTTCTTCCCTTCTCCATCGAAGTCTTCCTTAAAGATCTCAAGTCAAATGGCACCTCTTCCTGTATTCTCTCCTGACTTCACCATGCAGAATTAACTTCTTCCTTCAACAATATTCCATAAAACCTTTTAAAAACCTCTAGCATGTTCTTAGTTGCTCATTTGCCTGATAGTTTACCTGCCTGCCTCTCTCACTAGACCAAAAGCTTCTTAAGGGCAGAGACTGTAATTCTTTTACTTCTGCTTAGTCCACACCTAGCATAGTCCCCATGGAGGATTCTTGATAAATACTTACCAAATTAAAAAGAATCATCAGATGCCAAATTGCTGACTTTCCCCCCAGAATCGATAGGATCTTTTAAGATTAACCTGTCTATCCCCCTCATTTCACAAATGAAAAAAAATGAAACCCTGCAATGACCCAGAATTTAGTGTCAGAACAGGTGTGGAACATAAACCTTCTGATGTTCAGGGCACTAAGATTTTTTTCCATTTCTCAGTTTCTAGGCTGAAGCTATTTTTTAGTTTGACCGCTTTATTCAACTCTGGTGACATGACCTTCCCCCAGCTTTAGCTTTACCAGTCATAGAAATAATTTTCCATAAATCCTAGTTTAAGCACAAGAAAGAAGAGAGAAATGTCAGAAAGTAAAAAAGAATACATCCTAGCTTGGAAATCAATCATCTTTAGGATCACACTAACCTAGCAAGCCCTCTGCCTTACCAGAGACTTTCTGGCTTGCAATCCACATTCCCTACACTGGGCCTGGAAGCCATCCCGGACCTTCAACCAGAATGGGTGGGGTTTGTTACCTTGCATATTTCTGAATAGTCAAACTCCTCTCCTGCAAGCAGCTGAACCAAGCCCTTTGGCCTACCAACCACTATCTGATTTCCTATTTCAGACTGAAAAGAAAACACAGAAACACAATAATGACACATAATCTGACATATTGTGCCTGGAGACTCCCGCTACCCCACCCACCCCACATGAGAGCACTTGGACGCTGAGTTCAACCTAGATATTCTTTTACCTCTGATACTAACTCCTAGCATGCTAAGCTCACCCAAGATGAGGCAGGAAGGAGTGGTGATGGCATTCTGGAAGGGTTTTATCTAGGATCAGTATGTATTCGTGTATTCAACAAAAATTTATATCTCTCAACATCACTAGTCATTACAGAAATGGAAGTCAAAACCACAATGATATCACCTCACACCCATCATGATGGCTACAATCGAAAGAACAGAAATAAGTGCTGGCAGGGATAAGAACATAAAATGGTGTAACCATTATGGAAAATGGTACAGTGGTTCCTTAAAAGATTAAAAACAGAATTACTACATGATCCCACAATTCCACTTATAGATATATATCCAAAAAAGTTAAAGCAGGATCCCAAAGAGATATTTGTACATCCATATTCAAGGGAGCACTATTCACAATAGCAAGAGTAGGAAGCAGTCCAAAAGTCCACCAACGGGTGAATGTACTTAAAAAAAAAAAAATTGGTATATACATACAATGTAATATTACATAGCCTTTAAAAAGAAGGAAATCACACCACATGCTGTAATATGGATGAACATCAAGTGCATTATGCTAAGCAAAATAAACCAGTTACAAAAGGACACATATTGTATGATTCCACTCACATGAAGGATCTAAGGTAGTCAAATTCTCAAAAACAGAAAACAGAAAGGCAGTACCAAGGATTGTTTTTTACCTACTGCTTCCTCTCCATCTATACTTTCCTTCTGCAATATCATATATTTGTATGTTGGGTCTCTTGAATTTCTGCCCCTGTCACTTTTTCTTTCAAGCTTTCCTTATTTTTATCTTTTTGATTAAGTATTCGTAACACGAATGACTGGTGCCCTGCTTCACATCCACTTGGCCAATCTCTGATGCCAACTGCAGCTGCAATGGACAGTGCCATGTGTGCTCAAACTCGCCTTGTGCTGACAAGCTGTCCACTTCAACCACTGCTCACATCTTGAAATACAGAGGAATTAACGTTCCCAGGGGCACCCCTCAGTTAATGGGAAATGGAAGACAGTAGTTAAATGCTCTAGACTCCTTTCCTTCAGGGGCTCAATTCCAGGAAGAATTCTGTATAGTTCTCAAGAGGTCTCCATGGAATTGAGTCTCGTTGCCCACAGCAGAGACTTCAACAGTGCATCCTCATATTGGATTTTACTCATCCCCTGTTTTATTCTCTGTCCTGTCTCACTCCGGCTGTCAGGAATCATCTCTAAAACACACTGCCTGCACCCAAGTCCTTGTCTCTGTTTCTCATTTGGAATGACTAGGTTGGAGGGGATGGAGGAGAGCCGTACCAAAGAAATGTTTTAAGATAATTCTTTTATTTATCTCTCCAGATCATTAATCTGGACCTCAACATTAATCATCCTCTCCTTTAACTCAAATAGTCTAATTTTTACCTTAAAAATTGAGTTATAGGGGCGTCTGGGTGGCTCAGTCGGTTAAGCGTCCGACTTCGGCTCAGGTCATGATCTCAGTTTGTGGGTTTGAGCCCCACGCCAGGCTCTGTGCTGACAGCTCAGAGCCTGGAGCCTGTTTCAGATTCTTTGTCTCCCTCTCTCTCTGCCCCTCCCCTGTTCATGCTCTCTGTCTCAAGAATAAACAAACATTAAAAAAAATTAAATTATAAAGAAGGTTATGTTATATCTTTCCCCCTCTGTCATTCCCTCTGTCTCATTCAATGATCATCCATCTCCTCTCGTAGATTTATTTCACCATGTTTGTGTCCTAATTGTTCATCTGATTTCTTCTCCCCTTTACTGATTGTTGGGGCTCATCAACCCTAAATGTTAGGATATCCTCAATTAGGGGAATCTGAAAGAAGGTAAAAGCTCAAGGTATATCTTACCCTATGGACTTGTGGTTTAAGAGCAGGCTATCAGCCTCCACAGAGGCTGCTAGGAGAAGCCCCTCTACTCTCAGTTCTACCAAAACTCCTTCAACATGGAGAAAAGGAAAGACAGCCCACTCCTTTCAACTTCCTCCTGCCCTTTTGTAGGTTAAGGAAATGAGCACACTGCCATGAATTGCTACTGGCTTTTTTCAAATGTCCAAAGATCTCTGAAAACCAGCCTCTTCCCAGAACCAACAATCTCCTTTCCTCATCTTCGATCTCTGATTATTTCTCCGGGTGACTCCCCCAAAAACAGGAGAAATCCCATCAATTTCTTTCAAAGTACCTCAGCAAAGCCTAAGGCCTTATCCATACCCAGTCACTGAAAGATCCTGGCACCTGGTTAACTCAAAAGAAATAAATGTACTTGTGGTTGGAGTGGAAGAACCAGAGATATTTTCAGGTCTCAATGTTATGAATCCCCTACTCTCAGTTATGGATGATAAGTAAGCCTTTGGACTCGATGAAGTCATCTACAGAGTGAATACAAATAAAAAGAAGCCTGGGGGCAGGGGGTTCTGGAGCATGAAAGCATTTAGAGGACAAAGAGAGGGGAAAACTTGTCAAAAATTTAATTTAAATAAGATATTTCTAACAAAACTGTATTTTATTAATAAAAATATAGAGGTAGCCATCACATCAACAGGCAAAAAAATAAAAATCATATGATCATATAAATAAATATAGAGAAAGTATTTGACAAAATCTAACACCCATCCATGATTTAAGGTTTTTTTTTTTTAAATAAACTAGAAATTAAAGGGAACTTCTTCAACTTGATAAAGAATATCTACAAAAACCCTATACCTAATATCACACTCACTGATGAGACTCTAAGCTTTCCCACTAAGATCAGGTACAAGGCAAGGGATTCTCCTACCACTCTTTTTCAATACTGTACTAAAAGTCCTTGTTAGGGTAATATGGCCAGAAAAGGAAAAGGGGTGTCTGGTGGCTCAGTCGGTTGAGTGCCCGACTTTGGCTCAGGTCATGATCTCGCAGTTTGTGAATTCGAGTCCCATGTCGGGCTCTGCGCTGACAGCTCAGAGCCTGGAGCCTGCTTCAAATTCTGTGTCTCTTTCTCTCTCTGCCCCTCCCCTGCTCGTACTCTGTCTCTCTCTGTCTCTCAAGAATAAATAAAAATGTTAAAAATTTAAAAAAATAATTTAAAAAAATAAAGTTTAAGAAAAGGAAAAGATACACAGATTGGAAAGAAAAATATAAAACTTTGTTTGCAGATGATATCATCTGTGTAGAAAATATAAAAGAATCTACCAAAAAAAAAAAAAAACCTTCTTGGAACAAATTAGTGCAGCATAGAAGGTTAATACACAAAAGTCAACTGCTTTCTTATATACCAGCAATGAACAAATAGCATTTAAAATAAAAAACACACAACACCATTTACATTGGTAACCCCCCAAAATGAAATACTAAGGTATAAATCTAACAAAATATGTATGAGATCTATATGAATAAAACTACAAAACTGATGAATGAAATAAAAGAAAAATTAAATAAGTGGAGAGGTATTCCATGTTCATGGATAGAAAGGCTCAATATTGTCAAGATGCCAATTCTTCTCAATTTTATGGATTCAACTCAATCTCAATCAAAGTCCTAGCCAGTTATTCTTTTTCAGATATTGACAAACTAATTCTAAAGTTTATAGGGAAAGGCAAAAGACCCAGATTAGCTAACACAATATCAAAGGAGAACAAAGTTGTAAGACTGACACTACTTGATGTCAAGACTTACTATAAAGCTACAGGAATCATGACAGCATGGTATTGGCAAAAGAATAGGCAAATAGATCAAGGAAATAGAATAGGGAGTCCAGAAATAAACCTACATAAATGTAGCCAACTGATCTTTGACAAAGTAGCAAAGGCAATAAAATGGAGCAAAGATAATCTTTTTACTAAATGGTGCTGAAACAACTAGGTATCCACATGCAAAAAGTGAATTTAGACACAGACCTTATACCCTACACAAAAATTAACTCAAGATGGATCACAGACTTAAATGTAAAATGCAAATGTATAAAACTCCTAGAAGATAGCATAGATTAAAACATAGATTACTATTGGGTATAGTGACAACTTTTGAGATACAACATGAAAGGCATGATCCAAGCAAAAAATAATAAGCTAGACTTGATTAAAATAAAAAATGCCTGCTTTGCAAAGGATAATACCTAGATAATGAGAAGACAAGCCACAGTCTAGAAGAAAATATTTGCAAAGGATCCATCTGATAAAGGACTGTTATCCAAAATATATGAAAAACTTTTAAATTTCAACAAGAAATAATCCAATTTTAAAAAGGGCCAAAGAGTTTCACAGACACCTCACCAAAGAATATATACAGATGAAAGAAAGAAAGAAAGAAAGAAAGAAAGAAAGAAAGAAAGAAAGAAAGGAAGGAAGGAAGAAAGGAAGAAAGAAAGAAAAGATGCTCAATATCATGTCTCATTAGGGAAATGCAAATTATAACAACGAGATACCACTACACATCTATCAGAATATGCAAAATTCAAAACACTGACACCACCAAATACTGATGAAGATGTGGAGCAACAAGAACTCTCATTCACCGCTGGTGGGAATGTGAAATGGTCCAGCCACTTTGGAAGACAGTTTGACAGTTTCTTATAAAACTAAACATATTCTTACCATACAATCCTACAATTGTGCTCCTTGATATTTACCCAAAAGAGGTGAAATCTTATGTCCACACAAAAACCTGAGCATGGATATTTATAGCAACTTTATTCCTAACTGCCAAAACTTAGAAGCAGCCAAGATGTCCTTCAGTAGGTGAATGAATAAATAAACTGTACTATATCCAGACAATGGAATATTGTTCAATGCCAAAAAAGAAATGAGCTATCCAGTCATGAAAAGACATAAAAAAGCTTTAAATGTATATTACTATGTAGAAGAAATCAATCTGAAAATGCTACATACATGACTCCAATTAGATGACATTCTGAAAAAGGTAAAACTATGGCAACAAGAAAAAAGATAAGTAGTTGCCAGGGGTAGAGGGTAGAGGGAGAGATGAATAGGTGGAACACAGATGATTTTTAAGGCAATGAGAATACTCTGTATGATACCATAATGGTGGATACATGTCATTACACATTTGTCCAAACCCATAGAAGGTGTAACACCAATAGTTAGCCTTAAGGTAAATTACAGACTTTGGGTAATTATGATGTGTCAAAGTAGTTCATCAATTAGAACAAATGCCCCAACCCTAGTGGGAGATGTTGATAATGGGGGAAGTTACACACATGGAGAGGGAGGGGGAATGTGGGAAATCTCTGTACTTTCCTCTCAAGTTTGCTATGAACCTAAAACTACTCTAAGAAATAAAATCTTAAAAACAAAAAATAGAGAGGGATAGGTAGCATTGAGAATTGTGTCAGCAAAGAGGTCCTCAGAGGACTCAATTAATACAATAAGTGACTCTTCAACCTTAGACAGTACAAGACAGAAAAGAGGAGAAAGAAAACTGCAACCATCAGTGAAATTAATTCAGCTACTTTCCCTTGGCAGAAAAAGCAAGCTGCAAAGGAAATAGCTCATGCATTTAATGAGTGAAGAGCACATCAGCCAAGCAACCTAGGGGACAGCGCCTGTGTCCACACAGACAAGAGAATAGTCCAGGTCCTGGACGGGGAATCTAGTCATTTGCAAGACTCAGTGAATACAGGGAAACCCTGATAAAATTGGGAGTCCAAAGATAGGAATAAAGATATCACCAAGGCCCCCTTTACCAAGGTAAAAAACACAGTCCTTGTTTGAAGAGTGGGAAAATAATGAGTTTATATGGAATTCCAACTTCTATACTTCTTAGCACTACATATATAAGGTATAGCATATTTAATGTTTATTAAACTCTGAAGAGTCTGGTAAAGGTACTTTCTTTATATCAGATAATCACAGGAGAACTAGGGAAGGCAAAGATGCTACCCAAAAATATTCCATGAAAATATTTACTTGAATGAATTCATAAAAACTGTAAATGATCAGGCATGCTACAAAATAATTTTTAAAAATAGAACTTCCCAGTTTAAAATCACCTTTGCTTACCTAATTTAAAGCAATCCTTAAAACAGTCCTGTGTGAAAAGTAGTCAGATATCATAAATATCCCCCATTTTATAAGTGAGGAAATTAAGGTTTAGAGAAGTTAATGACTGACTCTAGGTTACTTGCTAAGTGACAGAACTGGGACCAAAACCCAGGGCTGGCACTGCCTCTGCCGAGGAAAGCATGGAAGGAAGGGTAATGACTTCTAATTGAAATGTCTACCAAGAGTGTGATGAGCTAGTGTGGGTAACGGCTGCCCCGACTCAGGCTGGGCCGGCATCAGGCCAAGAGCAGCCTGCTTCCCAAGCATTCCTTCACTTGTTCAAAAGATCATGAAAATTAAATTGGCCTATAACCAGGCCTTAATTCCCCACCCTTGATGTGAGGAACCATATTTGTCTCATTAGCCTAGGTCATAAACTCCAGCAGGAGGGAGAAAAGGAGGCAGCAGATGAAAGTGAGGGAGGGAAAGGGAGACAACTGTATGAAGAGAAGGCAAGGTGGAGGAAAGCGAGAGGGTTCGTGAAGGACAAGTACACCTCCTTCCATTAGGGGTGCTCTCCTCCCTGGCATAATCATAATTGTATTTTAAATACACGTAGCTGTTTGTAGTTTTCTAAACAATTGTGTGTGCTCTCTCATTTGATCCTCATTATCTTCCTGGGAGTCAGGGCAGAGAGGACCAATTCCACTTTAGCAGGAAAGGGATGAGGCTCTGAGAAACTGACAGGCTTGTCCAACTACCAGACCCAAGGCCAGTAAAGCCTGTTTTTTTTCCTCCTACTCTGTAAACAGCAGGCCACAGTCTAAATCCCCTTGAGCTACACAGGGGCAAAAGGTAGAGCTCCAGTATTCTTTTGAACATACCATGCTGCCTCTCTTGTACCTTTCAAATCACAGAAACATACTGAATGAGGATTTTTATTTCTACAGAGCAATAGGAGTTTGGGTATAATCGTTCTATTACTGAATAGTTAAAAACCCAATGGATTGTCCCTCTTCTTTGATCTATATTGGAACATGAACAAATTGCCTTATTGATTAAGCTAATGTGGGTCAAGAGTAGGAACTTAGAATTATTTTTGTTTAGTTTACAGATATCTCTGCCATAATGGTATGAATTAGAGAAACTTGATCTAAATCAAGCATGAAAGTCTTGGCTTCAAATTACATCTTTTGGATGTTTGCCTTCCACATAAAAGAAATATAATGATTGACTATCTCCAAAGAATAAAGCTCTTCAGAGAAACAGAACAAATACACTTCTAGAAAGATAATGAAGTGCTATACAATGATATGGGCTGTCAAATACAAGAATTCAAATTTGGTCTCTACCACTTAGTGGACAGTATATCATGGATAAGACAGTAATAAAGAGCATAGATTGGGATTCAAATAGATCTAGGTCCAAATACTGGCCCTATCATCTCAGGAAAGTGATACTGGACCTCTCAAAACTTTTAATCCCACCATCTATACAATGGGGATAATCATGCCTGTTTTACTGGATTATGCTGAACAAATGGTAACTATTACTATTAAGGCATGTATATTCTTCAATGGAAATAGGTTTTATTATATCCTTTGCCTAAATGGCAAACCTTGGGACTTAAATAGCTCAGCTATACCACATAAGGTTTTTTCCAATAAAAATAATGATTGGACATCACCCCTTTTTTATTTTTTGCATTGGTACCAATTTGGTGAGTGCTTTTAAATTTACCTACCCTAGATAATAAACATAGATTATATTTCTGCTTCAAGTAGATAGAGTTCACACTATACATATGATACTGGTAAACTTCTATTGGATTGTGTGGGAAAACGATAGGACTTAGTCTATTGAAACAGGTTTCAAAGGTTTGGAAGAAAAATAAAATATCCGATAAATGTCTTTTAAAAGGAATTGTTAAGAATTTAGTTGGAAGTTTTAGTTTATGGCAAAGCTTAAGCTTCCCATACCTAAGTAGTTCCACTGTAGTCTCTGAGGTTAATGCAGCATTTTATGGGATGTTTATTTGTTTTTTGTTTGTTGGCTGGTAATGAAGAGATTGGCCCATATTCATTAGGCTAAATCTTCAAAGAAAAATCAGTTTTTCAACACGCATTCAAGTACAATTTTGGAATCTCCTCAAAAAAATCTTCCAATAACCAGAGGTAGTATACAACAACCTTCATGGCTGGCAGAATTTCCATGTACCTTCTAAGGAAATAATTTAAATGACCTCTACACAAAGGAAATCCAAAGATGCTCAGGCCCCAAAGCTCTGATTCTTGGGAGAATTACAAAGGTATAAAAAAGCCCACTCTACCTACTGATCACTCAGTTATTGTATGTTGTTCTCCATTCACTGAGCTAGAACAAGATCGCTAGAACTTGTTCTAGCTGACTGTGTGTCCTTTGGAAATTCAGTTCAAATGTTACTGTTTCTTCTCTTAAAAAGAATTATTTTTTGAAGCAAAATAGTATAAAATTCCAGAGTCAGAATGCCTGGATTTGGATCTCAGATACCCATAGCTAACATATGCAAGTCAGAATTCTAAGATAGGGAGGGAGGGAGGGAGGGAGGGAGGGAGGGAGGGAAATACAAACATACGCACACACACACACACACACATATTTATGTATACATAAAATTGTATTTGACACATATAACAACTCTATAAAGTAGATACTTGTATTATTCCCATTTTACAAATGAAAAAAAAATGAGGCATTGAAAATTTAAGAGACTTGTCCAGGATCACATAGCAACTATTAGAACTAGAATCCAACACTGGCAACCTGGGTCCATCCTGCTCTTCTCCCTCTCAAAGTCAGTTACTTACCAGATGAGTGGCTTCACATGGGCAAGGTACTCAACCTCTCTATGCCTCATCTGGTATGTGGAGATGACTATAGATCACTAACATAATAGCAGACGTGTAGGATTGTTAAATGGATTAACAAAGATATTTCCTATCTTTTTCTTAGCATAGCCCCTGGCACCTAGTAAATGCTCAACAAAGACTATGCATTATTTGTAATACTATCTTCTGGGTGAGGTCAGGAACATTTTATTCATTCACTCATGTATGCTGCCGAGCAAGTCATTAAACCTCTCTGAGACTTCATTTCTTCATCTGTAAAATGGGATCATATAATATCAACATCACAGAATTATCCTGGCACACAAAAGACATTCATCAAAATACTTGATGAATTTGTGGAATCTCTTCATGCAGCATCTAACACAGTTCCACATGGAAATAGGCACTGCAACAAAAACTTCTTGATCATAGCAATCCATAATGTAAAAACGATAATATTGCCTCCTCCTCTTCCCTGGAGATCTGTGAGGATAAATGAGACAAGCTCTAGGATAGAGATTGTTAGGAGAAAGGTGCTTTATAAATCTAAGAGGTTGCTATTAATGATCATCATCATCATAATAAATTTGGTATTGGAGAAATCATAACTCATCATGCATTACTCCTCAAGGGAAGCCTATCAAGGCCTCCTTCAATGACACAGTGGCAGCTGGTGCCTGAGGCTTTGAATCTACAGAAATATGAGAGGGAAGACAGTGATGTTACAGAGAGAAATCAGAGAGGAATTTGAGCTGGCTATGTAAAGAGGACCTTCTCTTCCATGCCCTCCTGCCTCCCTCTCCTCCACACTTCTCATACCAGGTCTCCAACCAGGTCTCTGGGAACACCAGAGCTTAGGTTCTGATCTTCAATTTCACAGGCCCCAGAACTCAAACACGTCCATACATCTGAGTCTATCAGAGTCTTAAAGGCACTACCCTACAGGGAAGTCTCAGAGAACCAGGCAAGCTGGGCAGGGAGTTTCCTTATGGTAGCCTGATACAAAACTCTCTATTCAGCAAGCCACAGTTTCAGCTCCAAAGCCAAAAGACTGGCCCATATTGGAGAGATGAAGACAAAACTAGTATCACATCATAAAGGCAGGAGCATACAGATCTGAACAAGAATCCAGCTACCCTGCTTAGACTCGTGTGGTAGGCTCTGTTCCCAGTAAAACAGAAGGCTCTCAGAAGGGACACGTAAGGGTTAAAGAAGATAGAGTCCATGATGTGTCTAGCAGAGCAACGGACCCAAAAGCTCTCGGGTAATGATAGCAATCATCACTGGGGTTTCTGTGCTGCTAGTATTTTTATTTTGATTATTCAAAAAAAGAATGTGTAGCGAAGCCAGGCTAAAATGAGAAAAAAGGAATAGTCCAGTCAGCTGATCAGATGAAGTTACCCCCATATGTTCCATAATTTGGTCAACAGTGTCCTTAAAGGAATTGCATCAGGCTGGACAAACTTCCCCAACTCAAGAGACACTGATACAGAGACCGGACACAAATATATTCATTTACAGATTCAGATGTCCATTTCCAGTAACCAAGCTGTATCAAATACACGAGAAACCAAATTAGCTATTGAAAGATGACTTGGTGAGCATGAGATCATAGAAAATTGGAGGGTCCAGCGGGATATTTATCCAGGTATGTCAAAGCTAAATAGATTCTCTCCTACAATAGACTCCACCTCCTAAATGATCTGAATATTGGTCACTCATGTCAAGTATGTGACATTCAGATACTTCTGTTTTACAGAAAACAGAGGCTTGGAGAGGTTGCCGCACAAGCCTAAGCAGGGCAGCTACATTTCTGTTCATATCTGTATACTCTTGGCCATTATGATGTGATGCTACCTAATATGTCTCCTTCCAGTGTTCAGAGCTGAAGCCTTAACTCCCCTCTCCCCCAAATCCACATAGAAACTTCTCTCTATAAAGTTTTGAACTCAACTAAACCTGGATTTGATTCCCTGATTCACCAGTGACAAGCTGTGTGACCTTGGAAACACCACTCAACTTATCTGAACTTCAGTTTGCTGATCCATAAAATAGTGGCAATAGCCTACCTCATAGGCTATTGTGATGCTTAGCAAGAATGTATATAAATACTTAGCACAGTGTCTGTGTGATTATTGTTATAGTAGCTACTACTTAATTCTATTAAACCCACTCTTTCTTCAATTTCTGTGATTCTAGTCCTAAAGACAAATTCTAAACACAGCGATTTACAACTGTTCTGCATCCACTCCCATGTCCACTCAATCACACAAGTATAAACACATCTCTGGGGCTGGCCATGTCCAAAGATAGTTCAATTCATTGATTCTTTAATGATTTTTAGATACTTTACCTTCAGAGGGTGACCTCATTACCTAATTCTGAGGACATCTCACTATAACTGATGTGCGCAGGGAAAAGAAGAGGCATTCTGAAGACCCAGAGGAATGCAAAGGACTGAATATTCTGCCAACATCATGCAGCTTTCGCTCCATAAACTGTAGCCATTTCTATTTTTCTGCCCAGAGCATTTTCTTCTTCCCTAAGACCAGCCCCAGTTTGAAAGGACGATTGTTTTCCCTTGCTACTCTTAGTCAAGCAGCCAGTACTAACAGGAGCGTTAGAAGGATCATCTACAGTGATGTCACATGTTACTTTGGATAAAATGTCCCAGATAGCACTTTTCCCAGTGTCTTTGAACAGTCACTCTCTATTTCCAAATGCATGTGAGCTCTCTTCAATGAAGAAACACATTAACAGCAACCTCTCTATTCCCTCTAGGTTGCTTGTAAGCCTTCCTGTGTTTTTAATCTTCATAGAGCTCCAAAATCAACTGTGTTGAGTGATGCGAATACCAGGCTTCTCATTTCAGTAAGGAGATGGCTGGATTGGAGACTGTGAAGATTAATAAAAAGAAAAAAATCTACACCTGGAAAAACCACTGGTTTGAGAAAAAAGTAGAGCATGATAAAGATGATGATTCAAAAAAAAAAAAGAGGTAGATATAAAATATTCCCTTCTTATCTAGAGTGGTGAAAAACTAGTGTAGGAGCAGGGCGATACTGACCTGCTCTTTCATAACACTGGTGATAAGCAACAGGGATTCGGAATGGGGAGCGTGTTACAGCAAAGCACAAGGTTGGAGGTTTGGGATTCAGATCACAGAGAAAGGGGTTGTTGATTTAAGTGATGTGGAGAAAATGGAGAAGGTATTGCTTAAAGCAGTAACCAATGTTGTTTATTTGGGATACGAGCTAGAGAATATTATTATGGCAGAGAAAAGAAGTTATCTCTTGTGAATTGTCTTGAATTATGGGGGGAACGAGAGAGGCTCACTGAGTATGACATTTAGAATTGCAATTTCTAAGCAGAGCGCCATGTCTGATATATCATTTATTGTCTCTGCCTCTATCTTTCCAAAGCTGCATTAAGGACAGATGTGAACCTCACTTCCCTAGGTCTCCATTTTCACATTGATTTGGAGGACATTTATTTTCCCTTCTCAACAGAATCATATATTTTCCCCTCTCTGAAGGTTTAGTTCATCACTAAATATTCAGGTCTAGGAAGAGATTTTCTTTCCTCTTTGTGCATGATTTGTCTCTCTCTGGAGCTGAGCCCCTTTGGTTGAAAACAAGAATCTATACAAATAAAGGGTACAGGTGAAGAGATAGTGTGGGTGGATGAGCAGAGGGAAGGTTTCTCCAGTTGTGATGGAAATTTGCACTTGAGTCTTCCCATTTTAGCTGATTTTACAGGAAGGAAGAAACAATGCTCATCCGATCAGGTATCAGATCCTGCTGGCTTAGAAGATTCAAAAGGCAGTTTCAATTACCATGCAGTGTACTCCTACTTCCCGCTGAAAAGCAGTATGCATATTGCAGATTCTGTTGGTTGCTCTTTGAAGATGAAGTTTCCACACCATCCTCCCTGTATTTCAGGTAGAAATGAACTGATTCCAGAGACAGATATTCAAATTTCAGAGAATCAATTAATTTTTTAACTGGAAAGAATCAATATACCCATTTTTTGGTAGCTGGACAAACTGAGATATCAGAAGGTAGTGGACCCAGTCAAGGCAATATATTTTTACAAGTGGTTGTATGTGTATATTTATGTGTTTTCTGTAGCACTTTGGAATTCTGTTTTCAGGATGTGTGTTGGGAACCTCACACTTAGCACAGGGTCTTTGCACTAGAAGTAGCACACAACCCTTTCTTGCATGGTCTTCCCACCTTCCCACCTGGGGAACCCACCTAGGGCTCTGTGAAGGGGCACAGGTACAGCTGCCTTCATATACCTAAATGGAAAAAGACTTTCCCTCTGTTCTCATTATTCTGCATCCCACACAAACACACTAGCCACTCCCTCCCCACTTCTTTTAATTCCTTCCGTACACTGAGCCTTCTGAAACAAAAGCCAGCAAAGTCTGTTGTCTTCTAGCAACTTCTGCTTTTAGCCCTACAGCTAAAGCTCTGGAGAAAAGAGATCATAAGACACAAATTAATATCTCAACAAATTATTCTACTATACTTGTCTTGTAAACTCCTGCCCCTGGGGCTTTGCTCATGCTGTGCCTTCCACCAGGAAAGTTCTTTCCTCTTCTCCCCTAGCTCTCCAAGTTTTGCTATCCCTCTATTGTCCAGGAAGCCCTCCTTGACCTCTTCACACAATTCCTAAGGCATTCCGTCTTTATTATTTCACGTCTCAAACCCATGTGACTTTTTTCCAATCAGATTGTTAGTTCCCTAGGGGCTCTTTTGTGTCCCCCAGATTACCTAACATACCAGTCTAGCCAGTCACATGACTTCGAGTGAGGTTGGGTTTGCATCCTAAACAAATTATTTTTCCTCCCAAGACATCATAATAACCTCAGACTGCGGCTGGTAATATTTTTCCTCAAAAGCTTTATTAAAGCTTAATTGGTTTTTTTTTCTGATTATATAGATGACATTCTTACTGTAAAAAAGAATTCAAAACTACATAGTACGGTAACAATGGGATGGAAAAGGTTACATGAATTCTACCTTCTTTACGTAAGGACCATTAACATGTTCTTCACCATCTTTCATATACCTGTTGATGACTCTATATGTGTATTTTTATATATACAGGATTTTACATTTTATATAAATGGGGTTATTTCATACATACTCTTTTTAAGTGGAGAATATTAAAGATCATGTGCAAAAGCATCAAGCAACATTAGTAAAAATACTAGTTTAATTGGAACTTCAATAAATAGTTTAAAATGAATAAAAAGTGTTTCCCATAAAATGTAAGGAAGAAAGGAAAGCAGAAGATGTCCCCAAGACCATTTTCCTGCCTTTAGGCACAACTTCACTGAAATATTCCACTTAAATTGGCCCAGGGCCCAAAGTAAGTGGCACAAAGAACAAATGAACATTCTAATTGGAAATTCTATACCCGACAGATTTCTTCAGCCTAAAGTGGCTTTCAGACATTGCACATATTCTCAGTTCACCAGCTGGAAGCACTGAATGGGATGGACAGAGCTATACAACTTGGGTAAAATATTTACCAAAGTCAAGACAAAGTGACCAGACTGATGTGTATCTTCTCTGGATATCTTATAGAGGAGACCCCAGCTGCTAAAACCCAGTAAAGAACTGGGGTGCTTTCGGGGTGCCTGGGTGGCTCAGTGGGTTAAGTGTCCGACTCTTCACTTCGGCTCAGGTCATGATCTCATGGAGGGTTGATGAGATCAAGCCCCATGTCGGGGCTGTCAGCACAGAGGCTGCTTAGGATTCTCTCTTTCCCTCTGTACCTCCCCCACTTGCCTGCACGCTCTCTCTCAAAATAAATAAACGTTTATTTAAAAGAAAGAACCTTAGCTTTCTTATCATGAGAAATAAACATATCTCATCTATCAGCAATGACATTAAAACCCACGTTAGAAAACTGGGAGCTATCTCCTTTTAATAGTCCTCAGTTAAAGATCAAATCCAGACCTAAAAGAAATTCTGTTTCCATGAAGAATAAATGTGATAATGGAATTCTCCCCACGACAACACCCCACTGTCTTGGTGGTAGCGAGCTTCACATAGTCTCTCCTCCTGTCCCTTGCAGAGAGGCTAGAGTCTGTGTGCCACTCAGACAATCCATCACCACCCATTCCTGCCACCGGAAGTATGACTAATACATTATAAATGGTTCTTCTTCTGTCAACTAATCGTATGGAACGTGATGCCTGCCATGACACGTAACAGTCCCGCTGTCCTGCTAACAGACACACAGGATGTGACCACCTCCACACAGGTGTGTATTCCTGACAGAGACTGAACAGCTGGGTGGCGGAGCCTGGCAGCAGCCTGAGCCTCTCTCATGAAAGAGTACAGACATCCAGGGCTAGGACCATGAATTTCTCATGCTATCCTATTTCCTTCAAGGCATTTGTCACTATTTAAAATTAAATTACCTACTTATTTACTTATGTCTGTCGCTCCCATTAGATGGTAAAAGAAGGGCTATGCTTTTTTCACCACTAAAATTAAATTAACTCCCTCATCTCCTTCTAGTTTCTTCTCACATCTCACTTTCTCAATAACAAATACACCAAACTTAACAGTCCTCTACACACACTGACCTCACTTTCTCAGGAAAGTGTTTCTGGAATTCCTGACCTCACTTTATCTTGTTTTTTACTTTTCATGGTTTTTTTTTTTTTAAATAGCTTCTATCATCTTCTAACATTATGTATGATGAATATCACTTATTGCTTGTCTTCCTCTATGAGAATGAAAGGTATATGGAGGCTGAAATCCTTGTCTGTTTCGTTCACAGATGAATCCCAAGAACCTGGAAGAATGACTGGAACACAATAGGTACTTAATAAATATTTATTGAATAAATGAAAAGAAATTATTCGCTTTATCCTTAACTCCCTAAGAATGCCTGGCATGGAGAATCTATTGCTTTCCTATGGAAGCCTCTGAGTTTACAAATATTTCCTCCAGGGTCCAAGTACTTGCCCACCGAAATGTCTTTCACTCATCGTCCTATGTCCCTAGTTAATAGCATATAATAGGAAACAAATGTTTGATAAACTAACCAATTAATAAGTAGCTGAATTCACTGTACTCAATGCTCAAATGATTGATAATGACTGATACTCCATGTCTGACACTCGTTTCTGACAGCCTGTTCCCCTAACATAATTAACACCAACCTATCCCATTATAGCTCAATTAAACTAACATTTCCTGAATACCTATTATATTATAGTCACTATACTAGATATTGAGGGGGACAGTCAACAATACTAACAAGTGTTTATTGAGCACTTATTTCATGCCAGAAACCATGCTAAGCACTTCACATATATAACTCATTTAATCTTAATAACCGTATGAGGCAAGGATTACTATTATGCCCAATTTACAGAGAAACTTAAACCTTAAGAGGTAACTTGTCCAAAGTCAGGCACACAGTGAGCCAAGACAGTAAACAGGCAAAGCCCAGATCCTCACTCAGACAGCCCTTACTCCAGAGTTCATACTCTTAAGCTCAGTGATGATCTAAAGATGAAGAGCAATCTGAAGTAATTTCTCAGGAAGTTGTATACATTGAAGAAGGAAAAAACCATCTTCAAAAGTTATAAATCTCCATTTTTTTTTTTTTTGGTCCCCAATGCCTAGTATGGAATATAGCTCGCAGTGAGTAACGAATACATTTTGGCTAAAAGAATAAATGATATTAAACAATAAAAAGAGGCAAAACTACAAGAGAAAAACATTAATTCTAATTGGAGGAAACTTGCAAACAATCTAGGACAATTGATTTAAACCAGACCTGAAAAAATATGTAGGATTCTAAAGTATCTAGAAGGAAGTCATACTTAAAAGAGAATATATTAGTTATCTATTGCTGTGTAACAAATTACTTCAAACTTTAGTAGATCAAAACAAAAACAAACATTTATTATCCTTATAGTTTCTCTGGGTCTGGTATTCAGGAACAACCTTGCTAGGTGATTTCAACTTGGGATCTCTTGTGAGGTTGCCATTATGATGTTGGCTGGGGCTACAGTCATTTGAAGACTTGGCTGGCAAGAAGATTCTCTTTCAAGGTGACTCACTCACATGGCTAGAAAGTTGAGGCCAGTTGTTGGTGAAAGCCTCAGTCTCTCCCTACAAAGGCCTCTCCGTAGGATGTATGTCTTCAACAGTGGCAACTGGCTTCACCCAGAGTGAGTGATCCAACACGGAAAGACAAAGAGCCAGGCAGAAACTATCTTCTTAAGGAACTAGCATCGGAAATCATATAGCATCTCTTGTGCCACATTCTATTAGAGGCAAATCACTAAGTCTGACTCACATTCAAGGAAGGGGAATTAGGCTCCACCTTTTGAAGAGATGAGTGTCAAGACTTTGAAGACATATTTTAAAACCACCACAGAGGCAGCCCATAGGAGAGTATTGGGCAGGTTCTGGAATGACAAGTTATCCAATGTCCCAGTAAATGGACTTCTATAACCTGGTGACCTCTCTTATTTTTGCAATTTTCACATAACTCCATCTATTTCTTATATTTTGAGCCTCTGGTCTTTTTCATTTTGCAGGGAGAATCTTTCAACATTTCTTATTCAGTTAATCCATTCCTCCATTTAATTTAAATATAGCTCTACTCGGTGTGTTTAGCACTAGAAATATAAAAATAAAAAAGACATGACCCTACCATTCAAGGAGTTTGTCATCCATTTGATAATCCCAAATGCAGCCCATAGAATAATCACAAACAATATGTCAAAGGCCATAACAGAATTATATGTGAAGTGCAAGGTAATACAGAGGAGACTAATTTTTCTCATTAGAGGGACCTCATTACCCTATTCAGAGTTTGGACTTTATCTTCTATGCAACAAATGTTTTAAAGCAAGTGTGTGCCAAGATTCAGATCTGTATTTTAAAAAGACAATTTTGATGGCAACAGAGAGGATGCAATTGGTAGAGGGTATGTGAGCAATGGCATGTGAAATGGAGAGTCTGAAATATACTTGAGAGTTGTTTATTAGGAAGAATCGACAGGGCCTGGTGATTAATTACATAGACAGAAAAAGGTTGAGAATAACTTCTAGATTTCTAGAGAATATAGGATGGCCTCATTAGCTAAGACAGGAAGAGGGTCCAGATGTGGGGAAGAAAAATAAGTTCAGTTTTAAATATACTGAGTTTGCTTTGCGTTTAGTTACCTTGTGGAAGGATGTGTCACATCGGTGGTAAGAAATATGCAACTGAAGTTCCAAGAGAGAAGTCCCAGCTGGAAATATAAATTTTGGAAATACTAGCATTCCTGTGCTAGTTAAACTCATAGTATTGAAGGAGATCATCAAAAGAGCTTGTAAAGTAGAAAAGGCAGCCAAGAATGGGACCTTGGGGGATACCAACACATAAAGGGTGTTGAAGAAAGAGAAGGCATAAAAAACAGTGAGAAGGAGAATCCAAAAGAAAAGATGTTCAAGAGAGACTTCAGGGTCATGAAACCTACAGAAAAGATTTCCAAGGAGAGAGAATCAACAGAGGCAAAGAGAGAGGCAGAGAGAGATAGAGAAGGAAGGAGACAGGGAGGGAGATGCAGAGATATCAAATTAGAGGCAGACTAAAAATTATATTTCACGTTTGTCAACTAGGAGATTATTAATCACCTAAGCATTTGAGTAAGGTGACATGGAATGGGATCCAGCTGCAGTATGTCGAGGGGTGAAAGAGGTGAGGGAGTGAACACAAGGGTAGACTACAAAAGTTTGAAAGTGAAGAACAGCAAAAAAGATTGACTGCTATTAGTATGAGGTGGGAAAGCGATCCATATAATTCCATCTCATTAGATGGCGTTTTCAGGATTCTGTTTTATTCTCAACCTAGTCTCAAAAAAAAAAAAATTCATTCCCTCTTTGGTTCTTGCAGCTGTTTCTACAAAAGCATGTCATAAAAGGGAAGCTGCTTTAAGGGCCAAGGAGAAGACTTAGAACACACAAGATGTCAACTTCAAGACACAATGCCAGTGATTCAAGAGATCTGAACTTACCAGCCTGCTCATTACATTCAATGGACCAAATCCCCTCTCAATTTTCAACGGGATTAGCTGGTCAATAATTTATGACATTTTCAAGGTAAGAGAAGGTCACCTAATTATTAATGAAGGTAACCAAAAAAGAGGGAAGTATGTGTTTATTTGATTTATGGAAACCTTCCCTTTACTCTAGGGAGCATGAGCCTATGAATATAAAAATCTTAGATTCATGATATTTTTCATCAGGGTAATATTTTCATCATTTATCAAGACATTCACAAGAATAATTAGAATTGAACATAAATTTCCACATTAGTAGATGAATGGACAAAACCTGGAGGTCCAAACAATAAAGGAGTACCATTGAATGACATAAATTAGCTCTCTGATGGGTAAAGCTGGGCATTTTAGGAGACTTTCACCAATCTGTTATGAGAAACAATGCAGAAACAGAGGCAAACTCTAAAGAATACAAGACCCAGGTAAAGAGGTCTTACCAGAGTCCATTCTTTTTTTCTACCTTAGTAAAAATAATATAAAAAGTATACAGGAAATACGAAAAATAGAAGGGAATACTGCTCATAATATCATAACAACTGTTATCTTTGGGTGCTTCTTTTTAGTAACAATAGATATAACAACAGTTGATTACATTCATTTATTTCACAAATGTTTGCCAGGCATTTATCTTGTGCCAAAGACTGTTAGGGGCTGGCAAACAAAGCAAACCTGTTCCTGGATTTATGTACCTCATATTCTAAAAGGAAAGCAGACACTGGACCACTAAACATATACTTATTTGACCACAAATGATATGGATGACAGGAAAAAGAAGCATGGGGTATTGAGAAAGCAGTGTTGGCCAAATATCCCCAAGTTCTTTCACCTTTTGAGGACCTCTGTCCTTTACCACCTGAATAAAACAACTCAAGCTCCTTCCTGCATTTGACTGTAAAGCCTGTCCCTGCATTGAACCCTCCTGAGAAGTCCCAGGACAGGTGATTACTAGTCATGGTTGTCTCCTATCAGCCCAAATTTCCTCTAAACCACCCCCTGGGCCTCTTCTTCAGTACATCTCATGCGCTCCAGCTCCCTCTGATTGATCTCACCATAACCATAAGAGGTTCCCTCTTCAAGGCAGCATTTATAATACAAGAATAACTCTAAATGAGCCACTAATATAGCTCTACTAAAATTTTAATGAGTGGATGGGGGGAGGAAAAAGAAGAAAATTAAAACAAAAAGTACTGTACGCCAGACATCTTTGCATCCATTATGCACCCACACGAATTGTCACAGGGTATCTCCTGTTGGAACCTTCCCTTCTCATTAGTCTCTTACCTCTTGCCATTTCTCTAAGACCTGTGTTTGTTCAGAACCAAGTCCTTCCTTCCATTTCCTCTTCTCCTCCCAATGTCAAGGCTCCTTACAAAGTACTGATCAGAGATGCACTCTAATGAAGCCAAAAATTATTATACAGCAAAAACAAAAACACTTCTAACATTCATTTTATTATTCGGCAGAAAAGTTTACTTTTCTTAATCTACAATTCTTCATAACACTTCACATCATATTGACTTTCCTAGCAAAAGTTCCATTGCTGTGTCTTCCTAACAAAATACTAGGTTTCTTCTTGAGAATAATTCCTCAACATAGAATGTAGAAGTGGTTTTAGTTGTTTAATAGTTTTTCTTTCAGCTACAATAATTTATCAGTGGGGAAAAATGAGCTCTTTGTACACTGGAGAGTGGTGTGGTCTTGTAAATTTTAAAAGTTCATTCTGATCAGAACTTTGAGCAAAGATTTAGCCATAAAAATTTTCAACCCAGACATATTTCATTATGAAAAAAAGCGGAAGTAATCTAAATGCCCAACAAGAGAGAATGCTTAATTATGATAAAATCATTGGATGGAATATTATGTAGCCATTCAAATTATGTTCATTTAGACTTTGGGCAATAAAGGAAAATGTGCATTGTAATAAGTTAAAAATGCAGGATTCTGAGTTTAATACAGGACTTAATATCAAATATTCAAAATGTATTTCTCTAGGTTGTGAAAAAATGGAAATGTGACTACTATGACTAGTTCTCTCTCTCCCAGTCCCGAAAGATCAACTACATGGACACTAAATAAGAGAGAGGAAAGCAAACATTTGGGGGGAACTATGTAAATACCCTGAGAGCCCCATAAAAGCCTAAAGGATGTAACAGTCTTAAGAAGGAAGGGACTGAGGGGATGGAGAAATACTAGATCAGATACTCCAAGTATAGCAGAGAATAAACTGGAAGATAACTGTAGATTCTGCTCCTGACTTTCCTTAAATTGTCTTGAAAGGATTATAGTTGCCCGTTACCCTGTGAGATAAAAATCATAGTGTCAACAGGAGAGTAACAGGTAAGAACCAAAGCCGTGGTAGGGTAAAGGGCCAGGGGGAAAAGGCAGAGGTAGATCAGCAGCCTTCCCCACTTCAACCTAGGGACTGGTGGATTATAATCCAATTCAGTGGCTTTCAAAAATCTGATCTCGATCCACAGTTAAGGAATATATCCCCTGGCATATATCTTTTTATGTGTAAAGATACAGAAACAGAGCTAAAACAAAAATTTCACTAAACAGTACTTAACATTTATCAACGGTGATGTACTCTGATATTTTCCTCTATATTCAATTCTACTTCATTTTTAAAACAGTGGTTGTATTCCACTAAACATTCAGTTTGAAAACCACTGATCTATTGAGATTATTATCTCTACTCAGTACTATTTCTAGCAAATAGTTTAAGGAAGAATCCCTAATCATAAAGGTTACCTGTCCATAAAGGACAGTCAACCGTTTATCTCTCCTCCTTCCTATATTCACATGAAGGAATATAACAGAGTCTAAGAACTAACCTCTTCTCCAATATACATTAGCAGCCTGGGTAGTTAATATTCCTAGGAAAATATGAGCTCATAAACCAAAATAATTAGTCATTTAAGATGGACAATGATTATTTTTAAAAAATAAGCAAACTGAGCATGATATGCCACATGAAGTACAATTACAGAAACATATTCATAAATATTTTAAATTAAGCATAATAAACAATCTCAAAAATAAGACAAGATATTGATTAAATGAAACAAATAAGAATTCATTAAAATAACCAAATGAAACATTAACTATGAAAAATATAGTAATAAAGGAGTATAAAAAAATAAAATAAATTATGGAGTGGATAGTGCTGATGAACAAATTAGAAGGTGTAAGATATAATCGAGGTGATCTTCCAGAAGGCAGCGAAAGTGATAATGACATAAAAATGATAGGAAAGCAAGCAATATAGAGATGAGAACTGGAAATACTAACGCTCAGATAATAGTAATCCCAGGAAAATATGGAAAAAAACAAGGGAATATGGAAAGAAATAAAGAAAATAAAAACCTCCAGATTAAAAAAAAAAAAAAAAAAAGATGAAAAAGGAACTATGTTCCACTTCAAGGCTCAACACAGTGCCAAACAGAATACATGTAGAAAAACACACACTGAACTTCAGATCATCAAAGAGAAAGAAAACATTACGATAGAAAGTTGTTGTTGTTGTTTTTTAAGATTCCAAAAAGAAGCTGGTTACAAACAAAAGAGAAAGAATCATAATGACATCACACTCTTCAAGAGCAAACACTGGATATAAGAAGACAGTGGTTCATAATTTTCTTATGGCAGGAGAAAAAACTTTGACCAGGTTTCGTCCAGTGAAATTATCATGTAAAGGTGAGGGTGCAACAATTAATTTCTGGTCATGACAGAGTAGCAGGAATCAGATTTACCCTCCCAACTCAAACAACTGGAAAACTGGAAAACATATATGAAACATGAGTTTTCAGACACTGGACAATAAAATAGACATACTTCCAGTCAGACAAGAGAGAAATTATCACTAACAGGAATGATGTGGGCACATCACTTACTACAAATCCTACAGAGAATAAAAGGATAATAAGCAATTACTGGGAACAAATTTATGCCAACAAATATGATGTCTTAGAAAAAACAGTCAAATACCTTAAAAGACACAAACTACCAAAATTCACTCTACCTAAAAAAAGGTTTTATTTTTGAATCATATTTTCATTGGGTTTAAGTAATCAAAGTTGACAACTTTTCTTTCATCAACAGTATATGTTGAATCTCCCGCAAAATATATGTTGAAGCCCTATCTTTCAGCACCTGTGAATGTGACCTTATTTGGAAACAGGGTCTTTGTAAATGTACTCAACCATTACAGTGGGTGGTAATCCATCATGACAGGTGTCCTCATAAGAAGTAGAATATGCCATGTGAAAACAAAGGCAAAGAGGGGGGAAATGCTGTCATAATGGAGGCAGAAACTCAAGTGCTGCAGCTTAAATCCGAAGACTGCCAGCAAACTAGAAGCTACAGAAGAGGCAAGCGAGGATTCTTCCCTAAAAGTTTTAGAGGGAATATTGCCCTGCCAATACCTTGATTTTGGAATTTTAGCCTACAGAACTGTAAGACGGCAAATTTCTGTTATTTTAAACCGCCTCGTTTGTAGTACCTTATAACACCAGCCCTAGGAAATGAATACAAATATATTAAGAGGTTGCTCCAAAGTCGTCTTATTTGCATTCAATCCAAAGAGAAATCTGCTATCATTCTTGGGGGTTTTTTGTTCTCTCTACATAGTGTGTCCTTTTTTCCTTGCTGCTAAGATTTTCTTTTTATCACTGATTTTAGACTGATTATGATGTTCATTGGTGTCATTATCTTCATTTCTTGTGCTTCAGGTATATTGAACTTCTTGGATATGAAATTCTTATCTTAGATCAAGACAAAATCTGGTCTTGCTTTTGCAATTTTTTGGGCAGGCCAGAACCAATGCTTAGTCTAGAGATACTTATGTCCGACTAATCAGCCAAGAGCCTCTGTGTAGTCTACTCAATGCCCCGTGAATCTTGAGGCTTTCCCACCTGGCTGGTTGGAATGGGCAGTGTTCCTGGCCCAGTGTGAACATCACGCACTTTTGTTACCTCTAATTCTCTAAGTAATTCTTAATCTGGACTCACACAGTTTCCTCACAGGACATGCTTATCAGTTTTTCTGCTGAATATTCAAAAAAGACCCTCTGTAGACCTCCAGAGCTCACTCTGTGTGCCGCTTTCTCCTCTCTAGTACTCTATCCTACAAATTCTAGCTGCCTTGGTCTCTAAAATCGGGGAATTGGTCAGACTGCCTGGTTTCTTCCTCCCTTTGACACAGCCTGGAAACTCTCTTCTGTAGTAAGCTCAGGAAAACATAGCTCATCTTGTTTGTTCTCCATTTCATAATCACTATCCTTTGTTGTCTCATGTTCAGTGTCTTGAAAACTGTTGTTTCATACATTTTCTTCATTTTTTGTTTTACATGGAGAGCATGTTCTGTCCCTGTTCACTCTATCTTGGACAAACATGGAAGTGCTGATTTGAATCTTTTAAAATCTTTGAGGTCATCACATACTATGCTGAATTTTACCTCTACTTTCTTGAACATATGACATAGTTATAACAACTCTTTTCATGCTCTTATGTACTAATTCTATCATCTGTGTCATTTCTGAGCTGCTTTCCTATGGACTGTTTTCGCTCTTCTTTATGAATAGTACTTTTCTGCTTCTTTGCATACTTGGTAACTTTTTAATTGAATACCATACATTTTGAATTTTATCTTACTGAGTCCTGGATATATTTGTATTCTTACAAATATTCTTGAAATTTTCTCTGGGATGCAACTAAGTTCTTTCAAAACTGTGGGATATTTTTGAGGTTTTATTCTAAGCTTTGATAAGCAAGAGCAGAGCAACATTTAGTTGAGGGCTAATCATACCCATTTTTGAGGCAATACCCCTCTTAGTTCTTTACTTCCTATCCCATGAATTTTGAAATTTTCTTCCACTGGGCTAGTGGAAACACAAAAATATTGTTGTTCTAAGCCTGAGCTCTAAAAGATTGTTCTAACTAGCCATTCTCAACTGAAGGCAATCCCATCACAGGGAACATCTAGCAATATCAACAGTTTTGTTTTTCATAGCCGGGGGAAGGTGCTACTGGAATCTAGTGATTAGAGACAAGGGATACTGCTAAACATCCTACAATACACAGGGAAACTCCCCCCGCCCCGCCCCACCACAACATACACACACCCCAAATGATCTGCACCAAAACGTTAACAGTACAAATTGAGAAATCCTTTCAGATGATTTTACCCAAATTTGGGGACAGGAAAATCTCTAAACAGACAAAATCAAAAGAAGCCAAAAAAATCTAGAATGAAGAAAAATCTCTCAAAATATAATTAAAGACAAAACCATAAATAACAAAAAGATATTATATTCTTGTAAAACAAAAAGAAGAGCAGTAAGATATAACAATTGTTAACCTATATGGACCTGATGATATAATACAACAACTAACAGACCTACTAAGAAAAGTAAAATTCACAACTGTAGGGGAAGAGTTGGGAGATTTTAAAATACTGCCCTCAAAAGCTGATAGATCAAAAAAAAATCAGATATACAGAATATATACATAATGTATTTTGAAGACTTATATTATTAGATGTATAGAGAGCTTTTCACATTATAAAGAATATACTTTCTTTTCAGGCACAAATTCAAACTTTACATAGATTAACCATGTACTGGACTAAAAAAAAAAAAAAGTCAATGAATCCCAAATAATTAGTATCATACATACCAAGAGGAAAAAAATTTGAAATCAATAATAAAGATATAATACACAAAATTCCTTGTCACCACAATCACCACAGCCTCTAGTTCTTTCAGGATCCATAGACTAAAGGGAGAAAGCATTTTCAAAAATTGAGAAACAAAGAATTGCAATTTCTCTTTGAGAACAGTCAGGAAATGCACATGCTTCCCTCTTGAGTTGCCACTGTAGTTTATCTGAGGGGGAGCTGTTCATGCTCACCTGTTTTCTGTCTGCACATAAGTGTTTTGTGCCCAGAGAACTTCTTTCATCATTCAACATATTTCCATTGGAATCACATGCACTTTTGTCCTCTAACTTCACATGCTGCATGGCAGACTCTTTCTCTCTCTGACCTCACTCCTTTTGTAGATGCCTGCATCTAGAATCTCACATGTTCCAATATATCTAATCTGTCCATTCTCCCACATGCTGATTCTCCTCAGTGCACTCTTAGAGCCTGGCATTTGAGGTCCTAGCTCAGGGACCACTTGTGGGTCTACAGAAGAGTAACCAACTAATATTCAAACTGCCAAGGACCTGAAACTTATGGTTGTATATATGATGATTATACAGTCTATCAGCCAAACCAAGACACTTTCAGATGACAATCCAGAATGTTTCTAAGCAACTGGAAACCTTCTTAATCACTCTAGTTAGAGACTAGTGGTAGCTGGAAAGCCTCTGTGGGTAGCATTTGATTATTCCTCAAAGATATTTTGCAAATGAAGGAAATTTCCTGGTTGATTTTTTTTTCATAATTTGATAATTTAAGCAAGAATGGACTAAAACTACAAATCTCCAAGCCAGACTAGATTATTGAGATTTTGTCAGAAGATTTCAATTAAATGGAGGTGTGATCTCTCTGAATCTGATTTTCACAGCCTTTAGACATCTGCTAAGAAACAGGATGATGTTACTTACGAGGAAAATTTAAGCAAAGAATTTTTTTGTTTGGATCAATAACTAGTGCCAAGATGATGCAGGAGGATGACAGAATCAAAAAATGTGTCTCCTCTTCCAAAGAGCCCCTCAAACCATGATTGAAATGAACTGATACACTGTGGGCTCAAATATTTCTTTGGCTCAAAGGAAAGAAGAAAGAAAGGATTGCCTCTTAATATATCCAAAGGTGGCAGGAATGAAACAGCCGCCTTGAAAGCAGTTCCACAGGCTCAGGGAAGACCTCCATAATCAACTAGCTCATGTGAGACCTAAACTCTGATGGTAAAACCGAGGAGACTTCAAGACTTCTAGAAAATGTTAATGCAATATATTAGTTTCAGTGATGCCACCCAACCCTGTGCTCCTTGGATCCAGCTGGCAATGTTACAGTCTCTGGACATCTTTATATCCCCTCAAAGTGTCAAGGCTCTCACCATGTGCTTCACTTTGCAGCGCATTCCCCCATAGTCTCTCTTGCATCTGAAGTTCTTCCCTCATACAAAGATGTGTTGAAAGTGGGAAGCCCATATCCCACCATTCAGCATCTCTGGCCACCTCCATCTGAAGTTCATGTTCAGGGACACAAGTCCCTGACAGCCTCAGTGCTAAGGACATTGTCTCCATAAGAGCTGTAGGAAATGAAAAAATATTTCTCCCACTTATCCAAATGTTACCCTCAAACATGGCTTACAAATTCACAAGAATGTAGCTGGTTATTGACAACTCTGACCCTCCAACCAGACTGGAGTCTCTCCCTCCAAAATGGGTGAGGTTGGGGCAAGAGATACAACTTCATATCTCTAAGAAAGAAGCTCTCAAGAAGGTGGTGATTTTATTTTATTATATTTTTTTGCAGTTTTATACCTAGCAATTAGTTCTCATCCACATTAACAGTCTGTAGATTTTTGAAAGTGGTGACAAGTATATAGGTAACCAACATAAAGAGCTTGTTTGGTGAATCTTCATCCTCATTGTTTTCCAGACAACCACATATGGATATGGCATGGAATATTCCTTATTCCTTTGGCCCAGACTCCTTTGTTGAGCCTGGTGACAATGTGCACATCTGGTGTGCCCATATTCTTCACAGCAAATTTCTGGATTTGAGTGTCCAAGGGGCACACTTCTTGAATCCCACTCCATGGATGTGCTTATGAATGCTGATGAATGATGCTTATGAATGTGCTTATGAACCAACTACCTTGTTGATGGCAGAACGGCCCTTCTTCTCGCCACCCTTCTTTGTGGGAGTCATTCTACTAGGCCAGGTTGGAAAGGAAAAGCGGGAGATATTGTGGGAGAGGGAAAGCAGCATGACACCAAGAAGATGGTGATTTTTGCCACTACCTGTTAGACCAGAAAAAAATAGATTCATGGATTCATTCTTGGATTATTAGCTCATGGCTTGAAAATTTCCTGTCTTACAGTTATAAATACCAAAACCACAAGTTTATTTTATAAATATTTCTTTAAGAAATATTTACTTATTTTAAAATTTTACTTATTTACTTATTTTACTTATTTTAAAAACCTGGAATTTAACAATTATCAGATTATGTATCCAATCTACATACTACATGGTCTAAGTATGAAAACTTTCTCAATTATAAAATAAAGCCTTCATTAAAAAAAAAATCCTGGGAGGAGTTAAGATGGTGAGTAGTATGGGGACCCTGAGGTTGTCTCATCCCTGAAACATAGCTAAATCAACATCAAACCATTTTGAACACCTAGGAAATTGTTCTGAGGATTAATGCAATAATCTGCATAACTTGAGTGACAGATCTTCACAGGTATGTGATGAAGAGAGGTGAAGTGGGGGATAGAACAGCCACAGGACCATGGAGGGTAGGGAGCCATTTTCAGAGAGAGGACAGAGAGAGAAAAAGGGGGAGAGAGTGCAGCACATGTGGATTCTGCAAGAAAAGCACCCTACCCCCTCCCCCCAGTACCTGAAGAGAAAGAAAGTGAAAAAGAGTAAGGAGAGGGTTTCAATTCCACCAGTTTCTTATAAGCAGCGGAGCACAGCATCTGAAGTTCTGGAGTTCATTGCCTGGCAGTGCTCCAATGAGGAAGCATGGTGAATCCAGTTTGTTTGTTTGTTTGTTTATTGGTGAATCCAGTTTACAAATATCTTAGTAAATTACAAGAAAAAGGCAATCTTATTAACAGCTTAATCTCCAGAAACCTGTGGACTCACTTTCCTGGAGCCCCAACATCACCCCTCCATAGTGATATGGGGAACAAAGGCAAGAAGGAAATGGCAGGCAAAATTAAATTTCTGTATAACCTACAGCCCACTGACAAATACTTGAGGCTGTCAGAGTAGATATTTCTCCAGGAACTCCCTACTTTCTTCATGTTAATGCTTTGCTAGAAGGAAAAGCAAGCTTAGCTTGATAATAGCTAGGCCTCCAGTATCCTGTGAATCTTCTTTAGCTTATGAAAATCTCTTTGAAAACTTCCCCTTGACTTTACCTCCTTCAACTGCATAATATATAACCAGTCACTCTTCACAACCCCAGTGCAGCTCTTTCTGCCCATGGGTCCTGTGCCCGTGCTTTAACAAAATCACCTTTTTGCACCAAAGATGTCTTCAACAATTGTTTCTTGGCCGTCAGGTCTGAACCGTCCCCACCACCCCAAAACCTTATCACTACCACACTAGTATGGATCAACCCCAGTGAGCAAAGTAGTGCCACCAAGTAGAGAATGGAGCCATTATACCAAGCCCCACCCACCTACATCCTCCAGGCACATCTCCAGGAGGCCAAGTCAGCCTGACAACAAGAGCAACAGGCCTCTCTCCCTCAGAAGACCAACACAAATCCCTCCCACCCACTTAGTCTATGGATCAGTGCGTGCTACAAAGATTCAGTTCTAGGGGAAACTGGATCTAGCTTCATTTGGGTTTCATTTTGTTTGTTCACTTTTTTTTTACTTCTGTTTTTATTTATGTGGGGTTTTTTTCCCTTCTTTTTTCTTTTTCTTTTGTAGATACAGAAAGAGCCAATTTTTTATTCTATTTTATTCTCTTTCTTTTATTGTTTAAATAAAAAAATTTTTTTCATTTTAATTTTTGTCTCTTTTTTATCAAGCTTCTCATAATAAGCAGATCAAAACACACTTAGGATCTAGCTTCCTTTATTAGATTATGTATCGTTTACTTTTTAATTTTAATTTTTTACTTTACTTTATTAATTTTTTTTTATCTTCCTCCAAAATGACAAGAGGAAGGAATTCACCCCAAAAGAAAGAACAGGAAGAAATAATGGCCAGAGATTTAATCAACACAGATATAAGTAAGAGATCTGAAATACAATTTAAAACTACAATTATAAGAATACTAGCTTGGGTTGAAAAAAGCATAGAAGACACCAGAGAATCTCTTTCTGCAGAGATAAAAGAACTAAAATCTAGTCAGGCCAAAATTAAAAAATGCTATAACTGAAATGTGATCTTGAATGGATGCCATGATGGCAAGGATGGATGAACGAGAGGAGCAAATCAGTGATATAGAAGATAAAATTATGGAAAATAATGAGGCTAAAAAGAAGAGGGATACAAAGGCCAAAGATCACAATATAACACTCAGAGAACTCAGCAACTTATTAAAGAGGATTAACATTCACACTTGTTGGGATGAGCAGTGAGTGTTATATGTAAGTGATGAATCACTAAATTCTATTCCTGAAATCATTATTATACTATATGTTAACTAATTTGAATTTAAATTTTAAAAAACTAAAATAAAAATTTTAAATTAAATTAAATTAAATTAAAAAGAGGAACATTCGAATCATAAGAGTCCCAGAAAATGGAGTGAAAAAGGGGCAGAAGATTTATGTCAGCAAATTATAGTTGAAAACTTCCCTAATCAGGAGAAGGGCACAGATGTTGAAATCCAAGCAGCACAGAGAACTCCCATTAAATTCAACGAAAGCTGACCATCACCAAGGCATACCATAGTCAAATTCACAAAATACTCAAAGAAAGAAAGAATCCTGAAAGTAGCAAGGGGGAAAAAAAAAGTCCTTAACCTACAAGGGAAGACAGATCAGGTTCGCAGCAGATCTGTCAGCAGAAACTTGGAAGGCCAGAGAGGAGTGGCAGGATATTTTCAACATGCTAAGTAAGAAAACTATGCAGCCAAGAATTCTTTATCCAGCAAGGCTGTCATTCAGAATAAGAGGAGAGATAAAGAGTTTCCTAGACAAACAAAAACTAAAGGAGTTGGTGACCACTAAACCAGCCCTGCAAGAAATCTTAAGGAGGACTCTCTGAGTGGAGAAAACACAAAACAAATAAAGAACAAAAGCAACAAAGACTAGAAATGACCAGAAAACATCACCAGAAACACCAATCCTACAGGTAACACAGTGGCACTAAATTCTTACCTTTCAATAATCATTTTGAATGTAAAAGGACTAAAAGACACAGGGTATCAGAATGGATTAAAAACAACAACAACAACAACAACAAGATGCATCTATATGCTGCCTACAAGAAACTCGTTTTAGACCTAAAGAAACCTGCAGATTCAAAGTGAGGGAATAAAGAACCATCTATCATGCTAATGGATGTCAAAAGAAAGCTGGAGTAGCCATACTTATATCAGACACACTATACCTTAAAACAAAGACCGTAACAAGAGATGAAGGGCATTCTATCATAATTAAGGGGTCTATCCACCAAGATCTAACAACTGTAAATATGTATGCCCCAAACTTGAGACACCCATATACATAAATCAATTAATCACAAACATAAAGAAATTCATTGATAATAATACCATAATAGTAGGGGACTTTAACACCCTACTTACAACAATAGACAGATCATCTAAGCAGAAAATCAGCAAGGAAACAATGGCTTTGAATGAGATACTGAACCAGATGGACTTAACAGATATATTCAGAACATTCATCCTAAAGCAACAGAATACACATTCTTTTCAAGTGCACATGGAATTCTCCAGAATAGATCACATACTTGGTCACAAATCAGCGCTCAACAAGTACAAAAAGATTGAGACCATACCATGCATATTGTCAGACCACAATGCTATGAAACTCGAAATCAACCACAAGAAAAAATTTAGAAAGACCACAAATACGTGGAGATTAAATAACATCCTACTAAAGAATGAGTGGGTCAACCAAGATATTAAAGAGGACATTAAAAAGTTCATAAAAGTCAATGAAAAAGACCCAAAACCTTCAGAATGCAGCAAAGGCAGTCATAAGAGGGAAGTATATAGCAATTCAGTCCTTCATAAAGAAGGATAAAAGGTCTCAAATATACAGCTTAACCTTACACCTAAAGGAGCTGGAAAAAGAACAGCAAATAAAACCCCAAACCAGCAGAAGAAGGGAAATAATAAAGATCAGAGCAGAAATCAAGGGTATTGAAATTGAAACAAAACAAAACAAAAACAGTAGAACAGATCAACACTAAGAGCTTCTTTGAAAGAATTCTTTGAAAGAATTAATAAAATTGATAAGCCCCTGGCCAGACTTATCAAAAAGAAAAAGGAAAGGCCCCAAGTAAAATTATGAATGAAAGAGGAGAGCTCACAACCAACACTGCAGGAAAACAAACAATTATAAGAGAATATTAGGAGCAATTATATGCCAACAAATTGGACAATCTAGAAGAAATAGATATGTTCCTAGAAACATATAAAGTACCAAAACTGAAACAGGAAGAAATACAAAATCTGAACATACCCATAACCAGTAAAGAAACTGAATCAGTAATTAATGATCTCCCCACAAACAAGAGTCCAGGGCCGGATGGCTTCCCAGAGGAATTCTACCAAGCATTTAAACAAGAGCTAATACCTACTCTTCTGAAATTGTTCCAAAAAATAGAAATGGAAAGAAAACTCCCAAACTCAAACTCAAATGCTGGTAAGGCCAGCATTACCTTGATTACAAAACCAAAGGACCCACTGAAAAGAAGAATTAGAAACCAATTTCCCTGATGAACATGGATGCAAAAATTCTCAACAAGATACTAGCATATCTATTCCAACAATACATTAAACAAATCATTCACCACAATCAAGTGGAATTTATTCCTGCACTGCAGGGGTAGTTCAATATCCACAAATCAATCAAAGTGATACACCACATTAATAAAAGAAAGGATAGGAACCACATAATCTTCTCAATAGACGCAGAAAAAGCATTTGACAAAATATAGCAAACTTCTTGTAAAAACCCTCAAGAAAGTAGGGATAGAAGGAACATACCTCAACATCATAGAGGCCACATAAAGATTCACAACTAATTATCATCCTCAATGGGGAAAAACTGACAGCTTTCCCTCTAAGGTCAAGAACACGTCAGGGATGTCCACTCTCACCGAAACAAAAAGAAATAAAGGGCATCCAGATCAATAAGGAAGAAGTCAAACTTCTACTCTTTGCAGACAACATGATATTCTATGTAGAAAACCCAAAAGACTCCACAAAAAAGTTGCTAGCACTGATACATAAATTGAACAAAGTCTCAGGATATAAGATCAACCTACAAACAGAAGACCATGGTGGGGGGGAGGGGGGGAAAGGGAATAAAAAAGTTAGAGAGGGAGGGAGCCAAACCATAAGAGATTCTTAAAAACTGAGAATAAACTGAGGGTTGATGGGGGTTGGGAGGGAGGAGAAAGTGGGTGATGGGCATTGAGGAGGGCACCTGTTGGGATGAGCACTGGGTGTTGTATGGAAACCAATTTGACAATTTCATATTTAAAAAAATCAACCTACAGAAATCTGTCACATTTCTATACACCAATAACGAAGTAGCAGAAAGAGAAATCAAGGAATCTATCCCATTTACACGATCACCAAAAATCCTAAGATACTGAGGAATAAACCTAACCAAAGAGGTAAAAGATCTGTAGGCTGAAACTACAGAAAGCTTATGAAAGAAATTGAAGAAAACACAAAAAAATGGAAAACATCCCATGCTCATGGATCGGAAGAACAAATATTGTTAAAATGTCTATACTACCTACAGCAATCTACATACTCAATGCAATCCCTATCAAAGTAACATCAGCATTCTTCATAAAGCTAGAACAAACAATTCTAAAGTTTGTATGGAACCAGAAAAGACCCCAAATAGCCAAAGTAATGTTGAAACAGAAAACCAAAGCTGGAGGCATCGCAATTCCAGACTTTAAGCTGTATTACAAAACTGTAATCATGAAGACATATGGCACAGGCACAAAAACAGACACATAGATGAATGGAATAAAATAGAGAACCCGGAAATGGACCCACAAATGTATGGTCAACTAACCTTCCACAAAGCAGGAAAGATTATCCAATGGAAAAAAGACAGTTTCTTCAGCAAATGGTGCTGGGAAAACTGGACAGTGACATGCAGATGAATGAACCTGGACCACTTTCTTATACCATACACAAAAATAGACTCAAAATGGATGAAAGACCTAAATGTAAGACAGAAAACCATCAAAATCCTAGAAGAGAAAACAGGCAGCAACCTCTTGAACCTTGGTCACAGCAACTTCTTACTAGACATGTCTCCACAGGCAAGGGAAACAAAAGCAAAAATGAACTATTGGGACCTCATCAAGATAAAAGCTTCTGCACAGCAAAGGAAACAATCGACAAAACTAAAAGGCAACGAACGGAATGGGAGAAGATTATTTGCAAATGATATCAGATAAAGAGTTAGTATCCAAAATCTATAAAGAACTTACCCAACTCAACAACAACCCCCAAAACAAACGGCCCAGTGAAGAAATGGGCAAAAGTCATGAATAGATACATTACCAAAGAATACATACAAATGGCTAACAGACACACGAAAGGATGCTCAACATCACTCATCATCAGGGAAATACAAATCAAAACCACGATGAGATACCACTTCACACCTGTCGGAATGACTAAAATGAACAACTCAGGAAACAACAGAGGATGTGAGGTGAGGATGTTGGTGGGGAGGTGGAGAAAGGGGGATCCTTTTGCACCGTTGGTGGGAATGCAAACTAGTGCAGACACTCTGGAAAACAGTATGGAGGTTCCTCAAAAAACTGAAAATAGAACTACCCTATGACCCACCAATTACACTACTAGGTATTTATTCAAAGGATACAAAAATGCTGATTTGAAGGGGCATATGTTCCCCAATGTTTGTAGCAGCATTAACAACAGCCAAATTACAGAAAGAGCCCAAGGTCCATCGACTAGTGAATGAATAAAGAATATATGGTATATATAAACAATGAATTATTACTCAGCAATCAAAAAGAATGAAATCTTGCCATCTGCAACAATGTAAATAGAACTAAAGTATATTATGTTAAGTGAAGTAAGTCAATCAGAGAACGACAGGTATCATATGGTTTTACTCATATGTAATTTAAGAAACAAAACAGATGAATGAGGGGAAGGGAAAAAATAAAATAAGATAAAAAAAGACAGGGAGGTAAACCATAAGAGACTCTTAAATACAGAGAACAAACTGAGGACTGCTGGAGAGGAGGTAGGTGGGGGTGATAGGTTAAATAGGTGATAGGCATTAAGGAGGGCATTTGTTGAAATGAGCACTGGGTGTTATATAGAAGTGATGAATCACTAAATTCTACTGAAACCAATACTACACTTCATGTTAACTAACTTAAATTTAAATAAATAATAAAATAATAAACAATAAAAATCCCATATATTGGAAAACTAAACAATATGGCATTAAATAGCCCTTGAGTTTAAAGAATATTAGAAATTAAGAAATACTTAGAATTTAATGGAAATGAAATATAATATGCCCAATATGTCAATATTTATGAACACAACTAGAGAAGTATCTAGAAATATACAGGCTGAGTGAGATACATTTTGTCAGTAAAAACATAATGATTTAAGGGGGAAGAAAAAGCTAAGCTTTTAACTTAAGAAGTTAGGAGAAAAGCCCCAACAGAACACGTATTCAAAGAAACACAAATGTAGTAAATAATAAAAGGTAAGTGCAGGGGTGCCTGGGTGGCTGAGTCAGTTAGGCATCCGGCTTCGGCTCAGGTCATGATCTCGCGGTCCCTGAGTTCAAGCTCTGCATTGGGCTCTGTGCTGACAGCTCAGAACCTGGAGCCTGTTTCAGATTCTGTGTCTCTCTCTCTGACCCTCCCCCGTTCATGCTCAGTCTCTCCCTGTCTGAAAAATAAATAAACATTAAAAAAAAATTTTTTTTAAAAAAGGTAAGTGCATAAGTCAATAAAATAGGTAAGAAATAGGGGAAAGATGAGCTTAACAAAACTAAATCTGCTTCTTAGAAAAATTTTAGGAAGATAGTCCTTTAGCAAGATTGAGCAAGGCAAGAAGGGGAGGATACAAATAACCAAATATAAAAGTAAAAAGAAATAAATAACTATAGATAAAATTTTTAAAAACTAGTAAAAATGTAAAATAATATTATGAACAACTATCCATTAAGTAATTCGAAATCTAAACAAATGAATACATTCCTGCAAAAAATAAAGTCATAAAATGCCAAAACTGGTGCAAGAAAAAAAAAACCAGAATACTTGGCCAGACTAATAAACATAAAGAAGTTAAAATAACAAGGAAGTTAAACAGACCTCTCTACTGAAAAAACTCTAGTCTCATAAAGCCTTATTGGTGATCTACCAAATTTTCAAGAAATTGATAATTCAAGTCTTATACAAATTGTTCCCGTGATAAAAATGTCGAGATTATTTTATAAGACTAGCATCATGTTGATTCCCAAACAAAACAAATTTGTTGCCATAATCATAGTTAGCATTTAGATATAACTTACTATGTGCTAGGTGTTTTTCTAAGTGTTTTCCATATTTTAACTCATTATTTACAAATACCATTTATAAGTTAGGTATCGTAAACATTAACCCCATTTTCTAGATGAAAAAAATAATAATAATGCCAGAAAGGTTTACCGCTTCCTCAGATCACACAGCTAGTAAGTGGCCAAACTAGAAGTGGAAGCTAGGTAGTTTGTTTCCAGAGTCTATACTCTTAAGCACTATGTCATATTTTTCCTAAAGAAAGAAATCAGTGGCCAAATTAATTTCATAGAAGCAAAAACATTAGCTAGCAATACCTAATAGCATATGTAAAACAAAATATATCAGGGGCAGGTAAGGCTTATCCCAAGAATGCAAAAATGGTTCAGTATCAAAAAACATCTCAAGGTAATTTATTTTTTTTTTCAAGGTAATTTAACACATTAATAGACTAGATGAGAAAAAATTTTGATACAGCAAAAAACAAAGTTTCTCACCTATTTATGACAAAAACTCTTAGCAAACTAGAAATTACAGGAAACTTCATTACTATGGAAACATATCTATAAACTCATCATCTATGTTTTTCTTATTAGATAAAATATAAGAACATAAACAAAACAAAAATTGGTTTTCACCATTTGCCATCATCTTAGGTCATACCCAACACAATAGGAAAATAAGGGGGGAAAAATAACAGATGTCAGGGCTGCAAAGAAATAAAGTCAACAATACTTGAAAATAGTGTGATCATCTACATAGAAGAAAAATACAAGGAAATAATCAAGCTATTAATATAATTATATGAGTTCAATGAGGTCAGTAAATATAAGGTAAATAAATATAAATAGGATTTTTCTTCCCCAGTAATTGCTAAACAGAAAATGTTATCAAATATAAAATGCCATTTAAAATAACAAGAAAAGTTATAATTATCTAAGAATTTACTTAAGTATATTAAAATATCAATTTCTTCCAAAATAGCCTAAAAATTAAATTCCAAACTGTATGTCAGTTAGGTCTTTAACGAACTCAATTTATTCTAAAATTTATATGAGAGAAAAAATGCCAATGATTAGTTAAGCTAAGTTTGAAAAAGCTAAATAAAGAGTAGAAATTTGCTTTTCAGATATTAAGATCTACACAAAGCCTCTGTAACAAAATTAATACCTAACAAGAACAAATAAACCAGTGGAAGATAGTAGACAGTTCTGAAACAGATCTATGAATTTATGGTAACCTGATATATAATAAAGGTTGCGCTACAAAGCAGTATTAAAAGGCCTAATAATAGATGGTATTTAGAAATAACGAGCCTAGTATATGAGAAAAACACTAAAAACTAGACACCTAATTTTACACCATATACAACACTATTTGCAGATGGATTAAAGATGTAGATGAAAAAGATATAACAATGTGATTGATACAAATAATGTAGAATACTTGTCTACCCACAGTAGGAAAGAACATCGAAAACAAAACTCTGAAAGTTTAAGCCATAAGGCAGAAAAAAATTATAGATTTTATTACAAAAAAAATGTGGACATCCATTTAATGAAGAATACCCGTAATAATGTTAACAGACATAGGACAGATGGAAGAAAATATTTTTATTGGCTAAAAACAGGATACTAGTACCTGGAATTCATAGGATACAGAAGGAATTTCAAAAATCAATAATGAAAGAATAGGAAATCTAGCCACAATATGGGACAAAGATATTAACTGGAAATATGCAGAAGAGGAATTCTAACAGGCTAACAAACATGAAAATATACTCAAACTCATTTGTATTTATGGAAATGCATATTAAAACAATGAGGGATATTAAAGAGGGGACATCACTACAGATCACATGGGCATTAAAAGGATAACAAAGAAATACCATGAACTCAAGACCCACTAATTTGATAACCTAGATGAAATGGACCAATTTCTTGAAAGATAAAATTTACCAAAACTCACACAAGAAGATTATGTCATTATACATTTGTCCAAATCCATAGAATGCATAACACCAATAGTTAACCTTAAGGTAAACTATAAACTTTGGGTGATTATGATGTGCCATCGTAGGTTCATGAATTGTAACAAATATACTACTCTCATGGGGGATACTGTTATTGAGGAGGCTATGCATGTGAGGGGTCAGGGGGAATATGGGAACGTTCTGTAGCTTCACTTCATTTAAGGTTCACTTCACTGTGAACCTTAAATCGTTCTAAAAGTCTTAATATGTTTTTAAAAAGCTAATCAATAAAAGGACCCAAAAATTAAAAATTAGAAAGGTTGCTAATATTAGAATGAATGTAGTAATACAGGTCACCTCCTACAATGGTGTAAGGAAGGTTGGCCAGGTACAACCATTCTCGTGTGCAAGCTATCAGTCCTTCAATTAAATGCACGTATATCCTTTGGCTCAGAAATCCCACTCCTGAGTTCATATCTCAGAAAAAGAATCACACAGACTGACATGAGAACATGTTCAAGTTATTTCACTGAGTTATTCTTAACAGTGGTGAATTGGAAACAATCTAGCTAGCTGTCCCTCACACCTCAAGAAGAAATGAGTAAAATGTATTCGTTGCATATTATGGAATACTAAGCATTATTTAGAAGCTACAAACCATATACACACAAAACAACATGGAGAGATCTAAAAACACAATTCTGAGTAAAAAGTAAGAGAAAACCTTGCAAGGACCATCGTTGATGATTGATCATCCATGAGTTTAGGAGTACAATTAATTCAACACTGCACAACACAGAGCCTAAATAGTCAAGTGCAGATTTTTAAACACGTTTTTGTATTTATATATGGTTGATATATATATTTTTATATACGAAACATCTATATTTTATATGTATTTTAATATATATATAATTGAATATTACACAGCCAATTAAAAAAGCTGTTGTTTTTTATGTGTTGATGAATGATCTCCAAAATATACTAAGTATAATATGTAAGATATTAAATGAAGTATATAGCATGATACTTGTATGTTATATATGTTTATACTTATGTATACATATGTACACATGTATATTCTTATAAATATGTGTGTACTTATATACATATGAATATATATAGTATACACATACACTTTATACACACAGAAGAAAAGAAAAATAAGAAACTGGTACCTGTGTTTGCCTCTGGGATGGAAAACTGGGGCGGCTAAAGGGCAGGGATAGGAAAAAGACTACTTTTACTCTATGCCCTTTTGTAACTTTTGAATTTTGTACTGTTTGCATCTATTTCTTAAATGAATACTCAAAATCATTACAAAAATGAAACTAAAATATGTGCATATACTGAGAGAAAACACTACAATCATTTGTCTATATGTCTTTCCTTCCAGGCTGAGCCAAGGGGTCAGTCATACTCATCTTTACATCTCCTAAACGGCTCCTGCCACATAACAGGTTCTCAACAAATGTTGAAAGAAAGGAAGGGAACGACAAAAGGAAGAAGGAAATTAAAATGTGATGGGTGAGATATAGATGGTTATTAGTTCCTTTTTAACACTTTTCTATAATTCTCGCTTTCAAAATTAATATTGTTTTAATCAAAACCATGACTGGTGTCAGTGTGGAGTACAGAAGTGAATATGGAGGCTAATAGTTGAGAGACTATTCTAATAGTTAAGATAGGAGATTCTGCATGGCCTAACTTGGGTGCTGCCAATGAACCAAAGGCTCTTGCCAGACTCTTTCCTCTGACACTTACTTGATGGTGCCTTCTCCACCACTATGATTCAGGTACCCTTAGGCAGAGTGAATAGAGAGAGCTGACCCGATGCCATCAGAATCAATAGTACACTAAATGATAAGCTGAACCCACCAGAGTGGTTTCTTGCTCTTTTTTAGCCAAAGCTTGAGGTTGTTGCTGGGCATAAGGAAGTAGGAAAGGAAAGGTAAATTGAATATAGCTCAGGATCACCAGGTGCCCAACATCCATGTACTCTAACACTGGGCTCTCCCATCTGTCCCTATGGTGGTCCTGGGTCTGTTCTTAATGGATCCCAGTCTTTAAACATTCATTTGACCTCCCTCTCCTCCAAGTCTTTTTCTTTCCAATTTCTTAACCCTCAGTCCCATCTTCACTTTCTAGCTGTTCTCCAAGGCTTCACCTTTTTAAGTACCTTTTATGTGTTAAATATTGGACTCTGTTGCTGGGCTCCAGTGAATGTTGCTTAAAACACAAAAGGTTAAGCAGAGAGCAACTGTATTGATTAAACATCCATTTTCTCTCCTTTTGTTTTTGTAAGAGCCCTTGATGTTGTCTCTGATTGACAGCCCCACCTGCACACCTCTGGCCCCAGATTCCCCTTGGTAATGTCACTGAGAGCTACAGAGCACCTCACCCACTCCACACAAGCCACAGATCCTTCATGTACAGCTTTCAAAGTAAAAAATGAAAAAGAAAGAAAGAAGAGAAAGGTAGCTTTTCTCTTTTTTCCTTTCTTTCTCCATTCCTTAGACATATTTTATTTCCAGAAGTCCCTGTTGAATGAAGAAAAGTAAAACGGGGAGAAGAGAAAGCTTTCAGCACTGACCCCTCCCTTTTATTCGAATTTCTTCAGCTAGCAAGCCTTTGAATATGCTTTCAAGAAGGTGACAACCTTGTTAAATTAGCTTTTCCTTCTTGCCTCTCACAGTGTGAATGACCTAAAGAATCCTTCCTGCAAGACTAACAAAATTACACCCATTAGCAAACTCGGCATGAGAGGCTTGGTATGATGGTGGCTTTGCCCTGTTGTCGGTTCATGATAATGACTACATCAGCTGGCTTTGACTCTCCTCTGCTCTTCCCTAAAAGTGTAATATTGCAAATAATAGGGCATCACATTGCCATTAGAGAAGAGGATAAGCCTCCCAAGTATAGAAGCCAAATGTCCAGTTACTAATATGTACCCAACAATAAATGAGGTCAAACAACTATAAAAATTCATCTCCTTCCCCAAAAAGCTCTATTTACACAACCAAGTGAAGCCTATTCATAAGAACAGGGTCATAAGGATGATCACTACAGTTGGCAGGACTAACTAGAGTGACCAATGGTATAGGGCACTGTTTTAGTAACTTGAACCCCTATATGGTTCCTTCACCAGGTTTTACTCCCATCCTCACCTCTGAGAGTTCAGTTTATACCTTTGCAGAGAGAAAGTCTAACTTGGATCAGATTCTGAATTACTGTCAGTAGAATTTATCTAGACAAAAGCTGTGGGACAAAGAAATGAGGTGCAAAGCACGATGGCTGCCTCTCTCCTCCTATACTTACCAAGAACCAAACCTCAAACAGGAACCAACCCAATGGCCCAGGAATGTGATGGAACCAGTTTTATCAATTTGCAAGAGCTGACAACTTAATTTTCAGGAATTTTGCAAGCCAGTTGTTAATCACGCTATTATTAGAAATTAAATTATATAAAATTATCATTAAGTTATATTAGAAACAAGGGTAATAAATATTCAAAACTCATCCCTTCTTAATTACTTTACTACATTTTGTGTTTCTGCACTTGCTGTGCTGATAATTTTACTATTATCTATACTCTTGCCATTATTTACATCTACTCACTCTGTATGGTTGAAATACTATTGTGCCTCTACTCCATGTTCAGTGATACCACACTGGTAGCTTGAAATCGACCATGGTGGGAGTATTTATAGCACAGAAATTGGCAATGCTACAAATCAGAGCTTGATTTATTGTTCTACTGATTGTCCAGACCAGGCCTCAGTGATCGGTGGCTCAACAGACAAATCCAGTCCTTACTTTTGTATTGCCCACAAGCTAAAAGTGATCTTTACATTTTTAAAGGTTATAAAGGTCTCATCATAAAAGAACAAGAAAGAGGAAGAGGAGGGAAAAAAAGAAGGGGAGGAAGAGGAGAAGGGGAGAAGATGCAGAGATTCAAAAGGGTCTGATAGTAAATATACTAGGATTTGTGAGCTTTACACTCTGTTACAGTTACTCAATTCTGCCACGGTAGTGCAATGGTAGTCATTGGGTGTGGCTATGCCTCAGTAAAATGTTATTTTCAAAAGTAGGTGGTGGGTCAGATTTGATTCATAGGCCAACCTCTGATCCCCACTCAGGAAAGCATTCTTAAAGAATCAATTGCCTATATAAATTGACAACAAAGGGTGCCATATACTTTCTGATTTGTAAATTTGTGCTATACACAAATCTTTATGTTAGTAAAATTTATAATAAACATAACACACACATACATTTTTATTGGCAAGCTGGTTGTTAAACACTTAACCACCGTACCACTGCTCACTGCCCACTTCCTTCACAGAAAGATGAAGTCCATGTTCTTCAGGAGCTCACAATCCAGTGTGAAAGGCCAATAAACAAAAGATGAATGGCACAAGGCAGAGAAATAGGTGCAGAAAACACAAAGGACCCAAGTGTTCTGGAGCAAAGAGAATGAAGAAACCAATGTTCACTATTCCAGGTAAATCCACAGAGAGAAGCTGACTAAATACATACAGCAACCTCATGAAGTACATGTTAATTGTGTCTATATCATATATGGGCAACTGAGATGCAGAAATTTAGTTAATATGCCCCCGTCATAAAGCTGATAGAGGCAGAACTAAAATTCAAAAACAAGTCCTTGTTCTTTCACTCCACTCCCAATTAATCCCTTGTTTATAAAAATAGTGTAATCATATTCATACCTTGATTCACTGCAAAATGTCTCTCCCATACTCTTTCCTAATAAGTTCCCCTCTCTCCAGTATCTCTGCCATATGAGTTTATTATTGCCCCCAAAGTCAAAAAGTAAATGTTAATTAAAAGTTTTAAAAAAACATGCGTCAACGCAGCTCTGGTAACAGTAGTAAGTTGAACTGTGACCAAACTAAAAACACCGGCATTAATTAACATAACATGTGCAGGTGTTTTTTTCTTTAAGGTAACAGTGAGCTCTTTGAGAATAGCAATCCACCACTCTTTCCACAGTGTCTAACGGAGGGCTGGTCATGCAGGAGAATCTATATCAAAGCACTTGAGTGACTAGGGAACCTGAGATAGGAACTACAGAGTCATAGCCTTAGCACACTCAACATGCATATTACCCACTGGTCTTTGGGCAGGACAGTTCTTATCTCTAGAGGGACAGGGAAACTCAAAAAGCTACACTACCTGAATCCCCATCTTAGCTTTAGCAGGAGCCTGTTGGATGCAAAGTCAATACGTTTATCAGTTCACAGAGATCTAAAGAAAATCAATACTTTCTTAAATGTATAGGGAAGAAGATTTCACAATCTCCCTTCAAAATTTCTTCTCGAGCAGAGATTCTTAAATTTTGATGTGAATCAGAGTCATCTAGGGAGCTTGTTAAAAGTATCTTTTCCTGGTCCACTCCCACATGGTCTGATTTAGTAGATCTCCAACCAGAAATGCACACTCCTGGTTAAGAATCTTCTAGAGTTTTTTAATCACTATAGTAATTTTTTCCATCATGCCTAACAAATTGATATGCTACAGATCCACACTCCTTAATTCGCAATTCTGAAATTCAAAAGCTCTGAAATCTAAACACCTTCACATAATTCATCTAGCCTCAAAACCTGTTGTGAACTTAATTCATTGGGGGCAAAATCTGACCTGAACTCACTAGAAACTTTTTAAAATCTTGGTTATCTATCTCTGTGTAGACATGCATACATTATGCTACAGAAACATTAATGTGATGATTACAAGGTGCCACTCTAGAACCTCTAGGCATATCACAAAATCTGAAGTGCATGCTCCATGTTACTTTCCACAAATCATAAACATCTGATGTATGAAATATATTTGGCTCCAAGCATTTCAGACAGATAGAAGGCTATGGACCAAAATGAAATACCTTGTAATTTGGTTACTCCCAAAAGATGGGGGATATAGAGGGATGAAGGAAGCAAATTTACCAACATTTATCTTTGAGCTGCCTCAGTTTTCCCCAGGTGCTTGATCTTCAGAAAGCAAGAGGCTGAAACGCAACAAATCGAGGTGAACACAAGCTTCTTGGCCACCTGCCTTTGAAAGTCCCATCATCTCTAGGACTACACTCCAATATCCTATTACTCTAGTTCAGACAAGACCAATTCTTCATTCTTTTTGATGTTCATGAAAACATTCAAGACCACATTATAAGTCCATGGATATTTTAAAAGTTTCCATTAGTCTAAACCCCTATTATCCAGTCTCTTTTCCCAGGGCAGACCCTGGGAACAATACTGGGAAACAGGACAGATAATAAAGTTAGGTTCCAGGGACTGAAGTATAATCAAGCCAGCAGAATTCTCAAAAAAAAAAAAATAAATAAATAAATAAAATAAAACAAGAAGGGCGTGAGGGTCAAACCAAAAGAAGATGTCCAGACATTGGAGGCTGAGTAAATGCAAACTAATTAGCATGACGGTCAAAATCTTGCATTACTTTGTCGGTGCCGCCCTCTCCAATGTTGTGTCTCTTCACATCTTCACTCCATTGCTCTTAACTGATACACTTCACTGGAAAACCATCCCTCCAGTCCACCCCCACCAAAAATAAAACCAGTTGTACATGTTTATGGTTGATGTAAACTGAAGATTAATCTGGACAAAAGGAGCCATCCCAATACGAGGAAATCTAGAGGCTGATTAATCAAGAACTTATTACCTGAAGATGTTTCCAGCACCCAGACAGTAAAAATCTCAATGAAGAAAAATACAGGAAAAAGTCAAGGGAAGAGAAATATGCAGGAAGAATTAGGTAGAGAGGAAAAGGAAAAGGTAAGCAAAATGAAATCAATCTAGAAATATTTCATGAGTGCCCATTTTTTGGTAAGCATACAAAAAGTAAGAGCTGAACCTTTGGAAAACTTAGAATTATAATAACAATCCCCTACTTTTTTCTATAGATTTTTTCAGGGACTATAGAGACCAAAGAATTTGCACACAAATTACAATGCCAATTATTCAGAGTGATAAATTTTATAGATATGTATGTATGTTTATTAATAAATATCACATGGCCAACTAACATGCTGGAGAAAATTATAAACAATGATCTGTTTTAAATACTGAAAATATTCTAAATATATGAGCAGACTTAATTCCAGGTGAATATCCCCATCATCTTCAGTTGCTTAGTCAGCCAAGCAAAGACACATTAGGCAGCAAAGGGCTTATATTTAAGACCTAGCTACTCTCCTATTATCTCTGTGACTTTTGGCATGATGCCCAACTTCTCTGGTCCTGAATTTCTACAATTGTAAAATGGGGACGATAATAACACTTACCTCACAGTGTTGCTGTGAATGCCAAATGAAGCAATATAATAGCTCCAAGATGCCAGAGTGTGAAAAATATTTCAGTCTGTAGCAAAATGGGAGAATGATGCACGGGTTTTTGATGAAGCTATTTATTCAATTAACATGACTACCCTTTATTTGGATATTATACTTTTCCTACTTTCCTAGTGTTAAAATCATCGTTGTGTTATTAAACCAAAGAGCTAGCAAAGATCCGGCTCTTTCTGTAAGGTTTCAATAAATGGCTATTGTTTTTGTTTTGCTGTTTGGTTGTTTTCCTCAGTTGGCAAAATAAACAGTAGGCAATTCAATGTTACTTCTGCAAATGGTTTCTCAACTATTGCAGATCTTTGAAACTCAAAAGCCAGAGTACCACTAACATAATACATGGATGACAGAGGTCCCTATATTGGCCTAAGCTACAGTCACAGAAAGAATCAGCTGTGTTTGAAGTAGGGACAACCAGAAGGTAACTTATTTGCTTTAAGAACTAAGAGATTCAGACGGGGAAAAAAATTAATGAGAGATGAGAAATAGTCCCTCAGGCACATTGGTTAATGATCAGTGGTTGAAGTCAGAGAGTGATTCCAAGGTCAGCATGCTATCTGTCCCTTGAATGTATCTTTTCTTCAGTAATGTCTGTGATGGTTAATTGTATGTATACATTTCACTGGGCTAAGGGATGCCCAGATAGCTGCTAAAACATTATTTCTAGATGCATCTGTGAGGGTGTCTCCAGAAAAGATTTGAATCCATAGACTGAGCAAAGAAGATCACCCTCACCAGTGCAGGTGGGCAACATTCGGTATGTTGAGAACCCAAATAGAACAAAAAGACAGAGGAAGGGAAAATTCACTCACTTTGCTAGAGTTGGAACATTTCATCTTCCCTCCGACATCAGAGCTCTTGGCTCTTGGACATTATGACGGGGGCTGGGATTTATAACATTGGATCCCTTGGTTCCTAGTCCTTTGGGTTTGAGACTGGAACTAGACTACTTATTTTCCTGGGTCTCCAGCTTGTAGATGGCATATGGTGAGACTTCTCAGCCTCCATAATCACATAAGCCAGTCTCTCATAATCAATCTATCTATCTTTCCTCCTTCCTTCCTTCCTTTCCATCTATCCATCCATCCTATTAGTTCTGACTCTCTGGAGAACCTCAACTAATACAAGGTCTCACTGCAACTTTCAAGAGGGCTATTAAAACTGTTTTCACTAAACTTTGTAAGCCACTGGGGAAGGGGAAGGTAGTACTGCCTTAGGGCTTGATGAATGGAGTTCGCACAAAATAAGGAGTTTCCCCCTACTTGGGTGGCCTTACCACAAAGATACCAGACAGCAGGGTCACTATGCTTAGGCAGTGTCAGTAGTGACCAGAAACACTGGTAACTCTGGGAGCATAATGAGCCTGGGCCCTCAATATAAGCTCCTTTAGTGGCAGGCACCAGTAGCCATGGCAACAGAGAGGCACCTTAACAATGCATCTTTTCAGGTGGCAAACCCCAAACTTCACCAAAATAAATGAAACCTGGAGAGGAGGAAAATGGACAACACCAAACAGTAGCTAAGAGATTTGTGAGGACCTATGTAGGACCCCACAAAGGATCCCAGAAATACAAAGGGACCAGGGAACAGTGGCAGCAAGCAGGTAGGGGACACAGAAAAGAGAGGTAGGGTCAGTACCTGGAAAGTACTATTTGTTACTGTTAGGTGCACTGGGGGAAACCATGCTTACTCTGTCTCCAGCTGTGTGACCATGGCTGAATCCCTAAACATTTCAGAGCCCTAATTTCCTCACCTGGAAAATGGAGTGACAACAGATACTAATAACTAGCTCACAAAATAATTTTAAGAATTAAACAGGAGAGCATATTTGAAAGTGTTTCTTAAATGCTAAAGTGCTATGTAAATATTAGTTTCAACATATAACAGTGGACTATTATGTAACATTTGGTGCTGGGATCCCCTCAGGATTTAACCTGTAGTATATCCACTCCAGAAATCATAGCTGAAAGCATGTCTTCCAGGAGAAAGAATGAGGAAAGAATGATCTAACTTAATTATAAAATGGGATGGAGGTGAAAACCCAACCAGTTACACTTGGAGGGCCAATAAGCCATCAAAGTAGGGCAGAATTTTTCAGGAAGAGGAGAAATATATTATGCATATCATGGTTACATAGATATCATTTATTCGCTGTAAAACTCTAAGGAAGAGATTGTCACTCCTATATCTGCAGATAAGGCAAATGAGACTCAGAGAGGTTAAATAGCATACTGAAGACCACATAGCAAATAGAAGGCAAGGCATGACATTTTCAATCCAGACATTTCTGGATCTAAATCAGATACCATTTCCTTCTTTTGCTTTTGCTATTCTTTCTTTTTCTTCTTCTTCTTTGAATAAACAGAGAATCCATAATCATAGCAATCATGACCAAAATAAGATGACAAATAAGTCACTAAATATGTTGCATCAAGCCCCGTGCCTTCCCCATTTTTCAAGACCAATTCAAATATTTTTGCATATCCAGTAGCCAGCTTTGGCTCCCCATAAAAGTTTCTTCCAGATATGCTTATACTTGAACACTTTCTAAAAATGTTATTTTGGGTGGTAAATCATTTTATTTGTTTTGCAGTATCCTGAAAGTACTATAGCAAGATTACTCAGATAAAAAATAAAATCCTTCATTATGTGCAAATGCAACACATGTAGCCTACATAAGGAAAAAAGTTAAATTCAAAGCACATGAGCTGAGAATGAAGTAGGAAGTAAGGATGGCAACCCAGCACAAGGAAAACCAGGAGCTTGTGGCTTTCTGCTCCAGAACATCATCATGCCAATGGGATGATGTGACAGTATACCATTGTTCAGCTCTTTGTGAAATGGGGTATCCAGGGAAGCACATGTGGTAGTAATAGAAAAGATGCAATTCTCTTTGGCTGCTTTTCAAGCTTCACTATTCAGATAATTTGGGGACTTTTTTTTTTTTTTTTTTTTTTACTTTGAGAAATTCTCCCAGGACTGGACTGATTATAAGATGAGGATATGTCTTGAATTCTGCCAACAGAGAAAACTTGGCTGAACTAGATGTTTTATTTTTTAAGTTGTGTGCACTTTTGCTAAGGACAGATCTGTTTCCTCCCAATCAACCTCCTCTTTTCAGAAAACAAACTCAGATGCTGCCTTGAAAGAGTTTAAATCTTCCTTTCACAGGATGAAGGACCTTCAATGTTCTTCCCAAATAAACCCCCCAGTGCTCATTGTCAAGATGCCAAGCCAAATGTTGAAGACAATCTCATTTCTGTAGCCTATAGTGCCCTAAATTAATGGGATAAATTTCTTCCAATGAGTTAAAAACCCTAAGCAGTTCATTTATTGTTTGCAGTTCATTAAATTGTGTCTGTCTGCTGTGGTCCCTGGGTTCATGCTCAAGGACAAATAGTAACCAAAATGAAGAACCTACAACTTGTTCTTACCAAAGCCAAAAAGGCTTTAGAGAAGAAGCAAAATTACGATAAGACTTAAATGAAACTAAGCCCACACAAAGACGCTTTGGGAGCAAGGAAGATGAGCAAAACAATTAGGTATGAGTGAAGCAGGTTACCACATCCTGATCTACATCTGTAAAATAGGGATAAAGATAGCTCCATCCTAGGATTGATGCAAAATAACTACTGTGAAATTTCCTGGCTCTATTGGAGGCACCAAGTGATGCTCAATTAGTGCCGATTTTTCTTTTTCTTTCTTTCTTTTTTTTTAAATCTGTCTCACAGGGTTAATGTGAAGAGTGAATGAGATCACTGGGTGGGAGTTTTATTTACATGTGAGATATAAGAAAAAAGGAATTTAAAGAACAAAAGTCCACCCCAGAGAACTCTCCAGGGTCCAGATCTGAGTATTTCCCAGATCTTTGTAGACAGATTCAAATTGCTGGCAGTCTCCTCAAGGACAGAAAAAAGCCAGAGCCATGCCCTTACATATAGCCTTATCAGAGAACTTGAGGGAAATCAATGGAAAGAATCCCAAAATCATAGGCTTTGCCACCCACTCATTTAACAAGTATTTATTGAATACCTACCATTTGTCAGATGCTGTTCTAGAAGCTATGAATAAAAGCAATGAACAAATGATAAGGTTTCTGTTCAAGCTTATTTTTCAGTAAAGAAAGACAAAATATTTAAATGAGCACAAAAAATACTATGATGGAGCAAAAACAAGGTAGAAAAGGATCGGCAAAGTTGAGTTTTGTGGCTTTCCAATAGGGAGATTAGGGAACCTCTCACAGATGTAAAGATCTGAAAGGAATTGAGCCAAAGGATATTGGAGAGAGATCCAGGAGGGGCCTATAAACTCCCTAAGGCAAGAGACTTCCTGTTAAGTCCAAGGACTTGCAAGGCACCAAGTCTGCCTGGAGTAGAGGGATCAAAGAAAAAAGTTCAGAGGAAGTAAGGTCAGACACGGGGCCAGATCATGGATGAGGATGACCTCATAAGGAGTTTGGCTTTTATTGATAAGGAGTGGGAAGTCACTGGAGGGTTCTGTGCAGAGGAGTGAGTTTCTAACCTCCACTTTAACAGAGTAACTCTGGTTGTTGTTTTTAAGAGGAAGTTAAAGGCGAAAGCAAGAAGATAAATTGGAGAAGCTTCATACTGTTTTCCACAGTGGCTACACAAGTTTGCATTCCCACCAACAGTTCACAAGGTTTCATTTCCTTTTTCTCCACATCCTCACCAATACTTGCTATTTCTTGTGTTTTTCTTTTAACTATTCTGACAGATGTAAAGCAATACTTCATTATGGCTTTGATTTGCACTTCCCTAATGATTAGTGTTGAGCATCTTTTCATGTGTCTGTTGGCCATTTGTATTTCTTCTTTGGAAAAAAATTTATTCAGGTCCTCTGCCCATGTTTTAATTGGATTATTTGGTGGTTTTTTGGTGTGTTGAGTTGTATAATTTTTTATATATATACTTTGGGATATCAACCCCCTAATCGAATATGTCATTTACAAATATCTTCTTCCATTCAATAGGTTGCCTTTTTGTTTTGTTGATGGTTTCCTTCAGCGTGTAAAATCGAAGTGTCCATCGATAGATGAATGGATAAAAAGGATATGGTATGTGTATACACACATGCGCACGCACACACATACACACACACACACACACACACACACACACACACACACACACACACTGGAATATTACTTGTCCATAAAAAAAGGAATGAAATCTTGCCATTTGCAACAACATGGATGGACCTACAAGATATAATGTTAAGTGAAATAAGTCAGGGAAAGACAAATACCAAATTATTTCACTCATATGTGAAATTTAAGAAACAAAATGAACAAACAAAAGAGAGAAAAAAAATCAGGGATTGAAATATTGACAACTGGTGGTTGCCAGAGGGGAGGTGAGTGGGGGATGGATTAAATAAAGGGGGTTAGGAGTACACTTGATAAGCACTGAGAAATGTAAAGGATTGTTAAATCATTATATTGTACACCTGAAAATAATATAACGCTGTATGTTATTTATACTTGAATAAAAGTCAATTAAAGTAATTAATTAATTTTAAAAAGAAGACAAATTGGGAGTCCATTGCCATTTGCCACTGATAGAAAAGCTAGAGCATAAAGGAATGACTTATTTGCTTAACATTACAACAGAATCTCTGGAAGAATTAGTGAAAAAGACATGCCTATGGTAGAATTCTAAACTGATTTCATCAACTAAAAATCCACCATCATTCCAAAAATGGTGAGGAGAGGGAGGGAACTCTGCACAAAAGTCCATCGTTTAATTCTAGGTTACTGTTTGCTCCTGAGATAGCACATATTTGTTTTCTATGTGTAGGTAATCTATTTAACCTACCAGATCTTTTGAAACAGATACACCTTTGTAAGAGTGGAAATTTACCCTCAAGTTTTTGGTATTAAACGCTGTATAATGTTTTTCACACATCAAAGTATCCTGACTAAAAAGAAAACACAAATCTCCTCCAATGGTGGGTGATCTGATCTGTTTCCAATTGACTAAGTTCTCAAAGATGTAAAAACTGAGAATGGAGGAGCCAAATTCATCATTGGTAGAAACAAAGCTTGGACAGCCTGAATAGTTGAACTATTCTGCCGTGCAGATGGAATACAGTGTGCACAGAATCCTAGTTTAGAGAAAGGAAGTCTCAGAGACCGAATAACTTTTTTCCAGTTTGAAAGACCTCAGAAACAATCAAAATGCAGATGTATTAGGTAACTCGCTTAAAAGTTAAAACTTGGGAGCACAAGACAGTCACGGTTGGGAAATTGTTTAGGCAAGAAGTGCAGGAAAGAGAAAGGTTCAATAATGAGGATTTCACTATATGGGAAACCAAGAGAGTTTCACCACTCAGGAGAATGGGGACTGCTTTGAAGAGAGTCCAATCTGAACCTGATGGTAGTACTAGAGAAACTAGTAGGAAAAGGCCTCTTGTTTCCTCCATGACTAGGAATGCCTTCAGGGAGAGCTCGCTTTTGTGGCTGAGGTTATACCATGCTAAAGAGGAGTGTGAAGCTTAAGAGAGCTGACAGTTAAAGTCTGATATTTTTATCAAGCTGAAGTGATACCTGAACTCCCCGCTCATACCCAGAATTCCTTTATCTGGTCACAAAACTATTTTTAGACCACTAATGACTGACAAAACAGATACAATGGTTTTCTTTCTGTGGAAGAAAGATACCAGTAACAAGTAATGCATAAGTCTCAATGACCTGAGGGCACTGATGGCTAAATTATAAAATATTTGATGGGTTTGGAGGTAAAGATGATGGTGCAGGTTACCAACAATGGAAAGAGATAAGTATAATATAGAAAAGTAAAAAGAGTAGATGCAGTTGACTCTTGAACAACACGGGTTTGTTTGGAATGAGCAGGTCCACTTACACACCGATTTTTTTCAAAAAATACAGTATTTACTTTTAACATTTATTTTCAATAAATACAGTATAAATACACGTACAGCACAGTACTATAAATGTACTTTCTCATCCTTATGATTTTCTTAACATTTCTGTAGCTTATTGTATTGTAAGAATATAGTATATAATATACATATAACATACAAAGTATGTTTTAATTGACTCCTTATGTTATTGATAAGGCTTCTGGTCAACAGTAGACTATTAGTAGTTAAGTTTTAGGAGAGTCAAAAGTTATATGCAGATTTCCCCCTGCGGCGTGGGGAGTCTGTGCCCTTAACCTCAGTGTAGTTCAAGATTCAACTGTACTTCAGTCTACAGTTTGGCTCTATGGATTAGAAACATAGATCTGCTACTCATTAGTTTTATGACCTTAAATAAATTACTAAACTACTCTGAATCAATTTGTTCAACCGTATAATGGTAATAATAACAGCGGACAGTAATTGTGATGCATAGAGCACATAGATCGTACTAAGTCTAATTCCTTATATCTTTCACCTTAGTACATATAGAGATTTGATCATAATATAGTCAAAGATTAAAATTACAGAATTTCAAATGACTATGCAACTGGGTTAACTGCCATAGCTGATTTTATTATAAATAACTTCACCTTGGGTCCCCTATTAATCCAATATTAAGTTAACCATAAAATTTCCCGCAATTCATTAATTCAATAAACATTTATTGAAATTACACTACAGACCACATATCACATGAAACACTGTAAGAGATTAAAGGAACAATGTTGTCGTTTCTGGCTTCTTTTTATAAACCCACAGCCTACAGGCATATGAACAAATAATCAGTACACTGTGATAGTCATGACCATAGAAGAATGAAGTATGAGAGTTCAGAAGAAGGAGCAAGTAGTTCTACCCAGGGAAATACTTACTGCCTACGTTTATTGACTATTTACTATCCACCAAACAATATTTTAAATACTCTACATGTGCCAACTCAATAAGCATCACAATAAGACAATGAAATAGTTACTATAATTATTTCCATTTTGCATGTCAGGAAACTGAGGCATAGGGAGGTCAAATCTCTTGTCAAAGGTCACATCTAACAAGATCAGACCCATAATTTGAATCAAGCATGGTAGCCCCAAGACCACACTTCAAACCCTACAGTATACCTAGGACATTGATGGATGCCTCATAGAAAAGGTGGCACTGGAAACAGATTTTGTAGAATAAGCAGTTTGCAAGCCAGAGAAGGGAGGATCGGGAAGGTTAATGTACAACCAGGATACAGAAGCTCAGTGTTTGAAGATAACTGGGCAGTATATATAGCCAAACGAGGAAAACATACCAAAAACTAGCAGGAGCCAAGGCTAATAAAGCTGCATATTAAATTAGCCTCCCTAACATTCCCTCCCAGCTATTCGATTAAACTTGGGTTCCTGTCAATGGCCCTTCCCGGGTCTCCAAAGCCAATCTTCTATCTTCCTCTTTGGTCCCGTTTAATTCTACAGCTAGCCTTGTTGCTCATCAGAACAAATATACCATAAGGAATAATCATGGAACTATCCACCTTGGATAAACAATGTGCTTACACCACCTCACATCTGTCAGAATGGCTAAAATCAATGACTCACAAAACAACAAATGTTGGCAAGGATGAGGAGAAAAGGGAACCCTTTTGCACTGTCGGTGGGAATGCAAACTGGTGCAGCCACTCTGGAAAATAGTATGAAGGTTCCTCAAAAAATTTAAAAAAAAACAACCCTACAACCCAGCAAATGCATTACTAGGTATTTATCCAAAGGATACAAAAATGTTGATTTGAAGGGGCACATGCACCCCAATGTTTATAGCAGCCTTATCAACAAAGCCAAATTATGGAAAGAGCCCAAATGTCCATCGACTGATGAATCGATGAAGAAGATGTAGTGTACGTACATACAATGGAATACTACTCAGCAACGCAAAGAATGAAATCTTGCCATTTGAAACAATGTGGATGAACTAGAGGTTATTATGCTAAGCCAAATAAATCAGTCAGAGAAAGACAGGTATCATATGACTTAACTCATGAAGAATTTGAGAAATACAATGGATGAACATAGGGGAAGAGAAGGAAAAATAAGATAAAAACAGGGAGGCAAACCATAAGAGACTCTTAAATACAGAGAACTGGGAGTTGCTGGAGAACCAGTGGGTAGGGGAACAGGTGATGAGCATTAAGGAAGGCACTTTTTGGGATGAGCACTGAGTATCTGTCATATGTAAGACATCAATCACTGGGTTCTACTCCTGAAGCCATCACTACACTGTATGTTAATTAACTTGAATTTAAATCAATCAATCACCAACCGTTAGGTGTTATTTGGATAACTACCTAACACTGAGTATTTAAAAACGATCCCAAGTATTTGGCCATATGTTTATAAAGGCCATATTTTTGCCGTATCAGAAGAGGCTACACCATAATTTATTTATTATCTAAATGGAAAATCATTACCCAATTTTCCATGGACGTTGTGAGGGGTGAAAAGGAGAAGCAAATAAGGGAAATACTCTGCTTAATGAACTTTGGAAGCCCAAGATTGTAGGAGATTCCTAGAGAGGAAACTCCAAGGAAATAAGAATTAGTTCCTTCCCAATGTATCTGCATCAGGTAATTTTTGCCCTTTACTAAATCTCTGCTAACAAAGATAATGGGAATGCAAGGAAACAAGAACTATGTGAGGCAAAATGTTCAGGACTGTTGGCTAAATCACATGCCTGGAAAACACCCAACATGGCCAATATCACTCTTTGCTCATATGACATCGTGGTGAGAACATCTATTCTGGGAAGCCCTGAAAAATATAGACTACTAACTAAAACAACTTGCTCTCAAAGAAAGATAGGGAACTGAGGGAGCAACTCAAAAGATCACTGAGATGGGCTAGATGGGTGATGAGTATTAAGGAAGGTACTTGTTGTGATGAGCACTGGGTGTTGTTGTATCTAAGTGATGAATCACTGAATTCTACTTCTGAAACCAATATTGCACTGTATATTAACTAATTTAAATTTTATTATTTTTTTTCAACGTTTTTTATTTATTTTTGGGACAGAGAGAGACAGAGCATGAACGGGGAGGGACAGAGAGAGAGGGAGACAAAGAATCGGAAACAGACTCCAGGCTCCGAGCCATCAGCCCAGAGCCTGATGCGGGGTTCGAACTCACGGACCACGAGATCGTGACCTGGCTGAAGTCGGACGCTTAACCGAATGCGCCACCCAGGCGCCCCTAAAATTTAAATTTTAAAAAGATAATTGACATTGAGAGAAGTGTTTTTAATTCAGAGTAGATAATGCTCAAATTGGTTTTATATGCTGAGGAGGATTCAGGGGGCGGGGGGGGGGGGGGCGGTGCAGGGAATGGGAGTTAAAGACACATGACAAAATGAGGCTAAGAGATCTACGAATGCCATGGGAATGCAAGCTGGTGCAGCCACTCTGGAAAACAGTATGGAGCTTCCTCAAAAAACTAAAACTAGAACTATCCTACGACCCAGCAATTGTGCCACTAGGCATTTATCCAAGGGATACAGGTGTGCTGTTTCCAAGGGACACCTGCACCCCCATGTTTATAGCAGCACTACCAACAATAGCCAAAGTATGGAAAGAGCCCAAATGGCCATCGATGGATGAATGGATAAAGATGTGGTATATATACACAATGGAGTATTACTCAGCAATCAAAAACAATGAAATTTTGCCATTTGCAATTACGTGGATGGAACTAGAGGGTATTATGCTAAGTAAAATTAGTCAGAGAAAGACAAAAATCCTATGACTTCACTCATATGAGGACTTTAAGAGACAAAACAGATGAACATAAGGGAAGGGAAACAAAAATAATATGAAAACAGGGAGGGGGACAAAACAGAAGAGATTCATAAATATGGAGAATAAACAGAGTTACTGGAGGGGCTGTGGGAGGGGGGATGGGCTAAATGGGTAAGGGGCACTAAGGAATCTACTCCTGAAATCATTGTTGCACTATATGCTAATTAATTTGGATGTAAATTTTAAAAAATAAAAAATAAAACAAGTTAAAAAAAAAAAAAAAGAGGTCTAGCAACGCCATAGGAAGAATGGCTTAAAACTGGTGATTGAAGATGTTATACGGAAGTGGAGTGAGAAAACTTCCCCTGATACAGTAAAAAACGAGAAAAAGATGCACCTTCAGAAGGTGAAGGAAATACTACTGAGAGCTGTTTCCTTATGGTCTTGTCTGCTCAGTACACATCCTTGCTTTTGCCCCTTGTCTCACTCCCAATGTCCACCCACCACCTAGTCCTGTTGATCCTGCCTCCAAAGTGTATCTATAATAAAGCCACATCTCCATTTCCAGTGCCACCGCTGAATTCCAAGCCACAATGATCCCTAGCCTAGATCCCTGCAAGAGCTTTCCAGCTGTTTACCTACTTCCTCTATTCTCCATGCAGCTGCCAGAGAGGGATTGCATAAGTGAGAATTGATTCCAGCTCCCCCATGGCTCCATGAATACAATAAAAATCCCTTTTCTGCCAAGCACTCTTAGATCCTCTGTCCTAGCTCTCCTGTCTAGCTCAATTTTATGTCATTCTCTCCCCCTTTTTGTGATCCAATAATTTTGATCTTCTCTCCATTTTTCAAATAAACCATGCTCCTTATTACTCAGGTCATTCTGAATGCTACTTGCTCTCACCTAAACGCTCTTTCCTGGCCCTTTCATTTATTTCTGTCTGTGTGGAGGGTTCCTTCTCTTTCCTGAAACCTCATGCTAAATGTCTTCTTTTCAAAAAAAGTTCTCAATGATCAGCTTGTCCAAGGAAATACCCATCACTACTCTAAAGCAGGGATCTGACAGTTAAGATGGTAGACCAAGGAAACTGCCTAATTTCAAATCTCTGCTTCATCACTTGTATGACCCCAAGCAAGTAACTTAATTGTTCTCCACTATGTGGGAATAATATGTAATAGTTATTCAGAGGCTGATTGTGACAATCAAATGAATCAACAAGCATAAGAAAATTACAGTGCCTGGTCCTTTAAGTGTTCAATAATGACTTACTTCCCTCGAACATTTTAATTTGTACCTCAGTGTTTCATGTTTACTTACTATGCTGACACATCAAACATTTTGTTTCATGTTTACTGTGTGTCATACTTACTGTTCACTTACTATTTCATAAGGCAGAGAACTGATTCATCCACTATTTCCAGGAGGGCAGAGAAGTGGCCCATATCCCTAGTACCTATAACAATGCCAGCTGCTCAGTCAATATTTGAGGAATAGAAGAATGAATGAAGTGATATTGTACCTAATTAAGTCTGTAGGGTCTAAGAAAGCCCACACTGCTGTTGAGAAAAAAGCTGAACTAATTAACCATAGTGATCTAGCTAGGTAAGAATGCCTGAGAGGCCAAGAAAGGTCCAAAAGAAAACAGAGTGGTTCCCAAGACTGAAGCCATTGCAAGGATCCACAGGAGGCTGATTGACGGTGAGAGGATGGGAAGCTGTGGTAGTAAATGAAGAATCTCAGTCTTGGGCAAAGGTGAAATCAAAATGCAGTTATTACTACCCTAGTGACCATGGTTAGAGGGCAGATAAGAGTGACCAGAGTTGAGAAAACCAAGAAAGGGAGAGGACTAATGTAGGAGAAGAGTTACTATTACAAAGTTAAATTCCTTGTGTATCAGGTAGAAGGAAATCGGGAAGTAAAACGCCAAGCAAAGTGCTAAAGTCACTGAGGAGAGTAGAAGAAGTAACAGGTCAGTTAGTGACAGCAATGAGGATAGGAAAGAAATGGCCCAAGTGGCAACTCTGAGTTTCCACAAAAGTGGAAACCTTGAGTTCTCAAAAAGATTGAGGAGCGTTGGTAGAAAAATCATCCAAAGCTGCAAGGAGAGTGAAAAAATTGCCAGCACTCCTTCTCAGTCTCACTAAATGGAAACATCCTGAAGTAGAAATGACACATGAGACAATCCAGAGAAATGTATTAGTGAAAGGGGCAGACAGAATGTGGAGAGTGTTTGGTTCTTAGATGGATCTGATCAATGTCACCGTTGAAGAGAATCTAAGATGGTGTGAGAGTCAGACTGCCTGAATTTTGCCCTCTGCTCTAAAAGGGATGGGGAGCCACAGGCTCATCTTTAAAATAAGCCAGACACCATTTCTGGTAGAATGTGACGCATCTGCCCCAAGGCAGAGAACCACCTTAAGCTTGCTCAATGTCTCTCTCAATCTCAAATCTCTTTCCCCATTTTCCTCTGGCCCAGAGGTGACACAAATGTCCTGCTACAAATTGACTGAAGCATCCTTCCTGTAGGCCTCCCCAGCAGATATCAGAAGTGAAAGGGCAGAAATCAAGTCCATATTTAGGAAGGAGAAAGCACCAGAGGCTACTGACACAGCATCATGACTCTCTAGAGGAAATCTCAGGCTACAATTTGTCTAAGCAGATGCAGAAATTTGCCATTTTTCTCATCCTTCCTCACGTGCACTATTTGACAGCCTCTTCAGATCCGAGCCAAGACTGCAGCCTGCATTGGCCAGATCATGGGGAATACTTGGGAGAAATACTAGTGCTCAGCTCTCCCTCGTTTTGAGCACTAGGTCAGGTGAATTACTTCAAATACATGCAAGGCCCTTCTGTTTCCATGGCAACTGCTCTAAGAACCGTAACAATGTCAATCACAGAAATGGTGAAATCATAACTTGAACCCATCTTGCTGACAAAGATACCTTGAGAAGTAGCCACTGCTCAGTATCAGACTTCTGCCTCTCATTTGGGGAAGAATGTTTTGTTTACATCCAATCAGTTATGGGAATAAGGGGAAATGGTGGTTAGTCATTTTCCTTCTGCTTCTCTGGGTCTACCTCTGTCTGTATTTTGCTGATATGCTTGTAACTCATTTTCCCTGCTTGAAATTCTAGATGGAACAATTCGTTTTTCCACCTCTTTCCTGCATAGGTGTACGCACTTGAAGACAAAATATTGATTTTTTTTCCCATGCACTTAGAAAAAATGAAGAACACCTTGTTCATTTCCATTACATGGTGCCAGTTGTTCTAATTTCTTAATGTCTATTTTGATGAAGCAACCTCACAGCATCTAGGGATGAAGTTCTAATCCTGAGGTGCTAAAGTAAGATCCAGTGCCTTTTGCCTGCCCTGAGAAGTGGGGCAAATATCTCAGATGACCTATTCTCACATAAAGAGAGAAGTTAAGGCGTAATTCTCATTTCCTCCCTTTCTATTTGTGCGAAATCTACCCTCTGGATTCTCAAGTGATCTCCCCTAGAAATCAAGGAGTAAAATCATAACATCTAGAACCTACATGATAATTCCCACCAAAAAGGTATTTTGGCACATTAACATTCAAGATTTGTTGGCTATTTTATTTGCTTGGTTTTATTTTTTAATGTAAATTTTAGGACACTCTTGCCCTGAATCATATTTTTATCTTCCCTTTATACTATAAAAAATTTCAAAGCAAGAATATTTCTGTGAGTTTATTAGACCCTTCAGTTTGGATACTGAATTGTTACAAAACCAATATTTTTTACATTTTTCTTCTTAATAACATTCTTTGACCCAGAGAGAACTAAAAAATAAGCTATTTGATGTCTAAAATTGCAGAGATAAACTGACATTGTGTTCTGAAGGTGTCTTTTCATGAGAAAAATGGAATTTTTAAAAAATGTAATCAAGTTATACACAGCCCCTCACCCTCAGGTCATCAGTTCAGATTTGTGTGAGGCTGAAAGTTGCACAAAGTTGTGGTGGTTGTAGATTCTCAGTGCCCTCTGAGAAATGAGTTGGAGGTCCCAGAGGAGGTCACTGCTTTGTAGTCACCACCCCATGATTGATACCCACAGGCTCATTGAGGAATAACAATTTCAACAGAAGCCCATAGATTTGGCCTAAGACTCCTAAGTTGGTCCTATGCACCTTCATGTTCACAAACGTATGTTCTCAAATGTTAAGCTCCATGAGAAATAGAAGTCACTTTTTTTTTTTTTAAGTAACTCTGGAAAGCCTTTGCTCAATATCCTGCCTGATTAATGCAGCTGAGGTGGTAACAATCTGAGGAGGATGAAGCCCAGAGAGGAAGAAAAGGAAGAGGAGGACAAAGAAAAGCAGGAGAATGAAAATAAACTAACAATGGGAGGGGATAAGGATGAAAAGAGGTAGAGAAATTAAAGAAAAAAGGGGAAAAAGAAAAGAGAAAAAGTAAGTGGTGAGAGAAAGGAGAAAGAAATGAAGGAACAGAAGAGTGAAATTCTGTCATGGTAGTGAGTAGAAACCTTTCTATTCCAATAGGGCTGTTGTTTGGTTTATCATTATTTTTTATGACAGGGATCTTTTTGTATAGAAATTTCACTTTTACAAATGCTAATTTTGGCCCAAAATCCAGACTTCAGAATCACCATCCAAAGAGGGAAGTCACTGCGAAGATTATTTTGCATTCCAATCCCACAGAGAAAGTATCCCTCATCTGAAAGAGAAGTTACAAGAACCCAGAGTAGGATAGTCCATCTGTGTGCTCTAGCCCCAGGAAAGAAGCTTCACATTAATGGGGTATAGGGAGAAGACTGGATGTAAGATTCCTATTACCAAAACTGGACATGTGTGGACCACGTTCCCCTCAAGGAAGCAGTAATTTAAAGATTGGTTCTTGATCAATCTGAAGTCCTCTTTGCTTGGCAAATTGATATTAATAAATTACTTTGAGGAGAAATAGTGCCTGCATTATCTACCTCAAGAACTTCAGACAAATAATATATTTTAGGTTATAAACAATATAAACTCATTACAGAGAAGTGAGAATCAAAGAAAAATGTATATAAAGCAATAGTAAACAGTGTTCTAAAGGTGACAGGAACATGGAATGAAATATGACAGAGCATGGGATTTGGACTTCATAGTGTCAATAATTCTTTCAAAAGAATGAATTGAACTGAATTCAATTCCTCTGTCCTTATCATTGTAGGGGATTTTCACTCCGCTCCTTATGAGACAAACCTGGGAGATGGATCTGGAGTAAACTCTTCTAGTTTCTCTTCAAACCATTTCACTAATTTTTGATCATTTGTGAAACTAAGTTGGTTGGTGACAGTCTATCATCCTACGCCTATAATTTTATCAGAACATGGGGTCAGTGAATTAAAAAGGCTACTATTGTCTAGGATGTCTCTTCTCTTCTACTTTTCTTGGACTTGCCCGTGTTTAGATGGACTGTGCTCTAAATGTACTTTCAAACTCCAGAGAGGGTAAAAGGTTCGTGGGCACCAACTCTGTGTAGCATGGAGGAAGCTAATCACTTCCCAACTTCTCCACCTACTTGTAATAAGTTAATAAGTTGCCTCTACTGCTCTCCATTCTAGATGGAAAACAGGAGACCTTACCCCATTCTCCAATCTAGTTGTTAGAGAATCCTGCATTTGAGAAGTAGAGAAGGAGGTTTACTTGACATTTCCCTGACACCACTCATAAAACTGACACTCGGATTGCTTTTTATTTCACTTTTTTTCCCCTAGAGGAGAGAAAAAGTAAATGGCATCTCTATCGTTTGACAATAAAATAATAAATGTTGCCACTCGCTGAGTACTTATAACATCAGTTTTACATATTACATGTTTTACACACATGCTTCTAATTCTAACAACTCTGTAAGGTAGATGTTATTATCCTCTTTCCTCAAGAGGCCAAAAAAGGTTAAGTAACATGCCCAAAGTCATATGGCTATGCAAAATATGAACCAGGACTTAAAATTCAATTTTGTGGCTCTCTGAAATCCTTAGTTTCAATAAATAATAAATGCCTCCCAAATATCCCTATTTCTCTCAAAAACTAACTATAGGACTTATGATCAAATTGAAGTTTTGACAGAAGTGTTTTGTCATTTCTCCCTTTCAAATATCACAATGATATAAAAGTACAAAAAGACTAACACTGAATGACAAGAGAATGGCTAAGAAGGTGACAGCAACAAAATTTTGGAAAGTAGAAAGCATATGCTAACGTAGTAGCTGACTTACCAGACCCACAAAGGTTGAATCCTAAACTGATTAGGAGGGTGGCCCAGAAATAAGCCTGTGCATGTGGAAGAAGTTGAGGAAACTTAGGAATTTGTGGCTCAATGCACTTTGGAAAGTTGGAATGCACATGAGACTGAAATAAGAGATTTAGCTGGAAGTCTGGATTAGAATCTGTATTTGGGTGGTGATCTCTCTTCCTCCCATCCCAGCAAACAACCAGATGTATACTCTATGAAGAAACTGAACCAGGGACTCTGGTCTTGGGGTCATTATGCAGAGCTGAAGGATGGGAGTTCTAGTGTCTTGCTCTTTGAGCAAACAGCCCCACATCACCAGACACTTGAGGGAAAGCTTCTGGTGTGAAAGAGACCAAAACATCAAAAAGTAAAAGGATCTCAGAGGAAAGAAAAATAATGCAGAAGACAGAAGAGCACGTCTCCGAAACACTAACCTCTACACAGAAACAAGGATAAGGATAGAGTATGTATCTGTTTTTAAAAGATTCAATCCACCTAAAATGAAAGCTTTTGAAATTAAAAATAAGTGAAGAGGAATAAAATCAATAGAAGGGTTGGAAGGTAACACTGAAAATCTCTCTCAGAAAGTATAAATAAAAAGAGATGGAAACTAGGGGGAAGAGAGAAGCAAATTAGAGGCACAGATTGGAAGTTCTAGGAAAGAGAAAAGAGAAACCAGAGGAGAGAAAATTCAGAATCATTTTTCCCTTTTCTTGAAAAATAGCACAAAATTACAGCCAAACGGCTCCACTGTCCTGTCCTGCAGATTCTCAGAGGCCAGACAGCCTTCCTCCCTTTTGTTCCATCTCCATCTCCTTTAGGTAAAACTGGTAGTGTTTCAGCTGGTAAAATCCTGTGTCTAGGTATGCCTTCTGCTGAAGTGGCCTGTAAAATTCATGGTTCACACGCATACTGATTTCCTTATCAAGTGGTTTTTCAACCACACCCTTCAGAAGTTTTCTAATTTTTTTTGTTTGTGTGTGTGTGTGTGTTTGCAATATGAATATGCTGAGAATTTTTCTAATCTTCAAGTTCCTGTTCCTTTCACTTAACAATTTCTTCTTTAATTTATCTTTCTCCTCTCACATTTTATTATAACAATCAGGAGGACCCAGGATGCATCTTCAACATTAGAAATCTTCTCAGTTAAATATCTTATTTCATCACTCACCAAGTTCTACTCTCCAAAAACCGAAGGAACATAAGTTTTTTACCACTTTATGACAAGGATCACATTTCCTCCAGTTATCAATAACATGTTCTTAATTTCCACCCGATATCTCACCAAAATGACCTTTAACATTCATATTTCTTTTTTTTTTTAACATTTATTTATTTTTGAGACAGAGAGAGACAGAGCATGAACAGGGGAGGGGCAGAGAGAGAGGGAGACACAGAGTCTGAAACAGGTTCCAGGCTCTGAGCGGTGAGCACAGAGCCCAACGCGGGGCTAGAACTCACGGACCGCAAGATCATGACCTGAGCCAAAGTCAGACACTTAACCGACCGAGCCACCCAGGCGCCCCTAACACCCATATTTCTACCAACGTTCTGATCATAATCATTCATTACACATTCTCTAAGAAAATGAAGGCTTTCTCTCCAGCTGTCCTCTTTTCTTTCTGAGTCCTCACCAGAAACACCTTTAACATCCATATTTCTACCAACAGTCTGTTCATGGCAATCTAGACTTTTTCTAGCTGAACCTCAAACCTCTTCCAGCTTCTACGCATCACTCAGTTCCAAAGCTGCTTCCATATTTTTAGGTATTTGTTACAGTGGCACCTCACTTCTTGTTTCCAATACCCATCTTATTCATCTCAGGCTACCATAACAAAATACCACAGACTGGATGACTTACACAACATAAATTTATTTTCTCACAGTTCTGGAGGCTACAAGTCCCAGATCTGGCAGGGTTGGTTTCTGTGAAATCTCTCTTCCTGGCTTGCAGATGGCCAACTTCTCATTATGTCCTCACTTGGCAGAGAGAGAGAGAGAAACTTCTTCTTATAAGGCCATCAGTTCTGTTGGATTACGGCTACACTCTGAGGAGTTCACTTAACCTTAATTACTAACAAAAACTATCTCCAAGTTATAGTCATATTGGGGATTAGGGCTTTAACATAAAGTCTGGGGGGGGGGGACGTACAGTTCAGTCCATAGTAGAGGACAGAAGTGTGCAAGAGGAATGATAGACAGACAGACAGCTCTGATAGATCATCTGAGGAATTTGAATATAAAAGGAAGAGATACATTCACTTGGCAAAGAGTTTAGGGATGAATTAGTGACATGTGCACAGAAAACTAATTAAACACAAGTTTGGATCATTACTAAATCCAGGGAAGTACAAAAATCCTATACTTCCCCCTGTCCCCCAAAAGAGAAATTTAATCATAATACACTACATGACACAGGCATACATAACGCTTATTGAGTCATAATTGTGTAAACACTGAATGTGTCTTTAGATCTCAAATGCAGTTGGTCGAGTTAACCATACTCCTCAATCCCTGGCTCACCAGATTGGACTTGGTGCAGCCCCCTCTCTTATTTGTGTATTCCCCTTATTTCCATTTCTCCCATATGCAAACACCCTGATATGTTTGAAGTGTATCATTTATGCATTCTTTTAAAATGTGGTTTGTATTATCTGCATATACGTTTCATTGACACAAGTTGTATTTTACTAAATATCTTACTCTTTTTCTTAACTTTTTCATTCAACACTATTTTTTAGATCTATGCATATTGCAGGGTGTACATTTAATTCACTGCTCCTAATTCACAAGTATTTCTTAATGTCTAGCCACCATATGTACTCATCTGCTCTGTTACTGATCAACAACTATACTGTTTACAACTTCCTGCTACCACAAACAAGGAGGGAATTTCTGTAGGACACACATCTTAGAGTGTGACAGAGTTGACTAAGTAGTAACAGAGAGCCCTCCAGAATTGCTAACCTGGTCCACATGTCCACTAGTGGTACTTTGCAGGTCATCAATTGCCACACGCCTGCCAACCTTTTGTACTTCCAGCTTTCCAATTACAGCCAATCTTAAAGGTGTAAAGCAGTATTTTAATATTTTCATTTTTCTAATCACCAATTAGTTAAAGTATCTCTTCATCTGCTTATTAACCTTGTGGGTTTTTCTCTTTTTTGAATTACCTGTTGGTACTTTTGCCCATGTTTTTACTACTTTCTATCTCTTCTTTTCTGATTTTTCCTTTTATAGTCTAGAACTTGGGTCTCTTTCAACTTGGAAAACTAGGCAAATAAGAACACAAGACCATTCATAATTCCATGAAAACCAAAAGTTTCACAGGAAATTCAATCAAATTTATTACATGACTCAGATGTAAATACTATTTGCATAGTCATAATGATATGAACCAGTGCATTTTAATCTAACAATAATTACTACCAGAAAGATTGAAAGAGGATAAGTGAATGGAGGGAAAGATGTAAGGATAAAAGCTAAATCTCATCTTTTATGTTAGGAAGACAATAGATAATCCCTATGGATTGAATTGCACCCCCAAACCACCCACCCCAGGCCAAAAAGCTATGTTGAAGTCCTAACTCCTAGCACCTCAGAATGTGACCTTATTTGAAAATATAGTCTTTATAGATGTAATCAAGTAAAAGCGAGGTCATTAAGTGGGGCTTTAATCCAGTATGACTCGTATTCAGGAGGAATTTGGACACAGAAATAAACATTCACAGAGAGAAGACTGTGAAGATACAGGGAGAAATGTCATGTGAAGATGAAGGCAGAGATCAAGGTGTTGCAACTACAAGCTAAGCAAGGAACTCCAAGGATTATCAGCAAACCATTATAAACTAAGACATATGGAACAGCTTCTCCCTCAAAGCCCTCAGAAGAAACCAACCTTGCTGACACCATGATCTCAGACCTCTAGCCTCCAGACTACAGAACAAATCTGATGTTTAAGTCATCAAATTGTGGCATTTTGTTATAGCAGCCCTAGGAAATCAATGCAAATAGCTAGCTAGCTACATAGACAGACAGACAGACAGACAAAGAAATGGCAGTGCATACATGATGTTCTAAACATGGAGGCAGCCATAAATGTAACTGATTGCCTCTGGGAAGTGGGAATGGGAATAAGGGATGGGGGTGGAAGGAAGCAGGAGATTACTGTTTTCCATTTTAAGTCATGTAAAACTACTTGACTTTATGTGTATTTATAACTTTTATAAAAATATACCTTTAAAAGGCCATCTTGCCATGCTTTAAGGAAGATCAGTTTCTATAATTTTACTTTCACAGCATCAAAGAAGACTTGCTCTACTAAGAAAATGCTTGTCTTTAAGTTTCAAAGTGCATTGTCTTAGGGCTTCATGGTCTTGTATAATATTGAACTAGTTTCAGATTGGGGCTTAAATCCCAGTTATTACTAGTTGGCAAAAGCATTTACATTTCAAGAGTTTGGATGGTAAGCAGCAGAGCATTATGGAAATACAAACTTCAGAGAGAGACTGAAAGGGTCTAAGTCCAAATGCCCCTGCTTATTAAGTTGCATGGCCTAAGGCAAGTCAGTTTAAACCTCAGTACCTCAATTTCTTCATCTGTACAATTGGATAGGAAGACAGTACTTTGTGAGGATTTTAATTAGAACACTTAGCACAATGCCAGGCTCCTGATAAAGCACTCGATAAAAGATAGCTATATGGTTACGATATCCATATTAAGAAGGCTTTCCATTCTTTGCAACTATTGTCTTCAGTCACTAGTCCCTTCTACTCCCCAATCCTTCAATCTTGATTTAAATCATTAGTCAATTTTGTTCTCTGGTTACATGATAATGTAGGACAAAATCTAGTTTTAAGTCCCGCATCTGCAACTTACTCGACCTCTGATAAGTTACTTAAATTTTCTCAATCTCGAGTTCCTCATCTATAAAGCAGGTTAAATAATATCTATCATCATGACTGGGTGAAATATTGAACATGCAAGTGCCTGATGCAAGAGCTAGCAGAGCGTAGATGCTCAGTATGTGATGGCACAGGGCAAGCTGATAGGCAAGTCCATTTCCCAGCACATAAAATTAAGTAGTATTATATAAACACAACACCCCATATTCTTTAGCTATTCCATAAAAACATTTTGTGGATATTTAAAAGCCAGATCCACTCTTCAAGAGGATACTTGAGAGACAGGAGTTGTAGATAGAGATATCCATGAATATCCAATGCCTCTGCTTCATAAAATGCCAGAGAATTTGATTTACACAGCACTCTAAGCAGAGCAAATTGTCCAGGTTATTTTAATTGAATTAATTTCCAATGAAATATAAAACTTTGCCAATGCATGACAGTCTATCCAAATGCAAGGTCATATGAACAAGATGTACTATTTAAGAAATCCGTGGTAAACTTTAGACAAACACATTTTTGTTAAAGTATTGCCCACGTTTCAAAAATAATTCAACTTATAAAACCTGAAATTTACAAAACACCTAAACCTCCCACCACAGAAGGATTCTCAGCCTCCTCAATGAATTCCATCAGTGACCTGATTTACAAAAATCTACCTTGCACATAAATCTTCAGGAACACAACCATTGCCCAAACTATTGTTCACAGTTAAAACAAGATTTCTCTTGCTTTGATGCCCATTATCAGAGTGAGTAGGGCCTGAGTTTAAATCACCATGTCCCTGCCAGAACAGTCATGTTCCCTCTTGTCCTCATCACTGCTGTGGTGTCCTGTCAGGGAGAAGATGTAGGGCTCTCTGAATAGTTGAGTTCAGCAATCTTCTAAAATGCTGATGCAGCTCCCTTGGCTAAGTGAACACAATATTTCTGTGACAACCCTCCATAATCCAAGGAGCGGCTCTCTTAGGTCAGCAGAGGTGATAGTGGTTCCCTGTCAACCGGGAGAGATCACTCCAAGTTTTCATTCGTAACTGAGAAGAATTATTCCCTTTTTTGTTTGGAGAAAATCCACACCTGGCACAAAGCACTGAAAGGCACCACTGCAATCTATTTTCCCTTGTGTCTCATCCATGTCTAGGACTGTATCTCCACACATGGGCTTGATGGCTCATAATACAATATGGTTAAGTCATATACGAATTTGTTCTGATGTTCTTGTCCATCAGACTAATCGAGCTTACACTGGCCCATCAAAATAATAACAAAGATACAGACGGTCCTTTTTGCTTTATAAAGCACCTTAATATACTTTATATCACTGGTTCTTTTCAGAAATAATATTAATAGTCATCTTCATAGTACAGATAGGGAAATAAGTTTTGAACAAAGTCCTTTTTGTTGATGAGCCTCTCCAAATGCTGCATCCAGATGAAGATGTTTGAGGAGATATGAGCAAAGCAGAGCAAGGCCATGTGTCTCCCATCAAGGTACATCCAGGTTCCCGTCACTCCTACATCAACCACTGAAACCCAGTGAAAGTCCTGATCTTGCCCACATAATACAAGCATACAGGTCTACTTAGGAAGGAGGCAGGCAACAACCAGCAGCAGAGGGCTGTCAAAACTTTGAAAGTTCAGGAGGCACACAGGCCTTCTGTGTGAAATGGGTTGCACTTTAATTACAAGAAGAAAGGAACACTTACCACATGGCAGGCACTATATTTATTGTTGGCCATGCATTATCTCATTTAATTCTCAAAACAAACCAATGTGTTACTAGCTATTATCATCCCCATTTTCAAATGAGGAGTGTATTCGTCAGGGTTCTCCAGAGAAACAGAACCAATATGATATATATAAAAACATACTTATCACGAGGGATTGGCTCATACTATTGTGAAGACTGAGAAGTTCACGATCCACCATCTGTCAGCTGGAGGCCCAGGAAAGCCAGTGGTGTAGCTCCAGTCCAAACCAGAAGGCCTGAGAACCAGGGAGCCAATGGTGTAAGTCCTGGGCCATATGTGAAGGCCCAAGAACCAGGAGCACTGATGTGTGAGTGCAGAAGATGGACATCTCAGCTCAAGCAAAATAGGAAATCTGCCTTTCCTCTACATTTCTGTTTTATTCAGGCCCTCAACAGACTGGATGATGCACACCTGCTTTGGGAGGGCGATCTTCTTCATTCAGTCTGTAGATTCAAATGCTCGTCTCTTCCAGAGACACCCTCACAGACACACCCAGAAATAATGGCTTACCAGTTGTCTAGGCATCTTGTAATTGACACAGATAATTAACCATCACATGGAAACAGAGATTAAACTGCTTACTCAGGTAGCTGATGCCATACCAGGGCTCAAAATCTCTCTGCTTTACTGTTCCCACCACTACCCAATCCGTCTCATTTCCCTTCCAAAAACACGATGTCCACAAATGGCTCTTGACAGCCCTTAGATACCCCAGGCCAAAGCTGATGTGCCCTTATACTTGGAAATCAGGAGTTCTCAGAGGAAATTGGGAGCATCTGTCCATCACCATTTAATAATCACAAAATCAACAGTCCATTGCAATGCTATTGTCTGGTATTTCATTTTAATCAAACCAGCTTTTTGTAGCACAAAATATTTCTAAGGATAGATGGATTTTGAGAACATTTTATTTTCCACTCACAGGTCTCAAAATCCACCTTATATTTAGTTTGTTATTTAACATCTTGAAGCTACATGTACCTGCCAATGTGCTAAAGACTTAAAACTGAACAAAACAGCCCCTGTTAAAAGGGAGCTGCACTGAGAGGTGACAGGCTGGAGGCAACCAACTACAATACCATACATGCAACATTAATAGTATAAACCAAGTGCTCTGGTGACAAAGAATAAGGAAAAAGCAAAGTAGTCATTGCAGATCTCAGGGCTATGACTTGAAGGTGGTAGTATTTGAGCTGGGCTTTAAAGGTTGAATAGGAGTCTACCATGGACTTAAGAGAAGGGCATTCCAGGCAGAGGCACAGTCAAGGAATGACTGTATCATAAGAGATGCCAGACATGGTGGAGGGCATAAATTCATGATGACAATGAGATTTGTGTAGTATCTCACAATGTATCTGGAATTTTTACCTGCATTTTCACTCTATATTTAAATTAATCTTGTAAAGTTGTTACGATTTTCTACTCTTTTCAGAAGGTAAGGGAGGTTAGGCCCAAGTCCTCACAGGCAGAGCTAGAAACTGTATGGTCTCAGGACTCTAAATTCCATACTCTAACACTCTAAAAAAAAAAAAAAAAATCAGATTTGGAGGTTGGAAAGCACAGGGAAGAAGCCAGGGAAGATCTCTCTGACATGTTGAAACTGAATTAAATTCTATGCCCTTAGTTGCTGGTGCTCTGGAGAGAGGAGCAAAGGGTCAGCACCCACCCACCATAAGCCAGTCCTCCTAACCTTTCCTTCAAAATTCTCTCCAAATCCATGGTGCCTCTCTCAAGAGTGGTAGTAGCTGGGAATGAAATGATGGAATCTGACGTAAACGGAAGTATCATCCCTTTAATTTGCTCATCCAAAGTTTGTTCCAGCAAAGTTTAATTATGTGTCTATTTATTAACTTGTATATTGCCTGATCCCAAGGAATTTGAAATCATTCTATGTGTGGTAAAATATCCATTTAAAATCGAAAGGAGGGAAGAAGGGAGAGGGGAGGAGAAAAGGAAAGGAAGGAAGAAAGGGACAGAGAGGGAGAGAGAGGGAGAGAGAGGGAGAGAGAGAGAGAGAGAGAGAGAGAGAGAGAGAGAGAGAGAGAAACTGCATTAGAATATGAGAAGGGTGCCCAGGTGGCTCAGTGGTTGAATATCCCACTCTTGATTTCAGCTTAGGTCATGATCTCATTGTTGTAGGTTCAAGCCTGACATCAGACACGCTGAGCGTGCAGCCTGCTCTCTGTCCCTCTCTGCGCCTCCCCCACTCACACTTGCTCTCTTAAAATAAACATTAAAAGAAAAAGTATTTAGAGACAAACCAAGGGAAAAATAGGATATTGGTTAAGTGGGCAATGGAATCTCTACCACAGCTCTATTTAAGCTGTAAATTTTGCTCCAAGCTTCCTGGTAGACAAAGCAAAATCAGAAACCTAATGTGTGGTATATCCTTTTATTCATCTCCCCAGTAGAAGCTAGTATTTCCTAGTAATTAACTCTAAAATATTTTTTTTTTCTTATGGAGTGTCTACAGGTGTCTCTGAGAAATGTGCTGAAAGGTATCAACAGTGAGATTTCCTTCGTACCGTAAATGCAGCGAAGGGTTTCACCAGGCAGGTCAGAACGTCTTAGCCTCCATCAGTACACATTTCTTCCTGTTTCTCAGAATGTGCCCCCCTGGCATGCTCTCTCACCCTTGCTCTCGCGCTCTCTCTCTCTCTCTCTCTCTGGGAGCTCCAACTTGCCTCACAGGGCATTTCACATTGGATGCCTGCTTTTCTCCCACTTGTCGGCAACATATTTTTCAAATTAGCACTTGGGAGCTTTGAGGGAAACCCTGACATTGTTGAGAAGAGAGTGAGAGGCCAACAAAAAAAGAGAGAGAGGTCTGCTTTTTTCTCAGCTTGTTATAAATTTGCAATACAAGCAAAGAAAAATAAACACCCAGATTCTGCAACTGATATAGAAGTTCCCTGGCTTGACGTGGTACCAAAGTTCGGTCTTCCCCCAGACCCTCTGCTCGATACAAGCAGGAAGCCGTTGCTCACTCTGAAGGGGTACGGCCCAGCCTCCTTTCCCACCCTCTTCCTTGTCTTCATTACCATGTTTCCCTGTGGATGGAGAAGTGGAAGGACAATACATGAATAGAATACCCTGTTCAGGAAGCCACATGAGTTCCTGGTTTGTGAGAAATGTTTGCGTCTGAAGCCACACTTTTAACTCAGTGAGAAGCCTCCTGTCTCCTGTCAGAGGGAGGGGAGGGGAGCTCAAGAGGCCCAGCTGATCTTCATTAGCAAATAGGCCAAGCTGCTCTCCTGCCAAGACCTTCCGCCTGGCCCCGTTCCTGCCCCTTGTGAGGACTGTTCCCATCTTGACTAAGGACTAAAAAGGGGAAAAGGGCAAAAAGAAAGGTTTTCTCTGACAAGAAGCTCGAAATAGATTAAGAGAAGGGATTTCTTCATCTTGATTAGGGAGGTTGCACTTAGGGTCCAGAAGAGTAGAGCGGTGGAGGGATTTTGTGGCTAAAGGATCCCTGTTTGAATCCTGCCTCAGGCAATCGCCTATAATGTCTTGGGCAAGAACTTTTACCTCTTTGAACCCCATCTCCCTTCTCCATAAAAAGGGGATAATGCCTTGATGGCTGTAGAAATTGAGAGGATATTCGTGAACGTGCTTTAACTGCTCGGCACTATGCAATTCTAGTCACTATGCAAATTATAGTCGTTACTAGTGTAGGAAAACGTTCTGTCTCATAACCCCCAGCAGTTGACAACAGAAGATCTCATTTCCAGACACCCCCAGCCCAGATCCTCTGGTGCTAATGTTTACTGGCTGGGCCTCAGTAATGTTTACTATCTGAGCCTCAGTTTCCTGCAGTGAAAATATTGACAAAGGAAGTCACCTCAGAGCACAAGGCTGTCATGAGAATCAAGCAACACTAAACATCAGGAAGTACTTTGACAACTGTAAAATGCTAGACAAATATTAGTTGTTAATATCATTAAGGAGCAGCCTAAAGGCCTGAGCTCTGGTGCCAGCTTTGCATGTGTCTTTACCCTTGGCGCCTTCTCAGTTGAATTTATCACACTCTCCTACAAGCTGTCTTTTCCCGCTGACAATTATTTAATTCCTTTCTCAACAACCAAGTTCCCTGAGTGGAGCCCCAGAATCCATGGGGAAAATATGTATATTCCTTTTTTGGAAAACTTATACTAGGCAAGGCAGAGAATAAACAACCAAGATGGCTAAAGGAAGATAAAGTAAAATTAAAGAATATGGATCTTGAGGTCGCAAGATTTGTTTCTAATGCCCAGTGCTGGCTGAGTGATCCTGGGTGAGTCTCTTGGCTCCCCCGAGCTTTAGTTTCTTTTTCTAAGAACAGGTCTGATAATAATGATACCTGCCCCATGCGCTTGCAGTGAGGATTAAATGAAATAACGTCTACTCACAGTGTTGTATCAGTAGAGTCATTATCTAAAAGGAAATTATATTTTGACAAGACAGCTACTTAGCGAATAGCTGCTATGTGCCAGGAACTCTGTATGTGTTATTGCATCTAGTCCTCACACTATTAGACTGACATTATCCCCATTTTACAAATGAAAAGACTCAGGAAGTTTAGGAAAATAAGTGGTAGAGAAAGGGTTGGATCCCAGGTTTGATTCCAAAGCTCATGTTCTTTCTACTACCTATTGGGTTTCTTTCTATAAACTAATATCAGCAATAATACAACTTCCCAGGATTCACTTACTAGCATAAGAGTGAACTTCTAGGATGCTACGTGCTCACAGTAGACTTTCACTACATGTTTTCTTGGCTTCCCAAGGAAGCAGACCTCCAGGAAAGGATGTGAGTACAAGTAGTTTGAGAGTAATCCCATGAAACACCAGTAGGGGAGTGGAGACTTGAGATAGTCACTAGAAGGTTTATTGCCAAACAAGGAGTTCGATTCCACTGGGGAACTCTGGGGATGCTATAGAAGATACACTTCAGACATCCACCTCTTTTGAGTAAGAGAACTGGAATATTTACACAAACTTCTGTCTGGCATTAATGTTTTGGTGCTCTTGCTCTGCTGTGCAGAACAGTCCAACACACACACACACAAAGGAAAAAAAAAAAAACACTCCCATGGAAAAGATGCCATGATGTCACTGAGTCAATATATGAACTGAGTGAATGAGCAAGCATATGCTGATGGCAAGGGGTAGTGATAGGGTGTTGGGGGTAATGGAATAACAGATAGACAGTAAAGGAAAGGTCAAGAAATTTACCAAAGAACTGGCATGATGAATTAATAGGCTCCAATCCTTCTTATCACATGATTTCATACATATTAAGAGACATGAGGCAGACTAGATTATTGTTCCAACTTTAATTCCCTACCCAATAACAGGATTATAAAACTATACCCTTTGCCATGTAACTTTGCAATGCCTCTCACTTTGGGTCAGGTGTATCTCCTCACTTGACTTGACCATGTGACTTGCTTTGGTCAATGGAATCGTAGCAGATAGGACACAAGCGAAGATTTGTAATACGGTTGCTTATTGGGGTTTCCACTCTTACACTTTATACCAAAGTTATCCTGAGGGTCACAAAAAAAGGGAAGAGAAGGGAAGAAAAAAGAAAAAGAGAAAGAAAAAGAGAAAAAGGAAAAGAGAAAGAAAAAGAATTTGCTAAGCCCAACCTAAATCCACCAACCCTAACCAGTCACAGACACATGAGTAAACCCAGCTCAACTACCCAGCTGAGCCCAGCCGAATATAGCTGAGTTGACCCAGCGACATAGGAGCTAAAAACATGCTTATTGTATAATGCTGAGACTTCTGTGGTTATTAAATGTTCTGAAGCAAAAGATAACTGCTACACAATTTGTACTTCATTGTTCTATGCTCGCAGCTAACATTCATTCAAAAAAATTAGTTCATCAGACATTTCATAAGTGGCTGCTTTGGGCCACCATCTGAAATTATTTATTTAGTAGGCCTTATTATCCTTCACTGAACTGTGAACTTCATGAAGTCAGGAACTTTGTCTTGTTCGTCCCTATATCCTAAGTGCCCAGCACAGTGTTTGTCATAGAATGGTGTTCAATAAGTATTTGTTAACTGAATGAATTTCAGCTATTATGCTACATATCGAATATATTCAAATGGCATTCTATTTATCCTCAATTTATCGGAGTAGACAAATGTACACAACTGTAATTGAGTCCCCTTATATTAGGAAAGCATAGAAGAATAAATAATTCTAAGTGGAGAAATGATAGAAAACTTTACTGAAATAATGACATTGGAGTCACTGTTGACTCAGGATGAATAGAAATTTTCCTGATGGAGGTGAGAAGAGAGCCTTTCCAATCAAAAGGGACAGTATGAACAAAGGTATAGAAATGTAAAAGAATACCCAGAGTGGCAGAAGCATAGGATGCGTGTATAGGGGAACAATGAGTGGGGCTCAGCCGTAAATGACATGCACTTTGTCCTCTAGGGAAGAGTGAACTGTGGAAAAATTTTAATCATAACATTAACTGAATCCTTTCTTTCACAAAGCTCTTTAGATAGCCATGTGGAAGAACAATTAGATTTATTACAACTTCTAAAGAAATCTGCCTCCTGTTACCATCCTTCCCTAAGTCTTCCTTAATGCAATACATACATGCACACCAGGAGCTCTGAGATACAAGTTACACATTTCCTTTAAGTCTCCTCCTTCCTTTCTGTCCCTTGACCCCTAAGCCCTGAGTTTTCTCCACCCCCACACTAACACCTAAGATATGGGCCCCACCCCCAAGGCACATCTTATACCTATACAAAAAAAGCAGGCCTATTTAAATCAATCCAAAACATGACTTTATGCATCAACAGTACTGCACACACTTGGGGATCTTCCAGAACAGCTAAGACTGAGAAGATTTAAAGGTGGATGAGGCAACCCCCACCTGCAAGACACTGGCGGTGCGGGGAATATCCATATGTAAAAGGCATAGGAGTAAGAATCTCTCCCACTGGGCATCTATTTCCTAACTTTTGAATCTCCTATGATGTTAGACTAAGGACACTTAGCACACCCTAAAGAATATGAAATCCATAAATCATAAGTGCAAGGAGCTTGTTAAAAATCATATGTAGTGGAAGAGATCTGTTATACAGTCAACATTAATATCATCAGTATTTACTAAGCCTTCTTTCATCATGATGATAAGCTGGGCAACACAGTGCTACATGTGGTCACTGATCTTCAACTTAATAACCAAACTCCCACTTACTTATGGAGCATATCTGTGACCCATTACATCTTGGGAGGTAAAGTACTATGCAATGACACAGCACATGCTGGGAATAGTCATTTTTAATATATACCATTATATATTATATATTGAACCATAGTTCAAAGTATCAAAAATCAGGCAGTTGTGTAGAAAACGATCTCACTTCAGCCTATATCACTGGAAGTTGATAAAAGACCAATACCCAATGGTATTTGGACCAGGATATCTTAAAAACAATGTGTCCCCAGGTCTAGAAGTGAGAAAGGGTTTATCTATACCCAAGAAGACAATAAGGCCAAAGCCAACCCATGTACTGTGCACATACAAATACATAAGAAGCATTCCCTTATTTGCAGATGAACAAAAGATAAGTCCAATAAAGAGCATGTGAAATAAAACTGCAACCAGAAGGAAGGATAGAGTCATCCTGATACTCAAAGGAGATGCAATATCCTTAAAAAACATTATGTGAATTAAAAGGAAATTTCATATGATAATGAATTTCCAATGGAATTCAAGATATTATAATTATTTTTTACAGAAGTCATACTAAAAAAACAAAATACTAAAAGACAAGGAAAGAAAGGAGAAGTAAAAGGATAATAGAATGAAACACAAGACAATTAGCCGAGAATAAGCAGGAGTCAGGATAAAATTAATAACACAAAAAATAACAGGTAATGGGGAAGATCCAGAGAAAGGGGAACCCTCTTGCACTGTTGGTAGGAATGTGGAGAAAGAGAGGATGTGGAGAAAGAGGATCTCTTTTGTACTGCTGGTGGGAATGCAAACTGGTACAGCTACTCTGGAGAACAGTATGGAAGTTTCTCAATAAACTAAAAATAGAACTACCCTACAATCCAGCATTGCACTATTAGGTATTTGCCCAAAGGATATACAAAAATACAGATTCAGGGCACCTGGGGGGCTCAGTCCATTGAGCATCCGACTTTTGATTTAGGCTCAGGTCATGATCTCTCGGTTCATGGGTTCAAACCCCGCATTGGGGCTCTTCGCTGACAGTGTGGAGCCTGCTTGGGATTCTCTGTCTCCCCTCTCTCTCTCTCTCTCTCTCTGCCCCTCCCTGGCTCACACTTGCTCTCTCTCAAAAATAAATAAACCCTAAAAAAAAAATTACAGATTCAAAGGAGTACATGCACCCCAATGTTTATAGTAGCATTATTAACAATAGCCAAACTACGGAGAGAGCCCAAATGTCCATCAACTGATGAATGCATCAAGAAGGTGTGGTATATATGAAACAATGGGATATTACTCAGCCACCAAAAATAATGAAATCTTGCCATGTGCAACAATGTGAATGGAGTTAGGATATATTATGTTAAGCAAAATAAGTCAATCAGAGAAAGACAAATACCATATAATTTCACTCATATGTGGAATTTAAGAAACAAAACAGATGAACATACAGGAAGAGGGAGAATGAGAAGAGATGGGGAAAAAAAACACAAGAAACTCTTAATGTTACAGAACAAATTGTGGGTTGATGGAGGGAGGTGGATGGGAGATGGGCTAGATGGGTGATGGGTACTAAGGGGGACGCTTGTTGTGATGAGCCCTGGGTGTTGTATTTAAGTGATGAATCACAGAATTCTACTCCTGAAACCAACATTTCACTGTATGTTAACTAAAATTTAAATTTAAAAAAAAAGTCTTAATTAAAAAAAATTTTCAAAGCAGGAGCCACACAAAATTAGAAAATTAGTAACAGAAATGATATCTCCATTAGAAATAGAATTGGCATTGTAAAACTTCATCACATACTTACAGAGGGAAAATGGAAGTCCCTAAAAACTCAAAGAGAAAAAAAATTATTTGGTACATAACAAAAAAGCAATCTAATAATAGATGATTCTAGGAATCTTAAGAAAAAATAATCAAAGATATAACTGAAGAAAACTTCAGAGCTTAAAAAAAATGGACTGTTGTTTGAATAATTGATCCACTAAAAATAATAAAAACAAGCCTAAATCCAGATATCTGGAACTTTTGTGAATTAAAGGAGAAAATCCTAAAAACATCCAAGAGAAAGAAAGTAGTTATCTTGAAAGGAACAAATTTCAAGCTGGCCTCAGATTCTTACTCTGGAACATCAAAATGGCAAAAGATATTAAGCAATATCTACAAAGATTTGAAGGAAAAATACTGTAATATGAGTATTATGAACACAATTCTTCATTTGAGATTCTTATCCTGTGTTGTATGTAATATGGGAAGAGCCTAAACGATCGCCTCCCATACATCTCTCTACTTCTAGTCTATCTTCCACATTTTTGTATCGATCCTGCTTCCTTGCTAAAAACGTTTCAGAACTATGGGATTTTTAAAAGTGTAGTAAAATGTTAATAATGGAATCTAGGTGGTGAGGATAGAGGTGCTCACTCTTAAACTTTTTCAACTTTACCGTATGATTGATTTACTTTGTATAGTTGAAAAAAGAAAAGGAAATCTTTCAAATCAAAGTAATTGTCTACTGGATAGAATCCAAATTGCCTGGCATGCAAACCTCTTCAGTCTAACCCCAATTTACCTCTCCAGTAGCATCCTCTACCCATTATTCTCATCCATTTTCCTATTCCAGTCACCATGAACCCTCAGCTGTTCCTGAAATGCACACTATTCTTTCAAGACCTTTTTACCTAACTCTTCCCTTGCCTCCCAGCTAGGACTGCCCTCCCCCAGCTTTTCTCCCCGTTTACTGCTATTCATCTTCAAAGACCACAGCAAACATTACATCTCCATGAGAAGCAGTCAACTACTCCTCTAGTCCTCCCAGGATTCTTGGTTTATACTTCTCTTAGGGCACACATCACCTTGTACCATATTTGTTTGTATTCCTATCACTTCACTCCAACATGAGTGGGTATCCTGAGGATGGGAGCAGTGCCTTTCATCTCTGTCTGCATCTCTATAGCACAGGCCAGAATCTTAGAACAGGTGTCCACAAAGGACCCCAGGGTATGTGAGGAGGGCAGGGGTCCAAAGATGAGTTTTGTTTGAGACTTAGGTTAGGTAAAACCTAAAACAAGTTAGGTTTTACAGTGATAGGCAGTACAAAATGAAAATGCACCTTCTCTTGCTCACAAATTAAGAATTTCAAGATCATGACAGCAGAGCATTAAACCAAGTGCAGACCCCCTATAAAGTATAGGGCTCTGTGCAATTATACAAGTGGCATACCCATAAACTACTCCCCAGGGCCCTGGTAACCCACAGATATCAAGCTGTCTGGGGCTTCCTGAGTTGTAGAGACTCAGTTTCCTTGAGTATCAGCAGTAGCTGTCTGCCTGTCCATGGTGATATACAGACAGAGATGGAAACACCTAAGTGGGAGCTTGCTGAGTTTCATATCTCCCCTACATTATCATCCTGAGACTCTATATGGCTTAAAAAATGTCTTCAGCAACACATATGTGAATCTGATGTCTAAGTCCGAGTAGTTTCTTATTCTGCCAGCAGAACCACAGTGCTATACTGTCCATAAGCTATATTGTGGCACTTGTATTGCAACACAGTAATGATGATTAGTCTATGATCAGGCCCCACTACATATCTCCTGTTTGATAAGACTTAAGAAGAAATGAGCACAGTGTCCATGAGAAGATAAGACATTTTCATGCCAGTCAGGCTTCTCATTCAAGAATATAGAACATGCTGGGGGCACCTGGATGGCTCAGTTTGTTAAACAAACTGACTCATGATTTCTGCTCAGGTCATGATCTCATGGTTGTGAGATCAAGCCCGCATCAGGCTCCACACTAGGCATGGAGATTCTCTCTCTCTCTCCCTCTGCCCCTCCCCTGCTCACACTCAAAACAAAACAAAACAAAACAAACAAAATAATGTATACAGAATATGCTATATCTGTTTATCCAAATATTCTTTATATTGTTCCATACAGTTTGTTAAATACTTCTTTCATGCCATAAAATTGTTACTATTTTTATAGTTGTTGTTGTAGGTGTAAGTTCAAAATTTTTTCTATTATTTTGCCAAATATTTTGTTCCATACAGAAAACTATACTTTTTATATATTTGTTATACATATTACTAAACTCATTACTTCTAAGAGTTCTACAGTTCATGTGCTCAGGCTTTTCTAGACATTAAACATATGCAAATAGTGAGGTCTTCGAGTCTTCCTTCACAATAAATAGTCTTATTTCTGTTTGATGTCCCATTGTGTGGCCCTTAACTTCCAGAACAAAGTCATAAAAATATCTTGTTCCTGACTTTGGTGGCAATGAGTCTAGTGTTTCATCATTAAGTATCAGTGTTTATTTTTAAATAATTCATTTTTGGCACAGTGAAAAAGAAACTACTCTTAAGATTTAAGTTTCTTAAGATTTATATTTTTAAATCTGGAATAGCATGTCATAAAATGCCTTTTCACTATCTACCAAGATTATCATATAGCTCTTTGTTCTTTTACCTAGAGTTATGATGTATTATACTAATCAATTTCCTCCCATCCTGGAATTAATGAAAGAACTACCTTCATTTTCCCAGGATAAACCATGCTTAGTTGTGATGGATGATTCTGTTGATGTATTATCGTATTCAGTTTGCTACCATTTTATTTAGGAGTTTTGTATCAATTCATTAGAGAATCGTTTACAGTTTTCTTTTGTATATTATCAGTATTATGCTGCTCCAAAAATTTCACAAGATTTATATTGTGCATTGACCATATTGGAGAATTAAATGTGACACAGAAATCTCCATGTCCATATTTTCACTTCTCTGGTAGGGAAACTAATCACTGTAAATTCCCCCAAAGATGGACTATTACTTCAAATTTAACTAACTAACAGAATGGGAGAATTTGTAGGCCCCTGTAAGTAAGACAGTGGATAGTTCATAGGATTAATAACAAAGCTAGAAGACCAAGCCCATAAACCAATGGAAACTGCACATACTGGACTACAGCCAGTATCTTGTCATTAGCACTGACAATGCTGTCATTGGACCCCCGATGCCACTCCCACCATTCCAGAATATTCTAAACTGTCCCTGCTTCTTTGCTCCATACATTTAGATTCAAAATCCTGGAATGGCAGCTTGCACTACTTGACAAGGCCCAGTTTGTGAGTCCAAGGAAAGCAATTATATGGCCATTTCAGTTTATGTTACGAGACATGGGTCATACCTCTTATGAGAAGTTGCACAAACATATGGAGAGAGTCTGGAAGAAAGGTCACCTCCCTTACAACAAAAACTGTTTCTTACATAAAGAATTCCCTTATTTTCTACGCAATAGATAAAACGTATCTGTCATTTTAAACTCTGAAATAACTTACCACTAAAACAATCTGATTCCAGAGCATTTTATCAATAATTCTATAATAACATTACCTATTTTTTTTCATAATTACTGGTATGTTTCAAGTGCTCATATCTGCTATATTCAAAGATGAGTAAAACATGGCCATTGCCTTCAAGGAACTTACAAGCAATACTGCTGCAATTCTAGTTCTCTTTGTACTCTAACATCAAGCAGAATGCCTGCCACACAGTTGGCTCTTAGAAAAAGTTTTCTCAGAGAATGATTTCCAAAATGCAAATTTTTTAAGAGGTTCATTTAAAATGCTGTTGTGTTTGTTTGGGGAGATTACTGATTTAGTGACTGCATTAAGATTCTTCTACAGAAATCAAACCCAGCAATTAGATAACTAGACTGGGCATTAAGGGTGATCCATGCAGGATAAGTGAGACCAGTAAGTCTATGGATTATAGAGAAACTGGAGAAGCCAAGAGTAGGTAACACTGTCCTCCTCAAAAATGGGCTATTTGAATATAACGACAAGGCAAAAATAGTGAAAGTTATACACAAAATACAATAAAAAAATTGTTTTAAAAATTGCTGAGCATTGTTCATGAGAACCCCAGAAGAAATACAACTGTAATAGTCCAATCTGAGTTACACCATCTAATTTCACAAGCATAAGGAGTGACTGCTAAAGGCAAGTCCCTCCGCCATTTGTCAGAGCAAACATGTTGAGTTTTGGAACCATCAAAAACTAAACCATCCAATTCAGCCAATCCTTCAGATGAAAATTATATTCTGGTAATCATAAGAATCCCTTTAGAAGTGAGCATATGTTTACACAAGATATCATTATGGCCCTGTTTTCTTAACCAGGGGTTCCTAACCCAGGCACCTGAATAAGGATGCAAGGCCAGAATTAGGCAGGAAGTGACCATTTCAGAAACCTCTGGCTAACTATGGGGCATGGGAGTGTTTTCTTAAGGCTTTCTTTTACTGCTGCTTTTAAACTTTTTTTTTTTTTAACTGGTCCAGAAGGAAAATTACAAGGTAGAATGAAAAAGAGATGAAAACTCCCAGCAAAATGATGACATGTCAGTCCTTTTAAAAGACGCTTGGAGGACTCTTTACAATGGCCCGTGTTGATTTTTAAGCATCCAAAATGTGCAAATCGCTGCATTATTTTTCATCATACCAGAAAGTGTTTGCATTTTTATTTCTGTAGGGCAGGGGCAGATGGATTCCTAGAAAAGAAGCTGGCACCATGCCATCTCTCAGAAGCTGATGTGTATAGGGATCCAGACTCTGGGCAGGAAGGTGACTAGTAAGTGTATCATGTTATTCTTTGCAAACAGCTTTTTTGACATCCATCATCCCACCAAAACCCTATAAGGTAAGTAATTAAGATTACAACCCAACAACTAAGAAAATTCAAAAAGAGTAAGTGACTTCCCAAACATCAGTTCATTGTAACAAGATTTGGCATCAATATTGATGCCCCCAATTGATTTGGCTAATGTGATCACCCAGGCAAGTGTCACCTCCCCCTATCACTCCTCTCTTGAGGCTCCACAAATGATCACACCTTCCCAACTAAAAAAACTACCCTTTGCTAAAAGAAAAGTATATTACAGCTCCCACAGAAAACTCCAAAATAGATTTGGGAGTCCCCTGAATGTGGGTGTGAACTGTGACTTGCTTCTAAGCCATAGAATCCTTCAAAGGAGATAAGATGTCAACCTCATGATTACATTATTTTATGTAAAACTCCATTCTGCTAGCCAACTCACTCTGCCTTTCCTCCTGGACTTAAAGAAGGAAGCTGCTATGTTGTGAACTACATATGGAAAAGAACAATTGGCAGGGAACTGCAGGTAACCTCTAGGACCTTTGGGTGGCCTCCAGGCACTAGCCAATAAGAAACCAAGGCCGCCAGCTCCTATAACCCACAAAGAAATGAATTCTGCCAACAATGTGACAAAGCTTGGAAGTATATTCTTTTGCAGTCAAGAGTCCAGATAAGAACAGAGCTTGGCAGTTACCCTGATTGAACCCTCTAAGACTCTCGGCAGAGGACCCAACTCAGCCATGCCTGGACTTCTGACCTACAGAAACTAAGATAATAAAGGTGTGTTGTTTAAAGCAACCAAGACTAGACAACTAATGCAAGAAAAACTGGCCTTGAAGCCAGGTTATCCTATCATAAACTTTATTTCTTCAGTTACACAGGTTAGAAACATTTAGCTAGAATAAGCTTATAAAATATGAACCTACCTGAGGCAGCAAGTTCAGCAGCCCAGTAATATGACAGTCCCTGCACTAAGGCAGCTACACTCATTGGCCATCTCTCTATGAGCATGAGAAACATATGTTAACAGAATCTCATTCAACTTGCTCCTCCCTCTACCTAGAGATATCCTGGCATTACGGACAAGGCTTAAGCAAATAAGGGGTACAAAAAAAAAATAGGACTTGTGTGGGACGCATGGGTGGCTCAGTCAGTTAAGTGTCCCACTCTTGATTTCGGCAAAGGTCATGATCTCATGGTTTGTGGGATTGGGCCTCATGTCAGGGTCTGTACTGACAGGGCAGAGTCTGCTTGAGATTTTCTCTCTGCCCCTCCCCTGTGCATGCTTGCACGCTCGCTCTCTCTTTCTCTCTCTCTCTAAATAAATAAACTTAAAAATAGGACTTATGTAAACATGTCATATCACCTCCCCTGCCTCCATTTTACTCCTCTTTAAACCAGGGGACATCATAACATACTATACAGGAACTCAGAAAGGTTTAAAGCTACAATACATACATGACATGTGTTAATAATAAATGAAAGCTATTATTATTATATCATCTATATGATCTTCCCCATTTTTTAGACAAAAAATCAGAATGACATATCCAAGGTCATACACCTATTAATCAGTGAAACTGGGGGGAAAAAGCTGAGGTCATCTGGTTCTAGTTTCAGAGCTTTTCCTACTGCATTTCCCCTCTGATTTTTGAAAAATGTCCAAAACACAATTTAGTTTACGTTAATTTGAAAAATAAATATATATTTCATTGCGCTCTTTGAGAAAGGCTGCTGTGTAATGAAATACAATATTTGAGCTACTTCAAATCCTTTGTGGACTAGGTTAGGAGAGAAGTACATTTCCAGGGAAGATGGGAATCCTTGGTTTAAATAATTACACCTAAAAATAACTGCTACAATTAGGCAGCTCCTTAGCATCAACTTTCTGGGTTTTGGCAGAGACCATTGAGTTTCCCTTGAATTTTTCCATCCTAGTTACAAAACAGGATTAATTGAATCACTATGACCAAGTTCCTCTTGCAACTCTGGCAAAGACTGCTACCATAGACATACAACACAGCTTAAGTCTGTCAAGACATACAAGTCTGTCATACAAGACAGCTTACTGTCTACAACAGTATTAATTCTTTACCCATAAATCCCCAAGAGACCACCAATTTTCACAGATTGGTAATAGTCAACACATCCTAATTTAACAATAATGACAGCAACAAAAAGTCTGCTGTTCTGAAATTAACACAACCACAGACTTATTCACCAAAATGAAATTTGTCTCTTGAATTCAGCATCATACTCCTCTCTTTTCTAGCCTGTCCAAGCGCAAAGGTAGGTGAGAGGTTCTGATCTCTCTATGTTGCCTAAGAAAGTCTAGCAAAGCATCAGATAGGGATTTGGATCGCACCTTCTTTCAGGACCCATGCAGCCCTAGGAGCCCATGATTCAAATGTGCATTTTGCTATTCCAAGATACAAACCATATGAGTTGATGGAGGAAATTGGACTGATAACAAAATGCATAGTTCTAGTTGAGCACTGCCGCTTTGAGACACACAGCTAGAGAACTTTGCTAAAGGCACTTATGTACCAGTTTAACTAGAGGCACACAAGTACTACTATTTATCCCCTTAAGAAGGAAGGATAATGGGGCACCTGGGTGGCTCAGTCAGTTGAGCGTCCGACTTCGGCTCAGGTCATGATCTCACGGTTCGTGGGTTCAAGCCCCGCGTCGGGCTCTGTGCTGACGGCTCAGAGCCTGGAGCCTGTTTCAGATTCTGTGTCTCCCTCTCTCTCGGCCCCTCCCCCACTTGCACTCTGTCTCAAAAATAAATAAACATTAAAAAAAAAAAAAGAAAGAAGGAAGGATAAGAAGGGTAGAGCCACCAAACCAGGCAGAAACAGAGGAGATGTCCAAAGACAAACTAAAAGCATTTCTAAGGCTTAAAGTAATCTAGAAATGAGACACTAGCCCATTAAATAATAAACATTAGATGAAAGGGCAACAATATTAGACTAAGAAAAAGTTCTCATAAATACTAATACCTTAATTAACAGTAAATGGCATTATTAGAATATATTCCCAGGAGAGAAAAGGTAAAGGGAGCCACCAGGCCTCCTAGGAAAGCTTGCAGGGAAGTGGAGATGGAAGGAAAAAAAAAGGAGAAAAGATTTGGAACAATTATGCTGCATCTGTTTCTTACACATCAGCGGGGGGTACTTTTCCCTAAATCAGTCGAACAGTCAGTGATGTGAAAGATGAAGACTCGTTAGGCAGCCTGCAGACAGCACCTGAAATGGTTTGTCAAATAGTCATGTCTCTGAAAATCAACAAGGAACCAGGAAGTAATGCTTCTTTTCGAGTGAGAAAAGGCAAAAGCAATCTAGAGCCAAAACAGGCTACCAGGCTTTTATACAGGCTCATTAGAGCTCCACTTTGCCTAAAAATGACAAAGACAGAAAATGCCAGAGAAACAAAAACTAAAGCAGTAACAAGGAAAGAAATATTTATTGAATATATATGACCAATATTGCATATATTTACTGAATGCCTACTAGGTGCCCAGTACTGCATATCATCACTTTTTCCTTCACATCCTTCCAGCAAGATAGTATTATTCTACTTTTAGGCATAATAAAACTACGGCTCATGCTCACAAAAGATAATTTGCTCAAAGTTGTTTTTTGGTTTTTGGGGGTTTTTTTTGGCAACTAGATTCAAAGGCAGATATGTCCAACTCCATACCCAAACCTCTTAAACATAGCAAGCCTATTTTCCAGAAAGTACAAAACACTAAGGCTAGTGTCCATTAATGAAAGAGCCTGAGCAAAAGTTTTTCAGAGATCAGTAAAGAAAATAATTGTAGACCTGTGAATTCAAAGCTGATTGTGGATTCAAAAATTCATGCTTCTCACAAGTCAAGAAGCCTGGAGGGGCTACGGTTCAACCAGGAATGAAGGGAGAAAAGTAAGCCTTTCTGGGCCACATCTATTTATATGTCTTCCATTCTCTGCAATAGGAACTTTGGTGATGCACTAGTACAAATATTCCTGGGTAGGTCTTCCCAATGCCTACCAAGTATCCCTGCTTAAAAGGAAAACACTGCAGGCATCCTTCCAGGCCAGGAGCCCAGTTTCTCAGACCAGATGAATTGCCTGCTGGATGGATTTAGGACTCTCCTCACTGCCTAGAAAAGGCTGAAAGTAAGTAACACTGCTTGAACAAGAGAATTCTCAGAGCTCCTCTTAACCCTGATTTTATAATTCGGTATCCAGTGAGGAAAAGGGCTTTTATTTAACAGGTATTTAATGACCCCTACTAAGTGCTAAGCGTTAGGTTTCATTTCACTCATCCACATGAACTCAGTCACAGAGAAATCCATGGAATCCCTCAAGTCCTCTTACCCATCTCCCATGCAAAGAAGGAGGCTGCTCTTCAACCTAAGTCAACAATTACTTCCTGCAGTCAAGACACCGTGGAGGATACCATGAAGCACAAGCATGGCCCCTGTTCTCCAGGAGGCGTAAGATGATGCAGCATGTAAATGGAGGGCTCCTTGCACATTTGTAAAAGAAGCCCTATCAGCTCACTTTCTGTCTTCCTTAGCATTTCCACTACCAGCACCTCCACTTGATGCTAGGCCTCCCTGGGGTTCCAGAAGACACAGAGAAGAAAGAGCAAAGACTAGTCCGGTTCATGGTCTTTTCAGAATTCTTATTGGCTTCATTATCCTCTTTGCCATGATACTGGCAGGTCGCTTCAGGCCAGGTTTCTAGGGGCACTTGGGGAGCTCAGTCAGTTAAGCATCCAACTTTAGCTCAGGTCACGATCTCACGGCTCCTGAGTTCGAGCCCTGCATCCAGCTCTATGCTGACAACTCAGAGGCTAGAGCGTGCTTTGGATTCTGTGTCTCTGTCTCTCTGCCCCTCCCTGACTCCTGCTCCTGCTCTCTCTCTCTCTCTCAAAAATAAACATTAAAAAAAATTTTTTTAAAGGCTTCCAGGAGTTAAAACTCACTCCCCACCACACTATACCATAACCACAACATTTTTTTCCATCTCCTTAACTCAGCATCATAAAAGTCAAGCATGATAAACATAGGGTATGTTTTTCAAGAGAAATTGTAGAGTTGAGAGCCCTTAGCAGAGATGTCTGTCCTCAGTGATAACATCTAGTGATCTTAGCTTCTTTTGAATGGCATCTTTATAAGACCCCTCCCCCACCCCCCTGAAAAGTCCCAGACTAAACTAGTACAGTAAATATATACTGTCAAAGTCATTTCAGGGTTTGTCATTATTATTATTGTTGTTATTTTCCTTCCCATCATCATCACTAGTCACAGGCTGTATGAGAGGCTTCTGGCCTAAGCCCAGATACTTGCCCAAAACCTTGGCCTATCTGACTAGGTCCCAGACATGGCAAAGTGCTTGCCACCCGCTTTCTCCAGTAAGGTTCAAACTGTTCTCTTTATCCCCGGCCGTGGAATGTATTCCCAGTTCCGCTATAAACCACACACAACACACTCTGCTATCAAGAGCCGCCCTGAATTGGACCTGCTCAGCTTCTCAGCTCTTTAAGTCTGACTTGTGTCGCTAAAACAAACCCAGTGCGGTGTGCCACCCACTGGCAGCCAGACACGTGTGTGCGAAGGGAACAGGTCTCAGGGCTCTGACCAAGTGAAGAAGAATATTTTTTTCAAAGCTCATATATACAGCCAAGGAAAGAGCCTGCATTACATCAGGGAAGAAACTCCAGAGAAGCAGTTTAGGTCTCTGCTCTAAGGTTACACTGAAGCAATAAACAGGCAAAGAACCAAGAGGTCAAAAACCAAGAATATTAGGTACAGGTCAGGAAGTAAGGTACAAAATGGCCTAAAGTAAGCAGTTCTGGCCAAAGACTATGGAATGCCATCTCCATGAGGACAGAGATTTTGTTTCTTTTGTTCCCTTATGTAAGCCTGCAACTGCAAGGTCCTCCAATATTCACCGAGTAAGTAAATGGATGAATCATCGGGGCGCAGAATACCTCTTTTATACAGAGCTGGCTTATGGCATTGGAAGACTGGGAAGAACACAGACCTCAAAATGCAAAGGATTTGAAGAAGTAGACACTAATCCCCCCATGGATCAACCCAAAATACCTCTCCATTCAATACAGTGAACTACTAGCTTGAAGCTCTCGTCTCCATCGTTTGGGGTCCCTCCTCCGGTGTACTTCCCTCTATCAACACACTTGTTACACTGCAGTGTAACCTTCCACTTCTCTACCCTCCTTACTAAATGTGACACCAGCACATAATAAGAATTCAGGAATGCTGCTAAGTAACCCTACCCTGAGGACTCTCCCACGGAGATGAGTGGGCAAAGAAAGAACAGAATAATATCGAAAGAGAAAATAATATAGTTTGGTTGTTTGGGCCTTATTTTTCCTAGAAATGTAGGCTTCTGTTTTCACCTAAAGATGATACGATAAATTGAGAACAAGAAAATAACCAAAAGGATTTGACTCTTGATTTCTAGACATACCAGGATGGCAAGGGAACTTAAAACAAACTTAAAATTTTTAAATGATAAGAATAGTAATAATGGCTGACATGAAGAGAAGAGGTAAGGGTATTAATCAATGAGGAGCCAGACCTGAATCAGCAGAACAATGTGTCTGCCATGACAGCTGACATGACCGTCAGCATCAGCTGCATAGATAACATATACACTCAGAACAAGGGGGAAACACCCCTGCCTACCTCTACACTAGTCAGGCCACACCTTGCATGGTGGCTGCTCTCAGCTTTGGACCCTGTATTCTAGAAAGAGAATGGAACACTCAGATGTGTTCAGTTGAAAGTACCCCTAAGATAAGTAGACTCAAACTTATGGCACAAAAGGACCTGTCAAAGAAACCATTTGGCCTGGAGATGGCTTGAAGTGGCGTGTCAAAAGCCCTAGTAAACTAGAAACTAGGCTCAAGGAGGTTAAGTTAATCAAAATCATACAGTGACTTGGTGGTAGAGATGGACTCAAACTCAAGTCCTATCATTCTAACCCCCAAAACCATTATGCTTCAAATGGACAGGTCCTGAGGTCTTAGAAAAATCTCTCTATAGGTCTCAAGTCTCCATCAACACAAGGATGAAGGTACATCACTTCAGCCAATGATGCTTTGAAGATTTCAGCATTACACATACATTAAATGAAGCAAAGGAGATCTGAATGCCCTTAGCAACTAGGGAAAATCTTCTCACAAAGTCAGGGAGTTGACACCTACATGGAGTGACATACCTTTAGCCAGACTATCCTGAGATGTGCAATAATGGAGACTGCATCATAACCATGTTTATCAAAGTCTGACAAAGGTGATATCTGGAACCTCTGTATTCATTCAGCAGATATTTTTGGGCACCTACTCAAGCCAATCTCCATGCCGAGTGCTGGGTACACAGTGGTTAGTAAAATATCAATCCAGCAGAAGAGACAAGCATTGATCAATAAACCACTAGCAAGTTACATGTAATTACCAACTGTGATAAATATAATGAAGGCAAATAACTGGATATTATAAGAGAAAATAACAGGAAGGTGGGGCTTATTAAACAGTGCAAGCACTACATAACCCTCAATGCTGCTCTCTCCAGGAGAAGCTATGTTTTAGAACAGGGTTTGCCATACAGCCAAAATAGAGGACTTGCATGCTCAGGCATGCCTTCAGAAAACACTGTAGAGCTTCCATGTAAAAGTCTACCACAAGTGAAACAGAGACAATGATGAGCATCAGGAAAGGCACTCCCCGAGCATATGTTGCCACCTAGGAATAAAAAAATCTAAAAGAAACTCTCTTAGTTGAGCTTAAGAAAGTGAAGAGGAAATGGGAAGCAGGCAGGAAGTAACTTTTAACACATACTATAACTTTTAACACCTAACACTGTGCACTAGTCATAGTAACAGAACTTACACAATGTGTCCACACAAACACCTGTAAATGGATGTTCTTCAAAGCTTTAGTCATAATATCGCAGCACTGGAAACAAACTGTTCATCAACAGGTGAACAGATAAATAAACTGTGGTATATTTGTGAAAGGGAATAGTCAGCAATAAAAAAGAATGTACTAATGACATATACAATGATACTGATGAATCTCAGACATTATGCAAAGTGAAAGAAACAAGATACAAAAAGGACATATATGGTCTCATTTATATGAAATACCAAATAGACAAAACTAATAAGTAGTGATATAAACCAAGTTGATATTTGCCCCTGGGTAGGGGAGGCAGGAGGAAGAGAATGACTGGAAAGAAAGAAACATTAAGAGAACTATCTGAGAAGGTAGGGATGTTTTGTATCTGTACTGAGGCAATAATTAGTAAGTTGTATACTAGCATGCATAAATTTCACTGTATACAAAATACACCTCAATGTTAATTTTTTTTGTTTCCTCACTCTTTCAATTTTGCACAATGTTCTTCTAGAAACTGAAACAAGTTCCTTAGAGGAAAGGAGGTCAACACAATTACAGTTGCTATATCTGAAATTACTCCACCATGCTGGCATTTAACTAATGGTCAATCCTTACCAATGTCCAGCCCATTGCCTGAAAACTTGAAAGCATCCTCTTCTTTCCTGACAGGAAGCAGCCAGCTCCAGCACCCATGGTGGCATTTCTTTCAGGAGACCTGCCAAGCTTTTATTCATACAGACCCACCCTGCCAGGTCAGAAGACCCCAGCTTGTCCCTGAGACTAGGACCCCTTTGGGAAACTGCATTATAAGGTCAAGGCCTATACCCTATGAAACCCATTGTTCTACTTACATAGCAAAAGTTGTTGACGACATCGTTCACCATTTCATTCTGTTCCCGGTACAAACAAACAAGGGAAATTATTCTCTGGTCTTAGTCCCAGGATTAACTATGCTAAATCGTTTTTCACTTAATGGATACTAGGAGTCCTCCTTTTGAATTAGCTGTTTTTAATTAGCTACTTAGAAATTAAACATGTGCCGGGCACCTGAGTGGCTCACTCAGTTGAGCATCTGACTCTTGATTTCAGCTCAGGTCATGATCTCACCGTTTGTGTGTTCAAGCCCCTGGATGGGCTCTGTGCTGCCAGCAAAGAGCCTACTTAGGATTCTCTCTCTCTCTCTGCCCCTCCCCTGCTCTCTCTCTCTCTCTCTCTCTCTCAGAATAAATAAACTTAAAAAAATACATATTTAAAAAAAGAGACAGAAATTAAGCATGTGCCCCACCCTCAGCAAGTGTGCAAAAGTTTAAGGCACACATTTTATTCATTAACCTTACCTAGGTTTCAAACTTATTTCCTTGTCATGATTTTCCTTTTGCCCTAATTTTCTCAATTACTTTTTAAATACATAGACTGAGCAGTTTTAGGTTCACAGCAAAATTGAGTAGAAAGTAGAGAATTCCCAAATATTCCCTTCCCGCATACATACACAGTATCCCCCGTTATCAACATCAGTATCACCCAAAATCCATAGTTTACCTTAGGGTTCATTTGTGATGCTGTATGCTCTATGGCTTTGAATGGATGTGTAATGACACACAGTCACCAACACAGTGTCATACAGAATAGTTTCACTGACCTACATATCACCTGGGCTCCACCCCGCTGATAATAAAATTACCGATCTCCATAGTTTTACTTCTTCCAAAAATGTCACATGGTTGGAGTCATACAGTATGTAGCCTTTTGGATTGGCTTCTTTCACTTAGTAATGTGCATTTGAAACCTTTTCATGGCTTCATAGCTCCTGTCTTTTTAGCACTGAATAATATTCCATTGTCTGCACGTACCATGTTCATTTATCCGTTCATCCACTGAAGGATAGCTTGGTTTGGCAATGATGAATAAAGCTGCTATAAACATCTGTGTATAGGTATGTGTGTGAACATAAGGTTTGACTAATACCAAAGTCCTTTGGATAAACACCAAGGAGTTCAATTGCTGGACTGTATGGTAAGCGTACATTTAGTTTTGTAAGAAATCTCCAAACTGTCTTCTGACTGCATCATTCTGCATTCCCATTAGTAACCAATGAGAGTTCCTGTTGCTCTACATCTTATCCAGCATTTGGTGTTGCCAGTGGTTTGGATGTTAGCCATTCTAAATGTGTAGTAGTATCTCATTGTTTTAGTTTGTGACTCCCTATGTTATAGGATGTTGAGCATCTTAGCATACACTTATTTGCCATCTGTATATCTTCTTTGATTAGATGTCTGTTCAGACCTTTTGCCCATTTTTTAATTAGTTGGTTTCTTAATGTTGAGTTTTAAGAGTTACTTGTTTATTTTTGGATAACAGTCCTTTATCAGATAATGTTCTGTTGCATATATTTTCTTCCAATCTGTGGCTTGGAATCTTCTCCTCTTTATGGAAATACTTTTGTAGTGCATATTTTTTAAAGTCACCCTGGTCTTTGGAGGGGGACAAATGAGTATATTGGTAGTTTTTACACAGACTGTAAATATGAACAGAATAATAAAGGTTGTATCATCGGCCATTTTCAATTTCTTCTATTGTGTGTTTTATCTTATTTTGGCTCGTTGACTGCCTGGCAGGGCCTCAGTTTCTTCTTCTGTAAAGTGAGAGAGCTGAATTAGAGGATGCCCAAAGTTCTTTAGAGCTCTCATTAGATATCAATTGCACAGCCAGTAGAGGCCAGAACCTCAGCTCATATAGGAACAGACAGAAAGAGACCCATACCATAAGCAATCTGAAAAATCGATTTAACATGCTGTCATAAAGTGAGATGCCTAATGACTCTGTCTAATCTTCACCAGTATCTCTGTGAAGAGATATGCAAAACAATGGATATCATTTGATCCACTTCTTGCAGAAGTATCTGGGATGGAAATCCTCCCTAGTGCTGAGCTGTTGTTGATGATAAAGCAGAAGAAACACCAATACACAGGGTTACAAATGAATGTAGGGATGACTGGAAAAAAGGGAAGTGAAAATACCTCATAAACCTATACCTGGAAATGATTTAAAAAAAAAAAAAGCCAATTAAGAAGAAGTATTTAAAGCCCATGGAATCTTAGCACCACTGATTTCTTCCTGGGTGTTATTAGCTACGCCTTTTTAAAAAAAACAGATGAAGAAACTGAGGTTTAGAGAGAGTAAGTGACCCACCTAAGACTACACAAGAAGGGCCACAAGAAGACTACACAAAAGAGGTAGGTTTCAACTTTTCCAATTTCAGATCCAGGGTTCTTTCCACCCCACAGTCTGCCCTGCTGTGATTGGCTCATTTTTACCTCTTTCTTGGGTAAATCTCTCACTTCCTATGCCCATTTTCATTCTTCCTCTTCAATTCCAGATGCTGGCCAATTTTATAGGGCTTTATGGACACATTTCAGATGACTAAGCTCAGGAGAGACTATAAATACCACAGATGTCAGGAGGAGGAACTGAAACCAGCCTGAACAGGTTGGAATGCAGAGCAGAAGCCAATATGGTGAAGTTTTATAGGTTTAATATAACACCCTGAATGAGGTGTGCCCTAATATCCGCCGTGTACTGCCTTGTACCTCCATGTTTCATGCTGCTCCCCTGTCTAGAATGCCCTCCAACCTAGCCTACCTAGCCAGGATCTGCTATCCCTCCTGCCAATCCTAGCTGAATCATCTTCTCCTCTTTGAAGCCTCACCTGGGACATCCAGGCAGAACAGTCAGATCCTTATTTTGTGTCACAACTGTCCCTAGAACACACTTTTACTGATGCACTGACCTCAGAGTACTGTATACTTGAGTGTGTAGAGGCCTCTGTGGAAGCTGAAAGTATTCTCATAAGAATCCTGTGTACATTATAATTATTTGCTTACCTCTCTCTGCAAGACCCTGGAGAGCAGGATCGGGGTCTCATTCACATCTATATCCCCAGCCAGCACTAGACCAAGTATGTAAGTGTCTATGCCAGGCAGTAGTCTAGTGAACAAGACAAACTGCCTATGCTTGCGGTCCTTAAGTTCCAGTAGAGGCAAGTAGGTAATACACATCAAGGCAAAGCAAAAGAATAAGAACATTTCAGATAGCCATGAGTTCTAGGAGAAAAATAAACAGGGTTATTAGGGTTAACTTTGCTCAAGAAAGGTCTCTGAAAGAGGTAACCTTTGAGCTAAGGCTTGAATGAGGCATAAGAGCAAGCCATGGGAAAATCTGGGGAAAGACCATTCCAGTAAGAAAAGCAGCAGTGCCAACCATATTACTGAGACTTGAAAAAGCATAGCACATTCAAGGCACATTCAAGAATCAAATCTTGAGAAGTTCAGAATCATACCTCAATCTTTCATAGAGGCAGCAGTGGAGGAATAGAAGAGAAAATGACAAATATTTCTTGAATGCCTTCCAGATCCTAGAACTTTGCATAAGTGATCCCACATAATCCTTACAACCACAAATTATCCCCATTCTCCTGGTAAGGAAACTGAGGCTCAGGGCAGAAGTGTGGCACAAGCCAGATCTGACTGAACCTTGCCTTGGCTCTTCCTGTCACACCACCCTGTCACCGGACACCAGGGGTCTCCTGATGTGCCGGAAGAAATGAGAGAAAAGCTCAACTCATTCTAATGCCAGGTGGAAAGCCACAAGCACCACAGAGATGTGCAGACCGAAAGCTGTTGGTATTTCAGGACGTGAACAAGCAGAGCCCATCTTTCCTGCTTCTGCCCATCTGCCATTGCCGCAGCATGCCATGGGCACCCACAGAAGTCCTTCAAATACATATTCTGAGCGTCATGGGAAGGATCCAGTTTGAAAAGAAAGCTGACTGTGAAAGCAGAGCTGCAGATAATTCTCTAAGCTCTTTCCCCTAATTGTGGCGCGCACAGCCAGCCAGAGAAACAAAGACTTGGGCTCTCTGTTGATTCTCTGTCGCCTCATCTGAAGTCTAGGTATTTATTTTAATTCAGAACTTCGTTCCCTTTAAAGGAAAAATCAAAGAGTCCCTGAAGAGATTCTCCTGCTATGATTTCAATTTCCATTTCCTCCGAAATGGATGTCAAAGGCAAAAGCCCCGGGATCCTTATGACAGTCCATTTTGGGTTTCTAATTTTAACAAGGAAACCATAATCTGGTGATCTAACCCCTGACGAAGAAGGCAAAAAGGAATGAAAATCAAATTGAGGAATCGACCAAAAAAAAAAAACAAACAAACAAAAAAAAAAACGGTCTGAGCAAAACTACATTCATGGAAATAAAAATCTCCTGAGGCTCTAAGCTAATAGGAGCAGCTGGTGAAGACCACCAAAGACAAGAGAGTGAGAATGGCTTCCAGTGAGAGAAAGCAGAGTGGCTTCTCTAGGACAATGGAGCAGACATTAGCATTCCAATGAACCAGCACAAAGAGACCAAGGCCAAGCCAGGGACAGAGGCCCCTTCCCTCCACTTCCTTTTTAAGGTCCATTTGTATCTCTGCGCAGCCTTCCCACAAAATAGGTTGGTTTCTTACACGTTATCTTCTTGCGTATTTTTCAATAGAAGTGTGTTTTCTGGCTTCATCTAGCTAGAAATGAATTGCTCCTCTGCTTGGTATTTGGGCAGAATATGGCCCCGACATCTAAACACACACTTGTTGTCAGAACTTTGCTGCCTCCTTTTCCCTTTCTTTTAATAAAAGTTTGGATTCCACTGAGTGTTCTTCTACTCTTAAGCTCCAAACATTTCAAACAGCACAAAAGATATGACAAGATGAAAGGAAGTGTCCACAAATAGACAGCTAGACAACTAGTTAGCAGCTGTCTGCTTTTCTTCAGGTTTTTTTTTTTTTTTTCCTGCAGGGGGGAAAAAGTTTATTTTCCATTCTTGAAGGAGGCTGACTACAGGCTGTCTCTCCTGCTCTCCCTTGTTCTCTCTCTCTCTCCCCCTCTCTCCTCCTCCTCCCTCTCTCACTGGCCATTTTCCAAGCCCGTTTAGTGTTAGAAGGGGAAAAACACTTACCATGCCATGTGTAACCCTGACCTTTAGAACTCATTGTCCTTCTGGGGCAACGTGTGGAGAGCTGCGGTGTTTAAGTGGAATTGCTCATTCTCCATCTTTTATAGTCCGATGTTTGCAATTTAATGAGGTTTTGGTGTTCCATCCAGTAAGGGCATTTCTTTAACAAAAGGAACCCAAAGCACGGATTTTGATTTTAAAACCTGCCCTGGCTTCATGGAGCTGGTCTAAATCTATTTCGGATCCGGATCAACTGAGGTTTAATTTGACCGTATTCCTCTTCTCCCCTGACAGGCCTGGAAGGGCATTATTCTTTACTTCTTGGTTTTAATAGCAGCGGCACTGCAAGTGGCTCCCTTCTTTTCTCTCTCTTCATTGCCTCAGCAGACCTGAAGCTCATGAGCTGAAGGTCCTGCAGCACAAAGGCGAGGTCTGCAGCAGCTGAACCAGCTCCCCACTGCTATCCCAGGTCCTCTCTCAGATGGGCAGCTGACGTTGCAGCAGCAGGAGATTTCCTTCAGGGCTGGAAGTGTGCACCTCAGCTCACACCTCGCTCTGAAGCGCTGCGCTGTTACTCCACCCTGCCCGTTAAACAATGCCACAGGGCCCGCCCGTTGGCCTGGCAAACCAGATTCGCCCCCCACCCTTCTCATGAGCAGCAGAGTCAACTAGTCCAAGAACAGGTGATTGGCCAGTTCCTCTTCTTCTCTCACCTACCACAGCAAATCCATCTCCCCTGATGTCACTTCTCTCTGCTGACCACCTCTCAAATGTATACCTGTTCCCGCCCAGCGTCCACTGGTGCCCATCTCCAACAGACGTGACAGCCTGAGGTCTCATTTTCTGCACTGCAGCAGGAAAGGTTGTTTTTAAATTACTATTATGAGCGCCATCATCACCATCCCCCAATGATTCTCTCCTGCTTCCACATCAACTCCAGACCCAGACTAGGTTCTTGGCCTCCTCTATACATCTCCAAAGCTGTTTCCACCATCACTCACCCCCTGGGTGACCTAGTAACCTAGCAATTCTCAGGCTTCCATGATTTCTTCAGGCTGACCCCTCTGCTGGGATGCCCTCGCCTCAATGCAGCCTGAGCAACATCTCTGTTTGCTCCTCAAAAACTTTCCCTGACCCTGGTTGAGGTTAATGGTCCTGCCCCTATGGTCCCACAGCACCGCAGACACACCCCTACCGGGGCACAGGGCTGTCAGCCACTTACTGGCATAAGCCTCGTTCCTCATGCTTCCGCATTCTGGCCAGAGAGGGAAAAGCATATGCATCTCTCTCCCCCAGTCTAGTCCGGGAATAGGCATTAATAAATGAAAACTGATGGGTGGATTAACTAATTAAGGGAACATTTACTTAAGCCAAGTCAGAGGTTTCTGCCATCCTATCAGTCATGGTAAGAAAAGGGACCAAGAGGTCCTCTTCATGAAAGCTCACATAAGACAGTTTGTCTGTCTAGGGCTGACTGTCCACAGGGCATGGAATGGTACATAAAGTGCTATGGGTAGGGGGATCCATCTGTCTCTGCCCTCTAGGTATGCCAGGAGACAGGCTCCTCGTGACAGGCTTAACACTTCCGTATTACGGAGAGGCAGCCTGGGCTTAGCAGAAGACAACTTGGAATGGAGTCCAAAGGCCTGGATCATCTGCCATTCACTTGCTTTGTACCTTGGGGAAGTCACATAACCTCTCTGAGTCTTCGTCTGTTAAACAGGGTGATACTATCCATTCTGCCGGTTTCACATTCTGGGCAGGAGTAAAAGCACCTTGCAAACCGAGGGTGATACAAACTGCCATCCGTACTTACTTTTTCAAAGGTTTATCCTCTGGTCAACTTAGAAAATATACCTGAATTTTTAAAAAGTGTGCCCCCTAGACATGTTCTCCCATTAAAATCTTGAACATGAACTTACAAGCAAGTACCATATAAGATACACCAGTAGGTAGAAAATAATTATTTTGGAGCAGTAATCAGTGTGTACTTCCTTCACAATGGAATTTGAATTCACAGTGGAATTCATGGAATTTCTTCACTGTTCCTCCAAAGACAACTGCCTCACCGTATGTCCAGATGCCTAGATGTGCATCACCTAATGCTCAGATGTAAATAAAGGGGACCCTTGAGAAACCAGAAAACCAAGAAGGGAGATTTTATACATTGAATTCACAGCCACTGGCCCAGGTGTAAGACACATTTAGAGCATACTTTCAGAGGACTTGTTCTCCCACTAAAGACTTGAGGGGTTGAGAAAAAAAAGAGGAAGAATCACATAGACAGAAACAGAGTGAGATGGAGAGACGGCAGGCATCTGCCTGGGCAGGCACCATCCATCATCATCATCAACCTGGGAGCTGAGTGGAAACCTGGCTCACTCATTGTTGCCTCCTGACAACTACCAATCAATAGCAACCAGCACATGACCTAGGAGTTGCTCAGGAGAAAAGAGGTTCATCTCATCTTTGCCCCGAGAGTTTGCCCAGCCCCTCATCTAATCCACTCCATGTCAAAAATGAAAATGGTCACTTGTAGGGCCCTACACACACACACACACACACACACACACACACACACACACACACACACCTCTACCCAGTGCATACAAAACATCAGAAACTAAACTGATAAATCAAGGCAAATTTTTAGGGGAAAAAAGGGCCTTAAATACAATAGAATATTTGCTCTGAAGATTTGACTTCAAATAATATCCAGGTCTTACCTGAAGTAGTCATTGTAATAAAAATTCTCCAGGTGCATCATCTTTATTTATTAAAAGTGTTTGACACATTTTGCTGCTATCGAGGAGCACTCATGGAGCCAGATGATCCTGGGTTTGGAATGGTTAAACACTGACCCCCACTGAGTTGGTGAAGGAGAGAGGGATGTCAGGTGGTGTTACACAGACAGTGTCTGAGCATCCGTGTTTCTGCCCAACAGGGATCTGCTTTTTATTCATACACTGATCTTTCTGGCAAGAAGTGAGCAGGATTAAGCCTCCCTCACATTTTTGCATCGAGAACTGAGCACAATGACGGCTGACCAAAGCCTGGATGGAGCAGGAAGATGGGGAAAAGGCAGAGGGAGCAGAGCCCGCAAATAAATATACAGCCTAAATCCTAAGGGAGTAGAGGGAATGCAGCAGGCACACAGGCATGCATGTTGTAGAGTACAAAGCCACTCATCCGTTAGACCATTCATTTCTGCACACCCTTATGCTCCAGGCATAGTGCCCTGTGGGAACGGAAGTTAACACCATCAACAGACCTCCTGCCCTCTTAGAGGTTACTATCAACTACAAGAGAAATAATTACCTAGGCAATTACAAGACAGTGGCGTTAGTGCTATGATAGGGAAAGAAAGCTTCCATGTAGTGTCCATATTATGGAAACACCCCGGAGATGAACTTTAGATATAGTCAAGGGTTGAGAGTGGCAGTTAAAGAAGGTGACTGTCAGAAGTCACTTTTAAGCAAAGGACTTAGCTTAAAGGATAAGTAAGTTTTCTAGGTAAACAGGGTATAATGTGTGAATCAGGGAGTTGGAATAGAGTTCTCAACCTAGAGAACCAAGAGAAAAGGCACATGCACAGATATATTTTGTCTGGCCCACCAAGTTTTGTGGGTTTATTGTTGTTCTTAATTATTGGCCAACAAACAAGACTTCCCATTAATGTTCAGATTTCTGATTTCTCCTGAAATTCTCTCAAGGTAACAACTGGCTGGAATTGAGTAGTGATGTTCCCTTTAAACAGGGCCTGGTCTGCCCCAGTCCTCACCACTTCCTCTTGTGCCCCTAACACTGAGGCCTAAGTCAGCTGCCATTTATCGAGCTTGTGATGTTGTCTTTCTAAGGAGAGTTCAAGAAAAATGCTTCCTACATCCATGTTTCTACCAAAAGTAGAAAAGGTAGGATAGAACAAGGGAGATGTGTTTTATCCAGCTCTTTGCCCTCAGTAGTATGGCCAGAACAGCCCTCGTCCCATTTGAGTCTTGAGGCCCTGGTCAAGACCTGCATAAGGGTAGGAACAATGTCTTCCTCACCAGGAACAATGCCTGGCACTTAGTAGAGGAGAAATAAATGTTTTTTGAGTGCATCAAAAGGATACCATGGTTTTCTTGCAAGAAACAACACATATGATTCAGGGAATTGGGGGGAAAAATAGGGTGAACACAAAGGAGCAAGGAGGAGCCTATAAAGGTTAGAGAGATGAGTTAAGGCCGTATCAGGAAGGTCTGATCAGACTTTCAAGAGATTAGGCTTTATTTATCCTAAAGGCAACGGGAACTTTTTGAAGCATTTTAAGTCTGGGAGTGGATGTGAGTAGATTTAGGTTTAGAAAGTCTCTCAGCACTAAAAAATGGAGAACATTAGAGTCTGGTCTAGAGAGCCACCACAATGGTCAAGGTGACCCACAATGACCTCCTGAATGGATGGTGGTGGTGGGGCAGTGGGTAGTTTTTAGGTGACAGAATCACCAGGATCAGGTGATACTCTGACGGTCCATAGAGGAGGAAGAGCGTCAGACGGAGGTCCTGTGGGTGGAATCATCCAGTGCTGGAAACCAACAGGACTTCCACAAACTTGTTGAATCTTGATGAGTCTACTTTCCCTGGTCTCTTTTGTCTTTTAATCCCTTGCCTTTCTGGAGGCTGGGCTACTGTTTCAGCTAGAGTTTGCCAGATAAAACACAGGGTGCCCGGTTAAACTTGAATTTCAGATAAACAACAAAAGTTTTTAAAATCTAAGCATGTTCCACAAAACATCTGTATTTTTATCTGCTAAATCTGGCAATCCTAGTTTCAGCCAGTCCTCCATCCAGGGCTCCCTGCTGTTAATCCAACGCATGTGCCCGAAGTGGGGATTTGAGGCGGCATTTTCTTACCACAGGGCAGCAATCTGCAAGTGCTGTTCTAGAGTACAAGTAAATTGAGCCATTTTTCTGTAATATATCCCTATGGTTCATCAAATTTTGGTGTAAAGAAACTATTACCACACTCCACCAATGAAATTCCTGAAAGAACTCAGGGATTAGCCATAAAGCAAAGGTAATGAACCAAATTCATAGCACAGAGTAGGACAAGAAAAGAGCAGGGGTAGAACAAAGAAAACCACCCTATTGTGGGTCAGACTAAAGATTCCGAGGTCCTCATGGAGTCTTAGCATGAACACACAAGAGGGATGTAATTATAGATACTGTTTCATTCCTTAATCTTCATACTTCTACCTATTTCCAAAAGCGCTATGTTGACTATGTAATACTTTTATAACCAAATTTTTAAAAATCAGTGAACATTACTTTAAAAGGAAAAATAAGCAAGCTATTTGACATTTTTGCTACGAAACTTTTAGGATTTCTCTTCAGAACTTTGAGAGCAGTTGGCACCATTTGAGTTTATGGGACAGATGCATTTGTAGCAAAACTGGTGGAGGGGACATGGCGACTATGTAAGTGGTCATAAGCCCCAAGCGCCTGCTCTTAAGGGGTGGCACTTAGTAATGAAGAAGCGACTTGTACTAAAATGTCTAAAACCTTAGGGAAACCCTATCAACATGCCTCATCTTTTTAGCAGAACCTTCACCATCTGATGCTCCCATGCACTCAAAGTGACGACCCAGAAAAAGGAAAAGATAAAATGGTATGTTTTCTTTGTTACAATGCCAATTTGCATTTCTCTCTTTTTTTTTTAACCCACACATGAATTCCAATGGGTGCAAGCTATTCTTTTCAGGGAGGAGGGGGGAAAGAGGTAATCATGACAAATTATCCTTTTTCCAAGTTATCATCATCTTGCTCTGTCTCTGTCAAATTGTTCCTCAAACACAGCAGCCTGCAAGCCCTGCTCACCCTCCCCTCTCGTGTGCTATTTATACCTTTTGGATCAAACCAGCACTTCTGCATATCTCAGCCATTTCAGGGACTGTGATGATGAACTGCACTGCTTCCAGTCTTTTCCATCAGAGTTGCTCGTGGTCACGTCCCTGAATATCGTTAAGGACAATGCGTTCCACAATCACTTCCATCTAAATCTGTCGATAATTATGATAGAGGGGGATAGGCTAAGCTTCACCCAGGAAGGGATGGTTCATTTTTCAAGCCTATGTGTTGCTGCCACATTATCTGTAAGCAGTAACACAACCTTGGTCCACAACTTTGCAAAGTGGACATGAGCTTCTTTTTTTCTTTTTTTAAATTCCCTCAGGAGACATCACTATTTCCCCTAAGCAAAGATTGCTCTTTCTCCTTAAGCAGTTTTCTTTCCTTCACAGCTGTTTGTTAGCTCTTGGTTTCTTTTGTTCCAGTGGGTACTCATGGAAAAGAAACACAATATCCAAGGTGGTGGAGGACTAAAGAGAGGGAGGGAAAGAATGGACAAACAAGAAAGGGTACTACCAAGGAGAGAGAAAATGCAGGGAACGTGTGAAATGAAAGAGCCACTGATATTCTTTCCTGGAACAATCAGCTTAGCAGGACATTGCGGCTGTTCCTTTCCAACTATTTTTCTGGATGGAAAAGATGTTAGAGTGTCTGCAATTTTTAAACTTCCCTTTAATGCTTTACAAGCTTCCTTACCATGGGCTCATTTCTCCTTCTGTTTCACCCCCTTTCTTCGGTCAGCATCCTAGGAGTTTATATCTGAAGTATTTAATATTACTAGATGTGGGTGGTTATGTTCAACACAGATTACTGATGCTACCAAATCAAGAGGTTTTAAAGTGAAAATGACACTTTTGTAAAACTGGAAGTATGGGATAAGAGGTGGAAGGAAAGGCACACATTTTTTTTTTTTAAGAACTCAAAGTCCACTTTCTCCAACCCACCAGGAGTGCACATATTTGGAAAATTTGAGGGAATTTACAGTGTTTACTGGAAACTTGTTGGATTCTAGACAACAAATGAAGCTATGTTCCACTCATCTTCCCACTTGGGTTTAGGAAAATGTATAGGACAGAGCTTCACGCTGGCCAGCATTTCCCTGAACTCTGAAACAAGGAATGCAGTAAGTGGCCAGTTTGGACCTCCATGACCTCAAAGGAAAAATGAGCTTTTCCACTTAATTCCTACCCGATGTGGAAGAGCAGAAAGCATACAGGACGCAGAATCAGGGGACCTGGAGTGAGTTTTGCCTCTTCATGGATACGGTTAAGTCTGTTTTCTCACCCTTAGTATCTGCACAATAACTAGGAATCTATATGCATTTAATGACAGGGATCGAAAAGCACCAGGCAAACTGACAAGTGCTCCGTGTGTTGGTTATTGACACTGACTGCCCCGGCTGAAGTGAAGGATCAGCTCCAATATCTTCCTCATCATCCTTGCCATTTGCTTCCACAACTCAGAGGTTTCTTTTGCCCTCTGAGTGTGTTCAAGCCATTTAAAAGGGCAAAGTTAGGAGCACCTGGTTGGCTCAGTCAGTTAAGCATCTGACTTTGGCTCAGGTCATGATCTCGCAGCTACTGAGTTCGAGTCCCACATCGGGCTCTGTGCTGGCAGCTCGGAGCCCAGAGCCTGCTTCGGATTCTGTGTCACCCTCTCTCTGCCCCTCCCCTGCTCACACTCTGTCTCTCTCAGTCTCTCAAAAATAAATAAACATTTAAAAAATTTTCCATATGCTTTAATAAGAGTAAGAACAAACCCTCCCTTTACCCAGCAAGTGTCAGTATGGCTGGACTCTGGTTAATTCCAGCACGCAATCTAGAATCAACGGTGATACAGAATTGGCAATGCAAGGAGCTGACATGTCTTCCAGTGTGGTTCCACCTACCTTCACGATAAAATTCAAGCCCTTTAGCAATACCCACAAGGCCCCTGGTGGTCTGGCCACAGATGACCTGTCAAATCCTCCACACGCCAGCTAGGCCCATCTCTCTGCACTTCCTTTGGGTGTCCATGCCTTTCTCCTTACTCTTCCCTACCCCACATACATGCTTCCCACCTCCATTATGCACTGGTGGTATAGTGGTGAGCATAACTGCCTTCCGACTCCATTCCATTTGCCCGCCTGGCTACATCTTACTCACCTGGGCATCTCCACTCAAGTGTCCCCTCCAACCCTGACACCCAGTTAGATCCACATACTCCTCCTCTCTACCCTTCACAGTCTGCCTAATGCATTCCCACTGATAACAAATCAAACACAGGACCAAGTTCCCGCTACATATACTACTAGACTCTGACCTGAAAGCCAGCATCGACTTCTCCTCATGTATGATATGGAATATAGTGTCCACAAAGTAGTAGCTGCCAATAAACGCTGACTAGATAAATGAGCAGAAATAGAAAAGGCAGAAAAACAATTGCAATAATGATACTAATACCCCATAATCGTGCAGATCTTTAGCATTTTAAAAACACTTTTAGGTGTGCCTAGGTGGCTCAGTCAATTGAGTATCCGACTCTTGATTTCAGCTCAGGTCCTGATCTTAGGGTCCTGGGATGGAGCCCCATATCAAGCTACGCTGAGCATGGAGCCTGCTTAAGACTCTCTCTCACTCTCTCCCTCTTCCTCCCTCCCCCACACGTTCCAGTCTCATACTAAGGCAGGAATAATCTTCCTAACACATAACTATCCCCAAAGTCCTTTGAATCCTTCATCTCCAGCTTCTCAGTCCCCTGAATGCTCTCTATTTTCACCTCACATCCACTCAAATGCAGGACTGAAACCTTTTCAGGGTCCTTCCAAAGATGACCAGTGAGAAAGGTCAACTTCACTGAAGATCTGTGGAGATTCTGGGGGAGGAGACCGGCTACATCTTCCCCAGAACAAACCACTTAAGAATCCAGATTCAACACTTGTCTCCTCCAGTGTCTTTTCTGGGCCAGGCCACCCCTATGTTTTCTTTCTCCCCAAACTTTCCCCTGAGCAGTGCCAAATGTGTCTGGCTTCTCTCTTCCCTCTTACCACAGACACACCCAAAACTTCCCATTCCTCCTAAGGTCTTAAGCATGTAGATCTTAAGCATGAAGTCCAAATATGAGAAGACATAGGAAGGGATATTAGTTTGGGGTCAGGCAGATCTAATTAGACTCCCAATATCTGTCACTTGCTCTGTAAACTTTAGGTAAGTTACCTGGTCTCTCAGAGCCTCATTTTTTACACCTTTGAGATGAGGTAATAGTCATCTCAAGAAAGTTTACATAAGGATTAGGGAAAAACATACATAAGTCATAAAACACATAATAGGCACATAATAAATGAAACTAAAGAAAATTTTGATGCTCTTGCTGCCACTGCTACCACAGATCTATCATGTTTGCTATAAGGAAACAAGTTTCTTGGATATGAATTATGTTCTCTGACCACTGAGGTCACTGTGATGTGTTACCATTTATCTGACCAAGACCTATGAAGAAGGCTACTCCCCTGTAGCTAATATAGGGATATCACTACAGCTGAGGCCACCTATAGAAGAAAGTGGTCTCAGAAAACAAAAATGATGAGGTGAATTCTAGGTAGGTAGGAAATAGAGCTCCATTTCTCTTTCTGGATCCAACATCAAGAAGGAAGAATGTCAGTAGCTATTCTCTTAAAATGTGGATGACAGAAGGGTGTTCCCTCTGTGAAGGAGGAAAGACAACTAGGAAGGCAGAGAGCCCTGTCAGGACCTCAAGCTAGAAACGTATAATTTAAATGAAGATCTAGATTTATATCTTATCTTTATTTTCCCATTGCCACCTCTAAACAAGTCTTATTGAACAACTCAGATGGACAAGTGGCTAAGTCTTTTACCTATGTAGTTACCCCAAATGTTACAGGCAAAAGGTGCTTTTTTGAAAAGGGCAGCATCACAGTGGCAGCAATAATACTTGAGAAGCTCCATCAGGAAAGTAAATCATGGGGGAAAAGACAGATTTCTTGATTCATTTGCCTTCTCCTTTCATGGAATTCTAATTACAGTGTCAACTTGGAGATTTTATTTTTATTAGAAGTGTGGCATTTCCATATATAAGTGGTAATCAAGTCCTGTGACTTCTTAGGGAATTCAGGGAATTTCTTGCTGTTATGTTCCTCCTGGGCAACCCTGATTTACAGAACCATAAAAGCATATGGAATGGTTGAACCAAGAGATAAAGTAAAATTCAGTGCTTAGAACCTAACACTGACAAAACCCTGAGCCAAACACAAATTTACAGAGACACCCCCCCCCCCCCAGAACAAAATGCCATTTCATCCTGGTTATCCTCAGACATCATCCAAGATGGAGTCCAAGAAGAGGACACAACATTCCAATTGATGTCAGGATAGGTTAGAGCTTTTTAATGTCAGCTGAGCCTTCAAAGTGCTTTAACTAGCATTGCTCTTACTTGTCTGTGGCCAGTTCCCTCTCTATTCTCTTCAGTGACTACTCCAAATCCCTCCTCAAGCCCTCTATCTTCCCTACATCCCTTCCCATCAGATAATCTCACAAAAAAATTATCTCATGGACAAGACATGTTATCTAGTCTGGAATCCCTTATCCTCTGTCCTCTACACTAACAACCATCTTACACCCAAATTCTTCTGACTTTCTCCCTCCAATATCCAAGGAAGAGAGGTTCTTCCTTCTAACTTCTTCCTTTCCATCAACTGTTCTTCAACTTCTGGTGGTTTAAATCCTTTCTCTCTACTGGATCCTTCCACCACTACTAAGAAACATAAACAATTACCTCCTAACTTTAATACTCTCTCCCATTATGCTACACCCATATCCCTATATAGTGATACTATAATAGTGATACTATTGCCCTCTCCTTCCTTTTTTTTCCCCAAAGGCAAGAATCTAGGAGTTGCCCACTTTCAATGTACTCAGACTATCATTGACTTCTCAATTCAACCCCCTAAATGCTCTCACCAAGAATACCTGTGAGCTCCACATCGCACAACCCAATAAACACTTTTTGATCTTCAACCCTGTGCCCCCCACCTCCCCCCCTTGCCCCTAGCACCACCACCAGTTCAATTATCTAGTTCTTTGTTATTTAAGGAAATCTTGTGGATTAATTTACTCTAGAACCAAGTCACTGTTTTTTTTCTATAGATATTAAGCAAGAAGAAAACTCAAGCACGAACATATTCTCCAAATTCAAACAGAACCTTGCATGTTTGGATTCACGTTCACAGTAGTAACACTTCCAGGTATGTCACATGCACTGTGGTTACACACTGGATAGTAAGACAAGAGGAGTGTGACTAGGAAGGGAAGATGGTGCAGCTGAAAGAATCCTAGACCAGGAAAAGAGCCATTTGGGCTCTATTCTCTGCTTTGCTATTAACTCACTTGACCAAGTCCTTGCTTCCATCACCTCATCTGAACAATAACGGGGTTGAATTAGATGATCTCTAAGGGCACTTCCTGCACTGAATGGCTAAAATTCTATTTTTCTGAAGCTTAAAAAGATTTGACGTATGGGGTATAGATGAAGGTCACAGATTTCAAGAGGCTGAGGAACTGTGAAACTAATCTGTAGTAAGGATACTAAAGTTCCCAAAAAAGTCAACTTTGGATAGGATACTTTGGATAGGACATATGTGTGTGTGTGTGTGTGTGTGTATGACAAATATTCATAGAGTTCCTACTGTTAATAAGACAAATGTGGTTCCAGTCATGTGAGATACCTTCTGGAAGAGAACAAACTATAGTTACAATGATGCCAAGTGCACCCTGAGTAAGGCTGGGGCATAGCTTCATTAGAGTAAAGCAGTCAAGGCTCACTCCTCTGGTGACAGTTTTCTGTATTCTGGAAGGATAAGAAGTTTGACTGTGCCTGAGGTTGATAAAACTGAAAGGGGCATGAGCTGGCTGCAAAGTTCCAAGGAAATTTGCTCCTTTTAGTGATGTTACAAACTTGCCTCCACATTGTGACAGCTTAGCTGAACATCCTTTTACAACTGAGCTTTTACCCCAAGGTTCTTCTCATGTTTCAGTCGATTTGGTTCCATGTCCTAGTCCCTACCCCCACTTGCCTCATTTCACCCAGAGACTTCCTTGCCTACCAAAAAGTCCTTCAATATACAGTATTTTGTTCTCTGTTCTGGGTCATTATAGGGCCGGCGAACTAGAGCTTCAGGTTTTCATCATTCTTAGCAACACACACATTTACTTAAGACCTGCATATTCTAGGCTTTGTGCTTAGTGCAGATGGTTGGCTTAGTCCTTGGGTCACACAGCATTTTGAGTATCAAAAGGCTGAAGAAGACTGAAATTGGACACATCAAAGACTTGGAACCAAATTAGCTCCTAAGAAAAACAGGGTGGTTTATTAGTTGGCTTTTGCTACAACAACAAAAGACCCCCAAAATCTCAGCTGTTTATGACAACAAACATTTAATTCTTGCCCTCATTACCTGAGGGCCAAAGATTGGTTCTACTGGCCTGTGCTGGCTTCTGCTGGGCTTGCCCGAGCTCTAGTGTGTTCCACTGGGCTCCACTGAGCTCCACACATTTTCTCCTTCTGAGACCCAAGCACAAAGAGCAATCATCTTTGGGGCATGCTGTTCTTATGCCAAAGCGCAGACACTCAAGTTGTAGGACCGAGCAATGCAAGTTCATGTACAAGTTCTATGTAGACATGGTTTATATCACATCTGCTCACAATCCATTGTCCAAAGCAAGTTACACGGCCAAGTTCAAAGTTAATGAGGCACAAAAGTATATTCCAGCAACATAAAAGTACGGGAAGGGAACAGGGGCAGGGAATGGGAAACAAATTATGTTAATAAATATTACAACCTGACACAGGTGGTATAATAGGAAGAAAAGGGAATTTGGAGTACAAACACTGCATATCAGGTTGTTGCTTTAATTATTTACTGTGTGAACTTGGACACAATTTTACCTCTTTGAATCTTAGTCTCTACATCTGTAAAATGGGGATAATGATGGTCATCTAAATTAATTCACATGGTTATTGTGAGGATCAATTTACTTGATAGCATCAGGTACTTTAAAAGTTTACTTTTTTATGGGGTGCCTGGGTGGCTCAGTCAGTTAAGTATCTGACTCCTGATTTCAGCTCAGGTCATGATCTCACAGTTTGTGAGATCGAACCCCTCATCGACTCTGTGCTGACAGTGTAGAGCCTAGCTGGGATCCTCTCTCTCCCTCTATCTCTGCCCCTCCTCACTCGCACTTTCTCCCTCTTTCTCTCTCGGTCTCTCTCTCCAAAATAATTTATTATAAAAATAGAGTTAAAAAATGTTTATTAATAATAGCCAGCTACAGGGAAGAAAGTATAGTAAAAATGTCTCCAGAACGTAAACATATAAATAAACACGTAAGCAATTCTATTCAGTCAAGAGAAGATTCTCTTGTGTTCGGCTATAAGAGATACCAGATCTGAAATTTGTAAGAGTCATCTACACTCACCATAACCACTATCAGAATAGCTTTATAAAGGTTACACTGACGTTTGAAATATACACAAATTGTGTTCCTAATAATAACAATAATAGTACTCATGATGCATTTTGAAGTTTGTAAAATCCTTTTGTTTTATTCATAATGACACTGAGTCTCAGAAAAGTTAAGGAATTTGCTTAATACTCCACAGCTTAATAAGACAGGGATGCTTACGTTAGATTTAGGTAAAGCAGCTTTCATAGTTTTTCACAGAACTAGTAAAAAGATTTCTCAGACACATATATAAATACATAGACAAACTGATGCATGTGATAAATAAAAGTGAAACTCCCCATGCTACACAGCTCATGAAAATGATTAGTGTATGTGTATAAAATTTTCATTGTTTTAGAATGAAAAACCTGACAGAAAGGCCAGAGAAATGTAGCCCCAATCACACAGCAGTATCTGAAAATTCACAACATCCAACTTTGCAATCAGGAGGTTTGCTCCCAGGCAGATGGCAAACAAGACTTCATTTTGCAAGGTGATAGCGGGCAAGTAGGCACAGGGAAAGTAGGGGATACACACACATGCGCACGCACACACAGATGAGATCCCCCAAACCCTTAGGCCCTAAATGTACAAACACACAGGCAAAATACTCACAAATCAAAGGAAGTGGCACTTGCCTGGAGATACTTCCTGGGATACACAGTCTGCCTTTTATTTCACCAAGACACCACTTTGTAAAATTATAGCATTCATGAGATTCCTAACTCAATGTGAGTCCAAAAAACTCATAAGAGGGTGGGAAGTCTTAGCTGCCACCTTCATAGACTGATGGGGCTTAGGATTACAAGGGGGCAGATTGTAGGCTGGAGCTAAGAGGAAAATTCAAAGGAAGTTTCTCCCTCACTGGCCCCTTGTTCAGCAGGTGGATTTAAGGGGATTTGCACTGGGAATATTGCATCTACTCTGTCATTTTAACCAAGAACCTCACCTTTTTTTATTTCCTAAACCATCACCATAACATCCTTACTGGCATCTGAGCCCCTAATCTCACACCCTTCCAATCCATCTCTTAAACGATAACCAGAGTGATCTTTAAGTGCCCATTTGACCATGTCACACCTCTTAATAAAAAGAAAAAAGAAAAAAAAAACCTCCAATAAATCAAAGCTGCCTGGAGGATAAAGGCTAAATCCCTCAGTGCTAAATCTAAAGTTCTTCATCCTTTGGCTCCATTCTGCATCTCCCCCTCAACCGTGCAATTCAGCCACACCAGGTTAATTTCAGGACATACTCCTATGCGTACCATATGCTCTCATGCCCCCATGCCTTTATTCAAGTTGGACTTTGTACTTGAAATGCCCTTTCCCCTTGTCCATTAGGCAAACTCTTACAATGCTTCAAAGCTTCAGCTCAAATGTCACCTGGTCTGGACATCACCTCACCACCCCCATCCCCAAGAATTTTAGTTGTTATGTTTGCAATGTGCTCCTACAGGCTCATGCTGACCTTTCTCTTGGCACTGTCTTCCATATACTACAATTGCCTCTTGTCTGTCACCCCCACTAGCCTGTGATGGCAGGGATTATGGTCTTATACACCTATACATCCCCCGTTTGTGTATCGGGGGGAGGGGGGCGGGGCGGGGAGACAAAAAATAGATGTTCGGTACAGGTTTGTCGAAAAGAGCCCATGGAGCATTTAAGAAACTTCAAAAGTACATTGTATTATCCTGTATTGGGAAATGCATATATGATGTATTGTGCTCTCTTTCTAACTATATTAAATACCAGGGGAACAAATTGCTAGAGTGGTAAAGTGATCTCACCTATTTGCTTCCAAACATTGGCCCATGGGCCCCATCCAATCTCTGATACAGTTTTCACTAGGTCATAACAAAATAAGAACAAAGTAATACAGTAAGATTTGCTACAATTATTCCTTTTTTTTTTTTTTTTGGTGTTAGTCTTTGTTTTGTTTCAATGATATAAATGAAACAGTAGTAAGTAGCAGTTTTATTTGGGTTTTGCTTATTTGTTTATGTCCTCAGTTAGCAATCTAAAAATAAGCAAGTCAATATTGGTCTTTATAACAATCAGGGTCTCAGCAGGAAACAGAATTCACCCCAGATGGTTCAAATAAAGAGACTTTAATAAAAGGACTACTCACAGAGCTTGGAGAGTAGGGAGATAAACAAGGACAGCGAGAGGTCCAGAAGGGTCAAGGGGAGGAAATAGTGTCAGTGTAGTTTGTGGGGAGCTAGATCCAGGGAGAAAAGGCCACCCAGAAGAAGCCATAGCTATGGGTGGACATTATTACTTTTGAGCACCCAAAAGGAAAACAGAATCCTGAATTCTAGATTAATTCCTTCTGGGTGACCTTAAGCAAATTCCTTAACTTCTCTGAACTACACTTTCTTTATCTGTGAAGTGGAAATAATAAACTCAATTCTACCAAACCTCCAGGTTATTGTAAGAGTGAAAGAGGCAACATATATGAAAGGGCTTGTAGGCTTCAAAGTCCTGTGCATTATTTAAGTAATACTTATATAGGCCTCACTGTGTGCCAGGCTCTGTTCTAAGGTCTTAACAAGTAATAATCCCAGCCATCCTTTGGGCAGGTTTCCTCCATATATGGCGAGCATATCTTTTCCTCACAAGGGCAAAAAAAAGCTTGAAGGATGAATGTTACCCTCATTTTTACCATCAGTGTTGTAACAGGGTGCAATTTCATTTACTCTGAAACAAGAATGGTACACTAACCTTTACATACCATGCCAAGAGGTTTTAGTATAGCTTGATACTTTTATTTGAAATAAAACTGGTGGATAAATGGATAAAGAAAATATGGTGTATAAGTATACACATAATAGAATATTATCCAGCCTTTTAAAAAGGATAGCTTTCCTTTTGCCACAACACGGATGAGTCTGAAGGACATTATACTAAGTGAAATAAGCCATTCACAGAAAAGCAAATATTGCAGGATCCCACTTATATGTGGATCTTTTTTTTAAGGGGGGGGTGGGAAGCTAAACTCATAGTAACAAAGAGTAGACTGATGGTTGACAGAGGTTGAAAGAAGGTGGTCATGAAGAGTTATTGTATAATGGGTAGAAAGTTTCAGTTTGTACGATGAAAACAGAGACACCTGGGTGGCTCAGTTGGTTAAGTGTCCGACTTTGGCTCAGGTCATGATCTCATGGCTTGTGAGTTCGAGCCCCTGTGTCAGGCTCTGTGCTGACAGCTCAGAGCCTGGAGCCTGTTCTGGGTTCTGTCTCCCTTTCTCTCTGCCCTCCCCTGATCACACTCTGTCTCTGTCTCTCTCAAAAATAAATAAACATTAAAAAAAAAATTAAGATGAAAAGAGTTCTAGGGATGGATGGTAGTGATGTTTGCACAACAATATGATAGCGTTTAACATCACTGAGCTGTATAATAAAAAATGGTCAAGATAGCAAGTTTTGTGTTTTGTTCATTTTACCCCAAAATAACAATAAAAATAAACTTTTAAAATGAAAATCCACAAAATAAGTCTGAAAGTTTCCATATTTTCACGTATTTGGCTAGTTAGGGAAAATAAGAAGTGGCATCTGTACCCCATGACTAGGAATGCCCAAATGTGAGCCCACTCCCAGCCTAAAGCCAGTGTACATGCACAGACAAGGCTCGCTTTCTTTACATTGCTGAAATCCACAGGTGTGCTTAGACAAAATAGTTTCCCAATGCTTTTCTGAAGTCAGCAAGCATGCCCTGCCCACTACACTCTCCAGCTGCCTTGCCAAAGCCAGCAAGCCTGTGCAAACTACACTGGGGACACCCCTCGATCACCTAGCCCTAGTGGCCAAGAGGACTGGCATTCCAGAGCTCCATGGGACTGTAACAACTGGAAAGACAACTCTTGGCAGGCCACCATTCTCAGGGAAGCAGAATGAAACACAACCCAATTTTCCTATGAACAAGACTTATTTACTTAGCCTGGAGCTTCAGCCTGAGGAACAGACATCAGGTTTCCCACTTGTCTAGAGGGTGAAGAGGCACACCCAGGAAACAGAAGCAGGGACCCCCTTGGTCTCCCTACAGTTTATCAAGATGTCCTAGAAAGGAGCTTACACACTCATTTGGAGCCCCAATTTTTGCAACTGTCGCCTAGGGGACACCTCCAGATCTCCGGGTGTGAAGTCCAATAGGGATTACAATTGTGGACCCACAGAAGTGTATATATTTGCATACTTTGAAAGCTGCTACCTGGGGGTCTGGTTTCCAATCAGCTTGAAACTAGGTGCTAATTGAGATTCCTCCCTTTGGATCTTTGACAAGTCCTGGCACACTCTCAACAACAGAAACTTATCAAGAATAAATCAGGTGGTTTAGACAATCACAAAGGTTTGAGAGACAACCAAGGGCAAGTGTAAACAAGAAGGATCATCATTTACACAAGTCCATGACTTTAAGACAGAGAGGTAGCTGCTTCACCTAATACATGGAAACAAACACAGACTCAAGTAAAATAAGGAGATAGAGAAATATGTTCCAAATGAAAGAACCAGACAAAACCTCAGGAAAAGACCTTAATTATATGAAGTTAAGCAATGTACCTGACAAAGAATTCCAAGTAATAGTTGTAAAAATGTTCACTGAACTTGGGAGAAGAAGGATAAATACAGTGAAAACTTCAGGAAAGAGACAGAAAATATAAAAAAGTGCCAAATAGTAGTCACAGAGATGAAGAATACAACAAATGCATTGAAAAATACACTAAAATGGTTCAACAGCAGACTGGATGAAGTAGAAGTACAGATCAGCAAGCTGGAAGATAAAGCAATGGAATCCACCCACAGCAGCAAAAAGAAAAAGGAATTTTTAAAAATGAAGATAACTTTAGAGATCTCTAGACGCATTGAGCAGAATAACATTTGAATTATAAGGTTCTCAGAAGGAAAAGAGAGAGAAAGGAACATAAAACTTATCTGAATAAATAATAGTTAAAATTTTTCCTAACTTAGGGAAGGAAACAGATATCCAAGTCTAGGAAACCCAGAAAGTTCCAAATAAAATGAACCCAAAGACAGCCACACCAAGACAAAATATAAATAAAATTATGTCAGTAGTTACAAAGAGAGAATCTTAAAAAACAACAAGAGAAAAACAAATTTTTACATACAAGGGAAATCCCACAAGGCAATCAGCAGATCTCTCAGCAGAAACTTTGTGGACAAGAAGGGAGAGACAAGACATATTCAAAGTGCTAAAAGGAAAACACTTCCAACCAAGAAAACTCTATCCAGCAAGATTATCATTCACATCTGAAGAGTGATAAAGAGTTTTCCAAAGAAGCAAAAAGCTAAAGTGTTTAGCATTACTAAACTAGCCTTACAAGAACCATTAAAAGGACCTCTCTAAGCTGAAAAGAAATGGCACTAATAACAAGATAACAAAAGTTAAAATCTCACTGGGAAAGGTAAATATATAGTAAAGGTAGTGAATTAATCACTTATAAAGCTACTAAGAAGATTAAAAGACAAAGTGGTAAAATTAACTAAAGCTATAATAATTAGTTAAGGGATATCTAAAATAAAAAGATGTAAAAAGTGACATCCAAAACATAAAACACGGGGAATATGGTTTAAAATGTAGAGTTTTGGGGGCACCTGGGTGGCTCAGTCTATTAAGCATCCAACTTTGACTCAGGTCATAATCTCACGGCTTGTGGGTTCAACCCCCCGCTTCAGGCTCTGGGCTGACAGCTCAGAGCCTGGAGCCTGCTTCAGATTATGTGTCTCACTCTCGCTCTGCCCCTTCCCTGTTTGTTCTCTGTCTCTTTCTCTCTCTCAAAAATAAATATTACAAAAAATATTTTTAATGTAGAGTTTTGGAATGTGTTCAAATTTAAGTTTCTATCAATTTAAAAGAGACTGCCATATACATAGAATATATGTGAACATCACAGTAACTACAAAGCAAAGAATTACAGTAAATCCACAAAAGAAAAGGAGGAAGGAATCTAAGTAACACCAAAGAAAGTCATCAAACCACAACAGAGAAAGAGAAGAAGGAACAAAGAGGAACTACAAAAATAGGCAGAAAACAATTGGCAAGACGGCAATAAGTACTTATCTATTAATAGTTATTTACAATGTAAATTAACTAAAGTCTTCAATCAAAAGACAGAGTGCTTGAATGGATTAAAAGAAGAAAAAAGATCCATATACTGCCATATACTCACTCAGAAGTAAAGACACATACAGACTGAAAGTGAAAAGACGGAAAAAGATAATCCATGCAAAAGGAAACAAAGAGAAAGCTGGTGTAGCCATACTCATTTTGGAGAAAACAGACTTTAAAATAAAGAGTGTAGGGGCTCCTGGGTGGCTCAGTCAGTTAAGCATCCAACTTTGGCTCAGGTCATGATATTACAGCCTGTGAGTTCAAGCCCCACAGCATGGAGCCTGGAGCCTGGAGCCTGGAGCCTGGAGCCTGGAGCCTGCTTCTGATTCTGTGTCTCCCTCTCTCTGTCCTTCCCCTGCTTGTACTCTGTCTCTCCCTCTCTCAAAAATAAACATTGTAAAAAATTAGAATAAAACAAAGACTGTAATAAGAGACAAAAAGGGGCACTAAATAATGATAAAGGGTCAATCCATCAAGAAGATATAACTTTTATAAATATATATGCAGGCAACATAGGAGAATCAAAATATATAAAGCAAATATTAACAGAGAAATTGACAGCAAAACAATAGTAAGGGACTTCAACACTGTACTTACATCAATAGACAGAAAATCAATAAGGAAATGACAACCTCAAATGGCACAGTAAACCAGATAGACTTAATAGATGTATATAGAACATTCCATCCAAAAGCAGAATATACATTCTTCTCAACTGCACATGGAAAATTCTCCAGGAAAGATCACATGTTAGGCAACAAAACAAATCTCAATAAATTCAAGAAGACTGAAATTATATCAAGCATCTTTTCTAACCACAATGGTATGAAACTTGAAATCAATTACGAGAAGAAAACTGGAAGAAAAAAAAAAAAGCCTACAAATATATGGAGCTTAAACAACATGTTATGAACAACTACTGGGTCATAGAAAAAATTAAAGGAGAAGTCAAAAAATACCTACAGACAAATGAAAACAGAAATAGAACACACCAAAATCTATGGGATGAAGCAAAAGAAGTTCTAAGAAAGAAGTTCAGGGGCACCTGGGTGGCTCATTCGGTTAAGCGACTGACTTCAGCTCAGGTCATGATCTCACAATTTGTGAGTTTGAGCCTCACGTCAGGCTCTGTGCTGACAGCTCCGAGCTGGAGCCTGCTTCGGATTCTGTATCACCCTCTCTTCCTCGTGCTCTGTCTCTCAAAAATAAATAAACGATAAAAAAATTTTTTTTAAAAAAAAGAAAGAAGGTCATAGCAATACAGGCCTACCTCAAGCCACAGGAGAAATTTCAAATAAATAATTTAACTCTACAACTAAAGAAACTAGGAAAAAAAGAACAAACAGAGCCGAAGTCAGTAAAAAGAAGGAAATAATAAAGAACAAAGCAGAAATAAATGAAATAGAGACTAAAAAGACAATGAAAAGATCTATAAAGAGCCGATTCTTTGAAAAAAAAAATAAGTTTGACCCACATTTGACTAGACTGAACAGAAAAAGAGAAGTTTCAGATAAACAGAATCAGAAAAAGAATTTACAACTGAAACTACAAAAATACAAAGGATCACAAGAGACTATATGAACAATTATATGCCAACAAATTGGACAACTTAGAAGAAATACAAAATTCCTAGAAATTTACAATCTTCCAAACCTGAATCATAAAGAAATAGAAAATATGAATAGACCAATTACTAGTAAGGAGATTGAATCAGTAATCAAAACTCTCCCAACAAACAAAAGTCCAGGACCTGATGGTTTCACTAGTGAATTCTACCAAACATTCAAAGATTTAAAGCTTATTCTTCTCAAAGTCTTCCAAAAAATTGAAGAGGTAAAGCCTCCAAACTCATTTTACAAGTCCAGCATTACCCCAATACCAAACACAGAGAAGGACACTACATTAAAAAAGAGGAGTATAGGCTACTAACCCTGATGAACATAGATGTAAAAATTCTCAACAAAATATTAGCAAACCAAACTCAAAAATGCATTAAGAGTATCATACATCATGATCAAGTGGTATTTATTCCAGGGAAGCAAGGATGGTTCAACATTGGTGAATCAATCAAAATTAAAGATCAATCAATCAAAATTAAAATCATATGATCATCTCAATAGATGCAAAAAAATCATCTGACAAAATTCAACACACATTTATAATAAAAACTCTCAACAAAGTGGGGCTAGAGGGAACATATCGCAACATAATAAAGGCAATGTATGACATACCCACAGTTAATATATTCAATGGTTAAAAAGCTGAAAGCTTTCCTCTAAGATCAGTAATAAGACAAGAATGCCCACAAATCCCACTTTTATTCAACACAGTCCTAGCCATAGCAATTAGGCAAGGAAAAGAAATTAAAAATCATACAAATTGGAAAGGAAAAAGTAAAACTGTCACTATATGCAAAAGACATGATGCTAGATGTAAAACACCCTAAAGACTCCACCAAAAAACTGTTGGAACTAATAAATTCAGGAAAGTTGCAGAATATAAAATTAGTATGCAAAAATATGTTGCATTTCTATACACTAATAATGAACTACCCAAAAGAGAAATCAAGAATATAGTCCCATTTATAATCACATCAAAAAGAATAAATTTAACCAAGGGGATGAAAGACCTATACACTGAAAACTATGACATTGATGAAAGCAACTGAAGACACAAATAAATGGAAAAACACTCCATGCTCATAGATATTCATTACAACATTATTTACAATAGCTAAGAGAAGTAAACAATTTAAGTATCCATCCATAGATGAATAAATAAGACATGATATATACACACCCACACAGCCACAATGGAATACTACTCAGCCATTAAAGAAAAAAAAATGAAATCTTACCATTTTTGACAACATGGATGGACCTTGAAGGTATTATGCTAAGTGAAGTATGTCAGACAGACAAATACCACATGATTTCACTCATATGTGGAATCTAAAAAATAAAACAAACAAAAACAAAACAAAACACAGACTCATAGATACAGGGAAGAGACTGGGTCTTTGCCAGAGGGAAGAGGGGGTTGCAGGAGGTGCACAAAACGGGCAAACAGAATTAAGAAGTACATACTTCCAGTTATAAAATAAAAATAAGTAATAGGGATGTAACATACAGCATGGGGAATATAGTCAATAACACTGTATCAACTTGGTAGAGTCACACATGGTAACTGGAACTATTATGGAGACAATTTTACAATGTATAAAAATGACAAATTATGTTGCACACCTAAAACTAAAATTGTATGTTACTTATACTTCAATAAATTTTTTGAACATTAGCATATTATATACACATTAAAAAAAAGAACCAATGCCAGACTATGGACATTTATTATTATTATTATTATTATCATCATCATCACTATTGTATTAGTCAACCAATACTCTCCTCAGAACATAACACATTTTCATGGCATTCCTCCAGCTTGTTTTTCCAAACACTCTGAAAAATAATAATCATGAACACCATAATTGTTTCCATCAACAACCGATCATTAATGTGTTCCACTACCTATTCTTTCTTTGCCAGTTGGCTGACCATGACCACCTACAGCTTTGCACTAGGGGACATGCTAGAAGAGTTGTTTGCTCCAAGACTGTTCTGAACACCCTTCCTTGTGCCTGGAGCCCTCATAAAACATGACAATAAATCATCACAAACAGAGAATTCCCATTGGAGATTTTGTAGGCCATGGCTGGAGGCCAAAGGTCTTTGAGTTCAGTTACGTATTATCATTACAGACTATCTTTCATCCTAGAGATGCACAAATCCCAAACAGCAATATGGTAGCAGAAAGACAGACATCAAAGCCAGAGAGACTGGAATTCAAATCCCATCTCCCCACTTTGCGTAAGTCAATGTGTCTGAGACTCAATAAAGTAGCAAAATAATATCTGCCTTATAAGATTGTTGTAAAAATCATTTTTACAGAGCACCTGGCCCAGTGCCTAGCATATAGCAGGTGCTCACTAAATGAGTATGATGATGACAGTGATGAGGATAGCTTATGATGTCCCTAACCAGAAGGGGTGGCTGTGGATGAAGGCATCTGAAGTGGATGAATGTAAGAATTGGCTTTCTCTCCAGACAGGAATCGATGCTGATCAATGCTCCTCAGCTGTAGTGGACAGCTACTGTTTCTCGGCCCCAGCACTCCTCCTTCTCTCTAAGCCTTTTTAATGAGGATGGTGCCTACTCTTTCTCCAAACACCTACGTTAGTGGGGTTGGATAGTCATACTTGCCCACCACACTTCATACCTCATTGCAGGCTACCAAAGGGACTGCGTGATCCAGCCAGAATAATCCCAGTCCAGCCCCAGAATTTTCCAAATTGGAATTAAGAGTCTTTTCTGCCCCAGAGTCCAAACTAAGAAGATATGGCCTAGGATCTGCCTGTACCCAGATTTATACAACCAGAATTTAGACCTGTACAGTGCCCTTGAGGAACTACGACCTCTACAGTGAGTATCTCAAAGTGGTGCCTTAATTGCTCTAAAAACTTCAGTGTTAACTTGTCTCTCTTCCAGGAGTCCATGAGCTCCCCAAAATCCTTTTTTATCTACATTTACCACACACTAAGGGCTCAAGGAATGTTTGCTGAAATAAATTTAAATAAGCATCTGGAACAAAAGAAAGCTATGAAACATTTAATATAAAACTCACATACTCTTCACAGACACAGAATGATTTCATTTACCCTTACCCACCCACCCCCATTTAACTGAATATAAAACATGTAGAAATCACACTATTTAGCCACAAAGTAGTTACACTATGGCCCCCCCAAAAGGGTCTAATGAGTTTATAAGTCAGTAACAAGGGCATTTTTATTTTTCCCCCTCTCCTTTGTAAGAGCATCTCCTCGCTTGTAAGGGAGAAGGAAGATAAACAGCAGACTCTGACGCTTTTGAAGCTGAGCTATCAACAAAGGATCTCCTAAATCAATTCACCACCAGAAACAGAATGCAGGCAGTTCTCAGAAATGTCTCACAAAGAAGCACAGAGAAAGGCTCTCTGAAGGCGGAAGCAGGAGATGTTTCCACCCCAGGGACAGAAATCGAGCACGGCAGTATTGCCTTGCCTGAAAACTTCTCCTCGGGGTCAGCAGAGCCTTGCAGTTCCACGGCCATTTCAGCACAGGCCATCCAAAGAGGGCGAAATGCTTTCCCCAGGTCACATGGGTGAGTCTTCTTTCCAGACACGAAATTCAGATTTCCCAGCTCCTCTCCCCGGACTCCCACCCCCCTCTGCCAGCACCAGGTCTACCACACAGTGACCGCCAGCAGAAAACAAGGAGCATTGAAGAGGACCAAGCTGGGCATCTGCCAGCACCATCTGCAAATTCCACAGACCCAGAGGACAGAGGCAGCCTCAAACACCACTGAATCTAAAGCACAGGGATGTCAGAGAGAAATGGACATAGGCTGGACCTCCCTGGGGACAGAGTCTGAGGGTGCTCAGTGTGTCTACTCAGATTTGGATCCAAAAATATGATTTTGCCCATGTATCCAAAACTAATTGGGCTCTTAAGAACTCACATTCCAATTAATCTCACAAAAGGCTGGTATATAAAACAAAACGGCTTTTTTTCTTCTTAGTAGACTTTATTGTTTTAGAGCAGTTTTAGATTCACAGCAAAATCGAGTGGAATAAAATGGCCATTTTTAAATTTATAATTGGGATCAATAAACATACTTTGAGCTTCTACTATGGGCCACGTGCTGGATGGAAATGCGGCAAATAACATTGCACTGTCCTAACACCAAGTTGTATACAGTGGAGGAAAAGGAAAAATAGATGATTATAGGATAGGCTAGTAAACATGAGGCAAAGGTAAGAAAAAATTGTTATAATAACACAGAAGAGAGGCTCCTAATGCACGATGAGGGATCAGGGAAATCGTCTGGGAGATTAATGCCTGTGTTGGGTTTTGAAGAATGCACAGGGGTTTTCCAAGTGAGTGGTGAGCCTTTAGGATGCTCCAGTGCAAGAAAAAAAAAACTGATGTCGTTACGAATTCTCTTTGCCCAAGCCCAGAGCAAAAGGATTCTTAACAAAGAGTCCCTGTGGTTACCTTCTCTGAATCCAGAAGCCCTCCATTGTCCACCTCTAAAGTTCTCCCCCAATTTTTCACTTTCTTCCTATTTCTCCTGTCTTTATTGTAAATTCAACCTCTTTTTAGCCCTTTTAGGTGAACAGTTTCCAAACTTTAATTGTGGTTTCTACTCCAGGTGCTGTCTATCTTGTCACTCTTCTCTGTCCTACCTTTTGGAACATTCAGATGTGTCATTTCCTATGGCATTACACACAAGCCCAGGGCTTCAGGACCCTCACCGGCTTGGTAGAAAATGGGAAGATCAGACCATTACAGGCAGAGGGAGCTGACCTACAATGACAAAATGGCAACTATCAAGAGTCTGTCCTACCCACATCCCCAAACCAGGTATAATCAGATGTCTAAGGACACCAACTCCAAACCCAGAGAATTTAAAATCCTAAGAATAAGTCCTCTGGGTTGTAGCCAAAACCCCATGAAGTACAACATTACCTCAAACTGGAAGGTAACAGGAGAGTTGATTCTCAACACACCCTAAAGACACACAGATCTTAATTTGATTTGAACATTTTAATGTTCATTAAGTGAACAGAACTAAGCACCACCCCTGACACTCTTTTCTTATGAAGACAGCCAAGTTCAGCCATTTCTGCACTGATGTGTGTAACTGCCCCTCTCAGAAGAGGACCTTCTTACAAATGTTAAGGACCTCCCACCATCATGCCCTACCCTTCCAACACAATTAAAATGAGGCATTTCAGTAACAATCCCTGTAGACTCCTCCTCGTTCCTTCTCATTTTCCCCTAGAATGAAGTTGATTCTCAAAGCCAGCCTGAGCCTCAGGTAATGTATCAGTAAACAAAACTGAGTTGTTCCATGAATCAGTTTCCTCTCTCCATCTGGACTGTAAGGTCCAAGAGGGAAAAAGCCACATCTTCAGATTTTGTTGTGTACTAATAATAGACATGATGCTATGCAACGTGGGGCAAGTCACTTAACCTCTCTGTAAAACTGGAGGAAATGGAACCAACCTCAGATGGTCATTGGAAACATTATATAAAATAATGTATGGACAATCCCCGTCATTGCACATAATAAATACTCAAAACATGTTTGTTATTATTAGTATTATAATTAATTACCTCATAGTTCCTTCATCAATTAAGTAGTAATAAGGTAGGTGCCTCATTGGGTTATAGTAAGTAAATGAGACAATGCACGTAAGAAACCAGTATGGTGCCTGGCACACACAAGACTCTTTTATAAATGGAGGCAATACTAATGCACTGAGTGATTGCATCTTGGCTTGAACTCTCAAGAGTCTTAGTCTATACTTTGAAGATCTGAAACAAATCAGTCTTTTATTTCATAAAAATTCACTCCACAGAGTAGGTAGTGAGGGACAGAAGGCAAAATGGAAAGCTATGCTCCATGAATTGCATCTTTATTCAGTCTTTCATCCTTTGATTCACTAGACATTATTGAGCACCTACTAAGTGTCAAGGTATAACTTAGTGATGTGATGTATTTCTTTGTGGCAACAACTTGAAATATCAAGCTCCTTTTTTCTGAGTTATCTGTAACCCAAATTATTGAAGGCTAGATCTAGTGAAGACTTTGCAGAGTGGGACAGACATGGGTTAGAGTGCCAGAAGAAGTAACATCCTAAGATAAAAAACAAGTGGAGAGGGAGAAAACAGAAGGGAAGTATGTTAGTTTCCTAGGGCTGCCATAACAAATTACCACAAACTGGGTGACTTAAAACAACAGATGCATTCTCTCATAATCCTGGAACATAGAAGTCCAAAATCAGAAGGGCCGTAATCCCTCTAAAGGCAGCAGGGGAGAATCCTTCTTTCCTTCCCTTCTGGTCTCTTCCTAGCCTCTGATGCCTCCCAGAAATCCCTGCCATTCCTTGGCGTATAGCTGCATCACTCCAATGTTCCTTTGTCTTCATGTGGACATCTTCCCTGTGTGTGTCCTCTCCTCTTCCCATAAAGACACCAATCACTGGTTTTAAGGCCCACCTCAATCCAATGTAACCTCCTCTTAACTAACTACATGTGAGGAAAGAAAGAAGGAAAGGAAAAAGGAAAGGAAAAAGGGAAGGGAAGGGAAGGGAAGGGAAGGGAAGGGAAGGGAAGGGAAGGGAAGGGAAGGGAAGGGAAGGGAAGGAAGGGAAGGGAAGGGAAGGGAAGGGAAGGGAAGGGAAGGGAAGGGAAGGGAAGGGAAGGGAAGGGAAGGGAAGGGAAGGGAAGGGAAGGGAAGGGAAGGGAAGGGAAGGGAAGGGAAGGGAAGGGAAGGAAGGGAAGGGAAGGGAAGGGAAGGGAAGGGAAGGGAAGGGAAGGGAAGGGAAGGGAAGGGAAGGGAAGGGAAGGGAAGGGAAGGGAAGGGAAGGGAAGGGAAGGGAAGGGAAGGGAAGGGAAGGGAAGGGAAGGGAAGGGAAGGGAAGGGAAGGGAGAAAGAGACCCTATTTCCAAATAAGATCACGTTCACCAGGGGTTAAGACTTGAACATATCTTTTGGGGGACAGAATTCAATCCATTACAGAGGTTATCTTCAGAGCAAAAGCACAGTTTGGTGGTTTAGGGGATCATACTTTGGCACTCGGTCTCACCCCCTCTCCTTCCCCTCCCATCTCCATCCATGGAAAAGGTGCTTAACCTGGTCCCTCTGAATCTGAGTGTGGCCAAGAGGCTTCACGGTATCTCTAGCATGTAAGGTGAAGACACTCTTCTCCCTGGCATTTCTGGGGACTCTCAGAGGTGCCCTACCCAGTGCTGCCATACAGCGCTGTGGTAGTGTTCGCTTAGGTATACAGAGTTATCGGCAACCTGCCACAAGAGGGTTGTGTATCTGAGCAGGGGACACATCCCCCAAAAGGGGAATGGTACCACCACTGACGAGGACTGCAGAGAGATGCCACAACTCAGGGCAAAGATACCACTGCTAGAGAGCCCACTGGAAAGTCATTTATCCAGTTGTTCATTTATCTGTCCATTCATCCATCCCTCTATGCATTTATAGCATAGAGGCTCTGGAGCCAGGCTTCCTGAGTTGAACCCTGACTCCACAGCTTACTGGATGTGTGATTTGAACAAAAGCACTTCATTCCTTTAAGTCTCAATTTTCTCATTATGTCAAATGGGAATAATAATAATTACCACATCAGTTTGGTAGGGGGGAAAACAACCCCTGACTATAGTGCCTGGCACAGAGTAAACATCAACACACGTTAGCGGCTATTATGATGAAGAAGATGATGATGATGGTGACAACACACGGTAGGAAACCTGCACAAAGGTGGGGAGTAGAGACACATACACGTAGCTGCAGATAGAGTATATGGGCAGGGGCTACTGTTTCTGCTCTGCTGGGCTTTTGAAGGGAAGAAGATATGCTGCCCCATCACTTCCAGTGCCCAGTTTTTTTTTTAATGTTAATTTGGGGGGGAGGGGCAGAGAAAGAGAGGGAGGCAGAAGATCAGAAGTGGGCTCTGCACTGACAGAACAGAGTCCGATGCAGGGCTTGAACTCACAAACCAAGAGACCATGATGTAAGTCAAAGTCGGTCGCTTAACTGACTGAGCCACCCAGCCCCCCTTCTAGTGCCCAGCTTACATGGGTCAGCTGCACACCTACAATTAAATCTGGAAGGGATTTGGGGAGCCCCTCATTTTTGGCAGCCATCGTATTTACCATCCTTCCCCAGGTTTGTTCCTTCAGTCACTTGTCAATGTGTCACTTCTCTTCAACCTTCCCTCTAATGCATTTGCTAAAAAACAATTTCCAAACTCTCCTTGTTACCAGGAGAGACACTGAGAAAGAAAGAGCTAGAAAAGCTACAGCCTCTCTTTGATGAGTCAAAGCTTCTAGCATTTCCCTTTCTTGACGCTCTGCCTTTGACTGACATTGGGGCCTGTTTATAAATCTTTAACATGAGCCAGTGATCCTTTTCCAAAACTTCAAAGTGCAGACCAGAATCAACCTTTGAATTGATTACAGTGGATTGTTTTGGTTGCACATTCTCAGGAGTTTTAATGAGCAATCTTTCAAGGATTGGCGGTAGGAGGAAGGATGTGAGGGAATAAGGGCTTCCCAGGCGCTCACACCCACTCCTACTGTCCTGCTTAGATTATTTTCTTCTCTCTACCTCTGGAGCCACCAGTTTACTCTCTTCTCCATTTTTTCCCCAGGTCAAGTAGTGTTTCTGCTCATGCCAAATGACATTCGAATTGGCAAAATTAAGGAAGGGCACTGGAAGAAAGACCTAAAATCCTAAGTGATTTCAACAACCCCATTGTTCAAAACTGCCAGAATATCAAGATACTATGTACATGAGAAAAAAAAAATAGAGAAAAGCAAATTATTTCTAGATGATCTACACATTTGGTACATACACAGCTGATGTCCCCTTGTGTCACACTGGAAACCACCGAAAACATCAGATGCTAAGTTATGAAAGTAACAGAAATTCAAGGTGGTCACAGCCCCTCACAATGCCCAATAACAAGTAACTATCTCTAATAAGATGCATCCTCTGGCATCAGGCCTTGAGCCTGCTGAGCTCTTAGCAGCTCATCCTGCCCAGCAGGGCCTTTCCAGACTGAAGGTGATACAGTCTACACCTGCAAGGGCAGGGTCACCTCTGGCAGTCACCCTTGCCTCTCCAAATGGCTAAGCTCAGACTTGGCCTCTTTCCGTGGAGACAAGAAACTACACAAATCTTTCCGCTTGGTCACACCCAAGGGACAGAGGCTGGAACAAAAACTTGCTCAGAGACAGGCCAGCCAGACAAATTAACTAACAGGCATGGAGAGCAGAGGCCAGGGCCACCCGTGTAAGCAACCTGCGATTAGGCAGGCTCCTGACACATCAGAGCAGAGGGACCACGGCCCAAGGGGCAGGCCCATGTGCCCTGGCAGGCCCGAATTTGCCCTGTCAGCCTGCAGCCTGAGCAAGGCCTCTGCTTCCACTAACTTAAGCAGAGCTGGAGGAATCGTAGGCACCTTCCCCACTGCTGGGAGTAATTGAGCAATAGCCTCCCAGCAGGCTGAATGCGATGTGTTCCCTGGGAAATTATATACTTTTAACCTCTAAAACAATATAATTTGAAGGTGAATGTATTTTTCCTCAATAGTTACAGGGCCTCTTATTTTCTTACAGGTGGGAGGTTATTTTGCTATCTCTACATATATATTTAAAGAGATACCTACAATGAATTAACCTCCAAATGTAAGTTTTGGTAGAGAAGTGTTTAGAATGCCTCTGAAAGTAACATTTCTATACAGGATTTCATTTTCAGTTAATCCAGTTTCCCAACCAAAGTATATATGCCTGCCGTTATTCCCCTATACTATCACTTTCCATGACAACAGACTCCTTCCAGAGGAAAAGTAGACTGGAAAAAGTTATACTCACCACCCCCTTCATTCCTCATAGCATCCATTCAATCATTCCATCACTGAGCTAGTCAAACATCCCATATCAGTCAGGCTTCTCAGGAAAAACAGAAGCAATAGGATAGGACAGATATATAAAGAAATGCATTATAAGGAACAGGCTTGTGATTGTGGATGCTGAGGAATCCCACAATCTGCCATATGCAAGCTGCAGACCAACTCAGGAAGGCCAATACTAGAAGTTCCAGGCCAAGTCTAAAGGTCTTAGAACCAGAAGCACCAATGGTATATGTAAGTCCCAGTCTGAGGGCAAAAGACTAGCTACCCAGCTCAATCAGTCAGGCAGAGAGAGAATTCTCCCTTCCTCTGCCTTTTTTTTCTATTCAGACACTCAATGGATTGGATGATGCTCACCCACACTGGGGTAGGTGATCTGAACTGAGTCCACAGATTCAAAAGCTAATCTTTCCTGGAAACACCCTCGTAGACACACCCAGGTATAATGTGTGACTAGATACTTGGGCATCCCATGGCCCAAATAAACTAACACTTAAGATTAAGTTGACACTGGGGTGCCTGCATGGCTCAGTCAGTAAGTGACCCTTGACTTTGGCTCAGGTCATGATCTCACGGTTTGTGGGCTCAAACCCCATGTCGGACTCTGCACTGACAGCATGGAGCCTGCTCATGCTTGCTCTCTATCTCAAAATAAATAAATAAATTGTTAAAAAAAGTTGACACTTAAAATTAATCATTATAGTTAATACAGCCAGTTTCCCATTGAAATGGCTCTGTGTCCATTCTTATTGAGTTCCAATGTCCCTACAGTAAGGCAACACTCTTCCATTCTCATTATGGGATCACTGTGTCATTTCCAGTTAGGCCTCCTGGATTCCAGTATTATGCTTTCCTACACATAGCAGCCAAGGTCATCCTCTTTCGGTGCTACTCTTGCCAGGTCACTGCTCAAAAATCTTCAACACCTTTTGTCCTACTACAACATCCACAGCCAACACTCTCTGTGTCACCTTCATGATTATCCCACAAGCAAGCCCCACCTTGCCTGCCCCACTGCATTCTTGAAACTCTCCAGCATGCACTTACCATTCCTACCAAACCCATGCCTCTTGGGCAGACAAACACACCAAACTCATTCATATCTTAGACCTCCATACCTTCAACCCATTCCCATCATTTGGAATTCTCTTTCATATTCTCACTCTGTGACGCAACTCTAACCATCCTCAAAAGACTTTCATAATTACACCATGCTCTTCTGCTCTCCCACAAGTACATATGGTCTATGTCAAGTAAGGTGCTTCATTATTGACTGCCACCAGGTCATTGTTTATGTTCTTTTACAAACAGTGTCCTAATTTTTCAAAATTGCAAGAATTTGGATGTCATAAGTCATCTGTATCATTTTGGGATGAATTCTAGAACAGATTAGCAAATAGGCAGCTTATGCAGACTTGGAAAGAAATGAAAAGATGCCATGTTGTCAACCTAAGCCCAGCAAAAACAAGTCACACACCAGACTGGCTTTGTGGTGTTCAGGGACTTTACAAAGGTGAAAATGGGAAAATGGAATAAATGCAATGCTCTTGCATTTCATCACTATTTAACAAAAGCTCTCCTTACCACAAATTTAAGAGCAACAATAATAAGCTTGATGAACTTTCTAGATGATGAAATGACCACAACTAAAGGATGTCAATTATTGCAAAGTTATCAACTAGCAAGGAGAGCAGCAGTGGTATGCTCACAGGTCCACCCTAAGAACATGTTTGTCAATGGCAGGATGGTAGTAATTACTGCACTCTGAGAAAAAAAAAACAAAAAAAAAAAAAAAAAAAAAACGACTTGAAGGAAAAAAAGAATGACCAAATAAAGTTAAGTTTTTTTCTGAAGTAATTAGAAAAAGGGCCAACACTGGCAATAAAGCATTCAATAGGGACAAATTTAAGGTGTTTCACCCAGGTGCAACATGACAGGTAGGGGATCCATGTCACTGAAGGTTTCAGATAGAAGTTGTTTTTTCATGAAGCTGTTTTTTCATTAAGATGTCATATAGACTATCTGATCTCTAGGAGATGCCAAAAAACCCTCCCAACTCTGAGATCGTAATATTTTATGATTCCGTGTATCTCTATCTTGTGCCCCAACTAGATTAGAAATCCATTGGCACAGATATCAGGGTGTAATGAAAAGAACAAGGAATTTAGAGTAAGATAAGCATAAATTCAAAGTAAGTTCTTACACTTACTGGATGGATAACTTCTGTTTCTTCATCTACAAACTAGAAATTGTGTAAGATAGGAGAGTTGGGCCAGATAATGCTCCATGCAAATGGCCCCATCCAGTGCCTGGCACATAGTAGGTGTTGAATAAACGTTAATTATAAATCTTTCTCTACATCCTATACAGTTGACAGAGTATTAGGAACATAACAGGATCTCTGTAAGAAATAATTCAGTTCTTTGATTTTGAGGGACAGCCTGGAGATGTTATTTATTTGATGGAAAAGAATAAAGGCATACCAGGAGTGGAAGTGGCAGGGGAAAAGGCATGGAGGTGGTAATCAGGAACATGGCATATGCTGAGAATGGTGAGGACTCTGTCCCACCAGGACTGGAGGCTGGAGACAAGGTTAGATTGGTAAGATAGGCCAGAGGGTATGAAACTTGAGATACCACTCAGTCAAATCATAGGAAATGGATACCTCGTGATTCTACTATGATAACCTAGCCCTTATACTCTCTCTTGGGCATAGTTAAACAACATTATACATTGATTAGAATCAAGAATCTTTCTCAATGTCTGAGAGCACTGGTGTACCAAATAGAGTTCACAAGAGATGCCTCTTCCAGCAGCAACCAGATAATTTAATTCTCATTCTCATTTTTCTGCTTTTCTTTCAAGAGCCATGGATTACTGTCTTGAACTAGGGTGCCCCCTTGTACCCATGACACCTTTCTAGCTGGCAGAGAGCGTGAAGGCCTATTTCACCAGTTCTATTCATTCTTTTCTAACACTAACATATTTGACATGAATATGAGTAGGTGGAAAACATAATTTTTCCAACTGAAGTTCACTAGCAAGCCTCTAGGAGAGTCACTTTAGGCAGCATCATTTGGACACAAGAATTTGAATATAATTTACAGATTACTTCCAGAGACTTTACAGTTGCTTATCTCTCAGGCAGCTGTGAGAATAGACAGAAGTCACAGAGGGGTATGCAGCTCATAGAAGGGGAAAATATTAAATCTTAAAGTGACTGATACAGCAATCAATAGTTCAACTTTCCTTGTGCAAGAAAGAAGAGATTACAAGAAAAAGGCAGACTGCAGAGATGTTGAATTCCCACGAACATGTACGGAAATGGGGGGGGAGAGGAAACTCCTAATTATATATTACAAACTCAAACCTCTTTGGCACTAAATGTGTTATTTTTAAATGTTAAAAAAAAATCATAGGCATTAAAAACTTTTTTTTTTTAATCAAAGTTTCAGTAGCACAATTCTAGCATGTTCCTAGAGTTACAGAAGAGAAACAATGCATAGTTAAGCTTCTTATGAGGATAGGTTTTCACTTTTTTTTTTTAATTCATCAGTAAGTATTCAGTAACTATACTCTGTGAGGCTAGCAGACCACACTCACCCACTAAACCCCACCACCGCACACACTCTTATATAAATATACAGGAACACTTGGTCCAGTTCTGAAGCGGTTTTACCATCAGTTTAGGGGTAGAAACAGATAAAAAGCTATACAAATACTATGCATTTACCTCTCCAACCCAGACTTTGAGGTGTTTCTGGAGTTTCAGAAACAGATTCTAGGTGAGCTGGAGAAACCAAAGGAAATTTCAGAGAGAAAAATGTTAAGGCATCTGGGCTTTTGAAGCAGATGGCAAAGGAGGACAGGTTTACAGAGAAATGAAGAAGCTGTTTGGCCAAAAGAAAAGGGCACATTTAAATGAAATACATTTTTAAGCTCATCAGGTAACCCACCATCCCCATATAGGCTTTGCCAGAAATTCTATTCTGCCTACTATTCCTATCTAATAGACTAAGTATGTGCATCACCTCCCCATCTACTGAGTCCTATTGATATATAGATATGACAGAAAAAAATGTTTTCTTGACCAAGTCAAATATAAGAAAAGGAGCCAACTGTCATCAGAAATATTAAGGAAATCCCAAAAAATATAGAGCTGCTAAGATAACATCAATAAAGAATAAGAGTTGAGAAAACTCTTGCCCAAAAGACAGAGTGGTCCTTCCCAAGAGTACAACAGAGCCTGAGTGGGCAGACAGTTCATCATCAAGGTAATAAACTACAAAACAAGAATAGGAATCATAATGTTAATCAGACCTTTGCTCTGTCCCCAGGCTTATAGAGCTTATGAGACTAGCAGCAGCATTTTATGCCCCTAAGGTAAAGCATAACAACTTCTCCCTGGGAATAAAAGGAATGTGACTGGGAAAGCAAGTTAGTGTAGGAAGTAGGTAGGGCCTGAAAGAGTTTGAATAAATGACTGTAGACTTGCACATTAGACCAGATGGAGGGGAGATATAGAAGGTATTAGGTCCACCTAGGCATGAAATAAAAGAGTGCTAACCCCAGAGTAAATTTCTATTACTTTGGAGATTGTCAGGGTGAGGGTCCCCAACCTACTCAATTCATCCTTGTTCAAGGATTCTATGGAAAAAATCTGCCTAGCCACCCACCTTTATTGGAGCCCAAAGACCTTCACGGTAGACACCAATTGAGGAAACAGACATTTTAAAACTGCAGAGTTTTTAAATAAGCTCTCCATATGAATCAAACAACTCCTTCATTTACAATGAGGATCACAAGACATTTGACAAAATTGATTTTCATTAAAAAGATGAACTAACATGACATCAAAAGAAATAGAAATGATTAAGGAAAATGAAAGCAATTTTTAAAATGTTCTAATATGTGCTTTCAGAGACATCAGAGTTGAATACACACCAAAATAAGTGAATAAATAAATTGTAATTGCTATGAAATCATATTGCAAGAAAAATTCCTGGAACTGAAAAAAGATTACCAAAAAAAAATTTTTTAATCAACGTATGGAATAGGAATTAACAGTTGAAGATTGGATAGATAGGGTAAGTCCCCCTTAAAAAAAGCAAAAAACAGGGGTATTCACTTTCGAATGTCCCCTCTCTGTAAAGAGAGCTTTCTTACTATTCTTCCTTTCTAATTTTATATTCTAATAAACTTTTGCCTACTGCTCAAAAAAATAAAATAAAAAATAAAAAGAGCAAAAAATGAAAAAAGATAGAAAACATGAGGCTGTGGAAGACAGAGCCTAGAAGTCTACATATATCTAATGAAATTCTAAAAGTAAAAATTAAAGAAGAGAAAGTAGTCAAATAAATAACGGGGTTGGGGGGTAAAAATCCCAGAGGTAAATAAATCTTTATAATGAAAAGACCTACCAAATTAAAAGCAAAATGAATAGGAACAGCATACATCTAAACAAATTTCTGAGAAATTTCAGAACTATAAGAGTAAAGACAAAGTCCTAAAAATTATCTTAAAGAAGAAAGGTAACCTACAAAGTAACAAGATCACAATGACAGCATACTTCAATAGCCATTCCCTTAAAGTTGTGAGGGAAGTGTTTGAAATTGAAATTCTATACCCAGCCAAACTATCAGTCAACTGGGAACTCAAACTCAAGACATTTTAAAGACATACAAAGGCTTTTAAATGTTATGCCCTTATATTCCATTTGAAAAAAATTCCTAATGAGAGGTTCCAGTAAAATAAAAATGTAATGTAAGAAGAAAATGAGATAAGATAAACATATGAAGAAAAAACAGCTGAGCATGGCCCAGAAGGAAAGACAGCTCCAAAGAAATCAAGAGAGAAACCTCTGGTCCCTGTGGCTTAGGATCTCTTGTGAGTGATTTAGGATTACATTTCCTTCCCTTTGGATCCAGTTACCTAACAGCTGAGTTATGTAAATATTATTATTCTTTGGTTAATATCTAGAATTAACTTGTAGGTAAAGCACTATTAAAGACAATTACAGTGACAGAACAGAAAGTAGATATTGTAAAACTTGACATCATAAAAATAAATACAACAAAGATCAGGAAACGGTAGATGTAGAAGTAAATGTAAGTGTACTAAATAGTGGGAATTCCATATATAATAACTAAACATAAGCCGACAAACAGAAAAGAGAAAATCTGTAAATGCATAAAGCTAACCATTAGAATTATGTATCTCAGGAGGTAAAGAAGAGAGGAAAGGTAGACAACACTAAAAATGACCAAATACCTCAAATTTACATAATAGAATGTCAAGAGAGACTTTCAAAACATAAAATCCTGCTATTTAAAATTTCCACGGTGGCCACAGAAAAACTAAAATCAAAAATTTTAATTTCAGAGAAATACATACAAAAGGTATGGGGAGTGGGTCACGTACAACAAAGATTTTTGCTATTCATTTTAAACTTGGGTAGTTTGAATAATTTCTCTGTTTGCTATATGCAGGTTTTATTTTAGTTTTTAAATTAATGTTTAAAATTTTAGAGGAAAAAAATTGTATTCCCCCAGTCTGTCAAATGAGTAGTGCCTCCAAGGTAAGCTGGGTTATTTGGGGTATTAGGAATTTAATATAGCAGCTAAGGCTGAGAAGTAAGGCTAGGGATCCCAGATTTGAAGTTCAAAAATGTTAGACGTAAGATACACAACGGGGCCAGACCAAGACTGAAACGGAATGTAAAGAAATAAACACAAAAAATCACTAATTCACTCATTCATTTCTTCACACCCTCATTCCCCATTTATTTTTTTGGACTCTTTTCCCAACTTACAGATCATTCCCTCTCTCATTCACTCATTCAGTGGTTACTCAGAAAATATAAAGAAAGCTCTCTGCCTTCAAGGTGTTTAAAAATCTACCTGGAAATAAAGCAGTAACCTCATTACGCTTTGAAAGCTCAGAGTCATTCTGAGGAGATACCTCAGCATGGGCTAATGGCTCATGAATGGCGACAAACGTACTGGGTCTTGAAGAATGAATAAGCTCCAACCCAGAGGAAGCAATTTGTGCTTACTTCATTTTATGTTTCATACTCCTAAAGTTTCATGCCACCCCTTAAGACATTGAGAAGAGGGACCATGAGTAAACCTTCTTCAAACCACAGTTAAGAATCCATAGATCCAAAACAGAGCAGGCAATTAGTCCACAGAAGAAAACAAGACTTCTTTGAACCATGAAGAAACTTCCATTACCCACTGAAGTACTTGCTTAAGCTGGGTCCGGGCCCTCCTAAGGGGGATGAATTGCTGAGTATGATAAACATCCATCCCAGTTTTCCCAGAACTGTCCTGATTTTAGCACTGAGAGTCCTGTGCCCCAACCCAGTCCTAGGCAAACTGGGACAGTAGTCACCCTTGAGTCAGCACTAAGTTCTCAGCACTTTCACAGACTTAGGTCATTTGATTTATACAATAAATTTTGCTGAGATTCAAGATATTTGTATCTCCATTTCCTAGATGACAAAACTGAGGCAGTAAGAGGTCCAATGATTGCTAAAGGTTATATAAAGAAAGCAGCAAAACCAGGATTCAATCCCAGATCTGTTTGCTTTCATCGAGGGTGACCTCCAACAAGCCCACTCCACGCCCTGTGTTTCTCTGCACAGATGGACATGAGAACAGAGGCAGTGGGGCAGGCACACTGAAGAATTCAGATTCTCTGCACACAGAGTGATGGAAAAGGGAACAGTAGACCTTGAATTCATTGGTGACCTCCTCTAACCCACTGAGCTAGGCAGCCCAGTTATAAGGAGGAAGAGGAAGCAACATCTACATGGAGTATTCAAGATCTCAGAGAACTGTTGGCAGGTTCTCATGACATTTCCATTTAATAAGATAGTTTTTCCCTAAATTGAGATAATTAGCTTGGCTCCCTATTTTCTATAGTGTATATAGTATGTCATTCCTTGATACTAATAATAGTAATAATAATAATGAAAATAATGTACCACTTCAGTAGGTCACTACAGATTTGGGTTTTGTTTTAGGTACAGAGTCTGTAAAATAAAGAAAAAGAAGAAAGCTGGGAAAAATGAGGCAAGAGGGAAGAAGAGAGTGACAGAAATACTGGGAAAGGTAGATAAAGGAAGGAAAGGACGAACAAGAGCTAGACCTGCATGGTGAGAAACGAGAACAGATAAATGAAAAACGACAGCACGGAAAGTCATGGAGAGCTCAATTAATTAGTTATTGTCCATTTCCTTCAGAGATCTCTAACAAATCTGTCCTTGTCAGTGACAGGAAATCTTTTTGAATTCTTTGTAAAGGATATTAATGGTGGTGGTAAGCTTTAGCACCCCAACATGGTGACAGCGACGCAGAAAGGTGGTGGGAGTCCTGTAGGTCAGACCAGGCACTGGCCTTGGTGCAGGAGCAACCCCTCTCCACTGCACACAAAGAGCACTTCTCCAGCCTACAGACTGTCAACCTTCTCTCCTTGACTGGTACATCAGGAGGCTGACATTTAATACCCTAAGGATATAGATGTTTGAAAGCTGGTTATTGTAACAAAGGAAGCCATCCAAACTCTGCAAGACCAAATGGATCAGATAAAGCTGACACAGAGATAAATCTGTTTTACATCCATTCTTACACAAGTTTTGCTAATCTACGTAGTTATAGCTTTCCCACTGAAGGGGAAAAAATAACCCACCACATGTCGGCAAGTCCACATCACGTTCCTATTTTTAATCTCCAAGGTATAACAATCTAGGCAAAGACCATTTTTATGCTGACTTTTGCATGAACTCCATTAACGTAGGATGACACAGGAAGAAAATGAGAAAGGAGGATAAGAGAGAGTAGGGAGGGGGATAAAGTGAAGGGGAGAGGATTTCATCTTGAATGGCGGTATAAATGCAGATCTTTTTTTCTAAATGAATGAATTCTGCTCCATCATTGACACAGGATCGCTTCTCTCCCAGTCAGTCAGACACCTACTCTTCATTAGCCAGTATTTATGCTGCCAGATTGGACTTTCATATGGGAGCCTGAAGCACGGATGGTACAGATGGCAGGAAAGCTCTCATGAGATTGATAACGATGAAGAAAGATGCCACATTAAGTCAGAAGGTGCCACTGTTAACATCCCAGCTCAGAGGAGAATATTTCTAGCTAGCACTCCCCTCCAAGGGCTGTTTTTCTTCTGGCTTCAAGGAAAATGCATTCCCCTCCCCAAAAGCTCTCGGCCCCACCCTCTTGCTGGCAAGTGAGTGCTACATTTGCTTTAGTCTCTTTTGTGTGTCTACTCATTTTGCTGCAAATACTTAACCTTTACTTTCCAAAGGTGGCTGGGATCCTAGCATTGCAGGGGAACTGGGGGGAGAGGTGAGGGAGGGAGAAGGCATTTTAGTCCACACTTCCTTTAACAAAGGCACCACTATAAGAGGTTCTGTGCAGGAAACCTGAATGGTATTTATTGTTTCCATTCGGGCCTTCACTGCATCTGCTGCCTTTCAGAGACAGACGCTGCGTTCATAAAACCAGGGCCCTGTCTCAAAAGCCTTGGAGAAAAGGCAATCTCTAGGGTGCAGGATTGAGGGTTTAATGGGAAAGTCAACACCACTGGAAGATGTGCACGGCCAGGCATCTGCTGCTGGGATGGAGGAAGAGAGCCTTCTAACTACCCATTCTCAGGGGAGGGACTAGGATTCATTTGTACCTTCAGCTGCTGGCCAGGCAAGGTGCTTCTTCAAGAAAAACACAGGTCCTCATCTATGAGGTTTGAGCTTTTCCACTGTAAAGATTTACAAAATCCACCCCATTTCAGCAACAAAGACCAAAATCTTGTCCCAATTTTTAACCTCCATGGTCCTGATCATTGATTTTTATCTCACCAGAAATGTATCTTTGGCCTCAAAGCAAGGAATGAGTTCTCTGGTTCCTCCTGACATCCCAGCCTCCCTAGATGGCAACCTGACACCAGGCCAAGAAATAAGTCTGAGGGAAAGTTCTCCAGCCAGCAGTGCAATCAGGGAACATTTCCCCTGTTTCAAAGAGTTACCCAGAAACCAAACCAACAGGCAAAATGTGACATAATGGGTCTTGCAAACTTAGCAAGTTTGGAAAAATTTGGCAGCCCTTGCCCAACCAGAGTGACACAGTATCAGAGTCCATTCTAGAAAACACAGGCTGGGAAACAAAGGGAGGCCACATCAAGGGCCCCCTGTGCAGCAATCACAAATTCATGTCGCTGTGTAAGCATTTAATTAGCTTCCCCGGTTTATAGAAACCCTGGTCAATTTAAGACACTCTAGGCGGCTCCTCCCAGACCACGCCAACCCCCCTGGAAGCTTGGACCTAGCATGCCTACTGCCTGGGAAGGAGATTTGGAGAGTCTTAATTGAAGGGAATTCCTATTTTTATGTCTATATGATGTACCATCAGCATTTCCTCCCCTACAAAAATACACAGAGGGGCAACTAGTCCAAATAACTGGTTTAAATCTGTAAATTACAGCACTGCTTCAAGGAACTTTTAAGGTCGTTTTGTATCTACGGAAAAGTTAGATGGCATCATAAAATTTTTAGAGCTAATGTAATCTTTATACAGTGAATTCATCTCAACTGATGAGATGTATTTGAGGCCCTACCTTCCCTCTCTTTCTCTTGACTGTCCTTGAGTCCTGAGAGAGAATTACTGCTCCAGTAGCATCATGACCTGACTACACAAAATCTTCCTCCCTCTAGGAATCCAGGTTTCAGGACCTAAGTCTTCATTTCACTCCCCTCCACCAAGAGAAGAAGGCATTGCTAAATATGGTTAATTTTCTGAGTTGGTCGCATTTCTGCTGTGGGGTCTAATCCTCTCTTACTTCTCCTGTGTGTATTTCTTCTTGGAGCTTCAGTCTTCAGTGACCTTCTCGTACTGTTTCATTAAATGCCCTCCGCCTCGGTAAATTACAGTACTTTGAAGCCTTGGAGTTTAGCATATAAAAAAGCAAGAGCCTCTGTATACTGCCCTGGGATAAGGTGTGATGAAAATCCCATACAAGCTGAACTGTACTTCCTAATCAAATGGGTGTAACAGATGGCTGCTGGAGCAAACCATCACAATGGAAATATCTGCAGTTCTCATGGTAACGGAATCTGCCAGGTCTGAGGGATTTGCTGTTTTTCAGGACATCTGAGCTGCAATCTCTTTCGAGCTGTCTAGCAGTCTCCGTCTCGCTCTCTCTCACTCTCTCAGCATGATGGAGATAGAGTTGAAAGGTGGAGCCCGATTTTGCATTCCAGCTGTGATTAAAGACACAGGCACACATCCTGGGAGATAATGCGCTGCATATTCATTATGCTATCTAGAACCTTTTTAGCTACTGGGACACGACTGTCATACAATTACAATATGCCTTCTTCAGGAGTAAAGGGGGGTTGGGATGGAGAAGATCAGAGAACAACAGAGAGGGAGAATACGAGGAATTAAGATGCATGAGACGTATCTTGTAATAAAGATATGGAGCAATATTAAAACTAGCAGTTGTTTCCATTTCATGGCAACATGTCAAGATGACTTAGCATAGAAGGATAAAACATCTGGCCTGGGGGAAAATAATACATGATGTCGAATTTCCAAATCATAACATAGACTATGTGGAAGAAAAATAACAGATAAGCAACTGTGTACCTTCCCAATAAGTGAAAGCATGTGGAAGATTTCCTTATACTCTGCAATCGGAAAAGGAGAGCCATCTCATAAGGTGGAGGTTAGTATATAGACACTGAGCTTTCAATATAAATTGAAGGTTTGGGTTTAAACCCGTAGGACTACATTACAAAGGGTTTTTTTATTATTTTTTTCCTCATACTATTCAGAACTTTCGTATTTTACAGCAGTGTTCGGAAAGGGGGAAATAATCAGTCACAATTCTATTTTATTAAAGTCTTTTCCTCCAAATCCCTATCGATTTAAAGAAATAAGGAAAAGTATACTGTCTTCTTTGCTATAGTACCTGCTAGCAAACACACACGTGCATACGCACACACACACATGCACACACACACACAGGGTTGATTCACAGCTGCCTGGTCCCTTGGGTATTTGAGCTTGAAGATCAGACAACATATAAGAATTCAGCCATGACTCAAAATGGAAACAAAGAAGGCCATTCTTAGCAGACCCGGCAATGTGAAATGAAAAACTACAGGCTGTAGGCTGGAGCCCCCTAGCACGCTTACCCACCCCATTGTCCTTGAGGGCACTACTGTTAAATACATATGACAGCCAAAGAGATGAGGAGAATAGTTTCCAGAAAGCAATGATTGGATCTCCCTTTTCATGAGGTAGAATAGGCAGAACTATGTAAGCCTCTAAGTAGCACTTGAGAACAGGTCCCGTAAGGCAGCATTGTCTCCCTCTCGTATGGTGCCTGAAGAACATATTATATTATATAACCTTTCTCCAAGCCCGCCCTGCTCTGACAGAGACCCTCTTCCTTTAGAACCCTGTTAATAACAACTTGTGGATGACAATCTCCGTCTTAACAAGCCGGATTAGTTAGTTTAAAGCAATGAACTGAGGCCATTTGTGCAGATGCTAATCAAAAAAGAAAAAAAGGGGAAAAATTATAAAAGACCCATGTGCCTCCATCTCTTGTAAGTACAATACAGATAAAGAGAAGGGTGTCCCAGGGCCACATCTGTGAGCTGACCTCTAAGACACGCAAAGGTCTTTGGGGCTTGGGGGTTATAAAAGGAGGGAAGAGGGTTTATATCAGGCCAGTAGCAGACAACAGTGACTCTGGAAGGTCAGTTATCAGGGAACTGTCTGAAGCCTTTTTTTCTTAGAAATTGTTCTCTAGTTGCATCCCACAAGGTCTTTGCTTTTTCATAGACACTTCTCTAGCACAGAGCCCGGCACATGGCAAAGATATACATTAAATGTTGGATGGATGGAGGGCCAATGGACAGAGGAATGCCAGTATACAAGGAAAGATTCAAAATGTCAAAATGCCAGAACAAACAAATCCCACCAATCTCTTTCCACTCCACACCAAGAACATAAAATTGTATTAAACATAATAGCACATTTGGAAAAATACTCAGTCTTCAGAGATCGATGGCTAGATTGATTATTAACATTCAACCATGACTGGCACTTTAAGATACACACACAAAAAGGAAAAGCTACTCAGCTGATGATTCAGACTCAGAATATCACAGAAAATTTAAGCCCATTAAAAAAAAATAATCTGTCACTTCATCAGCTTCTCTGACAGATCGGTTTTTTTTTTCTATACCACAACTAGGAAACTGACTCATGAAGGAAGGAATGCCGAGTTTCCTTTAAAAAGTCTGAAAATAACATAATATACACCCTATTACATATTGGATCTGAGTGTGCCATCAGCGTGAGAGAGAAAAACAAATTGTGAGGGAGAACAGCATCTCTCACATTACACACACACACACTAAGTTTCCACTGGCTTCTAAAATTTTTACTGCCCTTCGGAGTACATGTTGTTGTTTTAGGAATTCTCTAAACCAAATGTTTGCTGGAATGCTAACCTCCTAAGAAGCTCAGGATGTCCTGCCGAGATCATTCAGTTAGAAGACATTCAACTGTCCTACACATTAGAGGAGATTAAGTTTGAGATTTGAAATTATTCTTAAAGAGTAAAACACAAAAGTTGCTTCTCTGAGCAACATTCATCTCTAACACTCATCACAAAAGGTATTTTTACACAAGAAGTTTGTAATCTACCTCAAAAAGATACAGATGTAACTCCAAAATGCTTCTTCTATAATATAGATATTTCAAATAAAAAAAATTAAGCCTTTTATATATATTCAGCCCCTATGGCCTCTCAGCCACAGAGGGTGTTGGGGGCGGGGGGGTGGGGGGTTGTTTTGGTATACTGCCAATGATTGTCGCATTTTCTTGCATCCCTGTCACCTGGAGCTGAGGAATGGAATTTTCTGGTTGCTATTCCAAGTTTTAGAATCAAATTTGTTTCAGACCTTACCTAATTCCCTTATGTTTCAAAGCCCATGTAGGACAGTTAGACCTGTTCTTTCAGAGAAGCCCACTTTCTCCAGAACAGATCCTCACTCATTGAACTGGAATATTTTATTGCAATGGAGTTTGAGGCTACACCTACTGCACATGACACACTTTGCAAAGGCCCCAGGGGACTACAAATAGGAGCCAGTACCTTCTTGTCCTCAAGGAGTTTACAATCAAGCTGGGACAGTTAAGATTACCAATGGTTACAATGTAAGGCAGGACAACATGACATCAGAAAAGCAGCATAACCCAAGCACTCTGCAGAGTCAAAGAGGGTTTATAAAAGGCTCTAAGAAAAAGGAAAATTTGATGAGCCTTGAAGGGTTATATTTAAGATTTTAACAGGAGCATGGATGAGGATGTTCCAAATGCAGGACATACCATGAGCACTGGTACAGAAAAGTGTGCATACTAATTTGGTCACACTGGAGAGACTTGTTTGTCTGCAAAGAGGAAGACAGAGGGAAATTTAGGGGCAGGGGCAAGGGGAGGGCATGTTAGAGGAGATAATATCTGATCCCAGGAGCATGGGGGAATTACTGACCATTTTTGAGCAAAGCAGGATCCTAACTGGAAATCGCAGCCTCACTAGGCTCATGAAGCACCTTGCTTTGTAAGAATTCCAAGGACACGCTAAGCAATTAATGGTCCCAAGGGGCCATTACCATCAGGAAATCCAGGGGGCACCCACTTTGCATGAAGCATACTTTCTGAAAGTATGAACCTTTAAGAGTCAAAATAAAAAGTTCGAAAGCCTGTCCTCTTCTGTATGTCTTTGGAAATAAATAAACCTTTCTATTTCAATATTTGGCATCGTGACAAGACCTAAGAGGAACTAGAGAGATAATTAATAAGGGCATGAGGGGAAAGTGCAATTAAAAATGGCAAAGACTACTCCATAACTAAGTGCTTCATACTGAGAAAGATTATTACTGCGATCTCCAGCTTCAAACCTGAAATCAAATCACTCTGAATGGATAATTTGAGCATTATTGGGGGGGGGGGGGGGAGCCATGATGGTTCCTTGCCTCTAAATTACAGGAGAAACAAGATTTTATTCTGACCTCACCTTTCTGTCAGTTTAAATCAACAAAATAATCACAGCTTAGTCCCATTTGGCCTAACTCTCCATAACCTCAAGTTTTAATGTCATCCTTCAGTTTCTTAGCCAAGAGAGGAGGTTAGATTGAGAATACCTCAAGAAGAGTCTTTCCCAGAGAACTTAAAAAAAAGTTTCCTAGGAAACGAGGAAGGCAAACTCCCTTTATCTGAATAAGGCCCTTTTTCAGAAATAAAATCTAGCCGGAGCAAATCTGAAAGCTCAAGCCCCATCAGGCCTGGAGATGTTTGAAACCTCTGGCCCAGTTTAGAGTCTGCTTAAAGATGTTTCCCATCTAAAAAGCAGTCCACACGTTTGTCACTCATTGGAGAACTTGCGGCTTCTGCCTTTTTGAACAGAATGATTCAAAACTGAATCATTTCCTGCAATTTAATTTCATAGCTGAATGCAAAGTATAAGAAGATAAGGTCACAGGAACATGGATCTATCTCCAGAAAACGATCACACTCCCTGGGCTTCTGTAAGTGGAGATTTAATTGGACACAGTAGGTTTTGCTATTGTTGCAACATGGAAATAAATTATTTTATTTAAACAGCCAATGGCCACAGCCAGCTCAACAGCCACAATGGTCAGAAAAATATTGGACTTCCAATTATTGCTTGATGGAGACAAGTGCTTGCACTGATTTCAGATGGTTATGAATTGCTCTGTGATTTTATCAACATCATCAACACCATCCTGCCTTGTTTTTGTCTAGTAATCTTAGGAAAGGACAATGACCAGAGAGGAAAACCACTGTTCATGTTCTCATTACCTCCAGTCAAGAAAGTCCATTGAAATAAAAATCAGTTGGGGCACCTGGGTGGCTCAGTCAATTAAGTATCCAACTTTGGCTCAAATCACCTCACAGTTTTTGAGTTTGAGCCCTGCATCGGGCTCTGTGCTGACAGCTCAGAGCCTGGATCCTGCTCCAGATTCTGTGCCTCCTCTCTCTGCCCCTCCCCCACTTGCTCGTGTGTGTGTGTGTGTGTGTGTGTGTGTGTGTGTGTGTGTGTGTGTGCGCGCGCGCGCGCGCGCGTTCTCTCGCTCTCTCTCCCCCCCCCCCCCCACAAAATAAATAAACATTAAAAAAAAAGAGAGAAGAAATAAAAATGAGCAGCTCTTGACTATCACGGCTGCTCAAAAACACTTGGCTCCCCTTCCTTCACATCAGGCGTTGGCAAATTACACCCATGATCCAAATCTAGCTTACTACTTATTTTTGTTAATAAAGCTTTATTGAAAGATAACCACACTCATTCATTTACGTATTGTCTGTGGCTGCTTTTGCACTGTAATGACAGTTCAGTAGTTAATGATAGAGACCCACGTGGCCTGCAGAGCTTAAAATATTTGCTAGTTAACCCCTCAGTTTACAAATCCCTGCTTTAAAAGACCATCATCATTATCATCATCATCCCTTCCATTTGCAGAGGGCATGGGGTGCCAGAGGGTTTTTAATACACTTTGCTTGATCACACCTTTCCGACGCACAGATGGAGACAAACGCGGTGCCCAAAGACACCTCAGACCAGTGTCATTTCTCTATGAGAGATTCTGACTTGGCACTGCCTCCTCATGGGACGCTTGGAGTAAGGATGTTGCTTGGTGCGTGGGGAGTGAGGACCAGTGCTCCTGGCTTTCAACAAGATGAAAAGACAATGGGCTTGACCCATAAATTGGGGTGATCCATCAGAAAGTGGTGGTGAGGTTGTTAGACTTGGAAATTGCTTATTAAACCACCGTATGTTAATATATTTATATTACATATACATATGTAGTATGATATTCTCATCCATCTGGAGTGGAAATATGTAAATGAAGAAACATAAAAGTTGAGAACATTAACCTAATTGGACTCTTAGAAACTACAGTAGCAGAATAGTATATTAAAAATAATTTAGAGTTCAAATTGAAACCTGAGTTCAAATCCAGACACCCATTAACTATCCATCTCTGGGAAAATTTCTTACCCTAAGCTTTAATATCTTCATCTGCAAAATAAAAGTGTTAACAGATACACTTTTCAGGGTTGCAGTAAGAACTGAATGAGATAATTCCTGAAAGATGCCTGGCACATTGCAGTAAATGCTCACGAAATGGCAAAGGTAATGATCATTACTGTGTTTGGCTTCAACTAAGAAGGCAGGAGAGTTCTTTCCCAAGGCTGATTTAAATTTCCTTAGTAAATAGGGCTAATACTCCCAAAATGATTTAAATCTGTATTCAACTTGCTTCTAATATTATGCTTAAAAATATTATACCTTTTATTTTCACATTGCTTCTATTCCCAAAACTCTTTCAAATGAACTCAGCCTCTCTCCGCGTCTATGGTATAAGGCCCATTTTACAGATGAAGAAAGTAGTTATACCTAGCGTCCTGCAGTTAATGAATTAAGCTGAGACCCTGTCTCATCTGCCTTATGGCCCAGAGCACTTAGTACTACCTTGGACTTTATGTAATGGTTTTTTAAAAGTCAAGCTCAACATCCACAGGAAGGCAAAGGCTCCAGTTAGAAAGCTACACTTGAAAGAATGAGAGCAAGGGCAGAAGGCCCTGGAGAAACGAAGATCCTCAAGAGAGCAAGAATCTAACCAAAGGATGATTCTGCTTCAGAATTCAGACAAATGCAGTGTGCCTTTAAAAAGGACCATGTCTATACTTCTATATTGCTTACTATCTGAAGCTAAGCCAGAGGGATGTACATAGTGAGATCTTTGTCTCATTTCAGGAAGGATACAGGATAAAGATTCTGTGCCAGTAATCTTCCTTGGATTAATGGTTTCTCTTTTATCTTCTGTATTTCTGCTCAGATGTCTTTTCTCTGAATGAGTCAGAGGAATGCAAATGCTGGGCGCAGTCCGCCTGAAATATTTAAATCTAGTTTTGCAATGTTTTGCAGGTTTGGAGAGGAAAATTACACACACACACACACACACACACACACACACACACACACACGATGAAGGAATGGCAGATGAGAATTACAGATATATCAGCCAGCGATACAAAAATGTGGTATTTCAATTTGACAACAAACTCATTTTTCTTTTTCCATTTCTTTGTTTCTCCAGATCAACATTTAGATGCTTGATGTGAGTGGAAGGAATCTGCAACATTCTTTTGTGAGACTCGGAATCTCATCAAGAATGTATCTGACTACACGGAAAACTGATTTTCTTTTGGCTTCTAAATGACAAGCCTTCATTATGCAATGAGCATGTCCCTGGAGAAAGCACTCTCTACACACTGATAGAAAGAAGTTGGGACAGGTTGGGTGGTTGGGCATGATTTGTGTGCATTTTCCTGATCCTTTTTTTTTTTTAATACACTCTGAACTCTTTATTTTCATGTTCAGTCATAGACTTGCAGGCAGTGTCTCACTATTGTGACTAAGAGAGCTTCCTCTAAAAGGAAACCTGAATGGCATTAATATTCAAATCCTCTGGCTTGGTCTGCAGTGGCCTGATGGAGCTTGCACAGAGCTCCTGTGCCGCAAGGGAACAAATCTTGGGAAATGCAGCTGAGTAAATTGGGATTTAGCTTCCGTCCCCATGTGCAGTACTTAACACGAAACCCTTATAATGAAAGGTCTCCTCCAAAGGCTTTTATTGCTGCAAGAAAGAGTTCCTACCATGTGAACCCAAGGACAGAGGGAGGCTTTCTTATTTTCCTTTCCACCTCATGTGAAAGAATAATCTCATGCCTTCAGGACAAAGGCTTCTTTAAACAACAAAGTAAAATGCTTTCAACATCCATGAGCATCTCCCAACATCAATGAGTTGGCTATTCACAGATGAAAGGGGGGGTTGGGAGGGAATGTTAGGCATGAACAATTGGTCAATACGGCATTACCCTCGAAAACCAGAAAGCCAGAATTTGAAATGTGAAACATCTCCCACTCCTATTAAATTAGGATTGATGAGTTCCCAGGGATATTCAACTTCCTTTGACTTTACTTAAATGATTTATAACCCTTCTGCATCATGGTTTCTAAATCTCCTCCAAGCATGCACCTGAACTAAGGGTGGGAAGGCTTGGCACAAGTGCACAAAATCATACTTTTTCTCAAAATATTTTCCTAAATTGGTCTGTGGAGTTCAATTCTGCATCCACAAAGCATCTAGAATGTGTCAGGTGCTATCTAGGTACCAGGGATCAGAGATGAGGAAGGCATGGCCCTTGCCCCCAAAGAGCTCATGTCCAGTAGAGAGAGAAACCAATACCTGGACTGTAATACAACAAGAGCTAGAGCAGAGATAACTAAAGAGAAGGGACCACCCAGAAGGAAAGGTATCCATTTTTTTTTTAAGATTTCTTTCTTTAAAGGTCATTTGAGTTAAGGCTTAAAAATATTAACCATCGGAGAGGTGGACAAAAGAAACAGGCCTAGAGTGAGGTCACAATCTCTAGACAAGCAAATAAATATAGCTTGAAATACAACTACCTCCAGGAACACAAAAGTATGTTGACTTTGCCAAGTCAGATTTGTTGGGTTTCTATTATCCATGCTTTCTATTGATCAACAATTGATTTATGTCACCCAAGGGCCGACTTCAGAAGGTTACATGTTATGAGAAAGGTCAGACTTCAGTCTCTCCAAGTGAGATTTTAGTGGGCACAGCTTCTGCCCGGCCGCCATCTCTCCAATTCATTCCCTCTCCAGAAAACTGCTCAAAGAATAAAATTCTCAGAGGTCTCTGACAGCTGCAAACATGAATACAGGTCCTCTTTGGACCCCATTCAGTCCATTGGTGAACTACCAATTCTCGGTGTCCAAACGAGAAGTCAGAGGCAGGGCAGAGTACCCAGGTCGCAAGAAAAAGCCCCTTTTTCAAAGAGGTTCAACCAGTCTCTAACTAGCATGAGGATACATCCTGCCTGGCACAAGCATGCAAACCACACTGTGAAACAACTAGCCATTTATGTTCCCTTGAATAGACTTCAAACGCTTCACTCATCCTATGTGTGTTCTCCAGAACTGAATAATCAAGGTATATATTAGAGATCATATATGTGTGTGTGCATATATATAAGAATCTATATACATACAGAAGAAATATAGAAGAATCTCAGTTTCAGTGGCTATAACTTACCCACAGAGTCCTCTTAGTGAATCAAAATGTGGTTCACCAAAATGCCTTTGCTCTCCTAACACCAGAATGCAAACCAAGATCTACAAAGAGAGAGATTTTATATCTAAAGACACATCCCAGCCCACCAAATTAACTCTCTCTGGCAGGGGGAAGCAGGTTGCTGAGAAGGGTTTTTTAAATGCTCATTTAAATGAGACGCAGACTAATTTACTCTCTTAAATGATTTCGAGGTACTGAATGGCAAAATGTGAAAAATGACTAAGTCCACTCATGCATCAGACAGGATAATTCTGGCAAAGTTGGTGCTGACAGCATTAAAAAACAATGATGGAAGAGTCTGGCCTTGTTGTTGTCATTTTAATTGTCACTGTGAGTGACGAAAAATGCATTTCCTTCTCCAACATACTTATCTCCCAGCTTTGTAATACCTTAACTGGGCCTGTGTCACTTGAGAGTGTGATAAAAAATAAAAAGGAAAAGAAGTGGGTGTGTGAACATGTGAGAGAAAGAGGGAAAGGGATAGAGAGGAAGAGCAAAGGGGCGAAGACAGAGACAGAAAGAGACCAAGTGAGAGAATCAGAAAAACAAGGAGACAAAGAGAGAAAAATGATAGACAAACAAGGATTCTTTCAGATGGCTCTTCCTGAATATCAAACAAAGAACACTGTTAGTAATCTCATGGAAAAGGCTAGTTTTTGCAAATCAAGAAACCTGCAATGTTTCCAAGATCCACTCTGAGTTTTCAGGCAAGATAGCCCAGAATTTCTTGTTAAAAGCTTAAGGGCTCAATTTATGCTAAGCATTCAAGGAAATGTCTCATCCAAACAGGATATCGTTTTTCATATTAAAGAAGCAAACCGATCTCAGAGCATAAATGTTATTATTCACAGTCGCAAAGGAAAATGGCATTTACTTTCTCTTTCTTCATAGGGATGGAAGGAGGAGGCTCTCCCTTCTTTGGGGCCAGAAGAAGGTTCACAAATCCTGTTTCTTCTCCTAAAAGAAATATATTTCTGTCTCTCAACCCCAATAGGTAAGTCCACAAGCCTCCTCCATGGCATCAATTGCTTTCATGGGCCAGTATACAGTACGTGCATGTTGCTTTTCAAAATATGTTTGGGAGAAAGAATCAAAGCTAATTTCAGTGTGTGAAAAGCTAGCAGATTCCATTAGTGATTGTGACTTCACTTCAAAGTGATAAGGCTGCTGGATGCAGGTTCTCAGAACTGAATGTCCAAATGGGAATTTATGATGTAGAACTTCAGTTTTATCAACCATAGGCTTCAACACACACACAAAAGAAGAAATACATATTTTTTTTCCCCTCGCAGAAATTTTAAAGTTATCCCAGTGAACCAGTTGTGCATTCTTTTCTCATCTCCACCCCCATCATTTTTTCTTCTTCAAAACATGTTAGAATGAGGGAGGGAGTCATTGGGATCATTATTTCTGTTTTTCACATTGATGGATCTGAAAGAGTGCACTTTATGTGAACTCTCACTGCCCCTTCTGCAGATGACCACAGCAAAATCCCAGAAGCAATTCAAATGGGAATAGACTATAGCCCACTTCTCTGAATTGCCTTTAAAATGTCTATATCTGGTAATATTCTTAATTATTTTGGTCCCAAGCCCCATGAAGTCATCTCACCCTTTGGAGAGCAAGCCCAACTAGAGCTTTGAAAAAGATATGGTCAATGATACGTAATGGTTTTCATTACATTCAAGATGCACCCAACCCATAAAGGAGCATAAGACTACCCATTATGTCCAAAGAAAAAAATCGTATGCACTGTTAAATTCTATCAAAATGGAGCACACTTTATGAGAAAGTTTGTTATGAAACATTTACTGTTTTCACCTATAAAACTGGGTGGTCTCCATTTAATGGTATGTAATTTTTGTTTTTTACAGGATAAGATTTACATTACTCAGAATATGAAGAGTTAACAGCTGGGCCCACTGGTTTCATTAAAAAAAAAAAAAAAGTTGGGTTTCATGCCAATTAGACATGATCTCAGGCAGAGTAATAATACCTTTCCCTGTTTGAGGTCCAGGAAAAGGAAAGCAGAGTCACTGAGAGTGATACTGGAATCCCTCCTTGTTTGATTTGGCCACAAGTTCTTCAGCAGCTATTGTCCGCTATGTGTTCAGACACAAGTTGCTATGGTCAGTGGAAGAAAATACAAAGATACAGAGTGAAGCAAAAGATAACTAATGTTTACTGAGTGCCTACTAGATGCGCCAGGCACAGCTGATTATCTCTTTTAATCCTCACAGCTACCCTATGAGATAGATATTCCAATACCCATTTTACAGATGATAACACCGAAGCTCTAAGACTCGCCCACAATCTGGTAAATGGTAGGTGGTGGAACTGAGAATAAACTCAGACTCATCCCATCTGATTCCAAAGCCCATGTTCCAAAAGGTTTTCTAACAATGGTTTTCAAACTCTTTCAGTGTTTTAGTAGTTCCTCAAATGTTTGACTTTTAAATATATTTTAAAATATTTTAAAACTATAATAAAAAAACAAGAAGTATATTTAAGTGTTATATACTCAATGATAACCCTTTGGAGACTACCAGGATATTAACCAGTTTTCTCATTAGCTGACTTTAAGATAAAATGTTTACATAATTTAATATTTAAAATACATTCCTACCACTAAAATACTGCTTTTGTCAATTTCATATAGTGAATTTTGCATAGAATTTGCATAGAATAAAAAACAGGTTTGAAATTACTGCTTTAGGGCATACATTCTCAAGGGGGTTGGCAATATAACTCCCAAGGAATGAAATTTGGTTCTTGAGGGCCAAAAAATCTCATGTACTACAGTGGGTTTTCCATGAATACATAAACAAGATCCAGTATTTCTGTGGTATTAAGATTTCATGGCGGGGGGTGGGGGCAGGGGGATTAAGGGGAAAAAAAAGTCTCAAAAGATTCTTTATGGAAGAGATAATGAAAAAAAGGTTGAGAAACACTGCTCTAGGGAATTAAAAATGTCAGAGAATTTGAAACAGAGAAGAGGGATGGCTTGGTCCTTATTCAGCCTGAGCAGCCCACCTAACTTGAATTCTAACTGTGGGGAGTTTTCCTTGGAGAATCAGCCTGGCTTGTTTGCAACTTTAGTATTTTTTATCCATAAAAGACTTTTATGAGCTCCAATCCTTTGCTTCTGAGAAAAGACTCAGTGACCTGAGCCAGATCTCTCATTTCACAGAAGATAAAACTGAGGTCTGGAAAAGAGAAGGATTTTCCCAAGGACACAGAACGATTTAAAGCAGTCAGAACTCAAAGCTGGAATGGCACCCTACATAGGATAGGCACCCAGAAAGTGGGGATAAATGAAGGGATGAATGACGTTAACAGATTTCATTGGGATGATCAGATATAAGAATTTTTTAAACCAACTGTATGCAGACTGCCCATTCCATTTCACCAGTTGATAGAGAAAAAGAAAAAAAAAGTGAAACACACCACCTAAATGCCCCTGGTGATTGGAGACGTCTGGGAGTCACCTCCCACCTCACAGAGCCAGCTGAAATGGAACAGTGTTGGCAGACAACGCAAGTGAGTTCTTCCTCAAGCTGACCCAACCGCACATCTTTCCTTTGTTTGTTTGTTTGCTTTCTTTAAAGCTCTTACAATACTCCTAGCATAGTACCATCTGCTGAAGCGGGATGAACAGGTAGCTTTAAAATGATGATAGCTCTGGGAAATGATAATCACTAGGTCATAGAAAGCTGCACTGCAGTGTATAAATAAGATAAGTAAAAGTGCTGAGGACTGCATGTTTGCTTTAATAAAATGTGTTTTCCCTTTTTGTGAAGAATGCCTTTCTCGAATGCCTGGGGAGAGAAGCTGAACTATAGACCAGAAATACACAGACAGTTCCAGAATCTGGCAATGAGGGTGGGATCAGAGGGGAGAGGGATGAAATATTACTTACTTACTGAGACACAAAAGGAAAAGAGTTGGACCAGAGCCTTTGTGTTGAATTGCTGAAGCAATGGAATGAGATCAGAACTTCCAGGTCTAATTCCAAAGCTCCCTTTGGTAAAGGCAATATGCTGTAGTGAAAAGAGTAGAGGCTTGGGTTACAGCACAGCTCTCCATTCACTCTGTGACCTTGGGAAACTCAATCTCTCTGAATCTTGATTTTTCTCTTATGTGAAAAGGGGATAATATCTCACAGGGATGTCCTAAGTTTACATAGAAAAGGTACGCCAAGAACCAACCGTAATAACGGATATACCTTTGGCGTTAACTAAAGAATAGTAGTGATAAGGATGCATATGCTCAAGGTGGTGATGGTGGTGGTGGATGATGATGATGATGATGATGATGATGATTCACGGGCCTTTTCTAGAAAGTAGCTACATGGACACACTGAATCCTGAAGATCACAAGTAGCTTAGAAGTTACCATGCCCTGCGAGATATGCCATTGGAAAGCATAATTCACAGAGTAAAAATTCCGTCTACAAAGTATTTCAGTGAACAAAGTATTTAAGTCTTAAAAATATGGGCAGCTTCTGAATTTTGCAAATATATTCTCTTATTGGGCTTTCTGCAAATACAAATCATTTTTACTGACATCCTTTCATATTATCTCCATGCCAGCAATGTCAGGTTGCCAGGGAAGGTACAAGATGCCCATTTAATAGACGAGAAAACCTGAGGCCTCAGGAGGCTTTAGTCATTTGGTCACCAACCCAGTGTTGCACAGACAGCTGCTAACAAGTCCAAAAGCCTGGCTGTCTACTTCCTGTCCCAATGGTACAGTGAGCCAACTATTTAAAAATGTCCACCTGGAAACAAATGAGGAACTTATCCAAGCCAAGTGCATTTGTGCTCTCTCTGCATCCTAATGTGTGGAACCTGTCCATCATCTGATTCCTTCCACCTGAATCAGCATGGCATTCTCTTTAGTCATCTACTTACTTCTGTGTCCCTCACTCCTGACCCAAAGTAGAAAATCCATGAGAGACTTAGGAAAGAAACTTTCCCCTTAAGAACCAATACTGTGAGAGGTCTATCAAACCAGATAGATACGCAAATGGCACCATCTTACCATTGTATGATTGCCAAGGGAACAAGACTAAGAAAGTTCTGTAAGTCTTTGCTGTACCCCAGGGTACTAGAGAGAACTGACTCCAGTCAGCAAGATGTCAACCCTGCCAGGGGTACTCTCTTTCTCTACCTTCAAACATAACTCTGAGAATACACATGATGTATCCAGCTTTCTTCACTCCAGTTCCATCCTCTTTGAACTGTATCAGACTACCACCTATATCAATTAGAAATCTTTTGATGACCACAGCAGAAAATTCAATTCAAATCTTAAACAACAGAGTGATTTTTCTTTCTCTTCTCTCTTTTTGCTTTTGTCTGTTTACATAACTATACAGTTCAGAGAGAAGTCTGGTTTCATATCTCAGGGTAAAGTTCTCCCCACAAGGTGCCCCTTAACAACTACAGGTTCTTCTCTGGTGGTAGAGGACTCAGATCCTGACATTACCCAGCTTCCGTGAGAACTGCCTCTGCGGTTCCACTGCAGGTGGTGAGCTTCACTATGATTGGACTAGCTTAAATTATGTGCCCATCCCTGAACCCATCCAAACAAGCACAAGGAAGAGATACTTTAGTTAGTTGAGACTAATCAGAGCCCGCTACTAGAGTCAGGGGTGAGGTCAATCCCACCCAGTCTACATAAATGACTATGGTAGAGAGGTGCTTTCTCAAAGAAAATTCAGGGTGCTGTTATCAGGAAAGAGAGATCATGGACACTGGACAGGAAACCCACAATGACATGCAATCTTTTATTCTACAAATATCCTTTGAATTCCTATCATGTGCAATTGCACTGCGATGCCGGAGGTACATTTTAATAAAGGAAAGACCAATGTCTGCCTATGCAGAACTCTGTCTAATGTATCTGAGCCCAATGGTGGAGAGTAAGTGCCTTCACTGCTGACAGTATCTTCAACCACTTCCCAATCTGAGCCTATAACATACTCAAATTGTTCTTTTTTCCTGACAGAGTCTGAGCCAGGCTGGTGAAAGACATACAACAGACTGGTGAATTCAAATTGCTTTCCATTTGCAACTAGAATCATAGAATCGTGTCTTATACAGTAGAAAAGGTAGTGCGGTATATCAGTTAAGAGCACAGGCTCTGGAGTATGCATCTTAAGTCGGCTGCCCCCTAGTTGTGTCACCTCGGGCAAATTATGACTTTTCTGTGCTTCAGGTTCTTTATCTACAAAAATAGTGATAATTATAGTCACCTAAAGGTGTATTTTGAGATTCAACTGAGCTAATATACGGGTGGGCTAACTTTTGCTACGAAAGATCGGATAGTAAATATACTAGGCACTGTGGCCATGCATTCCCTGCAGCAACTACTCTACTCTGCTGTCATAGTGTGAAAGCAGCAATGGATGATACGTGGACAAATGGACACAACTATGTTCCAGTAAAACTCTATTTACATAAACAGGTGGCACCTAGATTTGCCTGGCACCAAAAGCCAATATGGTAGCTATTGTTACAAATTCATAGCAAATAACTTTTAGCTTTGTTTATTATTCTCTTTCACATACGGTCCCTCCCTCTCAATGGACTCTACCCACCTTTCCTGGACAATCTGATTATGGATTATTTCAAATATATATACATTAGCTGTTGGTCTTTATTTATTGACTTAGAGACATAAAAGATCAAGAAAACGCTCTACTCCTCTAATTGGATTACCCTTCACATGTTTAAACTGTCTTGTCCATATGACTTAAAATGAAAACACTGAGCAAAAACCTTGGCACGTTGTACAGGACCTAGTGCTGGAATGATTCATAGCAAGTAAAGAATAATAACTGTTATTATTTGCTATAAATAAGCTCTCAGCCTCATTAGTGAATGTTCACTTGCAGACACTTACTCCCATCGAAATGATTTCCTTATGTTACAAGCCACCCCTCAAGTTTCCTCCTCTATACCACACTCCAGGTCCAGAAATCACTGCTCAGATTCCATGGTGCTCAGTCATGCTGAGATGTCTCAAGAGACACAAAAACAACACTGGAGTTAAAAGTTAATCCTTCCTGCTGGGCTAATAATTAGGTAAAACCAGTTTGAAGCAAGGGGAAATCAGTGGGTCTGGAGTTCAGAATGAATTAGTGAGGAAGGAGGCAAAATAAGGAATTACAGAGTTGCAATACAACTGCCAGGAACTCTACCTTCTGCTGGGTGGAAAGGGGAGGTGACAAGGAAACCCATTCAGGAGCCTTAACTTACAATCAGCAAGGAATCCTCAAACTCAGAATCAGATCCCCATCTCTCAGAAGGCTTTTTAATAAATCCAATGAATAACACTGCTGTTTATTGGTGAAACAGAGACCACTTAAAACTTGATACATTATAAAAAGTCTCCCCCTGAGCACTTCTGCCAGCAGCCTATTTTATACCAAGGCATCATCTAAATTCAGCATCTCCCCCCAAATTTGTATGATAAAAGAGAAACTCTACATTTCATTTGTTCATAGTGTGAGGATAGCTGCAACCCCCAATCAATATGCACCAATCAATAGGCATATTACCCAGAACACCAAGTGATAAACCTGGCAAAAACAAGAAGGAAAAGAAAAGCAGACAACTTCTCTTACTGGCACAAAATCATACTGTCATACTATGTGTTTCAGTAGAGAAGTATGTGGGTGAGCCCATTCATGGCCCTGGATTTTGTTGCTAGGAAAAGCGTCAGTGGAGATGGGAATATACCATGTATTGGGGCAAAAATGTATCCATATCACTAGGAATAAAGATGCTCCCATCCATCGTACCACCTTGTACAGACCTAAACACATACCCAAAGGCACTCAGTGTAACTAGTCTGAAATATACCAAGGCCAAGATTAGGTTTGTGAAGGGTCAATTACCACAGATTTGTTGGCCATGCTGCTGGTGCCACCTGCAGCCTGATAACCTGGGAGAGGTACACTCAATTAGCCACAAAACCTTAGGCCCCTTTCCATACTTTCACTGCAAAGAGAGCTCCTAGCATCATCCAAATACATACCAGTCTATCCCATCCCTTCATCTCCCCAGGACTAGAATTGAGAATTTTAGTGGAAGGAGCTAAAAAAATTCACAAGTCCAAATAGCCTATGGAAAACTGCATGGGATTTAAATAAGATGGGGTCAGGTGTGCTTTTCAATGCAGTCTTTACTAACTGTAGTACTCTGGGCAAGTTACCATGGTTTTCTTCAACTGTAAAACAGTAATAATGATATCTACCTCCCAGTATTGCTGTATGAACTAGAAAAATATATATTAAGTATTTAATATATTTTAAGGACTCAAAAGATAAGTTATTTTTTTCTGGAAATACAAGTTATATGGGCTTGAAGTATAATTTTTTCCCTATCTCCCTCCCTCTGCCTTGCTGTCTGCTCCTCCCTGTGTTGGTACATCTTTTGGGCATCTCAGGAATCACAGGAAAAGCAAGGGCCTGGAAGACACAAGAAGAAAGAGGAGGACAAACAAAAGGAGAAGAAGAGAGTAAGGACCAACAGCAACAGGTAATATCTACAGCACTTACGAAGTGTCAGACATTGTTCTAAGCTATTCATATTAATTACCTCATTTAGTATTCATAGGTGGTACCTATGAATATCGAAGATGTATAAAAGGGACAGGTCATTTAGTATTCATAGGGTGGTACAGGGTGTTACTGCAATTATCCCCATTATACAGATAAGAAAACTGAGGCACAGGGTGGAGAGTATGGGATTTGCCCAAAGCTACATAGTAAGTTCCAGAGCCAGGATACAAACCCAGGCAGAAATGGCCCCAGAATGTGCATTAGTGACAACTGTTTGTAGGACCCAAGAAGCAAATGGAACCTACTCAATTGAAGACATTAGAGAGATTTAAAGGGTAGACACTCCTCTTCTTCCTAGAGGCACTAGACATAACTTTGAATATAAAACAGGTAATCCATGGGCTTAAGGTATTCTGTCCTGACACGAAGAATACAGAAATGGCTGTGCTAATACATTCACTAGTTCAGAAAGGTACCCAGATAAACTTGTACCCTCTGCCATCTGTACCTCTTCAGATCAACTAATTCCAAATCATTGTGGAAACTGAGGAAGCTTGGCAGCAAGTTGGTTCCTGTCTTCCCTCCCATGTCCTCTTTAGTCTTTAGCAACAGAGAGGCATATGGATCAGTGTTACTGTTTGAGTGGTACCTATGAATATTGAAGAAGATGTATAAAAGGGACAGGTCAAGGCATCTTCACTGTCTAATCCTCAAGGGTGGAAATATAGCCAGACATCCTGGCCAAAAACTGAGGGAGACTTGGTTCAGATGTCAGGTTTTCTAGGTTCCCTCACAGAGAAGGTTTCTTGTTATTGTTGTTGTTGTCGTCGTCACAAGTGCACAAGTGTACAGGGTTAAAAGCAAGCATATTTCCAGGTGTTCAGCAATCCTCCAATCTGAAAAACCCCACAGAATTTAAATACAATCTTAGGTTAACAAGCTATGACTAAATGCTAGGTTCTGTACCAATTCTATAGTACAAATAATATGAATCCAAAATGTATGAAGACTAAGGATAGGAAACTCCATGGGTGGCACAAAAGAAGCTTCCCACTTCTGGGGACAACCAGGGAAATCTTACCGAGTTGACCACTAAAGACCAACTCTTCCTCCTCAGGAAGAAGAATAGAATGAATAGAAATTTGGGGCTACAGTGTGGACAAAGGGCAGGATACAGGCATTCCTACCACAGCGCTGCTGGGAATTATTCAGGAGGAAATAGAAAGAGCAGTGGGGAATTCTGTTAAACAGAGAAGGACCAGAATCAACCCAGTTATTCTTTCCTCTTAACCTTCCATGCTCCTGTGCCCTCTGGGGTCTTCAAATGTTCAAAATGGACTCTCAGGATATCAGTGAGTCAAAGCTTGATACTTGAGATCCTTGCATATCTCCAAATTTATCAGAGTTCTGTAAGACCTCCACGGGTTAATGTTTTGGTTATGTTGCTGAGGCATCTCAGTAGCTTCAATGTGACCAAGAGCTATGAAAGCCACAGTAAGCAAGCAAACTGGCCACCTAGCTGCTTAGATTCCAGGCCATTCAAAGCCAATTGCCAAGGGCAGTATAAGAAAGGAAGCTTATTTATGTGAATTAAATGCTAACCACTTTCTGGTCTTCTCCCCCTCCCTTCCTCTCTCTTACCCCACCCACTGGCTCTGGGGACAGCCATGTTGTCAGCAGCCCTATAGAGAGAGGCCCATGTGGCAAGGAATGGAAGCCTCCTGCCAAAAGCCTCCTGCCAACAGTAAGTGAACTTAGAAATAGATTTTCCAGCCCCAGTCAAATCTTTAGCACTGCAGCTTTGTCTGACAGCTTGATTGCAACCTCGTGAGAGGCTCTGAGTCAGAAACATCCATCTAAGTAGCTCCCAAATTCCTAACCCTCAGAATCCACATGAAATAATAAATGTTTCTGGTTTTCAGTTTCTAAGTATTCAGGTAATTTTTTATACAACAATGGATAACACAAATACTTGGGTAAGTCATATAGCTGAACTACAACAGTATGTCTGTTTCCCAAACCTATGCCCTTGCCATTGTGCCGTTCTGCCAAGTCTATAGTAGTTCTGCACTCCATAACTAATGGCTTCTGTTCTGGCTTCAAAAGAAACAAATCCAATCAAGCTAGCTCAAGTAAACTGAGGATTAATAAAGGAAACACTAAGCAAATCACAGACCTCTAAAGATAGGAAACAGAGTTTTGCTTTTAAAGGAGTGCCCAACAACTCATCCACCTATAAATAACATCTATAAATGATGGAAGGAAAAAAAAAAACAAACCATTGTGGGCTCCAGGAACTCAAAAAAAGCAGGCATATTTTGGAAGGCAGTCAAAATTGTAGCAAGAAACCAGCACTGAGTGAATTCCAGTTTTTTTCAGGTATTCCCTGAAGGCAGCCAGAATCATGGCCAAGATGGCATGGCTGAAATTCCAAGAAAAGGTCTGCTACTATTCTGGCTAGAGGAACCAGCTGAAAAAGTCCAGGAAAACTGCACAATCAGAGAGTAAAGAAAGAAGACAGTCAGGAAAAAGGAATACCAAATTCTGTGCTTAAGTAAAGCCTAAGTTTCTGCCTGATCCCTAAACCATGTATCAGTGGGCCTAATGGAAAGCAGCTAGTAGTTAAGGCTTAAAGAACTGAGCTCAGGTCTTAAATTCCACTCATCATCAGCGTTACAATTTTCAGTTTAAGTCAAACCAAGTTCATTCCCTGCAAAAACAAAACATCAATACTCTCTAGAGCAATATAGCAAAATCCAGAGTCTGTACAATATTCACAATGTCCAGTATAATGTAAAAATACTCAACATACAAAAAATGCGGCTCACTCTCAAGAGAAATTGTAAACAATAGATGCCAACTTCAAGATAGCCCATATAGTCACTTATGAGGGAAGAATTTTAAAATAGCTATTATAGGGGCGTCTGAGTGGCTCAATCAGCTAAGCGTCCAACTTCAGCTCAGATCATGATCTCACAGTTCACGAGTTCGAGCTCCACGTCAGGCTCTGGGCTGACAGCTCAGAGCCTGGAGCCTGCTTCAGATTCTGTGTCTCCCTCTGTCTGCCCCTCCGCTGCTCGCACTCTGTCTCTTGCATTGTCTCAAAAATAAATAAACAAAAACAAAAAAATTTTAATAGCTATTACAGGGGCACCTGGGTGGCTCAGTCGGTTAGGCATCTGACTTCCGCTCAGATCATGATCTCAGGGTTCACGAGTTCGAGCCCCACATCAGGCTCTGTGCTGACAGCTCCGAGCCTGGAGCCTGCTTCATTCAGATCTTGTGGCTCCCTCTCTCTCTCTGCCCCTCCCTCGCTTGCATTCTCTCTCTCTCTCAAAAATAAATAAACTTAAAAAAATTTTTAAATTAAATAAAATAGCTATTATAAGCATACTCAGTGAGGTCAAGGAAAATACACTCATAATGAACAACAGAAACTTCAGCAGAGAAGTAGAAAATATTTTTTAAATGGAAATGTTAGAACTGAAACACAAAACATCTGAAATTAAAAATTCAATAGATGAGCCTAATGGCAAATTTAGGATGAAAGGAAACAGTGAATTTGAAGATGAATCAATAGAAATCACTCAATTTGAATAAGAGAGATGGAAAAAAGTTGAAAAATTTTAACAAACCCTCAGGGACCTGTGAAATAACTTCAAAATGTATCACTGAGAGAAAGAATAGGGCAGGAAAATATTTTTAAAGAAAAAGAAATACCAGAAACCATCCTAAATTTGTGAAAGACATAAATTCACAGATTCAAGTTCAAAAAATCTTAAACAGAATTAATTTAGAGAAATCCATGCCTTAGCACATTCTAGTCAAACTGTTGACCAGCAAAGATAAAGAGAAAAAAATTTCAAACAGAGAAAAACATTACATTATGTGTAAGAAAACAAAAGAGAAGTTACTATAGACTTCACCAAAACCATGGAGGCTAGGAAACAGTGGAACATCTTTTATGTTAAAAGAAAATAACTGCCAATGTGGAATTTCAAATTAAGCAAAATACCCATCAAGAATTAAGTGAAATAAAGACACTTTCAGATTTAAAAAAAACAAACAAACAAACAGGAATTTGTCACCACCAGACTTGTACTAAATGTACATTAGAAAAATTAAGATAAATAAATAAAGATTGAGGGAAATGATACCAAAGGGAATCTTGGATTTTCAGGAATGAATGAATAGCATTGTATACAAATAATAGATATATGTAAATATAAAAGACTTTTAAATTTTTTGTTGAATACATATGACTATTCACAGCAAAAAGTACAGTATCGTCTTGTGGGATTTATAACGCATGTAGGTATGATATAAAAACAACTATAACTTAAGAGTATGGTAGGATAGAGAGTAAATGAACCTATACATTACAATACTCTCTTTTTATTACCTTTTTTTTTTTTTTTTAGACATTTAGGGTTTTATTGTTTACTGTTTGCACTACTGAATAATGCTGTGACGACAATCATTGTTATTAAAGTTTACTTCTATTGTTTCAGACTATTCACATAGGTTTGAGTCCTAAGAATAGAGTTATTCAGGCCCATGTAGGATCATTTTAAAGATCTTTTTATTACTTAACACTACATACACTATGAATAGTTAAGAGTGGATAGACCAAATTTTTTTTAAGTGATCAGGAGTATAATTATAAACCAATAAATAACTGAAATGGAAGTTAAAATATTAAAATAATCCAAAAGAGAGCAGGATGGGAGAAAGGGGGGAAATGGGTTAAAACACACACACACACACACACACACACACACACGCGCGTGCACACACACACACAAATAAAATGGTAGACCTCAATCTAGCCATATCAATAATTACATTAAATGTTAATGAGTTAAACATTTCAATTAAATCATCAGAATTAAATCATCAGAAATTAATCATCAGAATTAAAAAACCAAGACCCGATTAAATGCTATCCATAAGTGACATGTTTTTAAATATAAAATGTTTAAAAGTAAACACAAAAAAAGACACACCATGTAAAAAAGAATAACCAAAGTAAAGCTGAAACGGCTATAATAATATCAGATAAAATAGATTTCAAGAGTATTACCAAAAAAAAATGAACATTTCATAATAAAAGAGCCAATTGATCAGAAAAAGCATAGACATCATAAATGGGCATGTGCCAAATAAATACAGCCTTAAATTACAAGAGTTGAACACTGACAACATGAAAGGAAGATATAGATGATGCTTCAATCACAGTGAGAAAATTTAACACCTCTCTTTCAGCAAATGACAGAAAAGTTAGACAAAACCAGTAAATACATAGAATAGAATAACTGGACCTATCATTGATTTATACCTAATTTGTATTTATAAAACATTACACCCAACAACTGCACAATACACATTTTCAAGTATATATTGTAAATGCACCAAGATAAACCATTACGTTAAACCATCATGCAAAGCTTCAATAATTTCAAAGGACTGAAGTCATACAAAGAATGTTCTTTGGATACTAAAAGATTAAGTTATAAATCAATAACAACAATATAGCTAAGGTGATCACAAATGTTTGGAAATCAGACAACAGCTTTCTTAATAACCCAAGGGTCAAAAAAGAAATTAGAAAAGAATTAGAAAATATTTGAAATGGAATGATATTCGTGGGGTGAGGCTAATGCAGTAGCTGGAGGAAAAATTATGGTTTTAAACACTTCTTAGAGAAACAACAGGAATCATCTACAATTAGTGACCTCTGGAAAAAGGAGAACAAAGTAAGTAAGCCAAAGCAAGTAAAAGGAAATATAAAATTCAGAGCAAAAAACAATAAAACAGAAAAAATAAATAGAATTAATAAAGCCAAAAGCTTCCTCTATGATAAGGATAAACAAAATTCCTAAAGCTCTAGCTGGACTGAATTGGAAGTGGAGTGGGGAAGAGGACACAAATGACCAATATTGGGAATAAAAAAGAGGTTACAACTATATAGATACTACACATATTAAAATGCTAAGAATTACAGTTTTCTGTTGAAAAATTGACAACTTAATAAAATAAATATATTCCCTGAAAGCTAGTGAAGTACAATCAAGAAGAAATGGATAACTTGACAGCTATTAAGAAAATGAGTCTTTGCTAAAAATCCTTCCCATGAAGAAAATCTCTAGTCACCCTAGTGACTTCTACCAGACATAAAAGAAAGAAAATCATACTAATTATACAAAAATTCCTACAGAAAATAGAAGAAAAGAATGACATCATCTTGATGCTAATCCATACTGAGATATTACAATCAAAGAAAAACTATAGATCCATATGCTTCAGGAACACAGATGCAGAAACTCTTAGCAAACTTTCAGCAAATCAAACCCAGCAATATATCAAAAGAATAATACATCGTGACTAAGTGAAGTTTATGCCAGTAATGCAAGGTAAAAAGAAACCAATGCGATTCACCATATTAACAAAATAAAGGAGAAAAATTATATGCAGAAAAACTCCCTTGTCAAAACCACACCCATTCATGATAAAAATTCTGAGGCAAACTCTGAATAGAAGGAAACTTCCTCTATGTGGTAAAGACATCTAGAAAAAAATCTTTAAAGCCAGTATCATACTTACTGGTGAAATAATGTTTTCCTCTTAAGATCAGGAAGAAAGTAAGGATGCCTGCTGTCACTAGTTCTACTCAACACTGCTGGTGTTAGCCATTGCAATACATTGACAAAAATAAAAAAAATCAGAAAAATCAGAAAAGAAATAAAACTGTCTCTATTTTCAGAGGATATGATTATTTATGTAGAAAATCTTCAAGAAGATACAAAACAACTACTATAACTAATGAGTGAATATAGTAAGATCTCAGGATATGGAATTAAAACTTTAAAATCAAAACTGAAAATCAAACAATTGAAAACCTGATAATCAAAATTAATTGAATTTTATACCAACAGCAAACAACTGGAACACAAATTTTTCAAATTTCATTTATAATAGCACCAAAAAATGGTAATATCCAACAAAAGCCATATAGGACACCTACACCAAAATAAATATACAGAATATTACATTTGGTACATCCAAATTTACCTATGGTTTCAACATAATGCCAATTTAAATACCAGAACTTTAATATAAAATTAGAAGGTGATTATAAAATATACGTATATAAATCAAAATCACTTAAAATATAAAAACCATTTTTGAAAAAGAACAAAGTTGGCATTCTTACACTGATTTCAAATAGAGTTACTCTGAAGACACAGTCACCACGACAATAATACAAAAGGATAAACATGTAGTTCAATTTGTACAGCATATCATATGGAATCAAGAAGAAGATTCATACCATGGTCAATTTTCAACAAAAATACTGTGACAATTTAATGCAGAAAGAAAATTTTTTACCAAACTGCTGAAACAACTACATATGCATAAGTGGGAAAAGAAACATGGACACTTCCCTAATACCATAAACAAAAATTAATTAAAATTTCCATATATCTAGATGTAATGCAAACAAGAGAAACAAAGGAGAAAAATACTTGCAGCCCTGTGGTAAGGAATAATTACAACAAAACCCCACAAACTATTAAAAGAAATCGGTAAATTGGATCTTATCAAAATTTAAAACTTTTGCTCACCAAAAGACAGTCTTAAGATATGAAGAGATAAGCTACATAGTAGAAAATATTTGCATTATGAGAAAGAACTAGTATTGGAAATTCATAAAGAACTATAACAACTCAATAATAAGAAAAATGACGATTAAATTGTAGACAAGAAGCTTGAGTAGACACTTCACAAAAGAATGCAAACAAATGGATGGTCCACACATGGGGAAGAAACTGATCAAATGACAAGTAATCACAGAAATCCAAATTAAAATCAGTAATAGCCACTTTCTGGAGGCAGCAATGACAGAGGAAGAGCTACCTTGTGCTTATCAAAGACCTCAGTGAATGCTCCCTGCCCAGTTCTATGGTGTGATCTTGACAAGACTCTCACAATGTTGCCTCTGGGTCCACTTCTCCAGCACACATTCTCCATCCCAGCAATTCCATAACAACCCAATTTTCTACTGAAATCTTCCAAAGTTAGTTTCTCTTACGTTAAATTAAGAACCATGTCTCAATCAAAAAGCTGCTTTCCAAAAATTATTTACTTAGAAAACTAACGAAATTCGGACAGCATCCATTTTAATTTTTAGAGAAAATAAGGACAACATTAAGCAAGTAAAAGTTGAGAATATCCAGTGCCAGATGCAATAAAAAACAAGTGAAATACAGGCAGAGACATAAAGATAAGCTTGCGGAGATGAGAAGGCAACAAAAAAATGACAAAACAGAGCCAAAATCTGCATTAGAAGCAAAATACATAACCGTAGACACTGTAGAAAATCAGTGGTATAAAAATTCGTGGCATAAGAACAAATTTCAAAAGTCCTTTAAGAATGCAAAGGACAGAAAAGAAAACAAAAAGAGAGAAGATACAGAGGGTAGGGACTAGAAATGAAATCAACACACAATATTTCTAAAAATAAGAGAAGACAAATAGAAAAGAAAAAAATCAAAGATTTAAAGGGAGGGAGGAAAACTGGGCAACACTGAAGAAAAATCTGTATCTACTGAACAAAAGGATTTGTTAAGTATTAGTCAAAACTGATGAAAAGAGACCAACAGGAAAAAAAAAATTGTCCAACAGACAATACAGTGTGAAATGTTAATAAAATCCTAGTCAACAGCTTAAGTGGAATTTTATTGAAATTTGTTAAAATAACTCTAAAGTTCACCCAAAATATAAAACTGATAGAAATAACTAAAAAGTTTAGAGAAGGAAAAAAAAAAAAAATGAAGTAGTACCTGCCAATAGTAAATCTACCAAAGTAAAGCATACCACAGAGCTACAGCAATCAAGTGTGTGAGAGGTGTTTTTAAAATCAGAGAAACATATCATGATACCCAGAAGTAAGACTCTAGTAGGTTAAAAAATAATAATAAGGAATGATAACATCACAAAGAGTAGGAAAACAAAGAATTAGTCAAGAAATCAACCAGGTTTAGGAAAAAATCCAGTTAGCTCTTTACATCATGCCTTATTAAAAAAATAAAATTCAGATGGAAGAAAGAGCTAAGGGTAAAAAATGAACTCAGAAAATATTAAGAAGAGGGGTGCCTGGGTAGCTCGAGGTTAAGTATCCAACTTAGGCTCAGGTCATGATCTCAGAGCCCCTCCCTCATTCACACTCTGTCTCTCTCTCTCTCTGGTTCTCTCAAAAATAAATAAACATTAAAAAAGAAAAGATGTTAAGAAGAAAAATATATATGAATATGTGTTTGTTTTCAGGTTAAAGGAAACTTTTACATTTTTCTCATAAAAGCAATGGAGGCATTCTCCAGGGTAAGTGGCTAAAATGCCCATATAATAATTCAAATCTTGCAGTGTATATTTTTAAAGTAGAAATAGGATTAAAAGGTAAATATAAAACTAGAAGATTTAATACCCTTAATAAATAAGAGCTCTTATAAATCAATATAAGAACTGCCCCAATAGAAACAGAGACAAAAGGCACACATAAATTAAAAGCAATAAACTAAGTGATTAACAAATAGAATAAAACATCTCCTATCACAAGGAATCAAAGAAATATAAATTTAAAACAATGAAACATTTTTTAAGCACCAATTTAGCCTTATTATTTCCTTCCTAACACTTACTGCAATTTGATTACCTATTTATCATCTGCCTACTAAACATTAATCTCCTTGAGGGCAAGGTCTTTCTACAACTATGTTTTTAGCACTGAACCCAATGCCTGGCATGGATGGTTGATCAGTACATGTTTATTCCGTAATTAACAGATTTATTTTTTCATCATTACTAATTTATTAACAAACACTTTCATGGCACTAAATGCCTGGCATAGTTCTGTGCTATACAAATATCAACACATCATTCTGAGACCAACTTACTAAAGTCTATTTTTATCACCAGTTTACAGACTGAAAGACTAAGGAGCAGATTCATGAGACAACTAATCCAAAGTTATTCAGCTGGTAAATAATAGAATGAGGGCTCAAGCCAAGGCATTTTGATTCCAGTCTCCATGCTCTTAAGCACTATACTCTCAATCCAATAGAACATAGTATATCATATGGATTATCATATGATCCTTTTCAGCAACCTCTTCTGTGATCTCGGGTAATTTCAAGAAAATCTTAGTGACCATAAATGACTCATGTTGTTAGGTATAGACCAACCATTTTAGCAAATTTTTAAGAGGTATTTATAGCTCTCTAGTCACTTCATTACTTGCACCTGTGTTTGTGTGTGTGCACCTTATTTTTTAGTTTTCAATAAACTTATGTTAGAACAGCTTTAGATTTACAGAAAAATTGTGAAGATATACCACACACCATTGGTATGGCAAATTTGTGCAAATGATTACTATTGATACATTGTTATTATCTAAAGTTCATAATTTGTTCAGATTTCCTTAGTCTTACCTAACGGCCTTTTCCCCATCCAGGATACATTACATTTAGTTGTCATGTCTCCTTAAGTTTTTCTTGACTATGATAGCTTCACACGCTTTACTTGTTTTCAATGACTTTGACAGTTTTGAGAAGTACTGGTCAGGAATTTTGTAAAATTTCCTTCTAATGGGATTTGCCTGATGAATGATTATACAGTACTGGGTTCAAGGATTTAGAATAAAAGATTTAGTTTTAATGATTGTGACCAAGAGTGACAAAGGTGCATTAAGAAGAGCATTCTCATATAGTGTGAAAGTAAAACCTGCTACACCTTCCTTAGAAATAATTTTAGCGAGGGGCACCTGGGTGGCTCAGTCAGTTAAGTGTCCAGCTTTGGCTCAGGTCATAATCTCGCAGTTCATGTTGGGCTCTGTGCTGACAGCTCAGAGCCTAGAGCCTTCTTCACATTCTGTGTCTCCCTCTTTCTCTTCCCCTTTCCCATTCATGCTCTCTCTCAAAAATAAACATTCAAAAAAAATTTTTTTAGTAATTTTAGCAGTATGATGATCATTAATACAACCAAGTGATTTCATTTCTAGGATCACTAAAAACATAATCAGAGATGAGGGCCAGGACTCAGCTCTCTGATCTATACATAAGAGGAATTGGAATAAATACATCTATTTTAAGACCCATAAATAGGAAAAAAAAAAAAAAAAACCTAGAAGTTCTTCAAAAGTCACAGTGTTTCTCCCTAGGTAATGTATTATCTGTTTTAAATTCTGGATGTTTTTAAATTTTCCTACCGTGAACACATATTTACCATCAGAGAAACAATTTTTTTTTTTTTTAAAGAAAATCACGTTAAGTACATACTTTAGCCCTGAATACTCTCTGCATGACAGTGCTGAGGTAACGGGCTGCCATCTCCTGCATTCACGATGCTTGAACTCTGCCACAGATCGGCCCAGTTATCTGGACCCAAGCCCTCTCCGGGACACACAGGCCAGGGGTCTTTCTACCAGAGTTTCTATTTAATAGTTGACATTAGGACTATTTCCTCTTTACATCTGTGACCTGGCTCATGGAATCCTGGTATTGTTAGATCCATGATTTTTCCTTTAGTCCCTATAGATCAAGCCCTTATCTTGATAGTTCTTCCAAAATTTGGTCAACCAGTATTTCCCCAAACTTAAATTCCACTACTTTCCTTATGGGTGGTTTGTCTACTAAGTTTTTTGAGGACCCAGCCATATCTAATTTATCTTTTCACTTACTGCACTTAACAAGTGAATCAGATTAATTTTTCCCACTATTGCCCTGAATAAGCCTCACTCATTCCTGCCTCTGCACCTACTTGTACCATTCCCCCTGCTTCACCTAGCTCTTTGGCCTTCCCTTACTATGCACATCACTGCCAGCCCTTCAGACTCCAGCTAATTCTGTGTCCCTCCATTAATTCTCCCCTACTAATTTGTCCTCCTCTGGTGTCTGCTTCTTCTGATTTCCTAAGGTTCTATTTGTATATTATTACACACCCTCTTACAGCATCCCCTGCTAATATCAAGTCTACTTGACTCATTTAGTGGAAAGTCCTAGAATTTGATATAGAGCTAAAGTCACGAACCAACATTGGAGACCACGTGGGAGGCTGCAGTCAAGTGATTTATGCTCTTTAAGCCTGTGTTTACCATCTGTAAAATGGGGTCTGTGCAAAGATCAACACAAATAATACATATAAAAAAGAAGGCAAAAGAAAATACTCCTTATTATTACTGTTACCATTATTAAATCCTTTCTCCCCCAGAGTTAATAGTTTCCTGATACCATATCCCTCCTCTGTATCTTCCAAAGCATCTCATCCAGTATTTCCCACATATCACACTGATTCTGAAGTCAGAAGACATGCCTTATTATTATAGGACCTTAATCAAGTCACTGGACCTCTCTGAGTTTCCCTGTGAGATAGTACAAGTCATATTACCATATTTCCCCTATTTATCTCACACCATTGTTGAAGGCAACAAATGATGATGCACAAGTACTTGATAATCTATAAAACACACATTACCTGTAAAATGTGACTGTTAGATTTAATTATCAAACACAGTATATACCTATTGACTTGAATTACCCTTGGTCTCTTTTCAAATTCTATTTAGTACATTGTACCCCACTAGTCTTCCCATGAGACAAAAAGAAAAGCTCCCTCCCTGAGCTATACTCCTACCAACTCTGAACTATCATACCCAACATCAGACACTAGCTTCCTTCTGTCTTATGGGCACTACGGTTCACACAACTGATCATGTCCTCCTCTGTTTGGCTACAAGGAGCCCAGGTCCAAACATGCCCACTTCTAGCAACTATACAAGACCTCTGAGCATGCTGTCTTATACTATGCTCCTGGCTTCATCTTTTTCTACTTTACTTTTCCCTATACTTTCCATTTTCTCTTTTACCTTGTTACATGTAACTCTAAAAGCCATCCAAATTCCTTCTGAAATGAAAAAGAACAAAAATATTCAATCAAAGCTCCATTTATTTGCTAAAGACAATGTCCTGCTTTCTTATTGCAAAGGGCTAGGATTCCACAGCAACCATGACAGTCTATGTAGTCATTCATGAGCTCAATGGCAATAGGAATGACTGTGGTAGACTTTTCACAAAAATTCACAGTGGCTTCCTTCCCTGTGTGACTTCACCTTTGCAATGTGAGTTTGTAGCAACTACCATCAAAAACATGGAAGCTCTTTCCCTACCCCTTGACTGTAGGTGGGTTTTGTGACTTGAGTAGATAAGAAAGCAGCAGAAGTAATGTGATGGTTCTGAGACTCCAGGGAACTTGAGAAGTTCTCTTCTCTTAGAATCCCATCCAGCCGTCAAGTGCCCAAGCCCAGGTTACCCTGATGGATAATGAATGACATGTGACCCAGTGACCCCCATTTCCCCAACCAAGTCCCAAAAGCAGAGCCACCTAGCTAACTGGAAGTTCATGCAAGACTACGGCCATCCCAGACCAGAAGAACCACTTGGCTGGGCCTAGTCCTACTTGCTAATCCACAGCATCATAATCTAAATAAATATATGTTTGTTGTTTCAAACCACTATATTTGGGGAAAATTTGTAAGCAGTAAAAGTCAACTTATGCAGTAGCTGAGAACATTCACAGGGCTGGAAAATAATAATTCAGCCGAAGGAAAATAATCATTTGAGAGTTGTGAATACTACAAAGATATAAAATATAATCAGAATCTTTTTAGGACCATCATCTTGGACTCCATGACTCCATTACATACAGGAGCAAATCATAGCAACTTATCCTCATGAAAAATGCAATTCACTTGAAGGACACAAAAAACAATCATCATTACCAACCAATATGTATCCAGAGCTGGCTGAGTGCAAGAGGCTAACCACAACCCTCAGCGTCCTCTAGGGTCCCCATTCCCCAGGCCTTTCTATATTTCTGTGTGCTTTTACAACTCACAAATCTTGGATTTCAGACACGACAGGTATCGGGCAGAAATCTACTGCTAAAAGATGATTCCTAGGACAAGAAATTCCAAAGCTGCCTGTATTTAACAAGATCCGAGAAGAGATACAGAACAGCGGTATAACAGAATGCTAAGAGAACAGTCCTTGCACTGAGACCTGAATCCAGCTCCATACCTTGCAAGGTTATTTACTGGGCTTGAACTTAGGAAATCTTGTTCACTTCTGGTGTTTCCAGTTACCCTCTTCAAAATGAGTTCTTTTTAGTCTTAAAAGTAATTTTTAGACTAAAGGACAAGAGTTAAGGCATAATTGATTTTTTTGAGCAAGTTACTTAGCCTATCGGACCTTCAGTATCCTAACCTTTAAAATGGGTTTAGTAAAACCTCCCCTACAGCATTCTCTGTATATAAAGCACAAAGCACAGTGTTGACATTCAAGAGTAGACACATAGTCGACACTCAATAAACAGAAGCTAGTTGGAAAAATGTTTGCTTTGCTGTTCAGACCATGTATTTTCTGCTGGAATCCTACAGATAGCTCAGTATTGAGAATTTTTGAGTTTTCTACTATTCTAATAAGTCCTTTTTACTGAGAGTACTATGTCAAGAATACTATAGTAGTAGTATTGGTAAGCCACAGAACTAAAAAAGCATAGAATGTTAGAAGAAAAAAAAATGTACCTTAACAAACCTCTAGTCTCAAAATTACTAATTTTTAGGACTACAAAGAACAAAGCTCCTCATTTTGCAAATGATTCAAATGAGGCTCAGTGAATGAGTGAAAACTCTAGAAGTGAGCCCAGGGTTTCCAAACCCCAAATCCACTTCTTTTTCCACAATTCAGAACATCATCATCTTCACCCCAGGAACTTAGTAAATATTTGACCATGATGATAACAAAAAAATCTCCACATACATGTATCTCCTAGAAGAAATGTTCCCAAGTTCTTTCTCATCCATCCTTTTGGCCAGAAATCCAGATTAGCTTCTGTCACTGCCATATCATCAGGCCGGCTTCACTCAAGACCCACTCATTGTCTGCAAATGTTGCTATAATTAAATCCAAGTGGCCACTGTGAGTTATCATCACGTACCCTCTCCAGCCATTAGTCAGATTTTCAGGGCTGCAGTTCTTTCTAAAGAGGTCACTCACTTCTCTTTCCCCTTGGCTATCCCAGCAGGTTTTTTCTTTCCATTTCTTGGGCAAGGAACTTTTAATCCAAACTCATTTTCAGGCAATGGGCCAACCTTTCCATTTGTCCCAGTGACCTTACAGCAGCCAGAAAGTCTCACCAGCAAGGCTGCTGAGCTGACGAGGGGAAGTAGGGGGAGCTCCGAAGCAGCATTTCTTCAGATGCTGAGCAGAGGACTGGGGGCTGTTTTTAATAGAGTGCAGGACTGTTGTCACCATCAGTACCACCGACATCAGAATCAGAAACCCCTTGTGTTTATGTAGCACAGTACCATACTTCGTCGGCCTGGATGTTTACAATAATCCCTCCAGCCAGGGTAAAGAAAACTGTAGAATCTTTGAGGTGAATGGGATCATTAGAATCACTGGTCTAAATTCCTCACCTTACAAATGAGGTATGTGAGACCCCATGAGGGAAACTGACTAGCCCAAAGTCATTTAGTGAGTGAATAGCAGAATACATCTAGACTCAGTTCTTCCATCTGAAGGTCAGTGCAGGAAGCATCTCACTCTCTGCTCCTAGGATCTTGGAAGACTAATAAGCAACTATAATGGAATATGTCTTGAGGCGGTCCTCTGAGAAACCACCTCCCCACCATTTCTAGTCATGACTCACTTGGGTCTGACCGTGCTTCCAGTTCCAAGGATGATAAGCACATGACCCAGACCTGGATAATTAGCACACACCCTCCTGCTGGCCAGTTATTGGTTTGGGGATAATTATATGATCTAAATAAGGCCAAGGAGAATCACCCCAGAATTTTTGCTAGAGCTTTCAGAAAAGAATCTACTCTGTGTCCCCTACTGTATGAAAGTCCTGAGTTACTAGAGGATATCTTTGCCACTAGTTCAAAAAAGCCTTCCTTAGAATCAGTCCAACACAGTGACATTATTTGAGCACCTGGATTCAACCATGTCTGAAGACCTAGACTTTTCAATTACATGTGTCAATAAATTTTACTTTTTTTTTTTAAGACAGTGTTGTCATTTGTGGCCAAATGAATCCTGACTAATATACCAACTTTTCTCAGTCACTTTCAATCATGAATGAAATGTTAAGACTCCCTTGATGCATCCCAGCTTTTAACATAATCACTGGCAACATGAGTACCCTTTCCCCTATCCACTTACACACCTATACCCAATGGACCCCCTAAATGGAATTGTTCCCTGACTCTTCCATAGTACTAACACATTAATAAATTATTACCAGGCACCACTTTTTGCATTATCTCTGACTATACTGCCATGAAATTCTTTAAAATCCCCATCAGGAAAAAATATATATAAATGAAACGAGGGCTTTTAGGACCCTGGTTTACCCAATGTAAAACAGCCCATTTGTGAGGAAGTAAGCATCCAGTCCATCATCCCATTGCCTTGGTGCACACCCCCCTCCCAGCCAAAGGGTAGTATTAATGATATCCACTCAGACAGGACAATCCATTTAAAACAAAGCATGCTAAAAAGTCATGACAGTATTTTTTTTATTTACTACAAAGAGCTGCCCTGAGAAAACAAAATACTACTATTAAAACTACCTCAGCTATCACATCAGCTTGGTGCTTTCCAAAAGATCCATCTTCTAGGTGATGGAAAAGATTCTTAGAGAAATTAATAAAGATGCCCCAAGTGTCACCAAATGTTCACATTCGCTGTGGTATGGAACGTGAGACTGCAACCAAACAAAAGAAAGAGGAGGAAGAGGAACAGAATTATGTGTTGAAAAGATAAAGCATCCAGCACCAGCATTCCACTTGAACAAAAGCTTTACTAATAGTTGTGACTTGTGGACTCTAAGAAAACAGAAGTTTGGCTATCAAAGCAAGTCAGGAAAAGAAGCCCTCCATCCTACTATGAACATGCCAGTTTCTCAGTGTACAGTGTGGCATCAGATGCTAATAAGCCCATGAGTTATTTTTGAAGTTTTGCATCAGAGCCAAAATTAGGCTTCATGGAAAGGAAGGAAGGAAGGAAGGAAGGAAGGAAGGAAGGAAGGAAGGAAGGAAGGAAGAACATATGGATCTAGATATTGCTTCTTAATTCATTTTAGACCCAGATGATGCTCACCCTTTTGCAATCACCAATCTGAGAAAATTAGGCACATAATGGGTTCTAGAAAAAATATATACCCCTAACTTAAGACAAATAGCATGCTTAGCCTCAAAATACATTGCATGCAAACAACCAGAGGAGTTTTAGTATCAGGACCCAGGCACACATTGGAAGAAAACCAAAGAATGAAAAAGAGCATACAGGAATAATTCAGGAGTCCGAGTAAAGAATCCACACCTATGTTTAGGCTAACTCCACTCTGTTCAATTGCATTCACGGAACTTTCATCCATTCTTTAAATATTAAGTTCCTCTGGTCCTCTAATCATGGGCTGAGTACGCCATGTGAACAAACAAGGCAGGGTCTCTATTATCCTCATCATGCTTACTGTCTAAAGAAAAAAATACATATTAGTAATAAACATTAACAAGTATCGTTCCAATTTTTTTGTTACTGCCAAAACAAGCTACCCCAAAGCATGATGGCTTAGAGGATCCACCATTGTATTATATCTCCCAACACTGAGGGTCAGGAGTTCGGGGAGGGTTTAGCTAGGCAGTTCTGTGCCACGTGGTGTTGATGGAGATCACATAACAATATTCTACTGGCAGATACAAAGAAGTCTGAAGGGTACGAAGTAGCTCACTAACATGCCATAGGCCTTGACAAGGATGGCTGGAAAACCGGGCTCAGCAGGGAGAGGTGAACAAGTGCCTCTACAAGCACACTCTGGCATGTCAGTGTCAGGGTAATCAGGATTCTTGCTCAGTAGCTGGGGGCTCCCAGAAAGTGCTCCAAGACATGGGAAGTAGAAGCCACCAATTTATTAAGGTCTGGGCCTGGAAACTCTCACATCATAACTTTTGCCATGTTCTATTGGCCTAACAGTCATAGAGCCCACCCAGATTCAATGAAAGGTCATAGGGATCCCACTCTTACTGATAGAAGAGATAGGAAGGAATTTGAAGCTGTATTTAGTCTACCCCAAATATATAAGTCACAGTTGTGAAAAACACTATGAAGGATGAGAACATGAGGGGGACTTAGAGTGGATGAGCAGGCAGCCATGAGCTCTCTCTAGCTCCGAAGCGTAAGTGGTCATACTTTAAAAAGTACAGCCCATCTTCATCACACAACTATATCCCATCTTCAACATTATATCCATGCCCCCACCCCAAAAACACCTGTCTTTGTGGAAAAAAATTTCAACAAGGTATTCTGTGCTTTTCTAACTCCCTGAAAGACAGGCACAGGCTTCAAAACTACTGAATTCCTTCTATTCTCTGAGGAGTGAAATAAATTATATCCCTGAGAATTTATTTAATGATATGGAACAGCAAATTCCACTCTGAAATCAAATACAACATCTGTAATAGTACAATAAAATAATAAGCAATTGGGAAGAAAAATTTGTTACTAAATATGAATATCTGGAAAAGAATAATTTGTCATCTTAACGTACAGAACATTAGATGCTACAGAATTGCCATAAATGGCATTCACTTTCTATAATGAAAGTAAATATTTTAACTTAAAATTCCCAGGTATTTATGCTTAACATAAAAATTACATAGCTGGTGGGGCGCCTGCGTGGCTCAGTCGTTTGAGCATCCGACTTTGGCTCAGATCATGATCTCTCAGTCCATGAGTTCAAGTCCCACGTCAGGCTCTGTGCTGACAGCTCGGAGCCTGGAGCCTGCTTCCGATTCTGTGTCTCCCTCTCTCTCAGCCCCTCCCCCCGCTCATGCTCTGTCTCTCTCTGTGTGTCAAAAATAAACATTTAAAAAAAAATTACATAGCTGGTATATGTGCATGTGTAATACAATCCATCTGTATACTCAGCTTCCATTCACACAGTAGCATCTACTTTGTGCCAGGTCCTTTCATTGTACACCATCCTAATACACGAATTCTGCAAATGGTAGAATTCCTTACATGATTGAGTCTGTCCTCTCCTCTCTCTTACACTGCCGCTGCCCTAGTTCAAGACTGCTTCAGTCTTGCCAGGACTGTTAGAACAACCTTCCTCCCATCCTTTCTGTCCTTTCTCTCCAGTACGTTCTCAAATGGCCCCCCAGGGGGATCTTTCTAAAACCCTCACCACAGGATAACATCCAAGCTCCAAAGTCTAACGGCAAGGCCCTCCACAGGCAGGTTATGATCACTCTCTCCAGCCTCATCCTGACCGCCCCAGACACTCGCATGTCCTGTGGTTCTGTAGTTTTGCCCACACTTGTCTCCTTTATTTCTGCCAGCTTATCCTTCAAGCCTCATCTCAAAATTTGCCTCCTCTAGAGAATTTTCCCCAGGCTCCTGTTCTCAGCTCTGTCACAGCCTAATGACAGCATATTAAACCGTCCACTTTGTCTGTCCCTGACCTCCATCTTCAGCCTGGGGCTGTATCTTCTTCACCTTTTTATCTCCAGTGACCAGCGAGGCCTGGCCCAACATCACCAACATCATAAACAGTGTGGAATATCTTCTCCTTTAGACCCCAGATAACCTTCTAGAAGGTTGGTTTTCCGGCTTGAGAAAACTTCAGCTTTCTTGAAACATCCAAAAGCCATGATGCCAATAGGGATATAAAGAAAAATATATATTTTTAAGTTCACTTCAACTCTTAAATTTTTTTTCCTATTAAGCAAAGGATTCTTCTTCACCATCACTTATTTGACTCTATGTTAACATCTGATATAACCTGCCTATTTTTTAAGTTCCAAAGTTCAGGTGCTGGGAATTTGTTTGCCAAATCTAATCCCAGTACATTTGATTACACTGACTTTTCAAACAGTCCCTGAAAATGGCTTCTTTTGAGGAGTCTGGTGTTCCCTGTGACACCAAAAACTGACCAATGACATGAGAGAGAAGTAGAGATCACACAGTGAGCACTCCAGAACTCTGCCATTTCCTAACACTGGGACCTCAAGCAAGTTAATCTCTCTATACACCTCACCTTCCCCATCTGGAAAATGGGGACTATAGGAAGATAATAACTGTCCCACAGAATTTAGTGAAGCAATGAATGTAGAGCGTTTATTTAGCACAGCAAATAACACCCACCTTGCTCTCCTCCTCCATTCCCAGGTAAACATGAGAGAAGAAAGCAGGTTCCCACAAGCAGAATACACAGATGAGCAGCCAGTTGGGCTCTGCCACCCAGTCCAGATCCAGCCCACATACAGGAACTCACTTTCTCTGGTCTATAGTCACCTTTGCTGACTGGGATTCCCGGGGAGGAACTCCTGAGGGAGGAGAACCCAAAGACACTATATACTAGTAGGTACTGGTTTCTCTGTGGTTGTTCAGCCGGGCTGCGGTGTCACAAAAGGCAAACAGGTTCTCCCCATTGTCACAATAGCTTCCAGCAATGAAACCCATCTGCCTCTCCTGTGCAGTGCATCTGGAGGGACCCCCTTCCCCAGACATCATCACCTGACACACTCCTTTAATACCACCCAAGAGTCTCCAAACACAAAGGAAACCTGGGTCCACCTCAATAAATTTCAGGCTGCATTCCAGCATAATTGGTTAAAAGCAAGTTGCTTCTATTAAGATTGCTTCAGGGGGACAGCAGTAAGGAAACTGCAAACAATCAGAGGTCAGGAATCAGAGGGAATTTAAAGATCATCAGGAGAGAAATTATGACTTGTTCAAGGTCATACAGCAAATTAATGCCCAAGATGGGAATGGAGACCAGTGTTCTTGAAGCCAACTCCAATATTTTTGCCCAATGGGACACTGAGAAGATGATGATGATTGAATACACTTTGTGATTTAGCAAAGGGAGGCACTTTAAGAGAAGGACCACCGAAGTATGCATTGATTTTTGCATCAAAGATCTGTTGAGTGGCAACCTCGTGTCAGGCACCAAGGTAACAGCAAAGAACGTGATACAGTGCTCACATGTGGCTTACAGTCTGAGTAGGGAGAGGGGCAAGATAACAAGCAAATACACCAAGTAATTACAGTTTGTGACAAGAGCCATCAAGGAAGCAAAGAGGGCACCTGATGGCAAATAACACAGTGGAGGGTAGTTCTTTAAATAAGGTGGTCAAAGGTCTCACAGAGTAACTGTCCTTTAAACCAAGACCTGAAGGGCAAGACTCCAGCCATATGAAGAGCCAGTATAAGAATATTCAAGGGAGAGAAAAAGAGCAAGAAGCAGGAAAGAGCTTGCCCTTTTCTAGAAATAGTCTGTGGGGGAGTGGAGCATGGAGAGCAAAGCAAACAGTGTAGGAGACAGGAAGAGAGGGGAAGGCTGGGGCCACAGCACGCCAGATCTCATAAGCCAAGGTAAGAAATTCAAATTTTATTCTAGGCACAATAGGAAATCCACAGAGAAATCTAAGTGGAGGAAAGACACATTTTATCTTCATTTCCTGGAAGATGGTTCTGGCAGCTCTGCATGATGCCGGTGAGCAAGCACCAAAGCAGGGAGCACATTTGGAAACCAGGGAAAGCAATGGGCTAGAAGGGATGGTGCCCCAGGCTCTAATGACAACACTGGTGACAAAAGAAAAAAAACACATGGATTTGTGATCAGTTTAGGAGGAGAACTGAGAAAATTTTCAATGGATTAGCTTTAACTGGAAGGAAAAAGGAGGTATTTTACCTAGTTTTGTCACTTAAGAAACTGGCTGGCCACCCCAGAACTTCGAGAAATTTCTAAAGACCCAGAATGAATGTGGGGTGATGAGTAACAAACTCTGGCTTAGTCCAGGTAATCTGAAGTCTGAGCAAGTTGGGAGACCTCTCTAGGACTTTGTTTTCTTATGTATAAAAATGGGATTCTGATTGTCCAGTGATCAAAGCAATTTAGAGAATACAGTGCCTGGCATATACTGGCCCCATAAATGTTAGTTTCACTTTTCCTACAATAACAAATCTCATTTGGGAACAGATACAGTCCTCTTAAGATTTTTTTTAAACTTAGTCCACTGTAAGGCTGGAAGCTTTTAAATATTCTAAATAAGTAGTTTCTAACAAATTAGTAGGATGCATAACTATACAGCCTTTTAGAAAAATCTATTTTTCTTTCATTTCTTTGTAATTGTTTCTGACTCCCAAAATTAATCTCAGTTTGGTCTTATTGTGATTTAATCTAGAGAAAATCTTAAAATTCTTAATGTGATTGCCTCATAAGTACATCAACTTGACTGAAGGAAATGAGGGGGAACTATGGGTTTTTCAACCACCCATTATGAGAAGTTTCAATTCCAGGTCCAAACAATAATTTCAAAGGGACTCAGTCAACAGAAAGAAAAATAATGTGCCATTTTTTAATTTCTGGGGAGGAACCACTCAGGAGGCATGGTAGAACTCAAGAGGGTAGGGATTACAACTTGCATCCACTCAGCCCACTGGGAAATTCAGCACCTTTTCCCCACCAAACTGTGGAAGAGCAGAAAGCAGCTCTGGGGCTCCAGCTGAGTCTCTAAGACAGTAAGAAAGAATCTTGTCTCTCCTCCCGTTTACAAATGCTTTCCATGTTGAGACATGGAGATTAAGAGTTTAAAGCCGAATAATAATTTTTAGGCCATAAGCTAAGGTCCTCCCCCAGCACATATAAACATGTATGTGCAACATGCATAAAGTCTCTATATGAAGGCTTTGCCCTGTGACTTTGTTGGCTTGTTTGCTGAAGAGCCGAATTTATATAAAAAGAGAGGATAATCGCTTTCAAGCCTAACACATTCATTGGAGAATCACACTTACACCTTAGGGAGAAAAATTATTTTTCCCTTAAGACAAGTAATTTGGAGACTATCATAAGAGTGTGCTTCAACTCTAATTCAATTTCTTATTCAATTTTCCAAAATAAAAGCAGAATGTATATACAACTTCTTGGAAACCACATAGTGCAATACAGGGGTATACCCGGGAAACCACATCCACATATTTGCTACACTACTGAGCACACATTCCTATGAAAAAGATGAACAATACCCAACTGCTGATAACCAAAGAACTTGCTATTCTAAGACAGGGTAGCAGTATAATACATTTCTAAGGCTAAATATCTCCTCTCACAGAGACTGTCATTTAAATTCCTGCCTAGCAAAGGGATTTTTATGGAAGGTTAATGCCTCCTATAACATTTATCCTGGATGGTGGAGCTTTTCGCATAATTTTCTGGGCTTTATTCCTGCGGTGTTATAGAACCTTATCTTCTCTCTAATAGCTTGCCAGTAAAGAGCCAGTGCATATAAAGGCAGTCGTTATTTCTCAGTTCAAGCCCTGATTTAATGAAATTCCAAATCTCTAGTAAAAGGAGGCATGGGGTTAAGCCATGAAGAAAAAAGGGCAGGCCGAAGGCCAGCTGTTGTGGCCTCGCCTGGGTCCGAGCTATGGAAGTTTATTAGGGACAGGACTCTGGCCAGTGGAGGCTGCCCAAGGCTGCAAGGAAGAGCATTATTAGGCCAGTGGACTAAGTCAAAGATGCCTTTTTTGAAAGAATCTCCAGCTGGAGGAAGACTTCAAATACTCCCCCATTTTCCTTTGAACTTATTTGCATTTTCATTATTTTCCTAATCCCCTTCATTATTTTGACATTTACTAGAGATCTCAGTAAAACATTACCTTCCCAGTTACCTCTCCACCTTTCCTTCCTCATCCATAAGTGAGCCAACAACATTGATAATGACCATAACTGATTGTATTTTCCAAAAACGGCAACAGAAATATTTCTGGTGCTACTTGCCCACCTGGGACCTTGCCACTTCCCATCGAGAAGATGTGTCTGTTTCACCTCTCCCTGATACTAGACAGGACTTTGTGACCACCTTGTTGAATAAAGTGAATGAAGTGCATGACTTCTGGGGCAAGGGAATGATAAGCAATATACCTCTTGTCTGGTTCTTTAGAACCCAGCCACCATGCTGGGAAAAAGCTAAAACCAGTCTACTAGAGAGAGGACATGGAGAGGTCTGAAGCACCTACCTCACTGACAGCCAACCTCAGCCAGCAGATCTGGGAATAAACAAATCTTCAGATCTTTCTAGCCCTTAGCCTTTGAGTCTTCCAACTGGGGCCTCCCATGTTATGGAGCAGAGATAAACCAATTCCACTCTGCCCTGACTGAATTTGTGACCCACAGAATTGTGAGGATAAGAATTATTTTATGCCATTTTGGGGTAATTTGTTCCACGGCAATAGTTAACGTAGTATCAATGCACTATAACCATATCCTCTGTAAGAAATTACAAATATTTGCTGCAGAGACCTCTTGCTCTCCAGCAAAATTCCTTGGGTACACTCCAGTGGTCCCTTGAGCCAATCCTTAGCCATCAAGGGCAGCAGTGAGACACTGGAAGGAGCAAGGTCTATGGAGACCCCAGACGTGGGTCGTTTCTTGTGGCCTTAGCTAAACTACTTAACCTCTTGGAGTTTTACTATTTCATCCATAAACAGGGATAATAATCTCTACCCTGGGAAACAAGACACATGAATCCCTTGTGCACAGGACCTCCATAACACCGTTGTCACTAATGGAGAATTCTTCTAGTGCATGCCTCCTCCAGGAAGTTCATACTAGTACAGTACCACTTGTGTCTGCCCCTCCACATCATTCCTTTATACTCCATCTAGCATAACTTCCAGGAGTCAACAGAACATTTTAGATAGCCCAATGCCTAGGGCTCAGACACTGCCAGCCATTGTTAAGAGATATCCATTCTCCATCATATCTCTATGCACTTGAGTTACAGATTCCCACATATACTTTGTATCTACAAATCCACATAGGAGCAGAGGAACTTCATGAGAGAAAGGGGAATAAAATTCTGACTTTCTTGCCCCCTACCTATGATGTTCAAGGATTTAAAACATTTTTCTCTAATAGAGTAGTAGCAAAGTAGGAAACTACAAGAGACTCCTAAAAGGGAATTCACTATAAAGGAAGTGGAGTCTGAATTGGCAAATGAGACACAATACTAGGCTAAAAGGAAATAATCCTAGGCACAACATGTAGTAAGTTGAATCCCTCACAGACCCAGCAAACTGGAGCCAGAAGTAAGTTTTCAGGAAAAATAGTTGTATGTGGCAGCACTTGGAATACAGGTAGTTTTGTTCTAGAACTCTGCTGTCCCATATAGTAGCCACTAGCCATATATGGCTACCGAGCACTTAAAATGTGGCTAGCCCAGCTTGAGATAGAAGTGTAAAATATAAGAGATTTCAAGGGCTTCCTTTGAAAAAAATCAAGTAAATTATTTCATTAAAAATTTCATATATATGTTGAAAAAATATTTACATTGAGTTAAATGACATGTTAAAATTCATTTCATTTCTTTTTTTTAATATATGTTTATTTTGAGAGAGCAAGAGAGTGAGAGCAGGGGAGGGGCAGAGAGAGTGGGAGATTGAGAATCCGTGCTAACAGCACAGAGCTGGATGCAGGGCTCAGTCCCATGAACCATGAGATCGTAACCTGAGGTTAAGTCAAGAGTCAGACACTTACAGGCACCCGAGGGGTGGCTCAGTCAGTTAAGTATCCGACTTTGGTTCAGGTCATGATCTCATGATTTATAGGTTTGAGCCCCGCATCAGGCTCTGTGCTGACAGCTGAGAGCCCCTGGAGCCTGCTTTGGATTCTTTGTCTCCCTCTCTCTCTGCCCCTCCCCTGCTCACACTCTGTCTGTCTCTCTCTCTCTCTCTCTCTCTCTCAAAAATAAATTTTAAGAAAAAGCAAAAAAAAGAGTCAGACGCTTAATGAACTGAGCTACCCAGTCACCCTCATCTACTTCTTTATATGTTTTTTAATGTGTCAGCTACAAAATTTAAAATTATATATGTGATCCATACTATATCCTAGCCTATGAAAGAGTGCACTGGAAAACCAAGTTGGCTTGAGCAAATCAGGAGATACACATTCACAATGGGATAACAAACAAGTCCCGGAATTCCTGGGGTCCAGGAAAAGCTTCATCAGACACCAGACACCCCAACAGCACAGGCAGGGCATCCTGGAGATCACTGGTTGAAGAATTTTACCTCCAGGAAAGCATCTTGGTCTCTGCTCTCCCTTTCCAAGCAGGACATAGAGGTGGGCATCAAGAAGAACCAAGGACTCAGGAACCTGGGGATTCTCAAGAATAGTGGGGTAGGGGCGCCTGGGTGGCGCAGCCGGTTAAGCGTCCGACTTCAGCCAGGTCACGATCTCGCGGTACGTGAGTTCGAGCCCCGCGTCGGGCTCTGGGCTGATGGCTCAGAGCCTGGTTCCGATTCTGTGTCTCCCTCTCTCTCTGCCCCTCCCCCGTTCATGCTCTGTCTCTCTCTGTCCCAAAAATAAATAAACGTTGAAAAAAAAATTTTTTTTTAAATAAAAAAGAATAGTGGGAAAAAAGAAACCTTCCGGGGCACCTGGGTGGCTCAGTCAGTTAAGCGTCAAACTTCAGCTCAGGTCATGATCTCGGGGTTCATGGGCTAGAGCCCAAGTCAGGCTCTGTGCTGACAGCTCAGAGCCTGGGGCCTGCTTCAGATTCTGTGTCTCCCTCTATCTGTTCCTCCCCCACTCACACTGTCTCAAAAATGAATAAATGTTAAAAAATAAAAAGAAGAAAAGGCAAGAATTCCAGCTAGGAGACTGAACTGAATTCCAAACCATGGAAACTTGGTGTTAAAAGTCACAGAGCTTTATTTATAGTCCTGGAGTATCAAAGCCTCCTCATTTCAGTTACATTTATGGTTCCCTTCTACTTATTCATCTCACATAACAATAATAATAGTTACCACTGAATGGTTCCGTTATACATTTGATGCATATGTTAAATCATCACTAAATCCCTAAAACATAGGCATTATTATCCACATCTTACAATTAACGAAACAGAGGTATAGAGCTGTTAAATCTTGCTCGAATTCTAGTAAATGACAGAATGTGAATTCAAACTAAGATGTCTCATTCCAAATCTCAGTCTGTAGTTTTCAGGAACCAAAGAATTCCAACCAACAAAACAAATGTGTTATAATTTATTTGCATTGATTAAATATGTATTTATACGTATACTCCTTTGCAAAGATTCTATGATGCTAAAATAGATAATGTCATAGATAGAAAGCTACGACTAGGTTTCTACTTTTCATACAGACATTCTGACCCTCAGCTTCCTCTCCTACAATAGTACCTGCATTCAAGGACGACAGGAGAATGATGGATTCTCTTCTTGGTTCTGTGCCTAAGCAGACTTGTTTCCTCACTAGATTCTATGGCCCTTGGATATACGGTCTTATCAAGCTAAAACAGTCTTTTAGTTATTCAAAAGTCATGTAGCAGACATAGTTTGTCTTACATAGTTTAGTCTTTACTGTGAAGGTAGCAGAGATCACTTTTAAACTGGGCATGAGATAATCAGATTTGCATTTTAGAAGGATCCCTGTGGGGTACTCTCACACACACTGGTGGGAGTGTAAATTGATACAATCCTTTTGGAAAGCAATTTGGCAAAGTGTACTAAGAGCTCTAAAATGTTTGACACAGTAATATCACTTTTGTGACTACTCTGAGGAAATAATCCTAAAACCAGAAAAAGCTTTATGCACAAAGCATCCATTGTAGCATTATTCATGATGGCAGAAAAATGGCAATGACCTCACTACCAATCAGGCAACGGTCACACGAGGTTCAGTGGAACCACTGGGTGCCATGTTACTCAGCCATCTAAATTATATTCATGTCAAGTTACCAATAACATCAAAAAATGATAATTTACTAATGTTACTATTAACAACACATCTTGTAGATTATAAAAATGGCCACAAATCCTTCTGCCTCTATCCGTGCCCTTACAATATAATGCTACAGAATCTCTTGTCAAGAGGTGGAATCAATTTCTCCATCCCTTGAGTGTGAACTGACCCTGTGACTTGCTTTGACCAATGAAATGTTAGTAAATGAGATGCAACCAGAAGCTTGGTAAGTACTTATGCATTGCACTTGCTTCTTGCCTGCTTGGAGGTCTTCCATCACCATACAAAGAAGCCTAGGAATAAACTGCTGGATGAAGAGAGAGACACAGACCCAATCCCTCCTGTGGCCCCACAGGGCAGCCAGACAATCCCAGAAGAAGCGTCATCTAAGTGGCAGTAAAACACAGATACACAACTAAGGCCAGCCAAGATTAGCAAAAGAACAACACAGTTGAGACCAGTCCAAATTACTCCCCCAGAGAATTATGAACTACAGTAACTGTTAAATCTTGTTACTTTAAGCTGCTAAAGTTTGAGACCATATGTTACACATCAAAAGTTCACGGATACAATATTGATAATTTTTGAAGCTAGGGACTGAGTACACAGGGGCTAGGGTTCATTACAATATTGTCTCTGCTTCTGTGTATGTTTCATACTTCCCATAATAAAAAAAATTAATACATATACACATTTAAGCTACAGAAAAAGTACACATTAAGAATAAATGTAAACATATACATGCATACAGTTTGACCACAACTATACAAAAGAAACTTTCCATAGTAAAATACAAGGGAAAAACATACCACTGGTTGTCTGAGTGCTGAGACCACTGATTTTTTTTTTAAGCTTATATGTATTTTACAAAGTATCTATAAGCCTGATTTACTTTATTCTGAAAATAGTTACAACTTTATCTCACTTACATCCCCCCAAAAAAATTTTTCCATAGAATACATGGAGAAACAGTTGGAGGGATGAGAAACTACAGGCAGAAAGACAAATTCAGAGGAAATTAAAACAGTCTAAGGGAAAAGTTACAAGCGTCCAAACTCGAGGCAACAACAAGAGAAAAGGAAACAAGGGGAGCCTGGGTGGCTCAGTCGATTAAGCATCTGACTCTTGATTTTGGCTCAGGTCATGATCTCACTGTTCAGGAGTTCAAGCCCCACCTTGGGCTCTGGGCTGACAATGTAGAGCCTGCTTAGGATTCTCTGTCTCCTCTGTCTCTGCCCCTCCCCTACTCATTTTCTCTCTCTCTCTCTTTCTCTCTCTCTCTTCCCTCCCCCCCTTTCAAAAATAAACTTAAAAAAAAAGGAAAGGACAGGATACAGTGGGGCAGGGAAATTGAGGAAGAATCCATAATGTGAGACATCACCTTGCACTGGAAGGACATTTAACCTGGGACCATGGATGGGTTTCAGGGAGACCCAAGAACCCAACCTCAAGATGTACTCAAATTTGGATTTAAGTATGTAAATGCATCTCTCAAGACAGAAAATTCACAGGTTAACAGATTCTCAAATGGTGAATGTGATCCCAAAAGCTGAAGACCCATTAGGCCTTGTCTTCCTGTACACAAGGAAGAAGTCTGTTTTCATCTTTAAACACTACTCACATCTGACCAGTCATAAGATAACCTGAACAGGACACTGAAATGATCAAAAACTTTGGTCCCTAAAGCATGACCTATCCAAGTACATAACGGCCTAGGTAATTTCAACCTTCTGAGCCACTACTTATCACCTGCACTTTCCTAGAGTCCCTTAGAAGCTGGGTTCCACTCTGGAGAAAGCCGAATCCTTGTGGGACATCACTTCAGGGTGTCTGAGCCATGGGTCTACCTGGGAACTTTGACCTCCTAGAGACACATGCAAAACCAGTTTTTCTAAATCTTGGGCTCAGACAGAGCCCAGAACAGCCTGGTCCCTGCCTCATCTCCAACCTCCACACTCTCCCTCCTTCTGGTTCCCCTTCACCCTGGCCTACTTTAAGGTCCCAGAAATCTGCGCCTCCCCTTACCATGGGACCTTTGCATATCCTGTTCCCCCCCCCCCCCCGACTATTCCACTCCCTTCCAACTACTGAATTTATCCTTCAGACCTTAACCTTAATCACTATTTCCCAAGCCAAGGAAATCCTCCTGATAAATGCTCTCAGAGCACTTAGCATAGATGAAAGGTTATATTTCTGTTTGTGATTATTGAATTAATGCCTGCCTCCTCCACCAATAATTATAATAAAGCCAACATTATTTGAATGTCCACTATGTGCCACGCCCTATAGGAATCCCTTGACATGCATTCATTTATTTTACCACTGTAACAATCTCATAAGGAAAATGAGGGATAGAAGAGAAATAACCAGACTGCAATTCCCTAGCAAGTGATAAGCAGTGTTGGGATATAATCCCAGGCAGCTGGAACTGCACTGGCGTGAACCTCGGGTCTGTTTTCACTGACTGTGTGTATCCCCATGCCCAGCACAAGGTCTAGTGCTTAAAAGAAACTCCAGTAGTGTTGACTAAACGGACTGGTCTTGCCTGGCCTTGAACTGCACTGGCATGAAATCCAGACCTGGGGACCACCTTACAAATCCCCTTCACCAACTCCAACAGGAGAGGAGACCCGAGAGAGAATGTGCTTTTCTTAAGGCCACACAGAACCAGGACTAGAAGCCAGATCTCCCAACTCAGTCCAATGCTTTTTCTACCTCATTAAACAAAAACTTAAATTTAAAAATATTAAGCAAAAGATACTGGATAAATATTTTTAAACCAATAAAGAGAAGTATTACACTCCCATTCCCTGTCCTAACTTTGCTACAGAATCAGAAGGGGAAGAAAGATCGGTGGGTGAGGAAAGAAAACAATTTCTTTAGTAATTTGTATTTGGAGGAAAAAGTACAAGGATTATAGAAAATTGCTATTCATGTAAATTGCTCCCTAAAAATGATTTTCTTTTTTTCCCTCAATTTACTAGTGTTGAGCATTTTTTAACTCAAAATAACCTTGATTTAACAAGTCTGTGTTTTAAACTTACAATTATTTCAATGTGATCATCTGTTGTCAATTTCTTTTGTTAGCTCAATGGCACCCTAACTTGTGCTGATCTTGATTTATAAAGAGGTTCACCATAATGGGGGTCGCTGTAAACCCACAGCAACAGACCATCATAAAGACCCTCAGCGTGGCTGGAGAGACACCATGGATGTCACTTTAGTTGGACTAGAGGAAGTTTTGAGATTGGTTTAAAAAAAAAAAATGATAGGTGGGTTTTGCCTTGTCTGTAGAGCCTTGTTACTGTTCTTGTAAAGCCTCAATTTGCAAAACAAGTACGGTTGTTTTTAATTCCTCAAAGAATTGGGTTGCAACCAGAAAGATATCAAGACACTGACCCAGCCACCCAACTACATTATCCTCATCTTGCTTCTTTGTATCGGGAGAAGATCTTCAGCTAAGTTGGAAGTCAAAAGATTCCTATTTTCTAGGAGCGCCCAGCTGGCTCACTCAGTACAGCATGCTCTTGATCTGGCAGTGGTGAGTTCAAGCCCCACGCTGGGCATTGAGTTTACATTAAAAAAAAAATTCTTATGTTCTAGATTTAGACTTGTGTTTCTTTGGAATGTTTCAATAAATCCTCCCACAATGGCTTCAGAATATTTTCTTTCCTGGTGAGTTAAAAAGTTCCCATCGGGCTCGGAATGTCAACTTCCAATCTGGCTAACTTCTGACCACAGAGGCACCTTTTAAAAAATCGTTTCAAATATCTTGTCGGGTTTCAGCTGGACAAACAGTAACTATTCCCGGCAGTACTGACCGATCCCGTGGACACGAGAGGGATCCTCAAAAAGAAGGCAAAAGATCCTAGACGCAGAGCTACTTCCCAAGATACCAAAAGAAAGAAAGGAAGGTAGTTACCCTGAGAGCGGGCAACAGTTACTAGAAGCCTAGCTGCACAGGGAGTGCACCCCACCTTTCTGCCTGCCACGTTTTCGAGGCCCCCACCCCACGGCTGGCAAAGCAACTTCCTGAGGGGACAAAACGAGACACACGAGACGCAGTAGCGGCCCCTGACGGAAAGGATCGCGAACCAATGGTTCTTCTGGCCAACCTGAACTTGGAACGGAAGGGACGCAGCGAAATCCTACCTTCCTCCCTCGAGCAGGCACCGCAGACTGAGGGCTGACTGGGGCGAGAATCTTCGGCCTGCGCGGCTTCCGCGGGTTTCCCAGAAGGCCGCAGCTGCAGGTTCCAGAAAGACTGGGGTCTCTCAGCAGGCCTCATCCTAGTCGCCACAAACTGCAGAGGAGGAAAAATAATTTTCCCCCTACCCTTTACAGGGAGTGCTTGGCTGAAGGCCCCTCTTTCCCCCGGGGCACCTTTGTAAATCTCGAAGCTCGAAGCTCGTCTAGGTTAAAGGTTCTCCACCGTGGGTGGCCACGTGTTCAGCCTTAAAACAAAATGTAGTTCACCTGAGGCCTCGCGCTGGCCCCCGGGGCAGATTAAGCAGGAGGCGGTCCCACCCCCAAACCCGGTCCGACCTGAATCGGGTCCGACCAGTTTCTAAATTGGACCCAATCGGAAGTGAGTCCGGTCCAGGTTTCCAAGTGCACCCCTCTGGTTTCTAAGTGGGACCCGATCCAACCCCAGCCTGGTTCCGTTTCTAAATGGAATCCAGTCCGCTTTTTAAGTCCGACCCAGTGCCACAGAGCCTCTGCAGACCCAGGCCTGAAAAAGAAGTGCTTCAACGCCGGAATGTAGCAAAAGCTGCAGAGCAGGGCCTGCCAGACATGGGCTCAACCACCGCCAGCAGAGGCCTCCAGAAACAGCAGGCTCAAAAGGTACCCAGGCCCGATTGCTCCTTTCTCCTGGAGGCAGAGGTCTCCTTCGGTGTCTTCTTCTGATACCAGGAGTGTTAAAAGATAAACTGAGGCATAGTTTCAAAAGTTAAGAGTTTATTTGAGCAAAAACACGATTCCAAGCCCGCCGCACCAAACTGGAAGTGGTTAGCAGCCCTCCACTAATAGGAGCTTGGGAAGGGATTTTTTTCTTTAACTTGTTTTATTCCTTATTTTTTTTTAATTTACATACAAATTAGTATGTAGTGCAACAATGATTTCAGGAGTGGATTCCTTAGTGCCCCTTACCCATTTACCATTTAGCCCATCCACCCTCCTGCACCCCCTCCAGTAACCCTGTTTGTTCTCCATATTTATGAGTCTCTTCTGTTTTGTCCTCCTCCCTGTTTTCATATTATTTTTGCTTCCCTTCCCTTATGTTCATCTGTTTTGTCTCAAAGTCCTCATATGAGTGAATTCATATGATTTTTGTCTTTATCTGACTAATTTCACTTAGCATAATACCCTCCAGTTCCATCCAAGTAGTTGCAAATGGCGAGATTTCATTCTTTTTCATTGCCAAGTAATACTCCATTGTGTGTGTGTGTGTGTGTGTGTGTGTGTGTGTGTGTGTGTGTATACACATACATACACCACATCTTCTTTATCCATTCATCCATCGATGGCCATTTGGGCTCTTTCCATACTTTGGCTATTGTTGATAGTGCTGCTATAAACATGGGGGTGCAGGTGTCCCTTCGAAACAGCACACCTGTATCCCTTGGATAAATGACTAGTAGTGCAATTGCTGGGTCGTGGGGTAGTTCTATTTTTAGTTTTTTGAGGAACCTCCATACTGTTTTCCAGGGCGGCTGCACCAGCTTGCATTCCCAGGGAAGAGATTTTTATAGAGAAAAGTAGATGCAAAGTAAGGAAATGATTGACTTAGCTATAGCTTAAGTCTGGTTTGCTGTGTTCGACTGGTTGTCCTTAGCTTCTTGATTTCCTAACTTTGAGGCATTTACAGCCTTAGATTTTGGTTTGCTTAGGGAGGCTGCCCACAGCATTAGAGACATCAGTCTAGTGGTTTCCTTGTTTAATTAGTTTAATAGTGCTAGAATGATACACTTAATAAAACCCAAAGAGGTAGAATGATTCACCCGAGGTAACACAGCAAGCCCTGGGTTGCTTGAATCAGAGTTCGAACTCCATGAGAAACATGCCGAAGTGTCACCAACATGATCACTTCTCACAAGCCAGGAAGCTAGTACAGGACACAGTGACATGCTAGTGAGCTACATAGAATCCAAGTCAGAGGCTGAATTAGATCCAAGAGCAGCTGCCTCCCATAGGGCTTCATTGGACTACCACTCAACACTTTGCAGGAAGACTTCTGTCCTTTATTCTGACATTGCCTCTACCACCAGCAATGACATCGAAGCTCAACCCTGGCTTATTTTAATGCTCTGGATTTTTTAAATGCCTTCTCCCTGAAAAGAGCTATGGAAAAAGTTCATCATGTACTCTTTGGAAAGTCTCCCTCTGCACCCAGAATAGATGCCTTCATGGTTAGATGTCACTAACAAAGCCTACTATCTCCTAATAAAAGAAAATAATTAGAAGGTCTCTTCAAAATGTTCAAGAAGTAAATGACACATGTTTTGAGAAGAGCATTGGTAAGCAGGAATGGGTCTAGAGGAACTCACCAAACTGAAACAAAGGAATGTTTGGCATGGAATAGGAAAAAAAAAAAAAAAAGGAAACTGGACTGAGAGGCTGCCTCAAATATTCAAAGGGCTATCATGTAAAAGAAGGGCAAGGTATATTCCAAGTGTCTCCAAGGGACAGAAAAGTAACAACCAAGGCTGCCAGTGATGGGATGGACTGGGAAGAAGGCTACAGGGATTAAGAACACAAGCTTGTAAATCCTTTCTCTGCAACATATACAGCCTGTTTCCCCATCTGTAAAATGGTGGTGGCAAGAATCATACTCATAAGGTTGTGAGCATTAAATAAGATAATTAATCTTAGGGACTTCTCACAAAGCCTGACACACAGTAAGTCTTACATATAGCATCATTTGTTGTCCTTGCTGTGTAGAGGAAGTGAGTTCTTTGTCCCTGGAGGTATTCAAGAAGCAACTTGTGATCAATGAGCCGTGAAGCTGTGTTGGAAAAGAGATTCATGCATTAGACAAAGGATCAGATTAGGTGACCTTAAATTTCCTTCCATTCTTGGCTTTCAAATTCTTTGCTTCAATGAAACTGAGGTTAATGTGAAGTCCCCTATTGGACTACCCTGGCAGGCTCCAGCTTTGGGGTTTTGTTTTGCCATCTTTGTTCTTGCAAATCCTTGGTGTGGAGCAGAATCTGGAGAGTGAGTCTTGAAGTGCACAACCCAGGAAGGAAAGCTTCTTTTGCTTGGTGGCTGCATTCTTGGAATTCCCAAGATTCCAGTCCCTTTTCCTCCTCACATTGTAAACATTAGGTTCTTGTGGGGAGGACAAAAAGGTCACTTTCCAAACAGCATTTGCTCCCAGGCTCTGATCTGAATAATTCAACTCATCCTCAGTGAGAGCACCGGGCTTTAAGATGATCTCAAGTCCTTTTGACAGGCAATGCTGATTTAGGCTAACAAGAGGTCATTGTTGGAGCAGGAGAAGGCATCCTCACTTCTTGGTGAGCAGAACCAGGTATGGGAAGATTGAACAAGTCCACTGACTCATCGCAGCTGAACCAGGTGCCTTCCCAAATTCCCTTTTTAGCAGGACCAAGCCCTTGAGGAGGAGGAGGCATTTATTGGGGATTGCTACAAATTCGGCTTTACTGCCACTGCCTTTATAACCACAATATAAAGTAACTCCCACAACACAGTGAAGATAAGCTCTTTAAAGAAAATATAAAAGCATTAGCTTGGCAATTCACCCAAACCTCATCATGCACCATAGACATTTTTGAAGTTTAACAAAGAAAAGCACATCATTAAAGAATACTGCTCTATCACCATTCTTATGCAAATCCTTCCAGATAGTTGGGTGGAAAATTCCATCTAACACGCAGTAAGAAATAAGTGTTGCCGGGTAGAAATTTCAGCTATACTGAGTGCATCTATCACTTGTATAATCCAAACTACTGTATGTGCACTGACTACAGAATTAGTATTGATCCATTCACCATGTAAACATCAAGTACTTTCTATTATTACTTGAAATAGCATGCTATCACAATTTCTATTTCCTCCTTCTATCTTAAATAGAAGTATTGCACATTAGCCCTTTCCTTCATGTACTTTTTTGCACAGCTATCTAACTACAGTCTTCAGTGTGGTGCTGAGTTTCCTGCAGACATCTGCAGTATTAGCATTAAAGCACTTTATTTTCTAGTCATCTCTGATGGAAGACAATACAACTTTCATTTACCCAGAAACCTGTTACCAGAGCTTCTCTTAGAAATAAGCGTATTCTCCTCTCTCTCTCTCCCTCTTTCTGTCACACACACACACATCATCATCATCATCATCATCATCCTTTGTTTGCTACTCATCCCCACACTGAGACCACCATCATCAGTATATGCCTCCAGCCCCACCCCCCAATAGGACAGGACCACCAGGTCTCTGGAGCTCTGAGGTAGTGGGAAAATATTTGCCAAGGCTGAGAACGGCATTCAATTTCAGAATGACTTGCTACGGAAGCTCAAGATTTGACTCCGGGTTACATTGTTCAATGTCTGGATGCATGAAGAAAAATTACTTTGGAAAATCAGTTCTGATGTCTGAAAACATAGCAAGGGGTAAGCCTTCTCTTTTCCCTCTCCTGCGTTCCACAGCATAACAGCATGAGGAAATTTGGACTGGGTTCCAGACCCTGAAGGGTCAGTTTTAGCTCAGATAGTTTGGAGCTGCACATGGCATAATTCGTGTTCTCTGGTGCCTGTGGCATTCCCTAGGTACCACAAGCATCCTGACCCAGTGCGCAATGCTTCTTGTTACCTTTGCCACGATGCAGATAGTACACGCTGCATGTGACTTCATAGTTTTCCAGTGTCTTCAGAGCCCAGCAGCAGCCTGAGTCAGAACACACACAATTTCACTTCTGTCAATGGGAATCTATACCTTGCAACCTTCACCTGCCACAGAGCCAACTTTCATGAAGGCGTGGAATACCCCTTTAGCCCAATCCACCTCGTACGGCACTGTTCTCCTTTACCAACAGGGGAAACCTGCAAGTTTTCATCTGAAGCCAACAAAAGCTGTGGCTTCGTTTAATGGAGAGAAAATATCCCGAACCAGCTGAGCACTATTTAGCCACCATCCTCATGTCCAAACTCCTTTCAACCAATCTAAAAAATAATAATAATTAACTAATTAATTGAAATTCTTCTTAATAAATGGCAGCTTCATTGCCAAACTCGGCTGATGTAAACTCAAGCAGATGAAATTGTGACATTGGATAGTGTGCGTTAAATATTCAAAGAGGGGGCGCCTGGGTGGCGCAGTCGGTTAAGCGTCCGACTTCAGCCGGGTCACGATCTCGCGGTCCGTGAGTTCGAGCCCCGCGTCGGGCTCTGGGCTGATGGCTCAGAGCCTGGAGCCTGTTTCCGATTCTGTGTCTCCCTCTCTCTCTGCCCCTCCCCCGTTCATGCTCTGTCTCTCTCTGTCCCCAAAATAAATAAACGTTGAAGGAAAAAAAAAAAAATTAAAAAAAAATATTCAAAGAGAGCGTGAGGACGTTACGAAGGAACCGTGCACCACTTCTCCCTCTCATAAATCTCCATCTTTATTTCTTGACACCAACAATTCAGTCTCTTGAACGCTCCACCGTGTTCAGAGCAACAAAGTTTTATTCGCTCCCCTGTGAAGTGCTCCTTCCAGAAGTAGAGGCCGATTTAAGATATGCACATACACACTCTCTTTCTTATGTATAATCATTTGAAGTGAACTGCAGAGCCTCAAAATAGTCCATCAGGTTGCTCCAACGATAATCATGTTAACGTTTGGGGAAAATAAAACTGATTAATTAATTAACTGATTTATTAAAATAAAAGCAGTTTCATAGCAGCCACAGATGGTTGCCTCTCCATCTTCCCTTCCTTGTTAGCAATGCCCTCTCTAATTTTGAGCAGGTAACCGCCACTCAAGAGAAGGTGAGCCTCTCCCTATTTCAGGGTAAAATTGTGAACTGGCAGCAGCCGATTGAACTAATCCCATTCTCTTGGCAGTGACTGGTCCAGGAGTAGACATGTGCCTCAACTCTGACAAACAAGACATGAGGGAATCAGGCTGGGCCTTCATGAGAAGGTTCCCTCACTCTTAAAAAGAGGTTTGACAGAGAGTCTACGGGCACGCAAAACACTTTGCAATGTTGGATCTGCACATGACCCCTGAACCCCAACAGTCATATTATGCAAGAGGCAAAAAGTCTCGATCCTTGTTGACCTGCTGAATTAAGCAACCCCAAAGCAGCCCTACCTTGGATTTCTTGTTTTAAAAAAAGATACAATAGTCTTCACGAAACCTGATCAGAGGGGGATTTCAAGACCCCCAGGGGATGCATGAAACCATGGATAGTTCCAAACCTTGTACATACTATGCTTTTTCCTTGTACATACTATACACACTATACATACATGTGATAAAGTTTAATTCATAAATTAGGCACAGAGATTAACAACAATAACTAATAATAAAATAGAATAATTATAACAAGATAGTATAGGAGCTATGTAAATGTGGTCTCTCTCTCTCACTGCACTCACCCTTCTTCTTGTGATGATGTGAGATGATAAAATGCCTCCGTAATGAGATGGAGTGAGTTGAAGGACCTGGTGGATGTTTGGCTATTGGCCTTCTGAGGAGTGTACATCAGAAGGAGGATTGTTCCCAGACTGCGGTTGACAGTGAGTAGCTGAAAATGAGGAAAGCAAAACTGGGGCGGGGGTGGGGGCACTACTGTAATTACTTGCCTCGTGGTGAGGGTTCCCATTACCATAGTCAAAAGCATTATTTCTGCTACAGGTCATTATCAGTCATTATAGATTGGTGTGTTGAGAAACGACCCTCTGCTCACTTCCTCTCTTGCTGTACCCTTGCCCCAAGATAACTTCTCAGTTGAGATGGGAACATTTATATGCCTGAGCAGATGTTGGTTAATGTTGCTCTAAAAAAAAAATAAGAGATACTAATGAATCTTACCACTGAGTACCTTCACCAAAGAAAAAAAAATTCATGATGACCTATTAACCAAAATCTGCCCTGTACACAGCCACGAGCATCTGGCTAGGGTGCTTCAAGATGGCCTCATTATGAAGGGGTGAAGGAATGATTACAGTATAAAAAAGATACCTTCTTGAAAAGCCCTGAAGCTTCATGGCTTTTAGAAAATAAAGGCCTCACTCTACAGTCGCATTTTCCAAGATTGCTGTGGCACAGAGACCGCTGTGGCACAGAGACCGTTGCTTTCTTCACAGAGAAGCTCACACAGAAGGACGACAGGTTGGAGAGGGGCTGAGGCCGCACTTCACCCTCTCGGTGTGCACACCGTGACAGCCCCTGAGTCAATTCCACTGAATTGCCGGGACACCCTGGAGTAGTTTCAGAAATGATGATCTAAACCAATGATGAGAGGCGATCCGTGTTTTGACTAATGGAATTTTTTAAGCAAGAAAAAGACGTGAAGTCCTAAAAGTTTAAACAAACAAAAATGCTTTAGTTTGCAGGAAAACTTGTGAATCGATGATGAAGAGCTCTATCAACACAGGAGAAATGGCCACAGCAAGGCCAGTGAAAGATCCCTCCTCACCTCTAGGTCAGGATTCAACAGTAAGCCTCCAGACTAGGATCACCTTGAGATATCTGCAGGATGACATTAGGGAACTGTGGTCTACACAGGAATTACAGTGTGCCTCAGTGTCAAAAGGTGGGGTTATACCATAAACAACATTAAAAGACTGAAGTAAAGACAGCTTGGGAGAAAATATTTGCAGCACATGTAACAGACAAAGCTTAAATATTCATAATCTATGGAATTTACAAGTCAATTTAAATTTTTAAAAAGACAACTCAATGTAAAAAATGAGGAAAGAGCATGGGCAATTTATAGAAAAAATACAGGTGACCAATAAGTATATGAAAAGATTCTCAGTTACACTGCTAAGGAGGGAAATGCAAAATGAAACAATACAACACCACTCTGAGCCTTATGTTTGCAAAAATTTAAAAGACATAATATCCAGGGTTGCAAATAAAGTAGAGAAATGGGCACTCTCACACATCTGATGGAAGTGTGAATTGAAACACAGTTTTGGAGGACAATTTGGCAATGTCTATCAAACTTAAAATGCAATTCCATTTTAGGATTCTGCCCTACAGATATATTTGCACATGGCTATAAAGATATAGCTACAAGGATACTCACTGCAACATTGTTTGTAATTGCAAACACACAGGAAACAATGTAAATGTCCATCAATAAGGACCAGATTAAATATGTTCTGGCATATGCATAGAATAGAATAGTGAGCAAGTATTAGAAACAAGGAGGTAGATATGTATGTGTTATTATAGAAGCATCTGAAATGTAAAGAAAATGAATAAAGAAAAGCACATGTTCTAAAAAAATGTTTAAATAAAAGATACTGTATATTTATCCTCTTTTTAATATACCTAGTATGATGCCAAGAATATAGTAAATACCCGATACATATTGGAAGTATAAATGGCTTATAATTATTTGCTAGAGGAATGAATGGCTGATAAATAAATAAATGATGAATGTATGTGTAAACACAAACAATTTGAAAAGATACCCAAGGTTAGCTGAGTATAATGGGAGGGAGAATCACTTTTCACTTGATACCTTTTTATAGATTGTTCTAAAATTTTTTACAGTTGCTATTTTCACACTAACAGAAATAGAAAAGTTAAAGATCCATCTCTGTTTTTTTAAGATATTAATATCTTAAACAATACTGAAAGATAAAGGAAAGACATTAGGAAAATATTTACAACATATATAACAAAATTAGCTCCACAGAACATAAAGAGCACTTACCAATTAATAAGATAGAGATAAACAACAGGAAAAATAAATAAATAGCCAAGTGCTATGTGGCCAACATGGGTAATTATCTACCTGTAATCTATTCTTTCTTACAAATAGAACCACATTAGAGGATGGAGCCATCAATGTGTTTATAACCCAAAAGGGAAAGTACAAACAACCAAAAATCACGTGAAAAAATATTCAATCTCATATAATCAGAGAAATACAAATTAAAACTAAGTAAAATACTTGGGTTTTGCTCATAACGTAGGCCAAAAACAAGAAAAAGATTTCTATTATCCAGTGTCATCAAGGACTTGGAGAAAGGCATTCTCCGTCAACGTCAATGGGAGTGTAAATTGGTACAATAATTTGGCCAGTAATTTGATATGTCCATCAAATTTAAAATATGCTATCTTCAACCTAGAAATTCCACTTCTAGGCATCTGTCCCGCAGAAACCCTTACACAATTACTGGAAGATATATGTGCAAGAATGTTCACTAGAGGCTTGTTCATTAGCAACAACCTGGAAATGCTTTTATGTATCCATCAGTAGAGCTCCGAACAAGAACATGAGTCAAGATCTCTGCCTGACAGTCTGTATTCAGTGGGCGGCAGAGGAGACAGACCGATAAACAAGGAAATAGTCAAGATACATTCCAATTACATATGTACTACAAGGAAATGAAACAAGGTGATGTGATAGAGCATCGTTGGGGGTGCAGGAGTGGGCAGAGCAGAAGTAAGACTATGGTACATGGAGCCATTAGGGGATGTCTCCCCTGGAGGGTGACACTGAGTTAAGATCAGAATAATGACAAAGAACTAGCCCGGCAGATGTGAGGCCCCAAAACACTGTATGAGGGAGACAAAGGATGACGAATAAGAAGGAGAAAGGGATAAAATAGGACTAAAGAGGAGAGTTTGGGAAGCCACTGGGGTACTAAGCAAGGAGAGACATGACCAAGTTTAACATTTTAAAAGAACACTCTGGTGGGTGGGTGAAGAATGAATTACAGCAAATACCAATGAGAGGATGGCCAACAGTTAGGAGTCCCTGGCAAGATGTACTTGCAAGAACAGGTTGCTGGCAGGGGACAGTGTGAGAAGTGTCCAGATATGGGCATACTTTGGAGGTAGAGCCAACAGGATTTGCTAGTGGATTGGCCTTGGGGTCTGACAGTAAAGAAGGAATTGATGTCACCAAGTCTTGGGGCCTGAACAACTGGGTGGGCTGGTGGTATTATTTACTTAGATGAGAAAGCCCAGGGGGAGAAAGTTTAGTGGAGAAAGTCCAGAGTCCATTTTGGAACTGTTAAGCTTGAATGTCCTATGAGACAGGCAAGTAGAGATAAAGTGGGAAATTAACATATATATTTGCAAATGCACAGAGAAAAATCTGGGAGGTTATCCACCTAACTGATAAAGGGATTCTCTCCAGGAAGTGCAATTGGGGGAGGGGAGATGAAGAGGAAAGAAGCTACTTCTACATTTGACTTTATATACATTAATAAGGTTTGAAATCGTTACAATGAATATGTATTACCTTTGAAATTTACATAAATGAATATAAATAAAAGAAGACTAACTGAGTGATTTTCAAATTTTTCCGCAGAGCTTTTTCTTCAAACAAAATCTTATCCAGAATGCTTTTCCCACTGTCATCATTCAGGCCTCAGCTCAAATATCACCTCTGAGAGGCCACCCTTAACACAGGATCTAAAGGAGTTCCACTGCTCCCTTCCCCCAAGTCACTGTCACATACCCTGTTTTATTGCGTTCACATCACTTACAGCCCAAAACTGACTTGTCTATTTGTTTACTTGTCTTCCCTACTGGAATATAATGGCAAGAACAGGGATGTTGTATGTCTTGTTCTCCACGTAGCTCTGGAATCTGGAACAGTGAGTTGCATGTAGTAGACACTCATCCCTGCACTGGGCACAATGGACCCAGAGACAAGCAGACCAGGAGCCTGTTCTACAGGAGCTGCATGTGGGAGATAAGCCAGGCCAGAGTCAATTCCAAAAGAGTCCCTGGCATTCTAGTAGCTCTCACAGGAATGTGGTCAAGACCAACTGGACGCCTGGTTCTTTTTCAAGCCTTCCTGATTGTCCTGAGGCTACACAGTCAAGATTAAATAAAGACTGGCTGTCTTTGTGCATGCACTCAGTTGCTGTCTTTATGAGATATGGATGATGGCACCACCCTCCTCCAAGAAAGGGAAATGCCATCTGTCTATCTTGCTTGGGTTCAAGGCCACTTCAAGCAGAGGTTAGCAAGCATCCCTAGGCATTGTCTTCTGTCCCTTCTGTGGCCCAGAGGGAGTAGCTCTTGACTCAGATTGCACTGCTCCCCAGCCTCCGCCTGGGCCAGAGGCTCGCCTATGCACCTGCTGTCTGCCTTGGTGTAGGGCCAGTATCTCTCAGCAAGAGTCTAGCACAGAACCAAGAGCAGTCACCCAGTAACCCTACCTAAAGATAAGGCCTTGCCACTCTCAGAACCTTGCCACAGGTCAGAATCATCTGCCTTAAGCCCACTGTCTCCCTTGACTACTAGATGTGGCTCTGGATGGGCTGAGGGTGGAACCCAGGGTAGGCACAGGCTCAGAGATAAAGCCTGAGAGACCAGAGCATTTGAGAAGGATTCTTGCAGTCTTCACCGTGGTGATTCTCAGGAAGGAGAGGGCTGGAGGAACACTGCTGGCCCCCTTCCCCAGAGCCCAGCACATGGTGCTCAGGGGCCACCTGCTGGCAGCTGGGGGCATGTATGACTCTGGGGATAGGGCTGCTTAGACCCAGGGCTCCTGCAGGGACACACACACACAGAGGCACCCCAGTACATGGTGTGCACACATACACCCACACAAAAGCAAACATCCCACAGGCCCAAGTACATATGCCCAAGTACACAGAGGGCCATGCATATATATACATGCACATGCAGACGTGAACCCAAGCATGCAAGCACACGGACATAACAGAATTACATGTTGCTCATAAGCGTGCACCTGCACACCCCCATGGGCACACAAATTCATGCACACAAGTGCATATACATTAAAGCCCGGCCCCTGACTGAGCCCCACCCTCCCCCATGGCCCTTTTTGCACCTCCCTTCCTCCCAGCCACCACCTAGGGAAAGACAGAAGCCTACATGGTTTCTGCCCTCTGGTCTCCTGCTCTTAGAGGGTAGGCAGTGCTCATTCCATGGCTCAGTTATCAGGGGCCCCTCAGAGGGCCTCAGCCCCACCTCAGCATAGGATTTACCTGCCAGCACACAGCTGTCCTCATGTGTGATCTGTGTGTGGACAGCAAGTACATGGTGACAGAGGTGTGCCTCAACAGCATGAGAACAAAAACTCAAGGGCCCTAGTGGACAGTAATGTCGATATGGAGTGCTGCCCACTGAGTCCCACGACGAGGTAGGGCCACCGCTGCACAGGGATCTAGAAAGGTGAGAGGTCTTTCTCTTGAATTCTCTGAGAAGGTGAAGCTGTAGGCAGGCACCTCCGAGGGTTTGTTCAAGGGCTGGGAGAGCCTCAGAAACCCAAGTTCAAGAATGAGAAGGGCAACAAATATTCACTGAATGCCTGCTATCTGCTGTGTGCAGGCACCATTTCCCATGCAGGCTATCTCACTCCACTCCTACGTCTCCATGAGGCAAAGAGTGTCAAGAGTCATCACAACCCCCTGGAACAAGGCATCACCAAGTCCCATTCTTTCCCTTCTTAAATATCCCTCAGATTGTTCCAGTGATGCACCTCCAAGTCCTAGCTTTTGTCTGGGCCAGTGGTGCAGCCTCCTACCTGGGCCCCTTACCTACTCTTGTCCCATCCAGTCTGCTCTCCATAATTCAAACAGACCAATTTTAGTAACACAAGGCTTAAAGTCTCTTACTGGCTTCAATGACTTCTTGCTCTCAGGACCAACACCAATATCCGAATCTCTGCTTTGCACCCTCACCTACCTCTTGCCTCTCATTCCTGCCATTCCACACTGGTCATTTTCATCCTCTCAAATGCCCCCTGCTTCCTCCCATCTCAGGGACTTTGCACATGTTCTTTCTTCTACTCCCCTATTCCCATCCCCTCACCTGAGAAAAATCCTCCTTCCTCTGTCTCCTCACACACTGATTCCTCCTGATGCCTCCCTTTCCCCCTGTTACATTTCCTCCCTGTTAAATACTCCAAAACACTTGCAATGACCTCTTTGTGCTGTTAGGTGGTTTCCTCTGTCTGCTCTGTCCCCTAGGCTCTGAGCTCTGCAAGGGTAGAGAGATTGTCTCTTGCTCATTTTTGTATGCCCAAGTTCCCAGAAACTGCATAAGCTAGAGATGATATTCAGACCAGGTCCCTCTGCCTCCAAATGGCATCCCCTAACTCAACAAGAGTCTCTGTATCCCAGAGGGAACAAAGTTGGCAGGGCAATGCTGAGAAGAAAGACTAGTCCTTTCAGGATCCCAGGACCCTTGACATTACAGGTTAGTCCCTGGTTCAAGTGATCCAAGCCAGTCTATCCTTCCATCAGCCCTGGTGGTCAGCAGGCCAGACTGTGCATTTGTTTCTACCTTGGCAGGTCTGTACTATTACCTTTCTTGAGAAAAATAATAACTCTCTGGTTGGCAAGAGTCAGTGCTTACCAGCAGTCTCTGGTTGGTGGATAAATGAAAATAAACCCACTAACTAAAGAGAAAGACCAACAGATACGCACATCATCTCGGGAAGGCAGGGGAAGCATTTTAATTGTGGTACCAAGGGCATACATATTAAAGAAAGCATCGGCCAAGTAAAAATGTTAAACTTCTGCACATCTTTTAAGATATTCACCACCCAGAGACAAATCAGGCCCTCGGAGCTCCTGAGGGCTTGTGGTCAGAGAACTCTTGAGGTAGACAAGCCTTCCTTCATTAGAGCAGATACACAACCCGTGGAGCCCCTTCTAAAACTATTAAGAATTTCAAGACCGTGATAGCAGAACATTAGCCAAGCTCAGGGCCTCTCTGTATGACTACAAGGGAGGCACATCCAGGAAGCTGGTCCTGCTCCTTCACTCTGGAAAGCTGGGTAAGCCAGAACTACCCCCACACAATTCAGTGCTAGAAACATCCATTCACTAAACACCTCACCTGTGCCCTGTTCTTGCCTTCATGAAGCTCAGAGTCTAACAGTGGAAAAGCAGCCGGTGCATATCCGAAAAAAACAACTCAGTATATCTTTACTCCCCTGCAGGCTTGCGAGGAGGATGGGCTCCCTTCCAGATCCCAGAATCTCAGGGGTGAACAATGACCTGTTAAAGTGCAAATGTGCCCTGGAGACCATCTCATGCACAGTGCCCTGTAAATTACCTCACTCACTCTGCAAAAGGCTGGGGGGTGGGGGGAGGCAGGCAGAGTTCAAGAAAATCGGGCTAAAGACAGCTAGCCCAGTGCTGCAAGGAAATGACGGTCTTTAGAGAGCCAGATGTCCCCTTGAGGTCCTTTGCAGTTCCATGACAGTAAAGTACACTCCTTTAACAGGAATTTTGGCGGATGCAATACCACCTTCCTTAAAATCACCCAAAAAGATTGTGCCTCTCTGGGCCAGCTGGGGTGGGAAGTTGGAGGGCTTCATCTCCCAGAACCCTGGCTGCAGTGGTTTTGCCAAAGAAGGGACAGGGAAAAGATCAAGGCAAACTTCAACTCTCCGCATGCAATAAAAACCATAGCCACCATTTGTTGTCCGCTACACCAAAGCAAGCCTGTGTCGTGAGATTTCATAGTTAACCTTCACACGAGTTTCCTGTGGTATGTGTTATCCCTGTCTTGAGACTCTAGGGAGGTTGATGTTTTTGTTTGTGCTTTAGTTTGACACTCACATTATACTAGCCACGCACCAGGCACCGTTTCAAAAGCCTGGGACAAACATGAACTCATTAATCCATGTAGCCACCCCATAAAGTAGGTACTATGAATCGTTCCCACTTTACTGATGGGGAAACTGAGATGACCACAGAGGGAAGTTACTTCATTGTTGTGTAGACACTAATTGGTAGAACAAGGATGCAAACCTAGACTGGCTCCAGAATCCGTGCCCTTAACTGTTATGCTGTGTTGGGTTGCCTCTCTGGGCTTAAAAAGCAAACAGATTAGAATGCAGGTTTAACTCCATAATCTGGACTGTTAATTTGTACGTCACTTGGGTTTTCATTCCACAGGTACTTGGAAATGCCAAGGCACTACGTCACTCTCTCAAGGAAGTGCTAACATGGATTAAGATTTTAAGTTTTGGATTAAGACAGATCTGGATTCACATCCTAGCTCTGCCATTTGCCAAGCAGGGAAACGTGGACAACTAGCTTCAGCTCTCTGTGCCTCAGTTTCTTCAACCTTAGAATGGACATAATAATGGCACCTGCCTTTTAGCATTGCAGTGGGGACGAAATGGGTTAGTGCGAATAAAACTCTTTGCACAGGGCCAGGCCCAGGGTAAGCATCCCATACAGGGTCATAGTTATTCTTTTTAACACTATCATCTTCGTTTCATTAACAATGATTCAGAGACAATGGGGCACTGTGAGAAGAAGTTGAAATTTGGAGACAGGAAACCCTGGGTGAAAACGTAGCCACATAATTTGTTCACTGTGTGGCCTTGAGCAATTCATTTCTAGCTCTCTTTCCTTCTCCGTACATGGAGATTGTAATAAGAGCTACCTCTTCCAGCATTTACTGAGAACACATAAGCTCACATGTATCAAAAGGGCATGGTTATCTATCAAGAAACATACACACACACACAGTGGTCATCACTTGTGTGGCATAGAATAGCCTATCTATAGTAGCCTGAATGGGAACCAAAAAAAACATATGTCCACATCCTAATCCCCAAAACCTGGGAAGGTGTCCTTTTTTGGAAAAAGGATCTTTGCAGATGTAATTAAATTACGGATCCCAAGATGAGATCATCCTGGATTATCCGGGTGGGCCCTAAATCCAACAATAGATGTTCCTATTAGTAGCAGGAGAACACTCAGAGAAAAGCAGAAGCCACAGAGGGGAGATTTGAGGGAACACAGCCAGAGGCCAAGGAACACCTGGGGCCACCAGAAGGGGGAAGAGGCAAGGAAAGGCCCTTCTTTACAAACTTCTGAGGGATAATAACCCTGCTGAAACCTTGACTTCGGACTTCTAACTTCTGAAACTTTGACAGAATAAATTTCTGTTGCTTTAATAAAGCCACCAAGTTGATAGCCCTTTGTTACAGTAGCTCTAGGAAATGAATGCATTGTCCCTGGGGGAAGAAAAGGGGGGGAAAAACACCAAAAACCAAAAAACATGAGCTGCCATAACAAAATACCATAGAACGAGGGGGCTTCAACGGCAGACATGTATTTCTCACAGTTCTGGAGGCTGGGAGTCCATGGTCAAAGTGTGAGGAAATGGCACTTCTAGTGAGGATGTTCTTTCTGGCTTGTAGACATCCACCTTCTCTCTGTGTCCTCACAGGACCTTTCCTCTGTGCATGCTCAGAGAGAGAGAGAACTCTGGTGTCTTTTCTTCTTAGTTACTAGTTCGTTTGGATTAGAGCTCTACCTTTATATCGAACCTTAATTACCTCCATGAAGGCCTTATCTCTGAATACAGCCATGTTGAGGGTCAGGGCTTCGTTCAACATATGAATTTTGGGGGAGAATACACTTCTGTCCGTAACAGAGCCCGTTTGAAGAATGCGTTAAAATCCAGAGCAAATAAATTCAGCTCCACTATGGCAAATGGAAGAATTCTGACGCACAAGCCAATTTCCCAGAATGGGGCCCCAAGAACAGGGAACAGCAACGGTAGGGCCAGGAGAAAACTCCCTATACCTTCAGTCACCTTCTCAAGTCTGCCTCGCAGGCAGTTTATGCTGGGCCACTATTATTCCCCTTTATTTAAAAAAAAAATTTTAGGGGCGCCTGGGTGGCGCAGTCGGTTAAGCGTCCGACTTCAGCCAGGTCACGATCTCGAGGTCCGTGAGTTCGAGCCCCGCGTCAGGCTCTGGGCTGATGGCTCGGAGCCTGGAGCCTGTTTCCGATTCTGTGTCTCCCTCTCTCTCTGCCCCTCCCCCCTTCATGCTCTGTCTTTCTCTGTCCCAAAAATAAATAAGTGTTGAAAAAAAATTTTTTTTTTAAATTTTAATGTTTATTTATTTTTCAGACTGGCGGGAGAGTGCACAAGTGGGGGAGGGGCAGAGAGAGGGGGAGACAGAGAATCTGAAGCGGCTCTATGTTGACAGCAGAGGGCCTGATACAGACCTCAAACTCGGGAACCGTGAGATCATGACCTGAGCCAAAGTCCAACGCTCAACCAACTGAGCCACCCGGACACCCCATTATTCTCCTTTACTTCATTAGTAAAGTCGTTGGTCTCCCCATAGGGAAACAACCACAAAATTTCATTTTTGAACAGTGAATTCTTAGATTTGAAATACCTCCAAAGAGTATGTGAATCCCTTCGAAATGGATGAGGGGTTGTGTTTATAAATAAATATCTGGATAAATTTGGGTTTGAACAGCAAAGATGGCTGGAATCATTTTATTACAGAATTATTAAAAAGCAGTTCAAGCCCAAGTAGGTGGGAATACACATCAAATCTAAATGGCAGAATTGTGAACAGGATTTGGGATTATACAGCAACGGCATACAGGGTAACTGCTCTGAAATGTGAAGAGTTTCAGCATGTTAAATTAAGTCCTTTCACATCTTTTAAAACCTAAAGAAATCAGTCTTTTGTTTCTCTAACAGGTGAGATTTTGGTGAGAATAAATAATTCGAACTTTTCAGATCATCCTGGCTTTGAAAACAAACAGCTGATCACCATCCATTCCTGCATATCCATTTCCCTTGAAGGTTTACAATGTATCCAGTAAGTATTCACTCAGTTCCTGCCATGCACCAGGCATAAGGCAGGATTTAACCATAAACAAAAATAGATGATGCTCAGCCAGAAGGTGGGTCCACAGTTGGCACTGGGGGGCAGGTGCAGGGGAAGAGGAAGACAGCCCTATGAACAGAGAATACCCAGCACAGGACACAGGCCAATGATAGGGGACCTGTCAAGGTTCATGCAAACTCAGGAATAGTAAAACCACTGCCTGAAGTAGTTCTCCTGATTTAGGGACAGGGAGACATGTGGCGGGGCACATCTCAGGCCACAGTCAGGGGTCCCAGGAGCCCAAACGCGGTGCCCCTTCCCTGTTCTAACAAGGGGGCTGATGCGACACTGAGCACACCCACCTGGGAGGAGGGGTGGTGCCTACAACAGCTGCCTCCCCGCTGCTTCCGTTGGGATGGGGATGGGACAGCGGCAAGAAAGCACCCACACGGGGACACCAGTGCATCCAGCTGGCAGCTGACAAAGAGGAAAATAGCCCAGAAGGTGAGGCTGGGACTGATTCAAACCCACCTGGTGGAAACTGGGTGATCAGGAATTCCCAAGCATTGGGATTTTAACGCCCAAAAACCAAATGCATACAAAGGGCCCAAGCTCCCGGTGAGTTTGGAATGCGACCTCCAGACCTTCCTGCACTGTTGTTCTCTCATTAAAGAGCGGTCTCTGGTCTTCGAGATCATTGTCTAGCGCGTCTCCCTGACCTGCAGCACATGTGAGACAGTCAGTGGAGAAGGTGAGAAAGCAGGATGTACGGGGAGAAGGAGCCCCCTGGGTCCCTGGTGCAGGGAGAGGGGACCTCCCTGGTCCCTGATCAGCACATAAACTTAAAGTCAGTTCTTTTTGGGTTTTTTTTTTTTTTTTCCTACTTGATCTTATCTCTTCTGGAAACTTGCAAATGTAAATGGTGGCCAAGAAACAAAAAGGTAGGGGGTAAATAGTCAGACTTATTTATCTGCTCTTGTAATAAAGAGATCCTATGGTGGCGGTCTTGGAAAAGCCACGGCCTCCCTTAGCCTCACTTTTCACCTTTGAAGAACAGGAATAAATGAGGATAAAAGCCCGGCTCACAGAGCTAATGTGGGGATGAGAGAATTTTCACAATTTTCACACGTGTGTGCATTATAGTTACTGTTCTAGACATGCCGAGCCACAAGAGAACAGACCTGAAGCTCCCACCCTTGATGCCTGAGTGTATGTCCCCTGCACTAGGCCCACGAGGCTGTCACCGTGAGTATCTGTACTAGATAAGGAATCCATCAAGAACAATAATATCTGCCATTTACCATTATGCCCTATGCATCCGGCACCGAGCTAACGGTTTCCCCTGCACGGTCTCACTCTGTCTCCCAGATCAGTCAGCGAGGGGGTGATGGTTGTACAGTTCTGCAAATATACTAAAACCCATTGAGTTGTGGGCCTTGAATGGGTGAATTGTGTGGTATATGAATTGTATCTCAATAAAGCTGTTCTAAAGAATAAAAACAAAAACAGCTCAGTGAACCAGGAACTACTATTCTCCCCTTTTTGGAGATGAAGTAACCAAGGCTCAGGCAGGTATGATAACGCCCTAAAGTCACACGGCCAGCAGGGAGCAGGGCCAAGACACCTGTCTCCCACGCAGCTCCCCTGCCTCTCTGAGGGTAGCTGCCACTTCGAGAGGGCTTGCTTGCTGGGAGTGCCTGGGCCACACACTATTGCACCGATTCTCCCCCACGGCCCATGAGGCAGCCTTCCCTGTGTTGGATGATGGGGGTCTTCAGAGAGTTTCTGTGTCTCCTGAGCCAAATCTGCCTCTGTGGAGTTTGCACACGTTTGTGCCTGTTCTCCCTCTGGAGCCACATGGAGCAAGGAGGCTTTGGGCTCACCGAGATACCTTCAGGTATAAGAGCAAAGAGTAGATTCCTCTTTCTTCTTTTTTCCTTGGCCTGACAGATACATGGCCCCAACAGAAGGCTGTGTACTCCAGACGTGGGAGACCAGAGACTCCCAAATTCAGCCTGTGGATCCTGGCTGTGTCACAGTCACCAGAGGCTCTAAAAATCCCTAATTCCATTGGGAGAGTCCAAATGAGTGGGCATAAACCCACGACCCCATATTTTTTTTAAAAGTTACCAAGTGATTTTTGTCAAGAGCAAGGTAAAAGAAAAGAAAGGAAAGGAAAGGAAAGGAAAGGAAAGGAAAGGAAAGGAAAGGAAAGGAAAGGAAAGGAAAGGAAAGGAAAGGAAAGGAAAGGAAAGGAAAGGAAAGACAAGACAAGACAAGACAAGACAAGACAAGACAGAAAAGAAAAAACAAAACTGAATGGGGCACCTGGGTGGCCCAGTCGGTTGAGCCTCTGACTTCTGCTCAAGTCATGATCTCACAGTTCGTGGGTTTGAGCCCTGCGTTGGGCTCTGTGCTGACAACTCAGAGCCTGAAGCCTGCTTCAGATTCTGTCTCCCTCTCTCTCTGCCCCTCCCCCGCTCTCAATCCGTCTCTCTCTGTTTCTCAAAAATAAATAAAACGTTAAAATTTTTTTTTTAATTTACAGAAAGAAACTGAAGCTCATAGAGGGACACAACTATCTCAAAATCACACAGCCTTATTCAAACCAGCTCACATTTGGACAAGCCCACTCCAGTGTCAAGAAACCGATGGGAAACTGTAAATTATAATGCAAAGATCCATACAAGAGGAGATGCTATTAATCAGCAATTTAGTTCTAATATCTATTTTTAAAACGCAATCAAAACAATGTAGGGCATTTCATAGCCATCAAGTTTAAGGCGAGCAACACCCAATTTGGGTGAGGTTATACTGAAACTGGTTCATCTACACATTGCATGTAACAATTTAAATTGATATAATAGTTTGCAAACCACTGTGGCATGATAAATCAAGAGCTTCAGGCTGGGTCGTTTACTGAGTGCCTACATTGTGCCAGGCACTATGATAGGTGTTGGAAATACGGGTACAGACAGGAATTGCTCGCTGCCTTTGAAGAGCTCACTGTGCACTGGACAATGAATGCCTGTTCCAACATTAAAGGTAAGGGGTGAGCACTGGGGGTCATGACACCTTCCAAGGAGGGCCTCTTGGCCCTCCCTGGAAGTTCAGGGAAAGGATTTCTGAAAATGCTTGAGCAAAGACTTGGAAGCTTGCAGGAGGGAGGCCAGGGCTTACAGGTGCTTAGAGGCAGGTTGGTCCATGCCACAGAGCCTTCAGGATTCTGCTAAGAGTCTAGGCTTTGCCCTATAGGTTATAAGGAGGCACTGAAGGCTTTAGGCAAGGGAATGATATGCACATATGTGAACTTTGAAATGGTTCCTCAGGCTGCAGTGGATAGCAGATGGATAAGAGGATACAGGGAGACCAGCGAGGAGGATGTGGCCACGGTCCAGGCGAGGAACAGACAATGGAGGCTTCCACAGAGTAGAGACGGTAGGAGGAGAGGAAGAGATGGATGGGGGAGAAGGGATGGCAGGAGATTTCTGCATACTACAATCGCCCAGTCACCAGAATGTAGTAATTCTTTATGGAGAGTTAAGGGTGAAAGGAGAATTGAAAACAATCTCAGAGGAAGATCTGGAAACTGACCTCAACAGGGGCCAGTGATGCCCCGAGTGTAGCTGAGGGCAGGATTGTGGCTCAGGGGAGTAGGGACGTGCCACCTGCATCAGCATCCCAGGCAGTGGCCAGCTGCTGTGGGGAGAGTGGAGCCTGGCAGCGGGGACCAGGGAGGTGTCACAGGTTTTCCCAGGAAGTCGACTCTGAGATAGAGATTAGTGTGCAGGAGGTTTATTAGGATGTGACCTAGGGATTGCTGCCTGTGGAAGGAAGGGGGGAAAGGAAGCAGAATGAGCAGAGAGAGCAGTTGGGCTGTGATGGAGACCTGATGGCAAAGCTCCTCTCAGCCCTGAGGCTAGGATGGCCCTTCAGAGTTGTCCCAGGTTGCAGAGAGAGGACCAGGCCTTTATGTCCCTCATCTATCATGGAGGTGGCTCAGGGAAGGGGCCATGGCTTTGGCAAGGCAACTGTCTTCAATGGCGGCAACCTCGTACAACTGTCTGCAGGTAACACTACCGGCAGCTAGGGAACCACGTCCTACACTTCCGAAGAAGGATTTGGGTGGCCAGCATAGTGTCCATTGCAGCACCATTAGTGATGGTGTCAGAGGTAAGCACAAAGGCTGGAGCCAGTCTCCTGGTGAGGGGATTGGAAACCAGAACAAAAGCCCAGGTGTAAGATGGAGCCACTCAGTGGGGGTTTTAGGGGCATGAAGGAGCCAAGCCTTCCTCAAGCTCTGTGGATACCAGCCCAAGGGCAGCAGGATTCTTTTGAGACTCACTGGAGTGTTCAAAGCCCCGCAGACTATTGCCCTCAAAGATGACAGACTCAGTGCAGGCCGGGGTCCCTGGCAGCTGCTGCTGGCCACGCGGGAATGGGAAGGGTTGGCACTCAGTTGTACACTACCCACAATTGCCAAAATCTGGAAATAACCTGACTATCCAACATTAGAGCACAGACGAGAAAATCATCGTGTTTCCCCATCCTTTAAAATAATTCAGGCAATTTTTAAATCACACGAAAAACAGTTAGGATTCATTCAGCAAAGAAAAGCACATGAAATATCTATCTCATTGGTGTAACTCTAAAAATGAGCTCTGCATACGGACGGACACTAGCAGCAAACACAGAAAATAGAACCATTGATTTTTATGATTGAGGGAGTATGGATGGATTTTAGTTCCTATTATCATAGTTTGTAATAAATACTTTTTTCCAGCCTTGACCACCTCCCACCAGAGGAGGCTGCAGATGCGTTCGTATTGGTGTGCGGCTGGCAGACATTACGTCCCATCTCGTACTTACAGTGACATCTGTGTGCAGCCCACACTGCAGGCAGACCTCCAAGCCTGCTAAGAGATTGCTCAGAGGCAGCCATTAGCTAGGTCTCTGAGCAAAAGGGGTCCAAAAGTGGGCAATGAGAAAAATATTTCTAGGAGGAAAGAAACGAGGGTTTTATGCCTCCCACACCCAACAACAACTAGTAAGCGGCATGTGAAAGGAGGCAGAGTTTAGATAAATATTTAAAGCAAAGTGTTTGTAATAACAACTGATGGACTGTTTCCAGAGTAGTGAGCCCACTGGATTCAAGCAGATGCTAAAAGATTATGAAAATAAATAAAGGAAACCTCATGCAAAATGGAGTCATGAAGCCCTGCAGGGGGAGCTCACGCACACTACCACTTACAGCAAGAAACCTATCTCCCGTTCTCCAGCCGGAAGGATCTTACTTTACACAGCCCAGCAGGGGAAAGGAAGAATTTCTCTTTGCCCAGCAACAGCGCAGCCATGAGAACTGAGCAAAACAGCTTCTCCCAGCTTCCTCCTTTCCCCAACAAAAGCAAACCCATCTCCCCTGTTCTCTGGACTTGCCTATGGTTCACCATAGTTTGTTTGTCCCAAATTGTAATTCCTCTGCTATTCCCAAATAAAATCATTTTGCTGGTAAAATAAATGGCTCTTGTTTTTTAACATCAAAAAGATCATTGGTCAAGAATGCTGTAGAAGAATTTCAGGAGGTGAATGACCCTGCCTTGATTTGTTGAATCAGAGGACTTTATAGATGGTAATTAAACCATTAAAAACTTAACTCAAGGAAGGCTGGGTAGAGACCAGCTGGGTCAGATCTTCATGGGTTCTTGGAGGGCCAAGTGAGATGGTCCAGGGTAGCCCATGGAGAAGGGCAATGAGAGAGCTTTCCTCCAGCACCATTTTGCAGTGAGCCACTAATCTGCACTTGGCCTGCAAAACAACCCAGACCTTTCAAGGCTGAGTCATTCAAGAAGCCACAAACTCCTATCTCTTCCTCATGCTCAAAAGAGTTTCTACATGTATAGTGAAGAAAAACCCCAAGGTTAACCAAGTGGCCCCTATTTCAATCATTTTTCCCTAAAAGTACTCTCTTTTATAAACCATGGTAGTCGCATTTGAATGCAGGTTTCCAAGGAGTTTTAATTAGCCCTAAAGCCCATTTCACACATCAACTGTGCTTTGATTCTGCCTACGATTCTCAAAGATATTCCTCTGTACCTTTACTAACGAAATTCAGCAAACATTTAGTGAACTCACTGTGTGCCAAGGAGCTGTGTTAGGCATTGGAGGCCCAAAGATGAACTAAGCCAGGAGCAACAGTTGAGAGAAAGTAAGATTACACACCAAATGTGAGAAGAGCAGGGATGGAAGCACAGGGCATAATCCATGGGATTCTGTGACCTTCAGAGACAGGCGATATCTCACCTGGAAAGAAAAGGTTAGTAGAATTACTCCAGATGGAGCAAGGTATGACAGAAGCTGATATTTGTAGGGAAAAATGAAAAAGCTGAGTTTCCCAATGTGACAGTAGGTTCAGGTACAGAAAAAGGTAAGCCTGTAAATGTAAGGAGGCTTCCGCTCATGCAAGATTTTTGCATGCCAAGCCAAAGAGTTTGGATGTTGTCCTGAGAGTCATGGAGAGCAATAGGGGTTTTCAGGCAAGGATCCAATGGAATTTGTCATTTTAATTTTTATCTTTCGGTAGCAGTGAGAGGATGGACCTGAGAAGGAGGGGCACGGCAGGAAATTTTAACTATCGGCTATAATTGAATCTGTCTTATTTAATTCTGACATCACCACCATGATTACCTGTCCCTCACATGATAGATGATCCACTGTGATGTAGATCTACTTCTGTAATGGAAAATTTCCATGGTGTAGTTGAAAGAGAACAAGGTCTAGAAGTAGAAACCCCAGGTTAGAATTATGACTTCTTTACTGACCAGCTGAGTAACCTTGAAAAATCCACTTCACCTCTCTGATTCCTAGCTCCCTCAACTATAGAGAAGGAACACCTGCCTCCCAGAGATGTTGTGAAGATCCTGAGACGGGGATGTGAAAGCTCTTGGCAAATCACAGAGCTCTGTGAAAATGCTAATTCCATTGTCCTCTTACTACACTGGGGTACACAGGGGTTAACATTTTCTCCCTGCATTAACTTTGTAGTGGGTGTCTACCCAGATTTGGATTCCAGTTTTGCACTGTATTGAATCTCAATAATGTATCTTTAGACAAAATTGTACTACACGAAACAAAGAGCCATCTTTATGTTCCCATGTCCCCGAAAAATTGAGGTTAGGCCAAACCATACTCTTCCACTAGAGGGAGCTCATCCTTCAGCATCAGAGTCATTTGAACTCAAGTTCTCAAGAGGTCATCCGCTAGAGGACACGGAAAGCGGGAGAGGATTTGGCTGGTTTATTGGTGGTGGTGTGGAAGGTGGGAGTCGGGTTGGGGGGCAGTATTTTAATCATCATTCGTCATTAGTCCAGATCTCTGCAGTTAGGCCATAGTTCAATCCCAGGGTCACCATTTCCTAGTACACAAACTTGGACAAGCGACTTCATTTCTCTGGCTCAAAGTTTCTTCATCATTCCTATCCAATGGCAATGATTATGTGAGATATAATAGACACAGTATGTCCAGCAAGCACCTAGCACAGAACAGGAATGCCACAAATTCTAGAATCCTTTCCTTTTTACATTTTGCAATAACGATAATTGAGAAATATATTTAAGTGAAATTGAAAGGCAAACAGGAGAAAAAAGAGTGGAAAGAGGCATAAAGGGATGGTGAATGTTCTTGGTGTCAGATGTGGACATCCCTCACTCTCACATCTGTTGAGTGAAGGCATCCATAGTTGTAGATGCCGTTTTATAAGCCCCATGGCTAGACTAGGCAGTCACAAACAGATGGGCAGCTAGAAGTGGCTGCAAAATGAAGCAGGCATATGGACCGCAAACTATGGCTCCCTCTCCTTCTGTTGGAGCCATTCCCCTCAATTCTGGAATCATTACCCTGAGGTGGGAGGGGAAAAATGTTATTTAATCAGTTTCATGTCACCCTACCTTATATTTCTGAAATCACCGTATTAATCCTGCCTTGTATTTCCACAGAGCCTTTTCTTGGTATTCCAGCAAGTGGCTCTGACAAAGGCTGTGTCGAAACCATGCCAACACAACTGGTGGAAAAAGAAGATTCGTCTCAAACAACCAGGTTCCCTTGACTGAATTCCAAATATCAAATGGGGTGATTTTTCCTCTCTGAATTAACTCCTTTTTTACTAAACCAACAGAGTCAACTAGATCTTTTGATCTCTGTTAGGCAAAAGGAAGAGGGAATTCACATTTTTAAAGTTCCTGTTGTGTGCCAGGCTCTGTGCTGGGCACTTTACTAACACTCACATAATGCCCACGACCTTATAATGGAGAGGCACTTGTCTCTGCTTCTTTACCAACAAGGTGCCTGAGACTCAGAGAGGTTGAGTAACTTGAGAGGTCACACAGCCAAGTATGTGGGAGAGCCAGATCTGGATTTCTTATGTGCTCAATATCAAAGTCTAGGTTTTTCCAACAGTGCACACAAAATATGATTTTAAAAAATCTCTCTGAAATTGCGCTCTTTAAAGTGTTCCTATGTAATGTGTCCGCCTTTTTAATCCCAGCCATCTCAATTTCTTTTTTGACTTTTCCTTGGTATAAAACTGCTTCCAATTAATTCACCCTCAAAGGACCTCAACCTCTTTAATCACTCTAATGAAGCCCCACAAATAATAATAATAACCCGTTTCACAGGTGGAGAAACTGAGGCTGGGTGTGACTTAAATATCTAAGGTCCCTCAGTTGGCAAGTGAGGCTTCCGGGCACAGAAAAACAACTTTCTCTCATGCATACATTGCCTCTAGACTGAGCTGAAAGAGTGCCACAGTACTCTGGACTTCTGATTACAGAACTCAGGAGCATTACCCTCAATGCTTTCCTTAACTCTTAACTCAATACTGATTACACATATCTTGAATTAGTCACTTTATCTCTGTCTCCATGACCTGTGCCCCAGGATGGGCCCCCACTGGCTCTCAGCAGGGGAGCCACCTAATGGCTCCCCTTGCCATTAGGCAAAAGTCAGCCACCTAATGACCAAATCTCCAAATCTCCTGCCTCATCAACCCAACTCCTTGCTGTCAACAGAAGGCTCTTTTTCAAAAACTTAATGCCATGGAATCACATACCTGATGAAATGTTACAGTGACATCCCACCATCCCCCAAAGAAAGCCAGAATCCTTCAACCTGCAGAACAACCTCTTTTACATTCTGATCCAGGCCACCTCTCTAATATCAATTCCACCCCAAGACCGCTCCCTGCCCCTACTCAATTGCTTAACAAGACAATGAAGTACTGGGCCTATAATTAATGCTAATTTATTCTCCAAGTACTCCTTTTGACAATGGAACCCTGGAACTCCAGCTGAGCACAAGGACTCCCTTGCAGCTAGGTGTGACCATATGACTAGGTTCCGGCCAGTAAGATGTAAGGGAAAGTGATGTTTGCTACCTATAGGATACAGCATTGAAGAGAAGCTTGTTGCTCTCCACTTTCTATTCTTTCTCAGGGGTAAGAAAATACATGTGCTGGTAATAAACCAGCTCTGACCATGCAGATGAAGACAACACCCTGGGAAATGATACAGCAACAAGATAGAAGGAACTTGGGTCCCTGAGGGTTTACAGACTACACCACTGTTGTGCTTGGTTTTGGCTTCCTTGGAGATAAGGATTTGAGTGCATTTATTTCAGAGATGATTCCAGGAAACATCAGGAGGGAGTGGGGGAGTAAAGCAGATAAGGGAAAGAAACAATAAAGTGTATATTACCAAGACATTTCCACCATGGGCAGTTAGAACTCAATCACAATGGGAATACCGGGAGCATGTAAAACATGACCCAGAGTTATCCTGCCTCAAGGGCAAGGGAGCTGAGGGATTTTATAGCAACACCCGCAGAAATTGATAGGAATGTTGGAAGAAGGGGGCATTCATTTGCCAGCACCTTGAGCTGCCTCACTCCAGGCAGAGTGCTCTGGAGGGTAGAGAGTGCCCTCAGGGAGGCACAGGCACTAGAAGATGGATGGTCCGCGTGCACAGAAATGGTGACTGTGCAGGGGATCTGGCCCACCCCACAGGACAGATGTGTCTGCTGCACTTACCCACCTCTCCATCCCTGCATTCTAGCTTAGCCATTTATGAAAGAGAAAAATAAACCTTCTCTTTTCTTAAGTCACCATTATTGAGCCTCTCTGAATGCATATATTTCTGTTAACCAACAAACGTAACATTGCCTGCATGCAAAGCCTTCTCTGCCACTTACTAGATGCAAGGGACCGAACCTCCCTGCCCTCAGTTTCTTCTTCTGGAAAGTGGGTCTACTCATACTTCCTCAGAGGGTTGTTTTTTAAGGTTATCTGGGGTGATACTTGCAAAGCACCCAGAACACTGCCTGCCACAGAGTGAAACAGTTGCTATGCTTGTTTCACTTCTAGGAGTGCTTTTCAAAAGGTGCTCTTTGATTTGCCTTAATAGTCCACACGGTCTCCAGGACTGGTCTCTACAAAGGCAGAACATGATGTGCTGTCCCACAGCAGTGCCAAAGAACGTTGTTATCAAAGGCTCAATCTGCAGAGACGCTGCTGCCCCAGAGTTAAAACAAAATCGGGACCTGGAGCCAGAGCCAAAGATCATAGCCAAGAAAAGACAGCCGATCGAGGAAGAAAATGACCAGAAATGAGACCAGACCACAGGGGAGCCAGGAGAGGAGGGAGGAGATACCAGCACTCAGCTAGTCGCTGAGCTTCTCTGGCCCCAGCATCTAGCCAAGCAGCAGGGAGCCAGTGCCCCATAAGTGTCTGTGAATGAGCCGGGAGAGGTCACCCAGGCGGTGGCCTGGCTCTGTTCCCAGCTCTGCTCAGTTAACAACACCGAGGAAAGCAGCTCCCCCAGCAGGCACCCTGGATGTCTGCAGACTGCTCACCCTCATCTCCTCACCCAGTTCCCCAGCACCAGCGGGAGCAGAGAACACACCCCAGAGCCAGGAAGCCCCAACTCCTCCCTTTCAAAGACCAGTCGATGGGAAACTGGAATCATTAACAATCGCAGGGCTGCCCAAGGTAAATATCTGTTGACTCCTGATGGATAGCAAGTGCTCAGTCATTAAGATTAGTTGAAATTGAACCTAGGGGGTTATTGTTTTAACTGTTACTCTCCCCGGGTGCTATCACACACGCAGAACTGGTCGTTAATATTAATTATTCAGTTGGCTTCTATGAAGTACTTCCCTGAGCCAGGCTCTGTTATTAGCTGGGGTCTCAGAAACTAGGAGACAGGCTCCACGACTTTGATTAAATCATGTCTAGCTGGGGAAGCAACAGAGCAACCAAGTATGTGTGATCAGCCAGTGATCTTTAAATGTTGACTGATAATAATTAATCTGACTCTAAATTTGTAGCTTGCTGAGCCCCACTCTCAGTGCTTGAGACCCAGGTCCTGCATTTTTTTTTTTAGGCTTTACTTGTTAGAACAGTTTTAAATTTACGGAAGAATTGAGAAGATAGTACAGTGAGTTCCCATATGCCCTCTCTCGCAGTTTCCTCTATTACTGATAGATTTGTACAGTTCATTTGTTAAAATTTATAAACCAATATTGATACACTTTTACTTACTAAAGTCCGTAGTTTATTCAAATTTCCTTACTTTTTACCTAATGCCTCATTCTGTTCCAGAATCCCATTCAGGACACCACATTACATTTAGTTGTTGTGTCTCCTTAGGCTCCCCCTGGTTGTGATAGTTCCTCAGATTTTCCTCATTTTTCGTGACCTTCAGGATTTTGAGGAGTACTGGTCAGGTGCTTTGCAGGATGCCCCTCTATTGGAATTTGTGTGATGTTTTCCCCATGATTAGACTGGGGTTGTGGGTTTGGGGAGGGCGACCACAGGGTGAAATGCCGTTTTATCATATCAATCAACATGACTTATCACTGTTGACATTGACTTTGGTCACTAACTGAAGTTGTGTTTGTCAGTTTTCTCCACTGTAAGGCTATTCTTTTTCTTTCTTTCTTTTTTTTTTTAATGACTTCCATACTTTACTCTTTGGAAGGAAGTCACAATGTGCAGCCCACACTTAAGAAATGGGAAGGTTCCCTCCCCATCCTTGAGGGCAGAGTACCTACACAAATTATTTGGAATACTTCTGCATAGGAGATTTGTCTCTTCTCCCTATTTATTTATTCAATCATTTTTATGTCAGTATGAATAAATGGCTCTTTACTTTAAACTTTAGGTTATAATTCAATTCTGTTGTATTTGGTTGCACAAATTATTCCAGCTTTGGCCATTGGAAGCTCTCCCGGTTGGCCTCTGTGTCCCTTTGACACATGCCCAACAATTTAGGATTTTGTTTGTTTGTTTTTAAGCACGTCCTCACTTTCTAGCAATATAAGATGCTTCAGGCCTATCTTACATTTTTCGTGTTCCAGTCCTAGTCCATTTCTTCAAGGAGACTTGGTACCTTTTATTGAAGAATGATTTTAGAAACAAAGACTTGAGTGCTAGGTGTAGAGCCTGCATTTTATGAAACTTCTTATTTGAAAATAATTTCAAACTTAGAAAGAAGTTACAATATAGCATTGTGTTTTGTGCCATTTGCTATGTCATTTGATCTCTTTCTCTCTGTATATAATTTTTCTAAACCATTTGGGACACTATGGCTCTTTACCTCTAAACACTTATGTGTGTTTTTGCTAAAGAGAATAAGGATGTTCTCTTACATAACCACAAAGAGTTTTGATTACTGCAAGTTTAACATAGATGTATAATTCTTTTTTCTAAACTACCATCCTTTTTCCAATTTTATCAATGGACCCAACAATATCCTTTATGGATTTTTTTTTCTTCTAGTAGAGTCCCAGTCTAAGATTAGGGATTGCATTTAGTTGTCATGCCCCTTTAAACCTCCCTTAATCTGGAACAGTTCCCCAGCCTTGCTTTGTCTTTTATGACGCTGACATTTTGTGAATGAACATCATCTCCTTTTTTAAATGGAAAGTTCCTCATTGGGGATTTGCCCAATTGTCCAGAGTTGACCAAGCTGTGAAGTGTGAAGGCATAGTCCCCAAGTCTATCCTTGCATCTGATACCAACTGCAAAGTCAGGGGATTACCAAAACTACCTTTGAGTTCAATAATTGGCTAGAAAGGCCCAAAGAACTCACTGAGGTCTGTTTTACTCATAGTTATGGTTTATTATAGGGAAAGGATTAAAGATTAAAATGAGGAAAAAGAATAGATGCATAGGACAGAGTCTTGGAAGGCTCCAAACAGGAATTTTCTGTCTTCCTCTCCCCCAGGAATTAGCATAGAGTGGCCTCCCAGAATTGATATGTGACAATAGACGAGTGTTGGGTGAGGGAAGCCCAATCAAGCCTCAGTGCGTAGAGCTTGCACTGGAGTTCCATCACAGCACAGAGGCATGATCGATTGATTGATCGCCCACATGGTTGAACTGAGTCCCCAGGTCAACCTGTGTCACGTGACCCAGGTCCCCCATTCTAGTCACAAGGTTGGTCTTTCTGAGGTGACTAGTTTCCATCCTAAACGAAGACACTCCTGTCAGTTATGATACAGATTATTTCCCAGAACTGAGGGCAACAGCCACACCTCTTTGGGTAAGGCCAAATTCTTTATTGTGTGCTGATGTTTTCTCCTAAATAGATCTAGGCTACGCATTCCCAGCTGTGCTCACATCTAAGCAAAGTTGTGGCCTTCTCAAAGCATCATATCTAAAGACACACTTGTACACTGTCCATCTGCCTCACACGGGTGATGCTAATTATAAACATCCAGTCAAGGTACTGTCCTCCTCCACTGTATAGAAACTATTTTCCCTTGCTTCTAATAACCCATCTGTTAAAGATCAAGTAAATATCCTGCACCTAATTAAAATTCCCCTAGATTTACCACCTGTTGGTGTGTCTTGCCTGAACCAATCTTCACTGTGACGGTGGCAGAATGTTGCTGTGCCGTCTCTGGCACCCCCTCCAACTTCACCAGTTGGTACTCGTCAGCTACCATAAGCAAGGAGGACCTACAGTTTTAATAAGCATCCCCAAGTGATTTAGATGCAGGAAGTTTCCTTAACATTCTCCAAGAAACATTCTGATAAGTTAGTCCAACTCAGAAACATAAAAACTAGAAGGCATCTCCACTTCATGCATAAGGAGGCATTCATCTGTAGGACAAACACATCTCAGCAAGAAGGAGCAGCATTTGCAATGGCCTGGGGTGTGGAAGAGTCTAGCTCATTTGGGAAAAGGCAAGGCTTGGGGTTTAGAACAAAGAGGTCTTCTTTTGATTTCCTTTGCTCATTTTCCTTATTTTCTTTCCAACAGCTTCATGCTCCTGCCTAAAATCCTTCATTTTTACAGAATATAATCAAATCATACCCCCTTACCACTTAAAGTGATTCAGCAGCACCTGCTGCACATGGGGACTTGTGAGAAAGGCAGAATCTCAGACCTCATCACTGACTCACTGAGCCAGAATCTGCATTCTATCAAAATCTCCAGATGGTTTGTTAACACATTAAATTTTGGAAAACATTGACCTTTAGGATCCTTTTGATCCAGCCCCTGACTCTCCAGCCCTATCTTGGACCATTCCCCACCCCAGAGGTCAAACCCCAATGATATTGAACCACGTGCATTCCTCTGAAAATGCCTCCTACTTTCTCCAGCCTCCAAAAAGTCTTTTTACCAGATAGTCCTTTGCCTGGAATGCCCGGACCCATCCCTACACCACTACACTTTGAATTCTTGCTTTCCGTTTAACTTTCTGGACTCAACTTAGAATCATTTCCTCTAGTCTTCCCTGATTCCACCAACCAGGTTAGAAGCCCCTGTCATATGCTTCCAAGATAGCCTCAACTTCTGTTCTCCCAGCACATATCAACTATGCAATAGGTGCCCTTTTTCCTGTCTTTCCACTTAAGACTGCAAACAATTTAAAGGCGGCGACTGTGTCTTATTTATTTATTCACTCATTTATTCCCAGAACAAAGTACCTGAGCCCTAATGGGCACTAGTAAAATTTAATTAAATAGTAGATATGTGCTTGGTTATAGTAATAATTAACATTTATTTTATGTTTACTGTGTGCCTGGCACTGTTCCATGTGAGATACACACACACACACACACACACACACACACACACACACACACCCCTATACTTATTATGTAGATATAATTATTATATCCATTTTGCAGATGAGAACACTGAGGCACAGAGAAGTTTGGTTTCCAAACCAGGATTACACAGCTAATAATTGCTGAAACTAGGATTTAAATCCAGGCAGTCTGCAAGTTTCATACACTGTGTTTCTTTTTTTCTTTTCTTCTTTTTTTAAATGTTTATTTATTATTGACAGAGAGAGACAGAGCATGAGCATGGGAGGGGCCGAGAGATGGGGAGACACAGAATCTGAAGCAGGCTCCAGATTCTGAGCTGTCAGCACAGAGCCCGACGCGGGGCTCGAACTCACAAACTGAGAGATCATGACCTGAGCTGAAGTCGGCCGCTTAACCGACTGAGCCACCCAGGCACCCCACCATACACTGTGTTTCTTGATACAAAAATATACTGAGAGGAAAGCAAGCTAGTTTTTCTCTCAAAGACCTCTCTGGATGGGTAAGATCTAGTAGACTGACCCTCATATGCCAGAACTTAAAGCCCCATCATCATCAGGGCAATGTGCCATTGTAGCTGCAAGATGGACAGCCACCTGTGAGTGCTGAACTTACAAACCCCAAAAAGAGAAGAAAGAAGTTCAAATGAGCTTTTAAGCGAAAAGGCCAGGGCTGTCATACTCTGACACATTCTTTAGGACATGTGCAGACCTTCTAACATCTCACAAGGTAAAATGCTCAAGGAAGTTTATCATAAAGAAAGGGACACATTTATAAAAGTTGATAAATTGAACTCATTCATTAATTCCGTACATGTACTGAACTCCTATTGCTATTAGCCAGGCACTGTGCAGGCACAGATGATGAAACACCAATGAAAAGAATAGACATGACCCTGCCCTCATGGGGCTTACAGCCCCTATGGATGTCCATAATGACCTATATGCTTTATCTGAGGCACAACTGAAGAGAATAATGTCCCCTTGTGAGAATATATACTTCAGGATGATACAGGGGCAAGAGTCAAGGTTGCTCTTTATTCTTACTGGCTATGTGAGCCCAAGAAAGTCATTTCAGCCCATGTCCTCTTTTGCAGATGCTAACAGTGCCTTCCTCATGGGCACTGAGTCATTCCTTTACTCAACAAATGTTACTGGATATATGCTAAGTACAGGAACTGGGGACACAAATAGGAAAAATACAGCTTCTGGCCTTCCAGTGCTCATTGTAAGGGAGACAGTCATATAATACACTCTATCCCCCAGGGCCCATTGGGCACATAACAGGCATGAATGAGAAATGTGTGTTAAATGGATAATGTAAATTAAAACACCATCAGGCTGTGTGGTAAGTGTATGACAGGCCTGGGTAGCCATTTATTCAATTATTCATTCAAAATTATTTATTGAGCATCTATTATGTACCAGCCACTATACTGGACCATAAGAACACAGCAGTAGAGAAAACAAAGTCTCCATGGAACTTTGCCCTGATGCAATTTTCATTCTACTAGAGAAATGTAGATGATAAACAAGTAAATAAACAAACAAATAAACACATAACTTTATACCAGGTAGTATTAAGTGTTATGAAGAAAAATAGAACAGAATAAGGAATCAGAGAAAGTGGGGATGGGAGCTGTCGGACCTGTCAGGATACACTGAGCTTGCACTGTGAAAACAAACAATGCCAATGTCTCAGGGGCTTAGCCCAACATAGGTTTATAGTTTGCTCTCATTGAGGTCTGTTGTGCAGTGGACTAGGAGGTTTGAATGCGTGGTTCCTGCTCAGCCTTCCAGACTCAGCTGAGAAATCATTTCCTCCAATCTTCTCTGCTCCTCCCTCTGCTTTAGGAGTCCCTGATGGGCATTTCCACACAGTGCCGCTAAGGGTCCACCAATTTAAAATATTGCCACCTCAACATGAGGCTTCAAGGTCCACCACAGCAGGTGAGGAAAGAAATAAGAAGCAAGCACCCATAATCCCATGTGACACACAGCACTTCTGCTCCCTGCCCATGGGCCAGAACTAGTCAGCAGCTCCACCTAATTCCAGAACTCAGGGAATGTGAGTCTTCAAACCCACAAAACTTGAGAAGACACCAATATTATCTTGCCTTTTGTTTTCAGCTTCACTGAAATGTAATCGAAAGCAATATTCATGAACATTAGTAATGTTTTTAAACACATGGTCATGAAGGCCCCTTGGAGGAGGTGATTTTCCAGCAAAGTCTGAAATGAAATGATGTCATGCAGAAATCTGGAAAAAGGGTGCTCTAACCTGAGACAACAGCTAACACAAACGTCCTAGAGCTGGATGTGCTTAGCATGTTCAGGAACAGCAAAGCTGTCAGATTGTCAGAATGTTGGGAAGTCCAGAACCCTCAAACAGAGGATATTTGATCTAGGCTACAGAGGATGAATAGGAGTTTGCCAGACCTAAAAGGGGTGCTCCAGATAGAAGGCACAGCAGGGGCAATGATATTATGTGGACAAAATGAAATTATATGGATGAAAGTACTTTATAAAGTATAAAGGGCTCCATTCACATTACTTGTTGTTATTACCCACCATGCATAAAGAAGACATAGTGAAGATATTAGAGCAAATGGTGAGGAAAGTTGAAGAATATGGGAGGTAGCTTTGTTGGGAAAAAGAACCTTTATGAAAGGTGAAAAGAAATCAGTGATAAAACATTGGCATTAATAACACAGATGCGGGCTTTTTCTGATAAGCTCTTTTGCTGTTCTGGAAACACTGGGTGAAGTTGTAGAATCTGTAAATGCTTAAAACCATTTTGTTGTTGGTTCTGCTGCCATTGCTACTATTGCCACCTAGAAAAGTCACAAGAAAACTCCAGGAAAAATCATGATAGGAGATTAAGCATCATACTAGAAATTAGCCTGATTAGATATGTATTAGTGGGGGTCCTCCAGAGACATAGAACTTTTCAGAGGAGAGACAGATAATGAAGAGTTGGCTCATGTGATTATGGAAGCCAAGAAGTCTCACAATCTGCCATCTGCAAGCTGGAGCCTGGCCCGGGAAAGCTCATGGTATAAATTCCTGTTGGTATAAGTTCCAAAAGGTCTGAGAACAAGTATAGTATAAGTTGTATATACTTGATAGTATAAGTTCCAGCCTGAGAGTAAAATACTGATGTCAGTCAGAGAAAGGATTCACTCCCACTACCTCTGCTTTTCTGTTCCATTCAGGCCATCAATGGATTGGACGATGCCCACCCAAATTAAGGAAGGCAATCTGCTTTATCAAGTGTACTGATTCAAATGCTAACTGCATCCAAAGACACTCTCATAGAAATTATTGTTTAAACTAGGCACCCCATGGTCCAGTCAGGTTGACCCACAGAATTAACCATCACAAGATGTCAATTCCCAAAGAAAGCCATAACCAAGACGACTCATCCTTCAGAACCAACGTTGACAGTCCTGGTCTCAGGAAAAGCAGAGAACCCATGCTGCCCCTCCAGGAAGCCATCTCTCCAGGCATGGAAAAAACGGCAAGTAGTTATTTTTACAGAAGCAATATGGTAACATGGCAACATGGCAGTTAATAATAAAGGCAGATCCGGTTTTCATCTCATCTCTATCATTTACTCAAATGTCCTTGGACAACCACTTCCCTCTCTCTGCCTTCTTCCTCATCTATAACTTAAAAAAATAATAATATCTTCCTCAAAAAGTTGTGGTAAGAATTCAAGGAGATAATGCACGTGAAACACACAATAAATGTTACTTCTTATCCATACATTTAATTACTATTATTAAGAATCCTACTACAGTTAGAAAGGGGTTGGTGGAAAGTCTGAGAAGAAAATATATAATGGATGGGTTAAATTGAAGATATTCAAATCGCAAGCAGAAGGAGAAAAGAAGAAACAATTCAACTTTATTAAGCATTAACCATGTGACAGACACTCATAGACCCTAAATCCTTTGTCTCATTCACTTCTCACAACCATCTCCGAAGAGTGAATTGGGCACTGTTGTCTTCATTTTTCAGAGACTGAGTTTCAGACAAGTTTAGTATCTTGCTCAAGGTCACTTAGTTACTAAGTGGTATTTTTTTTATGACTGCAAAAACCTGCTCTCTTTCTATTACAGAAAAAATATTTCTGCATGTTACCAATATCCTTGCTATTATTCTTAATACTAATGTGAATCATTAATCTCCCAAAGAAGCACATTGGAAGTCAACTCTCCAGACTCAATATTAATTCATTTTAGGGATAAAGGTGATTCTTATTAATGAGGTTTTCAAGAGAGTCACAGCACTTACCAGTGTCAGAACCTGGGGTGAATTCCCTAAATGTTCAGCCCTTATTTGCTCACCTGCAAAATGGAGATAATAATATCTTGCAAAATCACCATGTAGGTTAAATGAGATTATATATGGGAAATCACCCAGCAAAGTGCCTGTTTTTTAATCTGAATCTTCAAATCAGCCTGGTGGAAATAGTTTGGAAATCCCGTACTGTCAGAAACCATTGAAGTGATAATCTTACTTCTAATGCCCATGGTTACTTTTGTAGATGTAAGGAAATATTTCCTTGGATAAATTCTTTTGTGGAATTAAAAAAGCAAGGAAGTTCATCTTTTTCTAGGTTGAGAATAAACAGGAAGAAAGTAAACACTGAATGAACTTCATAACTGAATATTATAAATTTTTTATTTTTACCTACCAGAGAATACGTTTCACTTTTGCAATATATGAGGGGATATGCAAAAAAAAATGCACACACTGGATTTGTTAAAATAATATATAGGTTGAGCTTCTTAGCTTCTAAAATTGACTTATTATTTGGGATTAAGGTAGGAATCCTAATAAGGGTATCAAAAATATCTCCCAGATGTACAAAATCAGTGCTTTCCAAAGTTGCCTGCTGATTCATTGGCTCTGGGGTGGGGACAAGAAAACTGTGCTTTCACAGAGCACTCCAGGTTATTCTTGAAACAAGGCAAATTGGGAAGATACTATTCAAACCCATCTTGCAAATTTCAAGATGTTTCACCTCCCTGTGAGGCTACTAATTTTGGCCTCAAGTATTTTTGGCCAGCACAACCACCACATCATTAAACAACTCCCTAAGGTGACTGACAATTAACTTTTAATAAAGTACTGCTATAATTAATTTCAGAAAAGAAAGCATTACTAGAAATGAAAGCCGTCTGCCCATCTAAGCAGTAAAGAAAGTATTTGGACTGCATTAAAACAGAGAAGCCCACTTTGATTTTTTTTTTAATGTTTATTTATTTTTGAGGGGGTGGGAGAGGGACAGAGAGAGAGAGGGAGACACAGAATCCAAAGCAGGCTCCAGGCTCTGAGCTGTCAGCACAGAGTCTGCCTGACTCATGAACTGTGAGATCATGACCTCAGCCAAAGTTGGAGACTTAACCGACTGAGCCACCCAGGCGCCCCAACCTTGAATCAGGAAGATAAAGTGTTCCAGTGGATCTCCTTGACCAAGTGATTTAAATTAGGTCCTACCTGACATACAGGTAGGTGTTTGTGCACTTTAGAAGCTCCTGTCCACAGAGCCAGGAAGAAGATTACTAAAGGCGAAGAAATTATGAACTACCGAACTTAAGCTAATGAGCCTTTACATAATGCCACAGGATTTCCAGAGCCCTTTTACAAATATCTTCTCATTTAACCTTCGGAACAACCCTGTGAGGTAAGTTATCCTCATTTTACGGTCAAGGAATTCAAGCTAATTATCAAATTGTCCCTGAACACTGGGTTTTCCCAGATTCTAGGTTCCTGGCTCTTTCAACACTTGGAGCTGACAATATTGGCAGACAGTATTGAACTAGAGTGAAGGGGTTTCTGGGATGGAATGGAACAGGAGGGCAACTGTTATAAATCAAGCAGGAGAAAATATAAGTAGAAGAAAAGGACGAGGACTCTAATGGAAGTCGAGAGAGAGCATTCGAGAGTTCAGAAAGGAATTGTGACCAATGACAGCAAAACAACATTATAAATTTCCAAAGCTGTGCTTGAGTGAAAGTTTGTCAGGGCAGACCCAACACTGAAAGGTCCTTTGCAAGAGGGAGAATATTTCCATTACTCGTCACCAGGTGCCAGCCCAAGAGCACGGGGAGTACAGCAAACCCACGGGATCACCACAGGGCCACCATGCTGAATGGGATGCCCTAGGCCTGAAGATCATGCATCAGAGACACACATCCAAGAGTGTGGAGCCAGAAGCTGCTGGGTCTGAGATTGGATGTTGCCTCCCGGGTCTCCGCTCTGAACCCTGGCCACAGGCCTGATGCGTACTACATCTCTCCCTGGTCTCTTGACTGGTCTCCCTCCTCCCAGTATCTTTTGCTGTCTACAAAGTGCCATTTCAAAAATTATTTTAATGTTTATTTATTTTTGAGAGAGAGGCAGAGCATGAATGGGGGAGGGGCAGAGAGGGAGAAGACACAGAATCTGAAGCAGGCTCCAGGCTCTGAGCTGTGAGCACAGAGCCTGATGCAGGGCTCGAACCCACCAACCGTGAGATCATGACCTGAGCCGAAGTTGGACGCTTAACCGACTGAGCCACCCAGGTGGGTGCCATTTCAAATTGCAACCTCAGGATCCAAACTAATTCCTCCGGTAAAAGACATTCAGCAACTCACAGGCTACCTGAGATATGGGTAAGTGTTGCAGTTAATAATTCCAACACTACAGTCAGACTGCCTGGGGTCAAGATCCAGCTCCCCTCCCACCAGCTGTGGATCCTCAAGAAGCTACTTATCTTCTTTGAGCTTCCTGTCTAAAAAGTGGATAATGATGACACCAATAGCACCTGCCTCACAGACTGTAGTGAAGCACATAGTGCAATGCCTGCCAAGTGGCACTTGATCAGTAAGTGGTGGCCATCATTATTGCCCTGTAAAACACCAACCCTGGGAGATATAATCGGAGTGTTCACCCAGCCCATCCTTTGCTAGGAATTGTCCTAGTACAGGACAGACCCCCAGCCATCACAAAATAACTTTGTGTCTCCATATACTAGTTGTTCATTTGTTCAACAGTTGCTAAAGGCCTACTATGAGCCAGATACTATTGTCAGTACTGGGGAATCTCTATTTTTTTTTCTATGAAAATTGTATATATTTAAGGTGTTAAAAGGTTCTGTGCCAAATCCACCATGTTCATGGGGTCTAGGTACCAGCAAGCATTGTTCTGACACCAGCTGAGGATCCCACAATTCAACTCACTTCTGACACTCTCTACCTGGAGATCACATCAGATCCCACGGGTTCAGGGCTCAGCCCTCAAACACTGTCCCCCTCCACACACATACTTCAGATGCCAGTCACAAGTCAGATCTGGGCTTCTGACAGCCCAGCTATAGACTGGGAGTTCCAACAACCCCCTCTTTGGATTTGATTAATTTGCCAGGGTGGCTCACAGAACTCAGAGAAACATTTTACTTCCTAGATTACCAGTTAATCATAAAAGGATATAACTCAGGAACAGACAGATGGGAGAGATGCACAGGGCAGAGTCTGGGGGGAAGGGCACAGGGCTTCCATGCTCTCTTGGAGCACCCCACTCTCCACAAATCTCCATGTATTCACCAACCTAGAAGCTCTCCAAATTCTTTTCATTTAGGATTTGATGCAGGCTTCATTATGTAGGCATGACAGATTATTAACTCCATTTTCAGCCATTCTCCCTTCTCAAGAGAATGGTGAGTGGGGCTAAAAATTCCAAGCTTTTAATCATGGCTGGGTCTTGCCAGGGACCAGCTCTCATCCAGGAGCCCACCCAGACTTGCCTCATTAGAACAAATTGATACTCCTATCACCTAGGAAATTACAAGGTTTTCAGGAACTCTGTGCCAGGAACCAAAGACAGACACCAATATATATTTTCTATTATCTCACTGGTGTATACTATGATATTTTGCTATACATTACACATTGTGAAATGGTTATTACTACAGCCAGATTAATTAACATCACCTCATACTGTTACCTCTTTGTTTTTTCTTCCTGTAATGAGAACACTTAAGGTCTACTCTCTTTTTTTTTTTTTTTTTACTTTTTTTTGTTAATGTTTATTTATTTTTGAGAGAGAGAGAGAGAGTGAGAGTGTGTGTGTGTGTGTGTGTGTGTGTGTGTGTGTGTGAGTGGGGGAGGATCAGAGAGAGAGGCAGATACAGAATCCGAAGCAGGCTCCAGGCTCTGAGCTGTCAGTACAGAGCCTGACGTGGGGCTCGAACTCACAAACTGTGAGATCATGACCTGAGCTGAAGTCAGCCGCCTACTGACTGAGCCACCCAGGCACCCTTAAGGTCTACTCTCTTAACAAGTTTCAAGTATATAATACAGTATTATTAACTATAGTCATCATACTGTTCCTTAGATCTCTAGAATTTATTCATCTTGCATACACTGAAACTTTGTACCCTTTGACCAAGATCTCCCATTCCTGCCATACTTCCCCACTCTGGTAACCACCATTCTACTCTATGCTTCTATGGCTGTGACTTTTTCAGATTCCATACATAAGTGAGATCATGCAGCATTTTGCTTTCTGTACTTATTTCACTTAGCATAATATCCTCTAGGTTCATCCATGTTCTCAAAAATGGCAGGATTTCCTTCTTTTTTAAGGCTAAATAATATATATATACTATACACATAATAATATAGAAAATATTTATATTATCTATATTTATAGAATAATATAAAGTTATATATATACATATATATGTGTGTATATATATATAATCTCACAATTTCTTTATCCATTCTTCCATTGACAGACACTTAGGTTGTTTCCATATCTTGGCTATTATGAATAATGCTGCAGTGAACAGGAAGTGTGGTTCTCTCTTCAGGATATTGATTATATTTCCTTTGGATATATACTCCCAAGTATATGGGATTGTTGGGTCATATGGTAGTTTAGTTTTTAATTTTTAGGAATCTCATACTGTATTCCACAATGGCTGTGCCAATTTGCATTCCCACCAACAGTGCACAAGGGACCCCCTTTCTCCATATCCTTACCAACAATTGGGTGTGTGTGTGTGTGTGTGTGTGTGTGTGTGTGTGTGTGTATAGGCAATACCATACCAACAAGTGTGAGGGAATATCTCAGGGTAGTTTTGATTTGCCTATCCCTGATGATTACTGATACTGAACACCTTCTCATATACCTGTTGGCCATTCGTATGTCTTCCATACACAAAATGTCTATTCAACTTCTTTGCCCATTTTTCAATTTGGTTATTTGCTTTTATGTTTTTGAGTTGTATGAGTTCCTTATATATTTTGGAAATTAACCCCTTATCACATGTACGTTTTGCAAATATTTATTCCTAATCCATATGTTGCCTTTTCATTTTGTTGATTGTTTCCTTTGCTGGGCAGAAGCTTTTTAGTTTGATGTAGTCCCATTTGTTTATTTTTGCTTTTGTTGCCTATACTTTTGGTGTCACATCCAAAAAATCATCAATAAAGACCAATGTCAAAGAGATTTTTCCCCTATGTTTTCTTCTAGGAGTTTTATGCTTTCAGCTCTTACGTTTGTCTTTAATTCATTTTGAGTTGTTTTTTTTATGTTTGGTGTAAGGTAAGGGTCAAATTTCATTCTTTTCCATGTAGATATCCAGTTTTCCCAACAACCATTTATTGAAGAAACTATACTTTCCCCTTTGAATATTCTTGGTGCCCTTGTTGAATATTGACTGTATATGGCTGGGTTTCTATCTGGGCTCTTGATTTTGTTCCACTGATCTGTGTGTCTATTTATGCTGGTACCATATGTTTTGATTACTATAGTTTTATAATATAATTTGAAATCAGGAAGTGTGGTGCCTCCAATTTTATTCTTCTTTTTCAAAAATTCCTATGGCAACCCTGGGTCTTTTGTAATTCTATATAAATTTTAGAATTAATTTTTTTATTTCTGTGAAAAACATCATTGGGATTTTGATAGGTATCCCCTGAATATGTAGATTCTTTTGGGTAGTATGGACATTTTAACAACATTAATTCTTCTAAGCCATAGCATGAATTTTGTATATCTGGGAGACAAGTACCAAATAGTTGAAATGGCATCTCTGTCCTCTCAGAGCTTATGCTCTAATAAAGTGAACTGAGCTCCCTTCCCCAAACCTTTAGACTGGTCTGTTCTGGCTGATCTCTAGGATAGAGAACTCTAGCAGCAGAAGCTGTGGTCCAGGAACCAGAGTAAGCTGGTCTGGAGAATGAGAGAAGAATGAAGCAGTGGCCCCAACAGGGGCCACTCTCTCCTAAAGGGCAGAGAGAGGCCCCTGAAATCTAACTGCACTCTAGCCTCCATGAGTAACTTTTGCACTGTTATAACAGATTCCTCTCTGGGCATAAGACAGGTCCAATACATTTATGTCTATATAAATCTAACCAGAAAAAAAAAATCTATGCATGGATGCAGGGATTGTCACAGGTAGGAACCAGTCTGCATATATTACATTAATGAACATTCTGATAGCCTGTAGCTGTGTCAAAAATGTCAGTTCATTTAATCCTCAAAACAATCAGGTTAGGTAGTTTTCAGGCCCATTTTACAGATGATGAAACAGGCCTCCAGAGGTGATAAAATTTCTGATTTATCAGCGGCAGAGTGGCAATCTGAACTCATGTAAATCTGGCTCCAAATCTGTGCTTTTAATATTATATCATTTTATCCAAAGAATAGAGTTTCATCAGTTTTGCTTTAGTGGCCAAAGTATTCATGACTCCTCCCCTTCCTCAACCTACAGTATTTTCATTTGCATGTACTCAATTCCAGGCACTGTCTCTAGCTATGGAGGCTATACAGATGCATTGGACATCAATCACCATCACAAAATTTCCAGTCTATAGGGATGTATTAATCATGATGACAACCCTAAAATCACAATGGTGTATTTCTCACTGCTCTCATAGTCCCATGTAGGTCTATGAGGTTTTGTTCATGCCAGGATCAGGGATCTGGATCCTTCCATGGTGTCATTCCACCAAGTCAGCGTCTTTAACCTCTAGTGTCTCAGACAAGAGAAAGAGAGCCAAGAATATTGCAGAGAAGTTGTAATGCCTAGGTCTGGATGTGGCAAACATCATTTCCAACCACAGGATACCTAGGAAGAGCAGACACAGCCAGGCAGTGCTAGAGAAGTAACTGGAAAACAAAGCAGCAGGTGTCTTATTCCCCAAGAGGTGAGTAGAGTGTGATATTCCTCCTCATGAGGAGGGCCAGTTTCCTCCAGCCCAACAACCCAAGAGAGAAAGAGGTGGTTTTTCTGTCCTCAGTGGTCAGGCTATGTATTCCAGAACAGTGAAGTGAGTTCTCTACCCACAAGGGAGAGAAAGGGCTGGACCAGCTCTCCTTCTGGGTCAAGCTGAAGCCCACCCTGACTAAAGGATTCTGCTCTTTGCCAGACTCCTTCTCCTACGGGCAGGAGCCCCTGTCTTTAGCAACTACTAAAGTGAACAGTTCTGTGTCCTTCCCTGTCTTCGTGCTTTCAGTGCCCCAGACTTCAGGTGCAGCTGCTGCAGAATGGGGTTGTTAATCTTCAGGATGAGAGCGACAGAAGAAGGTCAGCCTCCTTGGTGCAAAGGTTCCAGACCTGATTCACAACCAGGACTAAAAATGATAACTATAATGCCCAATACTTAAAAAATAAGGCTTTGGCACTCACCTCTAATAATTATTGAATGCCTTTCTTTTCCCACCCTCAACCTCCATTTCTCATTCTTACTGCCTCTACTGGATTCCCATCACCTGAGTATTACATAATATCATAGGGCCAGTTTCCCAAACTTGACTGCTGATATGAATTATCTGGAACACTTGCTAAATATACAGATTACCAGGCCTCTCCCTTGAAAATCCTAATTCTGGAAAGAATCCCAGCAATCTGTATTTTCTTTTTTTTTTTTTAATGTTTTATTCTATTTTTGAGAGAGAGAGAGAGAGAGAATGTGAGCAGGGGAGGTACAGAGAGAGAGGGTCCACACTGACAGCAGAGAACCTGATGTGGGGTTCAAACTCACAAATCAGAAGATCACGATCTGAGCCAAAAAGTCAGATGCTCAACTGACTGAGCCACCCAGGTGCCCCAGCAACTTGTATTTTCTAAGAGCTTCAGGTAATTCTTACCTTCAGAAAAGGTTGGAAAACACTGATGTCACGCATATGCCATGGTAAATAATTTCTGAAAGTTTCTTAGCTCAAAAACACAATTTTATATAGTTTTTTTAAACACCTTGTCTTAGAGTCTTGTTAACAACTGATATTTGTGCATTACTTAACAGTGATTTCATACAAATCTCACAGTCACCAAGGGGGTTAAGTGGAAACTGGAAACAGGGAAGGTAAGTGACTTGCCCAAACTCATCCAGGAGGAAATGATAAAGTTGAGATCAAACCCAGGCTTCCCAACTCCAAAGTTACACTCTTGCTCCTCCATTATCCTTCATTCCATCATTCAAGGAATGTTCCTTCTGGGCCTCCTATCTGCCTGTGGCTATGGCAGGGGTGGGAAGGCAGCCACGCTGACTAAAAAAGCCACGAAGCTTCTGTGACATCCCATCCACCTGTGGCAGGTGGGCTGGAGAGGCAAAGACACGGCTAGGGAAGTTGGCTGAGGAGCCAGGCAGAAGCGGGAAGCAGGCAGTGGTGACAATGAGATTCCTTTCACTGTAGGAGACAATAGGACCGGCTACTCACCTGAACTCCCACTAAACCAGGTGGCTTGGAAATCATTAAAGGTCAGAGAAGGCAAGGAACCAAGTCCACAGTGAGCCCTGGCCCCTTGACCACTCGTGGCCTTGGTCCAGTCTACTCTCCTGCTGGATGTGAGGGGTTCTGTTTCCACTGACATGCCATCTGCAGCTGCTATTGCTCCCTCCTCCTGAAACACTCTCCTGGCACCACATTTCCTAATTCCTTCCCTTGGAGCCTCAGGCCAAATACCGGCTCTTCCCCGGTTGATACCTCCCAGGTCCTCCCCCAGCCCCCGCCGATCCACACTTCCTTTGAAGCAATTGGCACCGAACCCCTCATATTAATGTTCTTTGGGACATAGACTATGAGTCTCATGAGGGTGGGCAGGAGGCCAGACACAACCCTGCAGCTCAGAACTGAATGACCCACTGAAGTGGCACAAATGTGGTCTCGACACCCACTGTGAAGCGGCTCAGCTCTGTGAGGCTGCCTTCCACCCAGCTCCTGGAGGCTGGCCAGACCTCACGCCTCCTCACCTACTCTCTGGCTCTCTTGCTATGATTTGCATTCTCTTTCTCTCTCCTTCTCTCTCTAGCTTTCTCTTTGTCTCTCTTTCTCCTCCTTTCCTCTCTCCCTACACCTAACTTCCCTTCACAGACTCAAATTCTTTTCCAGGAGAGCATCTCTTGTTGTTTCTCTCAAACTCTCTGAAATACATACCTCCCCATCATCACAGGTTGAGGCCCTGGTGAGAGATGAGTCCAACCTGATGCTTCCTGGTGGCACACACACTGCCAGTCACCATGACTACCTTTGGCCAATGAGCCTGTTTGTGGCCCACAGTGGGCAACAAGTGTTGTTTAGGGTTGATCCACCTAAAAATCTTTCTATTCAATTCCTGCTTGCCACTGGTTTCCTTCCAGAGCCTATGGGTTCAAAATGCTCTGGGGGAGACTCATACCAGCTTGGGTGAACAGGGTCCACTATGACATCAGCTATAGCTACAGGAGTTTCACTGAGGAGTGAGGGAATCTCAGTTCACAAATCTATGTAGTTCAACTTGAAGTTCAAGTCCCCCCAAGTCTGTCATTATTCCTGCTGGTACATTTTCTCAGTTAAAAACACCCCATAGTGTGGCTCTGTTAAATGGGCATTTCCCTGATATCTCAGATTTGTTGTTGAAGCCCAAAACTGGCAGGGTCCGGATCTCTTAATTCATCACCCCCCTTCAGCCTCACCAAGCTTATGAGAGTCAGAGTCAGGGTTTCTTTGAAGAGAGTTGCCCATCTGGCAGGAAGTGGCTGACATCCCTGTCCCCTCTCTACAAAGGAAAGAAGTGTGTGTGTGTGGGGGGGGTACTCACCCCACCTCAACCCACAGGGAGTGACCCGTGACTCCCTGCGGAGAAGGAATGCCCCAGCAGGGGTGAGCTCCACCTCCTCAGAAGGTGAAGCAAGGGCAGACATAGGTTTTCCCATGGGTCAAATGGACTTCACCCAGAGTATCTAAGCTGGAGCCATCTTAAAAAGAGCCCACACAGGAGGATGGCTGAAGAGATGCCAGCAGGAAGAGTCTGGAGGTATTCCTTCTGAGAAAGAGCTGAGGAGGGGTTGTTGGCTGCCAGCCGGAGGATGCATCGCCCACGCCAGAGATCCCCGGGAGGGCCAGGGCTGGGGCTTCAAGGACTCACAGAGTCTCTCTTTGAGCATTTGGGCATCTGCCACACAGACAGCATCAAGGCCAATTATGCCAGCAGCTGTCAAATAAGAATTAAGATTTCCCTCTTATTCCTCTTTCCCACTCATCCAGAAGTGGTAGAGAAGGAGCTGAGAGGCAAGGTAAAAGAACAGACCACGTCTCTCTTCTCCAAGGCAGGAAGATGAGTCCAACCTAATTTAAATCAAATTGAGCTTTTTAATACTCCCCAAATTAGTCTGTTCTGATGCCTGAAATTGCCAGAAAAGCTAGTATCTCTGAGATATTATCTAGGAATAGGAAAAGGGTTCCCAACAGAGCTGCTTTAAAGAGCAGTGGTTGATAAAAAAAAAAATTATTTTTGGATTTCACTCTACCAAGTTCAGCCCATTCTACTTGTAATTCAGATATGCTCAGATGCAAGGCATACTAGACTCTTAGAGGAGACAGGTATTAAGTGTGGACTCTGAGATGGGAGAAGAAGCCAGAAGGTGAGGCCAGACAGAAGAGGCCTGGGGAAGCTAACCTGGCTCAGGATCAGGTTGGTGTGGACCGGGATGTAGGTCCCAGCCCAGCTCCCAAAGTCCGGTCCTCTACACACCTGGGTTGGGGGTCCAAGACTCAGAGGTCAAACACTTGGAAATCTAGAGGTGGTGGACCGGGCTATGGAAGATTTCAGAGAATGGACAGGGGACCAGGCATAGTCCATCTCCCAGAGGGGAAGGGAATGCCCAAAGCAGTCAAGCAGGGTACCTGGATTCCAACCAAATTCACTGAGTTTCAGGGAGGGACTTCTACCCAAAGGTGGAACTAAAGAATTAGGTAGTACAACCAATAAAGTACAAGGCAGAGAACTAAGGCAGAAACTACATCCCTCTTCCCCAGATGTAAAATTTTGTCTGTTTTCATAGCATTCTGTGCTTCCCTCTAATTTAGTCTGTATCATACTATAGTATAATTGCCCCCTTATTTTTCTATTCCCATCACAGGGCCTGAGAAGTGCCTATCTAGGAGCAGGGATTCAGTAAATGTTTCCTGAATGAGTGAGAAAGTAAATGAATAGATGAATGAGTGAATAAATGGATAAATGGATAAATGAAAAGCTCCATAGGTGCTTTGGACTAGCTCCTGGTGATACATAGGTCCAAAAGTTGGTTAGCACCAGACAGACTTGAGCGGGTATGTTAAGGCGTGGGTAAAGCAGATACTATGGAGTGGTGGCTAGCTGGTGGGCCTGGATCTAGGATAGATGTTGAATTCCTTTTAAGGGTCGTAGTGTTAAGGGAAAGGAGTACAAGAGCTTTCTCAATCATTATGTGCTCAGGACCTGAGGAAGGAGAGATCCTATAGGGGGAAGATATCAGGAAATCCAATGGGAAGTTGCTGAGGAAGGCAGAGCTCAGGGAAAGAAGATGGCAGCTAATATTAACATGGCAGCTGATACTGTGGTCTTTCTAGAGTGTTTCGCAACATACCCTGGAGTGTTTGCAGCATAGGGACCATAACAATGTGAGTACATCTTCGGTATTATATAACTCAAGGGCAACCATTCATCAATGGTGCTTGGTACTGTGGTACTATGACCTGGAGGCAGAGAAATCACATCCAAGGGGCAATGATGCAGCTCCTACTGAGTCTAGTTCCCACTGAATTACAGTTACAGAAGAATAATGTCATTTGGGAACATATGCTAAGAACACCTTTGCAATAAAATTCTTTAAATTAAGAGGCGGTGTTTAAATCAGAGTGAGCATATCAATATCAATGAGATGTGATTGATTCCAACTACCAGAGGAATACATGAAAACCCATATTACCATGTGCATCCATATTACCACAAAAAGTTAAGCTGGACAGACAAGGGGAGAATGGTCAGGCATCACACCCAACATAATTTCAAATCTCTGAGCCCCATGCCAAGATTCTGCCAAACCTTATGGCATCCAAGAGATGGGAGTTAGATAGAAAAAGCATATGGCTAGGGTGGGAGGGGGTTGAGGAGGAATTGCACAAGAAACAGACTTGCTTTTCCAGAGGTCTGCTTCAGCATCAGACTGTTGAGACAAAAATATGCTGTTTGAAACACACAAAAAAATGTCCTTAGTATTACCTTTTAATACCAGGGATTGTATCCTCAGGGGCGGGCCACATCCAGCCTGCACCTTGCATGCACACAAAGAGCAGATATGTGGATGGGTACACACAGGGAATGTAATTCCCAGGAATCTAGACCTTTTTGGGTGCTGTCAAAGGCATCTGGCAGAAGTAACTTGATTACTTGATTCAAGACCCACACTACATGTTTTGCAAGTATAATTTTTTTATTATTTCTTAGGGGGTAAAAAAAAAAGTACACACATAAAATTAAGTTTTGGCATATTTTTAGTGTTTTTGCCAACTGTTACATGGGGGAGGGGTGTCAGCTTTGGTTCTTTAAATTATGTATAAAAAACAAGTGGTCATAAGTAATTTGGAAAGAAAAAAAAGGAAAAGAAAGCTATCACAGAAAGCCAAAAGGCTATTTCTACTGGGTGAAGAAACGCCACTCCAGGAATTTCAAAAGTAGATGGATATGGAGCTCTGAGAAAAATGGGTCAAGCGAGCATATCCAAGCAACAGCCTGTCCTTCCGTATTTAACATGAGACTAGGCCATAAATCTAACAATAGTTAGACGCTGTGCCCAAGGGCATTCCTTGGTTCAATAACATATGTGACACTAATCAAGTCACCCTCTCTCAAAATTAATTAAGAGTTTGGAGGACCCACAGTATGTCTGCTGCTATGCTAAGTTTCATAATCATGCACTTTAAAAAATTCTCATCACAACCATGAGGATGTAGGAATTGTTATTCCCAACTTCCAAGTGAGGAAACTAGAAGAAAGAAAAGTCTCATAACCTTTCCAGTGTTGCACAGTGTCATGTAACATCAAAATTGGCCAGGGGATGGAGTGTCTGAATTAGGGAGAATAATGCCAAACCGGGAAACCGGCAGAGAGAAGAAAAGAACCAGAACAGACCAACAGCAGGGACATGTGATGTTCTGCCCTACCTGACCTCATTTTCATTTCATCCACCTGTTGCACTGACTTCCTCCAAGGTAACTTGAAGACTCCAAAAAGCTTCTGGAAAGCTTTAGGTAAAGCTTATTCAGGATTCAAACACAGGTAGTGATGAGGATGAGGTGGATGAGAATGGTAATGATCAATGATGAAGGTGATGAGTAAGATGATGGCACCACCTACTGAGATCTTTCCATATGCTGTTACGTATTCCAAATCCTCTACCTCGTTTTATTCTTCCTATAACCTTGTGAAATAGAGATTGCCATTATCCTCCATGTTACAAATGAAGAAGATGAAGCTCAGATAGAAATGAGTTCCCCAAGGTAACACAGCAAGTAGCTGAAACCCAACTCAGGCCTACAGATTCCAAAGGCCACACTCTTAACCAGTACACCTATTAGCCACAAGGCCGGTGTGGACCTAATATCCCACACTGTACCTCGTTAAAATTTGACCAAAGTAGTTCCTAAGGTTCCATGCAGATATGAAATTCCATGACCATGACTGTGTCATTATCGTTACAAATACATCCAAAATATGTTTGCCTTTAAAATTTTTGGTTACATTTGTTGTTGAACAGAAGTTTTTCATTTCATGGGTCTGAACCTGGAACCCTTTCTCTTATTATTTTCCTGTGACTTCAGTGCTTCAGTAAGGTATTCTTCGAGGAAAAAGTGATAACAACTCTATTTTACATTGGTCTGTTTTCTGATTGTACATTCTGTTAACTCTTGAATCCATCTGGAATTCATTTTGATGTATGATAGTAATCAGAATTTATACCACTGGTCTAACTAACACTATTTCTGACAAAATCCTCCCTATTGCCTCTTCCTGTAATTACTATCACAAGATAAGTTGGTTTTTTCTCAAAGTTTAAGTTTCCAAATGATTTTCCAATTATTTGAATCCCTAGCAATACATCTTTGAGTCTCAATCTCTCTAAACTATGTATAGGTAATTCAACATTAAATTTTTAGCAAATAAATTTGACCAGAAAGAAGAGAGCACACACTGCTTGAGTGACCGGGGTCCCAAGCTGGCCAACAGCAAAATGAAGACTTTTGAAGGATTCATTGATATAAAAAATTTACTCTTATTTGAAATTTCCAAATAAAACAAGTCTACGCTTAAAATAAAAATTTCCTTTTGACCAGAAAGGGGCCTGGCTAAGATGGTGACTTAGAGCAAACATTTGATGTCTCCATTTGCAAACAAGCAAATTTAGTCAACGCTCCATTAGCAATTTGTAGACTGACCCCAATGAAGACCACTAACATTGGCATTACCCCAGGGCATGTACTACATTTAGCAAATGGCTGATTTGTGTTACTTTCTGGAAGACAGGCAGAGTGCTGAGTCTTGGAGGTGGGATGCCCCAAGTGAAGAAACAGAATAAAATCACCACATCTATAAAATAAGAATACTTCAGGTCAGAAGAAGAGGAAATCTTTTTTTTAAATTGCTTTTATGAAATAGATTTACTCCAAAAATTTTGAAATTTTGAGTAGAAATTGAGGAGAAATTTTGAAGCATTTATGAGTCATCTGCTCAGCAATATTCAAGAATATATTGAATCTATGAAACTAAAACAGAGTCATGAAGAAGTAACAGTTTGACATCAAGAAAGATTTGATGAACATGAAAACAAAACTGGAATTAAAGCTTTAATGGGAGCAGATAGATACTGCAAAAAATTGGATTACCACAGTGGAAGGGACATGAGAATTTAAAACTCTAAGCAGGAAAAATACACATATTTTTAAATGTAAGAAGATATGGAGAATACATTGAAGATATTCAATCTATGTAAGACCCCAGTATCCATAGTATTCTAGACTTTATAACAGTTTTATTGAGATATAATTTATATACCACATCATTCATCCATTGAAGTGCACAATTCAGTGGTTTTCAGCATATGCACAGAACCATTATCCCCAACAATTTTGGAATGTTTTCATCACCCTCAAGAGAATTCCATAGCTCCGAAACTCCTCATTCCCCACCAGGCCCTAATATAGGCAACCACTGGTATACTTCCTGTCTTTATGGATTTGCCTATTTGGGACATTTCATATAACTGGAATACTACAATATGTGGTCTTCTGTGACTGGCTTCTTCCACATAGCATAATATTTTTGAGATTTATTCATTTAGCATGTATCAAGATTCCTTTTCATGACCACATAATAGACATTTGGTTTGTTTTCATCTTTTTTGGCTATCATGAATAATGGTGCTGTGAACATTTACATACAAGTTTGTTTGTTTGTGTTTGGCAGATGTATGTTTTCATTTCTCTTGGGTTTATACCTAGGAGTGGAGTTGTCGCTGGGTCATATGACAGTTGCAGATTTAAATTTTTGAGGAATTGACAGATTGTTTTCTAAAGCAACTGCACCATTTTCCATTCCCACCCGCAGTATATGAGCATTCTAATTTCTCCATATCCTCGCCAATACTTGTTATCTGTCCTTTTAATTAGAGCCATCCTAGTGGGTATTAAACGGTGCCTCATTGTGGTCTCAACGTGCATTTCTCTGATGACTAATGATGTTGAGCATCTTTTCATGTACTTATTGGCCATTTGTAGATCTTCTATGGAGAGATATCTATTCAGATCCTTTGCCCATTTTTAATTTTTTTGCCTTTTTATTATTGAATTTTATGAGTTCTTTAAATATTCTAGCTATAAATCCTTTATTAAATATATGATTGGCAAATGTTTTCTTCCATTCTGTGAATTATCTTTTCATTTTATTGATAGTGTCCTCTGAAATGTTTTGAAGCACCATGGTTAACTTTGATGGAGTCCCACTTATCTATATTTTCTTTGCATGCTTGTACTCTTAGTGTCATATTTAAGGAACCATTGCCAAATCTGAGATCATGGAGATTTATATCTATGTTTACTTCAAGAATCTTTTAGGAATACTTCTTACATTTCAGTCATTAATCTGTTTTGATTTTCCTAATTTTGTGCAATAGGTGTTCACTTCATACTTTTGCATTTGGGTATCTAGTTGTCCCAGACCCTCTTCTGGCCTTTTGAGTCACTGTATTATTTAATATGCAAGATAAATAGTTCAAAACTTCAACCCACATAGCTGCAGAAGGTTCAGTGTCATCACCAGTATTTTTAAGGATTCCTCTATGGAAAAATGTGTCATGTTCCATCATCCTTCCTTCCAAACTCTTTTCTATCATAGATGCTGTATGGCTCAGAAAGTCATACCCATGAACTGTCTACATTGCAAAAGAAGTCCTAGGAATGTGTTCCAGGTCACCTTCCTCCTGAGAAGAGGGAACCCAAGCAGGTTTTCCCACATGCATGCCCTGGTTGGAGCCATATGTGTCACATACACAATCTTGCCATTTGAGCCATAGCTAATGGCACCAGGGAGCAGTTGCAAAGGATTGAAAGAAAGCCAGGAACCTCTTTTTTTGGCCAGGACATTTTAAGATCGTTTGATACAGACACTATTTAAGAGGCATAGTCCACCACAGAGCTAGAACAAACAATTATAAAATTTGTATGGAACCAGAAAAGACCCTAAATAGCCAAAGTATGTTAAAAAAGAAATCCAAAGCTGGAGGCATCACAATTCCAGACTTCAAGCTGTATTACAAGCTGTAATCATCAAGATAGTATGGTACTGGCACAAAAACAGACACATAAGACCAATGGAATAGAAGAGAGAACTCAAAAATAGATCCACAAATGGATGGCTAACTAATCTTTGACATGGCAGGAAAGAATAGCCAATGGAAAAAATAAGTCTCTTCAGCAAATGGGATTGGGAAAACTGGACAGTGACATGCAGAAGAATGAACCTAGACCATTTTCTTACACCATACACAAAAATAAACTCCATACACAAAATAAACCAAAATGGTTGAAAATAAACCAAAATAAACCAAATAAAACAAAATAATAAACAAATAAATAAATAAATAAATAAAACAAATTAAAAAAAATAAACAAAATAAAACAAAATAAACCAAAATGGATGAAAGACCTAAATGTAAGACAAGAAATCATCAAAATCCTAGAGGAGAAAACAGGCAACAACTTTGACCTCAGCTGCAGCAACTTCTTACTAGACATGTCTCCACAGGCAAGGGAAACAAAAGCTAACATGAACTATTGGGACCTCATCAAGACAAAAAGCTTCTGCACAACAAAGGAAATAACCAACAAAGCTAAAAGGCAACCATCAGAATGAGAGAAGATATTTGCAAATAACATATCAGATAAATGGATAGTATCCAAAATCTATAAAAAACTTACCAAACTCAACACTCAAAAAACAAATAATTCAATGAAGAAATGGGCAAAAGACATGAACAGACATTTTTCCAACGAAGATATCAAGATGGCTAACACACACATGAAAAGATGCTCAACATCACTCATCATCATGAAAATACAAATCAAAACCACAATGAGATACCACCTCACACCTGTCAGAATGACTCAAATGAACAACTCAGGAAACAACAACTGTTGGTGAGGATATGGAGAAAGGGGAACTCTTTTGCACTGCTGGTAGGAATGCAAGCTGATGCAGCCACTCCAGAAAACAGTATGTGGTTCCTCCCAAAATTAAAAATGGAACTACCCTACGACCCAGCAATTTCATTACTGGGTATTTATCCAAAGGATACAAAAAAACTGATTTGAAGGAGCACATGCACCCCAATGTTTATAGCAGCACTATCAACAATAGCCAAAGTATGGAAAGAACCCAAATGGCCATCGACAGATTAATGGATAAAGAAAATGTGGTATACAAATGCAATGGAATATTACTTGGAGATAAAAATCTTGCCATTTGCAATAACATGGATGGAACTAGAGTATATTACGCTAAGCAAAATAAATCAGTCAGAAAAAGATAAATATCATATGATTTCATTCATATGTGGAATTTAAGAAACAAAACAGATGAACATAGGGGCAGGAAGGAAAAATAAGATAAAAAGAGAGGAAGGCAAACCATAAGAGACTCAAATACAGAGAACAAACAGGGTTGCTGGAAGGGTGTTGGGTGGGGCTAAATGGGTGATGGGCATCAAGGAGGGCACTTGTTGGGATGAGCACTGGGTGTTATGTGTAAGTGATGAACCCTCCCCCTGCCAAAAAAATAAATAAGAAGAAAGAAAGAAAGGGGAAAGAGATATATTCCACATAAATGGGGGCAAACTGACCTAATCAAGTCCTCTATTTTGAGAACTGTAAATGCTCCCACTCATGTTGTGAGATTAATGGGAACTCTAGATCACCATTATTGATCACTAACAAGGATGATTTGGGTTTACACAGAAACCCTTAATAAGGCTAAGTTTTCTAGTAAATGGGTAGCAAAAATATTTTATCTTTTTTTAGGGATCTCACTGTGACTATATGAATATAATGTTTTATTATAATAAATTCCTAAAAATGATCCTTCCCTTAACGGGATAAACCTCGTTTGGTTCTAAGGTGTCATTCTCCACTCACTTTTTCTTTTTAACACTTAAGATTCTTAAGAATGGTCTATAGGTTTCCTTTTCATCCATCTCTGTTGAGAATATTTAGATTATGCTACTTTTTAATGGGCTTTAAACTCATTAGTTTCCCTATTCTAGAACAATACAAAGGATAGGAAAATTTTCCAATTCTTGTCAACTGGGGGAGATTATCCACAATTACTCTAGCCTGGAGTGTGTTTTCTTTTTTTTTTTTTTTTTTTGGAGATTTAGTAATTTTATTTTTTAAAAATATGTTGAGATTTCTTATTCTCTTATCTTTTTGTATTTGCCATAGTTTTTTGCTATGTATATTTTGATACTGTTCCTTAGTACATAACATTTGTGTTACTATTAAATCTCCACTCTCAATCAGTGTTTCTTGGTGACTGACAGCATCAGCCTCACTTGGGAATATGTTAAATTTGCAAATTTTCATGTCCCATCCCAGACTTAATGAATCAGAAACCCTGTGGGTGGGGCCCAGGGATCTGTTTGTTGACAGACCCTCCAGGTGATTCCAATGCACCTTAGAGTTAGAGAACCACTGGTCTGTATTAGCAGTTCTAGCAGTATAGAATGATTCTAGATGCACCTGGGTGGCTCAGTCAGTTAAGTGACCGACTTTGCTCAGGTCATGATCTTATAGTTCGTAACTTTGATCCCTGAGCCGGTCTCTGTGCTGCCAGCTCAGAGCCTGGAGCCTGCTTCAGATTCTGTGTCTCCCTCTCTCTCTCTGTCCCTTCCCACTCATGCTCTCTCTCTCTCTCTCTCTAAAATAAACATTAAAAAATTAAAAATAAATACAAAATAAAACGATTCTTAGTAGTGACTACTATAACCACTCTGCTTTCTTTTTTGTTTTCCTAATATATCTTTGCCTTTTACTTTATTGTTGAACATAGCAAACCACTGAATTTTATGATCAAATTGGAGAAAGTTTAACTTTTTTAAATAGGAAATTTTAAACTATTTATATTTATTCTCATACTTGTTATGCTCGTCTTTCTAATGACATTTTATGCTTTCTGTTGTTTGTTTCTTTCTTTGATATTTCCTTTATGTTCCACTTTTCTTTATAGGCTAATCTTTGTTTTACTCTTCTATAAAAATTTGGAATTCTAGTAATAAATTGCACGGAGAATTTTCAAAGCACTCTCAAATCTATATCAAATATGGAGACTGTAATTTTTAACTGTAATCTATTGAAAATATGAAAATTAGCACCGACATTTTCTCTTGCCTCTATTCTTTCCATTCTGCTTTCTTTTATTTTGAATCCAGATAATATTATTTTCTCATTTAAATATATATAATATGTATAATTTCTTTATATATAGTCTTTTGCCTTCTGTCACTATTACTTAAATGATACCTGTGTCAATGCTCACTGCAGTATATCACATCTCAAGGATCTGGGACACCATGTGAACAATTTTTTAAGCAATATTATGTGGGTGGGGTATTTCTCCAGATACCAAACATATCCGACAGTATCTTCTTATTCCCTTCACATAGGAACCACAGCCTTCTCCACTAAATTCTATAGACATTGCTACATTGTTTCCTGGCATTCAGTGTTGCCAAGAATTCTAACATCAATCTGCTTTTTGCTCATTTGTCAGAAATAGGTTTTTTACTTTATTCTCAGGATGTTTGCTGGGTTATTTCTTTTTCTTTATAATTCAAATTTTTTTTTAATTTTTAAAGATTTTTTTAAGATCAGAAATCCTGTTTTTATTTTTTCCTATATTTACTGTCTCTACTCCATTTATTGTGGATTCTTTCCTCAAATGGGTATTAATCATGAAGCTAATTTCTGCTTTCTATTGCTTATAGTTGCCATCTTCTTTGATATTGCTTTAATATCTTTGCCCATTTCCTCTGTGTTCTGAGAACACCTAGAGTTGGTCTTCTACCTCACTTAACTGCTTTTTAAAATAGCATCCTGTCTCCACTTTCTTGATTCCTATGTAGATTTTATTTTAGCTACTATATTTGCTCATTTCTGTGCATCCTTTTATTTTCTTATTCCCTTCCTACCCCATAACAGCTGGGTCAGTTTAATAGAAACAAGTATCTTTGCATGCCTTGTTAGGAATTGATATATATATACATATATATACATACACACACACACACACACACACACACACACACACACACACACATATATACTTAATGTGTTTTCAGTTTCTTATAAGAAATCTATCTCAGGGGAAAGTGAATTTGCTTAGTCACAGTACATTACCATGCTTCTCTTGTGCAACAGAATTTTCCCATAAACTTTATATTGAATTTGTTCCATTCTCATCTTTATGAAGGAGATATTGCCTCATCCAGGACTGAAGGATTGCTGAGAAAGAATTGCTTCTGGACTAATCAGAGTTTGGGCAAGGGATAGTGGAAGAGGGTGCCCTCCCAACTCCTTCACATTTCCAGCTTCAGATCCAAAGGAGAGAAAAGTTGCACCAGGTTCTAAATGCAGAGATTAAATGACCTTGAAAGGGGCAGAACCACCTGTAGGAGTCTCTTAACGTCTGTAGGAACCAAAGACAGGAAAAGGTCTCTTGCTGTGGTTTCCTTGAATATATTTCTAGCCCCACACTATTTCAGGGTCAGAAGGAAGCTAAGGCCCAGAGAAGTCAAGCTATCTCCCTAGCTGTGACATAGTCTACACTTGCATCCAGGTGCCTGACCTCCAAACTCAGGCCATTGCATATGGCCGCACAGGCGGTACACTGCCATTGAGAGAGCTCCACTCATACAGCTACACCCCTAGAATCGTACAGTGTGGCAGCTTTGATTTAAGAACTACGGTTTTTAAATCCTTGGAATTTTTTTGGTCACTGATTGCCTCTTTATCATAATACACTCTTCTCCTTTTATAAGAATATCATCTTGGTGTGCCTGGGTGGCTCAGTCAGTTAAATGTCTGACTCCTGATTTCAGCTCAGCTCATGATCTCATAGTTTGTGAGTTTGAGCCCCACATCAGGCTCTGCACTGAGCCTGCTTGGGATTCTCTTTCTCCCCTCTCTCTGCCCCTCCCCACTTGTGCTCTCTCTCTCTCAAAACAAATAAATAAACAGACATTTTTACAAAATGAGAATATCACCAAGGGGTGCCTCAGTCAGTTAAACGCCTGACTTTTGTTCAGGTCATGATCCCATGGCTTGTGAGTTCGAGCCCCATATCAAAGCTGTCAGTGCAGAGCCTGCTTCTGATCCTCTGTCTCTGTCTCTGTTTCTCTCTCTCTGTCTTCCTCCCTCGTTTGTGCTTGTGCTCTCTCTCTCTCAAAAATAAACCTGAAAAAAATTTTTAAAAAATATGATCCTAATTCACATCTTTAATAATCCTCTTAAAGTTTTCTTCTTTGCCCTGAATTATCCTTATTTCCTCTGAAGTCAGTTCTGTTGGTTCATTTTCATTTCCTCTTTCTTACTCCCTTCATTAGTTTTGTGATCATTAATTATCCAACCCCTCATCAATATATCAATTGCAAATACCTTCTCCCACTCAACAGGTTGCCCTTTCATTTTGTTGATGGTTTCCTTCACTGTGCAAAAGCTTTTTATTTTGGTGTAATCTCAATAGTTTATTTTTTGCTTTTGTTTCCTTTGCCTGAAGAGATATACCTTTAAAAATGTTGCTAAAGCTAAATGGTGCTGGAAAAACTGGACCACTTTCTTACACCATACACAAAAATAAACTCAAAATGGATGAAAGACCTAAACGTAAAACAGGAAGCCATCAAAATCCTAGAGGAGAAAGCAGACAAAGCCCTCTTTGACCTCAGCCACAGCAACTTCTTACTCAATACATCTCCAGAGGCAAGGGAAACAAAAGCAAAACTGAACAATTGGGACCTCATCAAAATAAAAAGCTTCTGCACAGCGAAGGACACAATCAGCAAAACTAAAAGGCAACTGACAGAACGGGAGAAGATTTTTGCAAATGACATATCAGATAAAGGGTTAGTATCCAAAATCTATAAAGATCTTATCAAAGTCAACACTCAAAAAACAAAGAATCCAGTGAAGAAATGGGCAAAAGACATGAATAGACACTTCTCCAAAGAAGACATTCAGATGGGCAAACAACACATGAAAAAATGCTCAACATCACTTATCAGGGAAATACACATCAAAACCACGACAAGATACCACCTCACACCTGGCAGAATGGCTAACATTAACAACTCAGGCAACAACAGATGTTGGTGAGGATGCGGAGAAAGAGGATCTCTTTTGTGGGAATGCAAACGGGTGCAGCCACTCTGGAAAGCAGTACAGAGGTTCCTCAAAAAATGAAAGATAGAACTACCCTAAGTCCGAGCAATTGCACCACTAGGTATTTATCCAAGGGATACAGGTGTGCTGTTTCGAAGGGACACATGCACCCCAATGTGTATAGCAGCACTATCAACAATAGCCAAAGTATGGAAAGAGCCCAAATGTCCATCGATGGATGAATGTATAAAGAAGATATGGTGTATCATATATATATATATATATATATATATATATATATATATATATATATGATGGAATATTACTCAGCAATCAAAAATAATGAAATCTTGGGGCACCTGGGTGGCTCAGTCGGTTAAGCAAGCGACTGCAGCTCAGGTCATGATCTCGCGGTTTGTGAGTTCAAGCCCTCCATCGGGCTCTGTGCTGACAGCTCGGAGCCTGGAGCCTGCTTCAGATTCTGTGTCTCCTTCTCTCTCTGCCCTTCCCCCACTTGTGCTCTGTCTCTCTCTATCAAAAATAATGTAAAAAATTTAAAAGAAAGAATGAAATCTTGCCATTTGCATCTACGTGGATGGAACTAGAGGGTATTATGCTAAGTGAAATCAGTCAGAGAAAAACAAATATCATATGACTTCACTCATATGAGACTTTAAGATATAAAACAGATGAACATAAGGGAAGGGAAGCAAAAATAATATAAAAACAGGGAGGGGGCAAAACATAAGAGACTCTTAAATATGGAGAACAAACTGAGGGTTGCTGGAGGGATTGTGGGAGGGGGGATGGGCTAAATGGGTAAGGGGCATTAAGGAATCTACTCCTGAAATCATTGTTGCACTATATGCTAACTTGGATGTAAATTAAAAAAACAAATAAATCGTTTTTAAAAAATGTTGCTAAAGGTCATGTCAGAGAAACTACTGCCTGTGTGTGTGTGTGTGTGTGTGTGTGTGTGTGTGTGTGTGTGTTTTCTAGGAATTTCTAGGGTTTCAGGTCTCACATTTAGGTCTCTAATCCATTTTGAGGTTATTTTGTGAATGGTGTAAGAAAGTGGTCCAGTTTTCCCAACACCATTTGTTGAAGAGACAGTCTTTTCCCATTGTGTATTCTTGCTTCCTCTGTCATAGATTAATTGGCTATATAAATGTAGGTTTATTTCTGGGCTCTCTATTCTGTTCCATTGACCTTTGTGTCTATTTCTATGCCAGTGCCTTACTGTTTTGATTATTCTAGCTTTGTAGTATAACTTAAAATCTGGGATTGTGATACCTCCAGCTCTGTTCTTCTTTCTCAAGATTGTTTTGGCTATTTGGGGTCTTCTGGGTTTCCATACAGTTTTTAGGATTATTTGTTCTAGTTCTGTGAAATCATATTGATACTTTTAAGGGTGAAAGGGATTGAACGTTTGTCCTCAGTCTGCTCTTGGACTGAAAGCTAGGTAGAAATTTTCCAACAATTAATGGTTGAGAGCAGCTGAGAATATTAAGAATATTGTTTTAAGAAACTTTCCTTAAGTGTCTTAAAATGTTTTTATTCCAAAATGTAAAAATTTATATTTATATATTCTAATTCTAGATAGAGTTTATAAACATTCTATATGTTTGTATATTCTATAAATTCTATATATTTTTAAAAGATTTATTCTTAAGCAATCTTTACACCCAACATGGGGCTTGAACCCACAACCCTGAGATCAAGAGTGGCATGCAGACACCTGGGTGGTTCAGTCAGTTAAGCATCTGACTTCTTTCACGTCATGATCTCACAGTTTGTGAGTTTGAGCCCCACATCAGGCTCTCTGCTGTCAGCCCAGAGCCTGCTTCGGATCCTCTGTCCCCCTCTCTCTCTGCCCCTTCCCTGCTCACGTGCTCTTTCTCAAAAATAAATAAACATTTAAGAGGAAAAAAAAAAAAGAGTTGCATGCTCCACTGACTGAGCCAGCCAGGTGGCCCAAACTCTATAAATTTTATAATTTATATACACTTTATATGTTTATGATTTAAATTTTATATAAACTTTAAAACTATATTTTTAAAGAGTACTGTGTATTTTTTCATAATGATAAAAGAATGTTTTAACAAGGCATTGGGAAAATATAAAAAAAGTGGTTTAAAACTCCATCCCCCAAATTCTGTAACTATGTATGGTGACAGATGTTATTGTGGTGATCATTTTGCAATATGTACAAATATTGAATCGTTATATGTACACCTGAAACTAATATGTCAATTATACCTTAATAAAATAAATAAAATTCAAAGTAAAATAAATAAATTCAAAAATACCATAATAAAATAAAACTATGTCCCACGAAGATCTCAGGTTTGGCAGAGGTGGCTCAAGAATAAAAGAGGAGCATGAGGGAGCAGATTCCCAGTATCCTTGCCACTTTTATTTATTTTATATATTTGGAATTTTGTATAAGATTTTATCTGGAAAATGAACACCATTGCCTAAAAAACTATTTGAAACACATTGTATTACAGGATTTATATTTGGTTTATTCAGGTATGCTGTGATTTATAAATACCCTTTGTGTTTTATTTAGTAATCACTGAAGAGTTCTCTGCCATTAACAATCAGAATTTATTTTCTCTTGGAGCGTTTCCTTCTGTGATTGCATCACGGGTTTCTCCTGCCACCTGGTGGCAACACCTGTCTATTGCAGGGGCAATTTCTAAATTTAGCTGGTATCTGCTGAAGTTGCAAATACAAGTCATTAAGACAATGATTTGTAGTGGGCTTTTTTTTTTTTTTTTATTATAGTTGACACACAATGTTAATTAGTTTCAGTGATTCAACTTCTCTTATTCCCCTGACTTATTCATTCCATAACTGGAAGACTTTACCTCCCGCCTCCTTAACACATTTGCTCATCCCCAACCCCACCTTCCTGCTAGCAACCATCAGTTGTTCTCTACATTATAGGTCTGGTTCTGCTTTTATTTTCTGTATTCATGTATTTTGTTTCTCAGATTCCATATATGGGTAAATTCATATGGTATTTTTCTTTCTCAGTCAGACTTATTTCATTTAGCATAATACCCTCTAGGTGCATCCACCTTGCAAATGGCAAGATCTCATCCTTTTTTTATGACTGTGCAATATTCCACTGTGTGTGTGTGTGCATGTGTGTGTATGTGTGTGACATCTTCTTTATCCATTCATCTATCAATAGACACAGGTTGCTTCTATATCTTGGCTATTGTAAATAATGCTGCAATAAACACAAGTGTGCATATATCTGTCAAATTAGTGTTTTTGTTTTCTTTTGGTAAATCCCAATAGTGGAATTATTGGATAATATGGTATTTTTATTTTTAATTTTGGGGGGAACCTCCATACTATTTTCCATACTGGCTGCACCAATTTATATTTCCACCAATAAGGGTTCCTTTTTCTCCACATCTTCATCAACAGTTGTTATTTCTTGTCTTTTTCATTTTAACCATTCTGATGGCTGTGAAGTGGTATCTCATTGTGGTTTTGATTTGCATTTCCCTGACAGTGATGTTGAAAAACTTTTTTATGTGTCTGTTGGTCATCTATTTGGGGGCTTTTTTAACATCCACTGCAAGTTATAAGACAATTCTACATCCACTATCTCATTTTATTCTCCCACCAGATTTGACAGATGGATATTCATATTCTCTCCATTTTTCCACAGAGGAAAAAAGCAGCACAAAATCTAAGGAACTTACCTTAGGTGATAGCCAAACAATTATGGGACTGGGACTCAACCCCAAACTTGTAACAGTTATAAGAGAATGAAGTGACCATCTAAAGAGTCTTAGATCTAGAAAGATATATGGGTTAGAAGTACAAAATTGGTAGCCATCAGAGTAGAGGTAGTATTTGAAGTTATAGATTGATAAGACTTAGAAACATGAAAATGACACAAAGGGATTCCAATCAACAAACCAAGATGGTATGATTTAGCAATGGTACATAAAAGAAAGATAAGGAAGCTCACACTGTTGGCAGTCTGAAGTCACAATCTGAAGGAAGGGAGGGAGGAGGAGGAGGAAGGAGAGGAGGCATAACAGTTCCACTCTACACGGTCCAGATCAAACTAAAATTCAGGCCCCTGTTTGAGAGACACAGATTTGACACAAAAATAATAAGCTACGACTATTTATAGCCTCTTTCCCTTCTTACCCCTCATTCCCAAAAAGATTCTTTCTTGCCCAATTATCCAATCAATCCTTAGGTGTTTTTATGAATAGTGGGATAATTAACAAGAAAGATAAACAAGAAGAGGGAGAAGATATCAGGATTTAAAACAGAAAAGGTCCTAACAGAACTAAGGACAAGAGAAAAAGAAATAATGCAGAGATGAAAGACACCTTACATGCTGGGTTTAGAAGAGAATATTTTAGACTTTGGGATTGGGAAAAATGAGACTTGGGTAGATTCAGAGGACAGAACTGGGCACAGCCTCAAATGGGTCATCAGGTAGAGATGTGCTGTCATAGAAGAAAGAGATTATAGAGCAAGTCATGAGTCCCAACAGATGACAAGAGGTGAGAAAGGGCCGCAGGTCAAAACTCCTGAGAAAGAGCCAAGACCAGCATGATTCCAAGGCAACGTTTGTGCCATCCATGATTTGCCTACCAAGACAGAAACTAGATCCTTGGCATGGATGGGTCCTGACCAGTAAATGCCAGAGAGAAAGGGCCACATGCCAATGAATAAAGGAGAGAAAAAAGAGACTGAAAAACACTGTCTGGCTCACTCAAGGGCAATAAGAGAGAACTCTTCCCAGGCTTAAGAGCCCACTCTGCCATTTTCTAACTGGTGACCTTGGAAAATTCCTCCCCTCTCTGGGCTTCCATACCATCTTCTAGATAATGAGTGGATGTGGCTGGGTGGTGTCTGGGTGCTCTTCTGGCTGACTATCTGCCTCAGTGCCTCAGTATCATATTTGGTTGCAGGCACACTACCTGTATCCTTCCCCAGAGCAGGTGGGAAGGAGGGAAGCAAATCCTCGTATACTGCTATGTCTGTTGCCAAGGGGAGTTCCTACCCTCATACCCCAACCTAGCCTGCAGCTTTCTCACCACCATGCTCCACAGTCACTTCCCACCTGCCTTTGGGGCATAACCTCCAGCCTCTCCCATACACCAGGCCCCAACCACATTGTGTTCTTCAGCGTTCCGCTTTCTTGGCTCTGAGCCTCTGCCCCTGCTCAGTCCTCTGCCCATACAGAATGTGAATGGCATCTGCCAAACACTTCTGGTTTATGTTTGTCAGTAGATTCTATGATGGAAAAGTGTGAGTTAGGAACCCTTCTTTGGTTCCTTAGACTTTTAGAATTCTGGAGATAGATGGGCTTCCTATGATTAACTATTTGTCTTCTCTGGGAGGACTCAGTAAATATTCATTAAACCATTTATAAAATGATTAAATTAAATAATTAATGAATAAATGGATGCCTAGTGCTAACAAATTCATACATGTCTTACTATAGACATTGCTACCATCTTTGACTATCTTCTGAAGGTTTGTAATAATTCTTACCTGTTCTCCTTATGTCTGCCTCCCCTTCCACTTTTTAAGTTCCTCCTTCTAAAACTTAAGTCATCTTTAAGTCATATTTATTGCTCCTCTTCTCCAAGCTCTCCAGAGGACAAGCCATGGGCTTATAATGACTTGCAAACTCTTGGTGAGCAGGCCTCTGCACTCATCTACTGCCTTACTCCCTACACTACAGCCACATGGCCTCCTTGCTGTAAAACAAACTTGCCCTGGCACCAACTCTGAGATTTTTCCTTAGATATCTGGCCTGGCTCACCCTTTGCAGACCTCAAAGCTTTGCTCCCATGTCACTCTCTCATGGAGGCTTTCCCTGACTACCATATTTAAAATTTTCAACATGTTCCTCCCTTGGGACTTCCTCTCTCTCTCTCTCTCTCTCTCTCTCTCTCCCCCCCACTTTATTATTTTTTTCATAGAATTTACCACTTTACAATTTATGACATAATTTACTTATTTTATTTACTTTCTACCTCTTCCAATAAGTTCCATGAGAAAGGTGTTTGGGTCTGTTTTATTCACTGCTCCGTGCCCAGTAGTTGGCAGTGAATATTTGTTGAATGAAAGCCCTGGTTCTCAAGTAGTTGGATTCCAGCATAGTGTCTCACTCAAGTAAACTAATTCAACAGCCAAAAATAATTGAAACCTTTTATTGTGCTCTTAAAAACCACTGAAGAAGATTATAATCATAACCCAAGTGAATCTTCTCAAAATTTCCTTTGTACTCTTTTGTAATTCTTAGATTCCAGCAGCTGTTTCCCCTAAAAACTTCCGTGTCTCTTCCTGAACCTTTCCCACATGTCTTGTCCATGCAGGCTCTTTACTTGTCCATCCTTGTGGGTCATTCTCTACCCATCTTCATCAAAAGTCACTGCCAGGACTTCTGCTTCCCCCATCACTGAACCACAGTAGAATGAGACTCCTCCTCACTCCTTATGGAGGGAAGGGGACCAAATCCTCCAAGAAGTGGGGCTCTTTCACCCTGAGTGCTTTTCCCAAGGCAATTATAATAAAGAAATTTTTTGGTAGTGATTTTGCCCATTTGTTACAAATGCAATCTCAGAGAACAAACGGGCCAAGGGCCTCGATATTTTCCCAAAGAGTCAACTAGATGTCTGTTAGTTGAGGCACATGTGTTATTGTTAACTTACGTATGGCCAGTTGGGTAGAGGTTAGGGAATTCCCTTCTCTCTAGTTTGAGAACCTTGACCTTTCTGCAGAGTAGAGGTTGGGGGACTAGAGCATATGGGTGAAGAGAGTCCCCATACTCCTGTGCTCAGCTCTAAGAGGAAGATTTCACCAGCTAGAGAAGCATATTCCAGGGAACAGCCAGGCTACAAAGCTGTCAGTTCCAGGGACCTGATCATCTCAGCTGGTGGCCAAGACTCTGGAGTTAGAGTAGGCATTTATCTGGAGAAAAACTCAGTGGTAACAGGACCCCGGAGCTCCTGTCCTTGAATCAGGGGGATTAGAGAGCAGGGACCAGAATTACCACCTGAGTCATCACTAGCCGGGAGAGGGGAGAGCTAGGACTGAAGGTGAGCCATGAGACCAGGGATTCCCCTGCGGGACAAGTGTTGCACGGCAAAGGAGACTTGGGCAGCACTGATGGGATCATCCAGTCCCAGTCAGGCCTGAGGATCGTGACTCTAAGCATGTGAGGCACATACAGCAAAGCTGCGGACAAAACTCCTCCCTTGGTCAAAATGGGCACAAGGCCTGGAGCATAACGAAGCCTGCAAGTAGGGCTATCAGAGGACACAGAGCACCCAGAAAACTCATTCACTCAACTAACGGTTACTGAGTGTCTAGGACCGCCAGGTATTCTTCCTCTTGGATCTGACATCCCAGCCAAATAGGCAAACCTCTATTTGGGACAAGTTACTACCACAGAACGTCCCCAGTAGCCACTCTTCCCTGGCTCCTCCATACACACTTGATCCATCCCTGAGATAAACGCTGAAGCTTCAGGGAGCACAGTCTGTTTGCACGAGATATATATTTTAACCTCAGAAAAAGTTTAACAACCACACCAAAATCACAGTGCCTTGAAAAATAAAAACAAAACAAAACAAAACAAAAAAAACACCCATGCTGATTTTATTACTGGTATTTCCTAGAATCCTTGGCAGCCTCCTCAGGATTCCAGGATTCCACAGAGCACAATTTAAAGTCTTTGTCCTCAGTCAGGCTGACCTTCCAAAAAAGAGATGGGCACACTCTCTATCCCCCAAGCAGCAGTAGCAATGAGATATATCAAAGTAGAGTGAGCCAGGCTTCATTACTGGAGCTCGAACTGGGCTCCCAGAGGGTCCATGTGGACTTGTAAATAGATGCAGTAAAAGAGTAAATAATGAATTTGTGGGATTGGAGGGAAAAGCTCCAAAGCAGTTCTGGTGATGCGGAGACAACCACTTAAAAGAGAGTGCCTGGGCATGCCTCTCACCCAGCAGTGTAATGGCTTCATATACATTCATGAGCTTTGGTCTCCCAACTCTGTCTCTTTTTCAATCACAATCATAAAAGACAAAGGAAAAGTGAGAGGGGAGAGAAAGATGGATAAACTTTAAGAGTCCAAATTGCAAACACAACCTATAGTTTGTAAATTGCTTGGAGACCTTTGGAGGGAGAATCAAGGAAATGAAAAGTAGAACATATAGGAATATTGCTGTTTAGGGGAAAGTCTCTGCTCTGGGCATAAAACCTTGTCTGGAGAATGGTTGAGAGGCACAATACGGACTAAATGTGAGATTGCTTTGTATAAAGGACGTGCCTCATTCTTTGCTCTGCATTCTTCTGCCTGTCTCCTGTGGCCACCTCCAAGGTCATTTCCATGTAGAATCTCCTAGACTCTATGATTTTAGTTCTATTAAAACCCAGGGGCCAGGCGTCCTGGCTATGCTTGTTGGCCTCTACTACCTGCCACCCCTCCCAGGGAGATCCTCTGAGAGCCCAACTCACCGCAAAGTCAGGGGGTCTCACAGCTCAGACACTGGCTGGAGTCGAGTTTGTGTTTAAATACCAGCTCAGCCACCTTTTGTGTAACCTGAGCCTCCTTCCAGAAAAGATTTGAAGTAATCTGCAAAATAAGGCTTTTCAATTGTGTGCATTTGTGCACGTGCTGCCTGATCATTTGGATAAGGGGATTTATTGTTTCTAGAAATAAGCACAAACACACAAACACACACACAAGGTGGGGGAATTGGCTGCCGGTAACTTGAGGTCAAGCTATGGTTACACGCTGGGGTCTTGTGTCCTCAAAGGCAAGTGCATGTGGCTAACTTCAGCTGGAAGGAATGCAGCAGAGCAGCCCAGAAGAATGAAAGAGAGATCACAGGCCAGCTTCCGTTCCCACAACAGGCTGTGTTTAGACTAAAGGCAGCCAAGAGCCAAGCAGCCGGCTCAGCTGGGTCACAGGGCTCTGCTGCCCTTTCCCTGTGAGTGAGACTGACCCCAGGCCCGGGCAAGCTGTTAGGGGGCTCCACACTGCCGGAGGGGCAGCACTTCAGAAGGGATTCGAGATGAAGGTCGTACCCATTTGTGTTTAGCCCTGGCCTCTCGGTGGCTCCTCGAATCCTTGGCCTGGAGCCAGCTTGGATAATTACATTTCACCTGCCCAAACTCTTCCATGGTTTCCCCTGAGAGATGTATCCCTCTTCCATGGCTGCTGTGATCCAGAACATAAACACTCTCTCAGAAGCAGTATTCTATGCCTTGGCAGCTGAGGTTTTGTTCCTTAGAAGGAAAATTCTCTTATAACAATATGCTTATTTTCATTCCTTCATTCCATCAGCAAACATTTATTAAGCAACTATTTAATAAGTCCTAAGTACTGTGTCGAGTGCTGGATATGCAAAGGTAAATAAGGTGATACTTTTTTTTTTTCTGGCTCTTAAGAAACTCACAGTCTAGTAAGAAAACCATCAATACGAGTAGTAAATGCTTTTAAAAAAATGCAATATTCCTGGTGAAGAAAGATTCTAAATCTCCTTAGAAGAGTCAAGGAAGGTTCTGGGACTAGTGATGTTAACACTGAGCTTTTGTTTTTTTTATTTTTATTTTAATTTTTTTATTAAAAAAGTTTTTTAATGTTTATTTATTTTTGAGAGAGAGAGAGAGAGAGCCAGAGCACGAGCAGGGGAGGGGCTGAGAGAGATGGAGACACAGAATCGGAAGCAGGCTTCAGGCTCTGAGCTGTCAGCACAGAGCCCGATGCGGTGATTGAACCCACAAACCGTGAGATCATGACCTGAGCCGAAGTCAGATGCTTAACGGACTGAGCCACCCAGGCGCCCCAACACTGAGCTTTTAAATAGAACCTCAATAAGCAGATAATGAAGACGAATATGCGAGGCAGGGGACAAATGCATATGCAGAGCAAGGGGGCATGGAAGAGCTTGGAACTGACTAAAAGGTAAGGTGGCTAGAGTATATGGTATGAGAGACTCAGGCAGGAAGAGGAGGCTGGAAATGTAATCTCTGGTTAGGTTGTGAGGAGTCTGGAATATCATGGTAAGGAGCTTATCTATAGCATTTGAAGATTTTCAAGAGGTGGAATAAGACCATGTTTTAGTAAAGCCACGCTATGGCAGTGCAGAGAGAAGATTGGGGAAACCAAAGAAAAAGAGGTCAGAAACAACAAAAATGTGGCACTGTCATCCTAAACCCAGTGAGAGGCAGTGTGAGAGAGGAGCAGACAGCCACAAACACTCAGGCAGGGAGATCAACATGTTCTTAGAGCCAGGCTGGATGAAAAGTGAGAGAAGGATCCAGAAGAGTGGGCAGAGAGATGGCGTGGCGCAGGACCATTAGCCAAGATGCCACAGGAGGCAGAGTTGGGGCAGGAAGGGCTCAGGTGGAGATTAGTGAAGGCAGCTGGAAGTGCAGGCATGGGCTCACGACCCTCCATGAGTTCTCTGCAATGACTGCAGGCTGCGTTTTACCAATAAATTTACCGCTGGTGGCTCTATGCCAGTGGTCCCCAAATCTGCGCTTAAGAATCATCTAGAGGGCTTATCAACACCCAGATTGCTGGGCCCCACTTCCAGATTTTCAGATTTAGTAGGTCTAAGGTACCTGACCAAAGAATTTGTATTCCTAGAAAGTTCCCTGTGATGCTAATGTGACTGACCTAAGGCTCACACTATGAGAACCTCTGCTCTAGACTTTTATTTGGGCTATTCTCCCTATTTGGTCTGATATTTTCTCTGAAAGGGTAACTAGAAGGGCTGATGCAGGTGGAGATGATCAAAGATGTTCCCTTTTACCAGCAGAATTTCAAGGATTCACTGCTAACCATTAAGAACAAATGTTTGGATTGGCTGATTAATCTCCCATTTTTTTCCTTACTCAGATGATAGATTTTTTAAAAACCTTATCCTATAATGATAGGTAACATATCTTTCAAAGGCATACTATATGCCAGGCATCATGATAGGCAGTGTCCATGCATTATCTCATTTAGTTCTATCAATAATCTTACAGAGGGGAATACTACTATAATCCCCATTTCTCAGATGAGAAAACTGAGATATTGAAGTGGTTAAAATTAGCCCAAGATCAAGCTGCCATTAAAGGGTAGATTTACAGCACACCTGGGGGACTTCGCTGAGCATGCAACTCTTGATTTCAGCTTGGGTCATGATCCCAGGGTCATGGGATCAAAACCTGTATTGGGCTCTGTGCTGAGTGTGGAGCCTGCTTAAGATTCTTCTCTGCCCCTCTTCTCTGTTCTCTAAAAACTAATAATAAAAAATGGTAGATGTACTACAGTCTGTGCTCAACTACTATGATATACTGCCTCCTTTCCTAGCCCATATTTTGTTCTATGAAATAGGCTAGCTTATTCCAAGACTAGAACCTTCATATTCTGTTATGTCATTAACCTACGGTGGTTTCCTGAGTGTTTTCAAAAATCTGCCAGTATATGGCTGGCAACCACAACAGAGTGTAATAATCATCTTTCAGCTTCTTAATAACTCTTGTGCATTGAACAATCAAGAGAATGGAAGGGTCAAGTGGAAGGCGACGCCCTGAAGTGCAATGAATATGTTTGCAGACTTTCTGTGATAACACCTGGGGGATACATGGGCATTCTTAGCATATTATAGTGTAAGAGCCTCACAACATCTGTTCCAACAACATCTCTAGACAGTACATGCAGTATCATCCTTAAAAGACAATTTTCAGAAAGCCCTAAACAATTGTTAAGATTTTTTTTTTTTGGCTACCTCCAAAGAAGAAAGCAAACAAAGCAAGTAATTCATGTAAGTTTTCTGTAAAGAATCTATTCATTATTTAAAATGTAGTAATTATTTAGCCTGTAGGTTACATGCCTAAACTATGAGACAGAATGTGTCCTATGAGATCACAGGACATCAGAAATTCAGACCTGTGTCCAAGCATTGTTTTAATGGAAATTCATAAAAGCTAGGGAGTATGAATATGGCTGTTTGAAGAGGCCACAGATAGCAGGACAGCTCTCTTTTAAGATTAAGCTCTTTGAAGAATTTAAGTGAGCGCCCTCTGGAAAAGACAATGTTAAAGAAAATTTCAGGAAGATGACCATCCTCATACTGTCCCAGAGCTATGCCTGGCCCAAACACTTCCATGCCCACCAGCAGGAGTGACCTGGGATTAAGTGTTGCAGTCAAGGGCAAAGAATCTCCAAGGCAAGGCCTCACATGTAAGCCTACTCCCAAATCTCTGTCCTTATTACTGGCCTTCAATATCACCATTAGAACTTGGACTTACATCTTAGTTCTTGGCTCAGGTCCTAGGACACCACCCTCTTGGAGCCCCTTTTCCCAGGGTCTAGCATCAATAATACTTCCACCACAAAAACCACCTCCATGCATGCAGGTGGATAATGGCTTACTTCAAATTGGCCAGAACAGTTCAAAGAGAATACTGCCTCCTATCTGAATTCCAACAAACTCTTGACTTTAGACCCTATTTCCCTGCTCCAGATACCACATCCCTATCCCTTTGATATAGATGCTATATATCCAACATTGCTAGTCCTCACCAAATTCATTTTCCCTTCTTCTTGGGATCATAGCCTAGTCTCTTTTGCAGTAAGACGTGGCCATATAATTCAGCTCCACCAAAGGAAAGTAAGAAATGGCATTCCGAGTCTAGCCCTTCAAAACCTTATAGGTGCCTCTTTCCCCCTTCCAGTGGCTAGGTGTTGCTTTCCAGGGAAAACTTGAAAGCCATGTATTAAAGATGGCAGAACCTATCAACCTGGATCACTGAATGCCTGTGCAGAACATAGTTCCCCCACCACTGAAGGTCTTAGACTGTTCATATGAATGAAGATAAACTTGAGTGTATTTGAGCCATTATATATTCCAGGGACTTCAGTTATTGCAGTGGGCTTATACAGCTAATAGAAGTGGATCAAGTATCAATCCACTAATATCCTCTAGAGAATCCTCCACAAGGACCCTCCAGATTGATGAGTTAACCTCCCTGGCCATGTGCTCAATCCCAACTTGCTGGGTTTTCCCTACTATGTATGGCTGAGATCCCAGCATCTTATCTGCCAATCTCTTCTAAGTAAGCACAGTACCCTATGGGTTCATGGATGGAGAAAGCTAGATTCATGGCAAGCAGGTGAGAGTGTACACATACATGCACAGCTCTGAGCCTATTTCTCCCAGTCTCCTCATCCAGATGGCTTGACTGGTATCCCTCAGCAAGGAAGAGTCTAAGTCAATAACTTCAGTGTCCCTCTGTGAAAGATGAGAGGATTCAAAAGAATGCCAATACATCATTGACTTCCCTTACTTTTCTGGAACAGATTCCCTTTAATTGGTTGTTGTGATAGGAAATGTGAAAATTGTCTTCTTTAGGGTAATTAGAACTCTTGAAACCAGATAAAATTTCAGTTAACCTAGTTTGAAAGCATTGTCAGGGTGTTCTGAGTTGCTACCCAAATATGTGCTCTTCTTACAATGCTTAATAGAGGCTTAAATATTGAGCCCCTGAACCAGCACAGGGAAGAGATGAGACACAAGAAACATGGAGAACATAGTAAGACCAATGAATTATTGTGAGCATGGGCCCATGGCTTCACTTTCTGTGAGGGAAATTCCTTGATCAGAAGCAATGCTATGTGGAATACTATAATGGTAGATAGATAGATAGATAGATAGATAGATAGATAGATAGATAGATAATTTAGATAGATTGATAGATAAGCAGATTCTGTAAGCCAAGAATGATAGCTTTGACAGAAGCATTGTGTACAGGGAAGTCAAACCTGTGTCCAAAGTGTCTATTCCAGTAAGAACAAACCACTGCCCCTTCCATGTTGGAAGCAGTCCAATGTGATCATACTGGTGCCATATTGAGGGCTCAGTGTTGGTCTCTACTGGTGGCAGATTGGACACTCAGCAGAGGGTACAGTCAGGTTGCTTTGGTGAGAAGTAGATGTCCATTTGTTGCTAATAGATTCATAATGTCCATAAAAGTTTAAGATCAGCTTTTCCATTTTGGCAAAAAAAAAAAAAAATTGGGATTGCATTGAATCTGTAGATTGCTTTGGGACATACTGCCATCTTAACAATATTGTCTTCTAATGAATGAACATGGGATATCTTTCCATTTATTCAGTTTTCCTTTCATTTCTTTCAGCAATGTTTTGTACCTTCTTTAATTTGTTGAAAATTGTTTTGTGGCCTAACATGATCTATCCTGGAGAATATTACGTGTGCACTTGAGAAGGATGTGTATTCTGCTGCTGTTAGATGCAATATTCTGTATATGTCTGTTAGATCCATTTGGTCTAGTGTTGTTCAAATCCACCATTTCCTTACTGATTTTGCGTGGATTATCTATGCGTTGTGAAAAGTGGAGGATTGAAGTCCCCCTACTATTATTGTATTGTTGTCTATTTCTCCCTTCAGATCCATTGGTATTTGCTTAATATATTTAGGTGTTCCAATATTGGGTGCATATATATTTACAACTGTTATATCTTCTTAATATATTGACCCCCGTTATATGATGACATTCTTTGTCTCTTGTTACTGTTTTTGGCTTAAAGTCTATTTTGTCTGATATACAGCTAGCCTTGCTCTCTTGGTTTCCACTTCCATGGAATATCTTTTTCCATCTCTTCACTTTCAGTCTATGTGTATCCTTAAGTCTCCCATAGAAAGTATATGGTTGGGTCTTTTTTATTCATCCAGCCACTCTGATTTTTCACTGGAGAATTTAATCCATTTATACTTAGAATTAATTGTTGATATAAGAACTTATTAATGACACTTTATTGTTTTTCTAGCCATTTTGTAGTTCCCTTATTCCTTTCTTCTCTTGCTGCCTTCCTTTGTGAACTGATGATTTTTCTTGTTGGTATGCTTTGATTCTCTCCTCTTTGTCTTTCGTGTATCTATTACAGGTCTTTGTTTTGTAGTTACCATGAGGTTCACATAAAACACTGTAGATACAACAACCTATTTTATGCTGATAATAACTTATTTTCACTCACATACAAATATGCTACTCTTTTACTTCCCACCTTTTATCAATGTCACAATTTACCTCTTTTTATATTGGGTATTCATAACAAATTATTGTAACTATAGTTTTTAATACTATTGTTCTCTAACATCTATACTAGAGTTAAGTGGTTAACTACATACTTATCTTTACAAATCCTTCTCACACTTTTCCAAAACAAAAACAAAAACAAAGAGGAGACACTTGCTAACTCATTCTATAAGGCCAGGATTACCCTGATACCAAAGCTAGACTACAACACTGCAAGGAAAAACAACAGCAACAACAAACAAACCATAGACCATTATCTCTTATGAACTTTGATGCAAAAATCCTTAACAAAACATTCCGAAATCAAATTCAACAGCATATTAAAATGATTATACACCATGACCAACCGAGATTTATTCACAGAATACAAGGATGGCCCAACATATGAAAATTTATCAATTTAATACACCATCTTAACAGAAGCGGGAGGAAACACATGATCATCTCAATGGACACAGAAAAAGCATTTGACAAAACTCAACACCCATTCGGGATAAAAAACATTCAATAAGCTAGGATTAGAAGGAAACTGCCTCAACAAACTGGAAGCCATATATAAAAAACCCACAGAGAAGATCATGCTCCATGGTGAAAGACTAAAATATTTTCCTCAAAGATAAGGAGCAAGACAAAGATGCCTATTTTTGCCACTCCTCTTCAACATAGTACTAGAAGTCCTAGCAAGAGTAATTAGGCAAAAAATAAATAAGAGACTCAAAGTGGATGAAAGATCTCAATGCAAGACAGGGAGCCATCAAAATCCTAGAGGAGAAAGCAGGCAAAAACCTCTTTGATCTTGCCCACAGCAATTTCTTACTCAACATGTTTCCGGAGGCAAGGGAACAAAAACAAAAATGAACCACTGGGACCTCATCAAAATAAAAAGCTTCTGCACAGCAAAGGAAACAATCAGCAAAACTAAAAGGCAATCGACAGAATGGGAGAAGATATTTGCAAATGACATGTCAGATAAAGGGTTAGTATCCAAAATCTACAAAGAACTTATCAAACTCAACATCCAAAAAACAAATAATCCAGTGAAGAAATGGACAAAGACATGAATAGACACTTCTCCAAAGAAGACATCCAGATGGCCAACCAACACATGAAAAAATGCTCCACATCACTCATCATCAGGGAAATACAAATCAAAACCACAATGAGATACCCCCTTACACCTGTCAGAATGGCTAACATTAACAACTAAGGCAACAACAGATGTTGGCGAGGATGTGGAGAAAGAGATCTCTTTTGCATTGTTGGTGGGAATGCAAGCTGGTACAGCCACTCTGGAAAACAGTATGGAGGTTTCTCAAAAAACTAAAAATACAACTACCCTACGACCCAGCAATTGCACTACTAGGCATTTATCCAAGGGATACAGGTGTGCTGTTTCGAAGGGACACATGCACCCCCATGTTTATAGCAGCACTATCAATAATAGCCAAAGTGTGGAAAGAGCCCAAATGTCCATCAATGGATGAATGGATAAAGAAAATGTGATACACACACACACACACACACACACACACACACACACACACACAATATGGAGTACTACTCAGCAATCAAAAAGAATGAAATCTTGCCATTTGCAACTACGTGGATGGAACTGGAGGGTATTATGCTAAGTGAAACTAGTCAATCAGAGAAAGACAAAAAATCACATGACTTCACTCATATGGGGACTTTAAGAGACAAAACAGATGAACATAAGGGAAGGGAAACAAAAATAATATAAAAACAGGGAGGGGGACAAAACAAAAGAGACTCATAAATATGGAGAACAAACTGAGGGTTGCTGGAGGGGTTGTGGGAGAGGGATGGGCTAAATGGGTAAGGGGCATTAAAGAATCTACTGAAATTGCTTCACTATATACTAATTTGGATGTAAATTTTAAAAAATAAAAAATAAAGTTAAAAAATAAAAATAAAAATGATTTATATAAAATAAATGAGATATTCAAATTGGAAAGAAGGAAGTAAAATTATCTCTGTTCTCAGGGAATCTTATTTTTTTTTAATGTTTATTTATTCTTGAGAGATAGAGACAGAGCATGAGCAGAGGAGGGGCAGAGAGAGACACACACAGAATCTGAAGAAGGCTCCAGGCTCTGAGATGTCAGCACAAAGCCCAACGTGGAGCTCAAACCCGCGAACTGTGAGATCATGATCTGAGTCAGAGTCAGACACCTAAATGACTGAGCCACCCAGACACCCCTCCTCAGGTTATCTTATATGTAGAAAATCACAAGTATTGCACACAAAAAAAGGTTAAAAATAATAAATGAATTCATCTAGGTAGTAAAACACAAAGTAAACACACAAAAATCGAATAGCATTTCTGTACATTAACAATGAACAATCTGAAAAGGAAATTATGAAAACAATTCCATTTACAGTAGCATGAGAAAGAGTAAAATAGGAGCTAACCGTGAAGGTGAAAGACTTCACAACAAAAACTGTAATATGTTGCTGAAAGAAGTTAAAGAAGACATAAATGGAAACACATCTCATGTTCATGGATTGGAAGTCCTAATATTGTTAAGATGTCAACACTACCCAAAGAGATCTACGGATTCAATGCAATCCCTATCAAAATTCCAATGATTTTTTTTTTTTTTGCAGAAAAACACATTCTAAAGTTTATATGGAGGCTCAAGCAACCCCAAACAGCCAAAACAATCTTGAAAAAGAACAAAGCCAGGACATTCACTTCTAAACTTACAACACTACAATGATCAAAACAGTGTGGTAATGGCATAAAAACATACAGATCAACTGGATAGAACAGAGAGCCCCAAAATAAAAATAACTCATATTTTTGGCAAGGGTGCTAAGATCTTCCATTAAGTTGGAAAAGGACAATCTTTTCAACAAATGGTGCTAGGAAAACTAAATGGCCACTTAGCAAAAGAAAAAAGCTAGGCCCTCCCCTAACACTATATACTCAAAATAGATCAAAGACCTAAATGTAACACCTAAAACTATAAAATTCTTAGAAGAAAGCAGAGGGCAAAAACTTCATGACACTGAATCTTGCAATGATTTCTTAGATATGACATCAAAGGAAAAGGCAACAAAATAAAAAAAAAATCAACAAACTGGACCTCATGAGTATTTAAAAATTGTGTGCATCAAAAGATAATATCAACAGAGTAATAGGATAAAATATTTGCATGTCAGGGTAGCCTGGGTGGCTCAGTTGGTTACGCGACCAACTCTTGGTTTAGGCTCAGGTCACGATCTCATGGTTCATGGGTTCAAGCACCACATCGGGCTCTGTGCTGACAGTGTGGAGCCTGCTTGGAATTCTCTCTTTCCCCCTCCCCTGCCTGCTCCCTCTCCCTCTCTCTCTCTCTCAAAATAAATATACTTAAAAATTTAAGAAAAAATTTGCAAGTCATATATCAAATAAAAAACTAATATCCAGAATATATAGAGAATTCCTAAAACTCAATGAAAAAAAAAGTTTAATGGACAAAGGACTTGAATAGATTATTTCTCCAAAGAAGATATTCAAATTATCAATAAGCTCATAAAAAGATTCTCAGTATCACTAGTCATTTGGGAAATGCAAATCAAAAATACAATAAGATATCACCTCATACTGATTAGGATGGCTACTATAAAAGAAAAGGAAAAATTAAAAACAGAAAATAGTAAGTGTTAGAGAGGATGTGGAGAAATTGGAACCCTTATGCACCACTGTCAGGAATATAAAATGGTTTGGCCACTACACCATGGAAAACAATGGCAGATCCTCAAAAAATTAAAAATAGAATTACCATATGACCCAGCAATTCCACTTCTGGGTATATACCTAAAAGAATTGAGAACAGGGTCTCAAAGAGATATCTGTACACCCATGTTCATAGTAGCATTATTTACAGTAGCTAAAATGTGAAAGAAACCAAAGTGTCCATTTAGAGATGGATGGATAAATAAAAGGTGGTATATGCATACAATGGAATACTATTTAGCCTTAAAAAGGCCATTCTAACATATGCTTCAACATAGATAAATCTAGAGGACCTTATGCTAAGTGAAATAAACCAGTCACAAAAAGATACACACTGTATGACTCTACCTATATACAAGGTAGAGTAGTCAAAATCATACAGACATAAAGTAGACTGGTGGCTGCCAAAGACTGGGGAAGGGGGAAATAGGGAGTTATTGCTTAATGGATATAGAGTTTTGGTTTTACAAGTTAAAATAGTTATGTAGATGGATGGTGGTGACAGTTGCACAACATTTTGGATAGATTTAATACCACTGAACTGTACAACTAAAAATGGTTAAAATGGTAGATGTTTCATTTATCTTACACAATAAAAAAAATGAGACAATTCCAATTTCCATTCCACATGTAAGGAGCTTGGAAGTAGCCACTCTGTCCTAACAAGTAAAAGGATGAACAGACTGAAAAGTTAACACATCTCAGATCCATAAGAAAAGAGAAGACAGAGAGTAAACCACTGCCCCCAAGACTGCAGAAACAAACAGGCAAACAGAGGGAGTCGCAGTTTACCAGAGTGGGGGCTCACCAGCAGAAACTGCCAACAAAATCAGTGCTAAGTAGTAAAACCTAAACTGTACTTGCTGAATTGCTGAAGGCTCAGTGGGGACAACTCTGAGTGTTAAAATCTTCAGGGGTACCCAGTAATAAGTGGGCCCCAACAATATTGTGAGATTTACCTGCAGACGCTCAACTAGATTCCCACAGTAAATACGGGGGAAAAATCTCCTTGCGCTTCCAGCAGAGAGAGGGGAATCATTTTGATATAAGTCAGAGGACTTTGTTCTTAATGAGGCCTGCCCTAAGGAGTATCTAGTTAACCAGAGCCTAAACTGCTGGAGTATTAATCAGATCCTAACTGACCTGGAGAAGGGAAATACCTAATGTAAGCCCATGCTAGCCATTCTGTCCTATTTAAAGGGGGAGAAAAAAACTGAGAAACACTTGAGTGATGTTCACAGTCCAGAGGCACAGGCTCACTGAAAGACTGAGACCTAATCACAAGACTATAAAAAGCCTCCCCTCTCCCTGCACCTCACCACTCTATTACTAAAGGCCTATTTCCAGCAGTTTCTTCTTCCTAATACATCACATCTGGTTATCAAGAAAAAATTAGAGGGGTGCCTGGGTGGCTTAGTTGGTTAAGCCTCCAACTTCAGCTCAGGTCATGATCTCACAGTTCGTGAGTTCGAGCCCGTCAGGCTCTGTGCTGACTGCTCAGAGCCTGGAGCCTGCTTCAGATACTGTGTCTCCCTCTCTCTCTGCCCCTTCCCCACTCACACTCTGTATCTCTCTCTCTCTCTCTCTCTCTCTCAAATAATTAAACATTTAAAAAAATAGAAAAAAAGAAAAAATTAGAAGGCATACCAAAAGTCAAAACATAGTTCGAAGAGACAGAACAAGCATCAGAACCAGACATGGCAAGGATGTTGGAATTCTAGACCAGGAATTTAAAATAACTATGATTAATATGCTAAGGGCCATAATGGATAAAGTAGACAGCATGCAAGAACAGATGGGCAAGCAATGCAATCAGAGAGATGGAAATTGTAAAAAGGAACCAAAAGAAATACTACAGATCAAAAACACTGTAACAGAAATGAAGAATGCCTTTGATGAGCTTTTTTAGTAGACTGGACATGACTGAGGAAAGAATCTCTGAGCTAGAGGATATTATCAATAAATCCCTAGAAACCAAGAACAAAGAGAATAAAGTCTGAAAAAAAAGGAAGGTTATTCAAGTACTGCTCCCACAAAAAGTATAACATACATGTATGCAAATAACCAGAAGGAGAAGAGAAAGGGAAAAGTAACAGAAGAAATATTTGAAATGATAATGACTGAGACTTCCCCCCAAATTAAAGTCAGGCACCAAACCAGAGATCCAGGAAGGTCAGAAAACACCATGCCAGATAAATACCAAAAAAACTACAAGTAAGCATATCATTTTCAAATTACAGAAAATCAAAGGATCCTTAAAGAAATGAGGGGTAGGGGGTGGTGGGAAACACCTTACCTATAGAGGAACAAAGATAAGAATTACATCTAATTTCTCAGCAACTATGCAAGCAACAAGAGAATGGAATGAAATAATTAAATGTTGAGAGAAAAAACCCACCAACCTGGACTTCTGTACCCTGAAAAATTATTCTTCAAACATGAAAGAGAAATAAATAATTTCTCAGGTAAGTAAATATGGAGGGAATTTGTTGCCAGTAGATAGATTTGCCTTGCAAGAAATGTTAAAAGGACTTCTTTAGGGAGGAAGAAAATAGGTCAGAAACTCAGCTCTACATAAAGAAAGGAAGAGCATTCAAGAAGGCATAAATAAAAATCCCAACAAATTTTTTAATCCCAATTTAAAAAATCTCAATAATGACTCCAAGTTATTTTTGTGGAACCTGACAAGATAACTCTAAATTGATATAGAAGAAAAGGATGGGGGAAGGATAGACAAGAAAACTTTGAAGATGAAAAAAATCAAAGTGGGAGGATGTATTCTACTGGATATGAAGACTTAATCCAGCTACTGTAGTTAACATAATACATATATAGCATATATGTAATACGGGATAAGGACAGACAAATAGAACAATATAACAAACAGGGTCCAGAATATTTTAATGCACATCTGTCCAATTTATGACAAAGTGGCGCCTTTTTTTGTTTGTTTGTTTGTTTTCCTGGTGATTTACGATTTATTGAATATTGAAACAAACATACCCCTCCCGACCAAAAAGGGCCTCTGGTATATTGGGTAAAAGCAAGCTGTTCTCTGTGTCTCAATTAGCCAAAAATTTTTCTCACAGTCTGTCACTTTAAAGAGACAAATATTGTCAGAGGAAAGGCAGAATGTCTATCAATTGTGCCTCAATCCATATTTCTTCTAGGGATGAAGTGGCACTTTTCAACAAATGATCGTGAATGAACTGGATAGTTATATAGAAAAATAAAAGAAGGAAAAACGACCCCATGCTCGCACCATACAAAAATAATAAATCTCCAGGTAGAATTTTAGAAGCTTTCAGAATAAAAGATACAATAATAAAGCTTCCAGAAGATAATATAGGAGAATATCTTCATGATCATGGGACAGGGAAAGATTTCTTAAGTAAGACCAAAAGGTATTAATCATTCATAATGGCAATATTATTAAATTGGACATTAAAATTAGTAACATCTGTTCATGGTACTTAATTATTAAGAGTGAAAATGCAAGCTGACAGAGTGAAAGAATATACTATTTGCTATTCATAAAACTGCCCAACAGCTCATAACCACAGTGTATGTAACACATACACACACACACGCGCGCGCGCGCGCACGCACACACACAGTACCCTATACATAGACAAAAGGACAACCCAACAGAAAAAAATGGGCAAGAAACCAGAACAGATACTTCACCAAAGAGGATATCCAAAAGGCCAATAAACTTACTTTGAAACATGTTCAACTTCACTAGTTAGCAGAGAAACACAAATTTAAAAACATGAGATACTACTGTAACCTCACCAGAATTATTAAACGTAAAAGATGGAGAATACCTAGTATTGGCAAGGCAGCAGGGAAATTGGAACTCTCAAAACACTGCTGGTAGGAGTGCAAACTAAGCCAACTATTTGGTAAACCTTTTTGGATCCATCTGTAAAAGCTATGTTCATCACACTCTATGACCCACTCCTAAAAACATACGGAACAAAAATGTATACACATGTGCATCAAAAGATAAGCCAAAGAATATTTTTGTAGCAGCAATATTTGCAATAGTTAAAAACTAAAAATCTAAATTCCCATCAACACAATAGACTGGGTACACAAACTGAGGTGTAGCCATACAGTGCAGCACTGGCAATGAAGATAACGTGAACTACAAGCTACACAAAGTAACACAGATGAGTCACAAACATATGCACAAATCAGACACACTAGGACAAATATGGTGTAATTCCATTCATATAAAATTCAGAGATAGTCAAAACAAACATCTGATCTTAGAAGTCAGAATACTGGTTACCTGTGAGGAGAAGGGAAGAGGAGTGATTAGAAAAGAAAACAAGGGGATATTAATAATGCTTCATTTCATTTTGGCTACATGGCTATGGTCTCTGTGATAATTTAAAAAGACAAACACAATCTTTACACTTTTCTGAATGTTCTACATCAATTAAAATGTTTAAATGCAAATCTGATAGATGTCCTTTTGAGGAAATGTTCCTGTTTCTAATAGATTACTTGCCTTGCCAGTTTCCTCTCATCCTCACCTGAATTGAACTCATCTGCCTCCTTTAGGTAGTAGGGTGCTTTCTGAGGGGAGTGCTCTGTCACAGGTGAAATGTGTGTTTAATTTTTCTTCCATGGTGAGGTGTCAACTGCATTTTGATACAGTCAAGGATTAAAAGTCACCTTGAAGCAGATCTTCACTTTCCTGCAAAGAATCTCTTCAGTGGGTTCCTGTACTCAGAGAGAGGCTTAGCAAACTACGTATTAACAAAACTAACAGTTTTTGAATGGCTTTAAGTATGATCTCTTGTGGAGGTAGTCACTGAGAAGGAAGTGGAAATAAGGGTTCTAGGTTTGGGTACTGGAAGGTAGTATTAAACGAAACAGAGTTCATTTCTAAGACATCTATTAGGATATTAAGACCGCAGGATGATTGTCCTTTAAATAGCTGCTGTGAAAGAACTTTACCTTGGCAGCCTTAGTAACAGGTAGAGCAGAATTTAGCCTCTCTGCCACCTTATTTCAGACCTAATATTTGGGGGTAACTGTGCCAGCACAGAAATCACTTGCCCTTTCTAACGAGTCTCACATCTTCCTAGAAAATTCTCAACCTTGTTCCTGCTGCCCACACCTTCTACGCATTTCTCAACTGCTTCACCCACCGCCTATTGACTCAAATTAGTGACCATCAACTCAATTTGTGCCATTCCCACTGTCCTTGGGTGGCGTAGCATCCTATGGATTGAGTTCAGAGAGGGACTGGAAAGTACTGTAACAATTCTGGACAGTTCAGCTTGAAGTCTCCTTTACTAAGAGTAACATTATAACACTGCTCAAGATAAGGAGTCCGGACCAAACCTGAAGCCCCTTGAACACACTACCACATAGAGGAAAAGATTGGAGGGAGAGAGAGAGAAGGGACTTTTTTCAAATACTGTATTCAAGTGGATTTAATTACCACAAAACTTGTCATAATACATAATCTGCAGTCATAGGGAAGAATAACAGAAGCCGGGAGGACATGTATCCAACTGAGAATATTGAAAGATCAGACAAAGAATGTGAATGTGGTAACTGACATAGTAGAACAGTGATAAACATGATGGATTGAAACGCATGAGTCAGAATGCCATGCAGAGTGATTCAGCTTCTTCATAATAATACCATTACATCACCCCAGCATCATAATAATAATAAAACATAGGAACAGGGTAATGAGAATAGACTTCTGAACTTTACTCTGACTTGTGGGATTCAAATATTACACATTGAAATGACTGAGGCACATTATTTGCTCTTGAAAAGGTGCAGAGCTCCAGTTTCACCTATAAATTAACTAGACTCTTCTCTTGTGAAATAATGTTTTAAAAACAGTTTCACATACACTATTTTCAAGACCATCTTTTAAGGTAAGCAATCATGGCAGACTGCTGTTTGTCCTCTAAAATGAATTTCTTGCTCTTCCTCAGTAAGGTACCCCTCAAAGTGTCAGGCTACTCAAAACAAAGGCTATACCAAGTTAATGTTTTATTAATTGTTGTCATTCAAAGTTTCTTACAAAATGCATATATATTTCCTTAGATTTGGTTCTGATATAATTCTCGCCTGTTATATACTTGTATTTTTTTAAGCCAAATCATTTACCAAACAGGACTATCAGTCCTTTGAATTTTTCCTGTCATTATGGGCTTTCATAATACCTAATGTCCTCTGCAAATTTAATTAAGATACACTGTACTTCCTCTCACAGCTAAGATGTCAAATATAAAAACGTTATTTAAAAGCCACTGTAACAGAAGCCTTTCATTTTGTATTATTCTCAAGGAAAGTCTCAGTTTACAGTCTATTTTTATTGATTAGAATGATTTCTAAGTCAAACTTTGTATGATCACACAAAATGTTTATAGAAATACAAATGCCCGTTACCAACTTTATTCTCTTTACCAATACTATAATTCTACAGGGGTAAAAATACATACGAAGTTACTATATTTGTCAGGCAGAAGTCCTTCCAATCCTGTCTCCCCAACTGAACTACTGCTGCTGCTAATAATCCTGCCATATGAATTGACTTTTTCTTGATCCCAATTAAACCTTAAATATCTTTATTACACACAGAAGAAAGTAATACTTTTTATCTTTAAACATGCCACAGAACTACTGTCATGGGTCACCAGACAGTCTGCCATGTAAATTAATGTAAAGTTTGCATACCAGATCACTGCCATGTGAAAGTCATCACAAATATACACTTAGATTATATATTCCAATCCCATACCTACACTGAGCTTAGAGATTTATTTCATTCTTAAAATATTTTCTATTATCACATTCTTATTCACCATCTCTTCTATATATCAGGATTGTGATGAAACAAGGTCAAGCCTGCCTGCAGCAAGTCCCTAAACAGACACAAAGAGAAAAATACTGAACTCCTCTAATATATCAACTAGTAGAAGCACAGAAAAAGTGACCACACACAGAAGGTGTCCAATAATTTTCAACAAGCAGAACCAAAAATTAGGCCCAAGTGCCTTGCTGAATGACAAAATTATTACTTTACATGACAACATAAAGTGTTTCTCCTTTAAGTATTTCTCACAATAAAAGCTAGGCACTACTTTATTTGGAGTTCTTCAGGCAAATACCTTCATAACTTAGAGGTAGGCAAAAATTTAAGACACAGAAAACAGTAACTATAAAATAAATACTTGGAAATTAGATTTCTTCAATATTAAAAACCACTGCTCATTAAAAGACATCATTATAACAATGAGTAGGTAAGCCACAGACCAAAAAGAAAATATGTGCAAAATTCATATCTGACAAAGGATCAATATCCACAATATATAAGAACCCCTATAATTTAATAATATAAAGGTAAACCCAATAAAATATGGACAGAAGATCTGAAGAGATGCTTCACAGGAAATAAACAAATGGCCAATAAGCACACACAAAAAAGTGCTCTATATCATTAATCACCAGGGAAATACAAATTAAAAACATAAAAGCCACAAACTACCCATCGAAAGTGGACAAAATTAAAATATTTAACTACTCTAATCCTTGGTAAGGATGTAGAGCACTAGAACTCTCATACACTGTTATGGCGTGTAAAATGGTACAACCACTTTGGAAAAAAGGTCTAGCAGTTTTTTTAATAAAACTAAACGTAATTCGGGGTACCTGGGTGGCTCAGTTGGCTCAGGTCATGATCTCACTGTGAGTTCAAGCCCTGTGTTGGGCTCTGAGCTGTCAGCACCCAGATCCTGGAGTCTGCTTCGGATTCTGTGTCTCCCTTTCTCTCTGGCCTTCCCCCACTCATACTGTCTCTGTCTCTCAAAAATGGAATAAATGTTAAAAAAAAAAAACAAAAACTAAACTAAACATAATTCTATTCCCATGTATTTGCCCAAAAGAAATAAAAACATGCTTAATGCAAGAATCATACAAAAATGGTCATAGCAGCTTATTCAAAAGGATAACAAAAGGATAACCAAAATGTGGCATATTCATACAGTAGAATGCCTGCTACTAAGCAATTAAGAAGGAATGAACTACTGATAAATGCAACATAAGATGAATGAATTTCAAAAACATTATGCTGAGTATGAAAGAAGTCTTATGTAAAAGAGAATATATTACCTGATTCTATTTATTCTATTCAGTTTAGGGTGTGTGGGGGGGTGCAGTGCAGACTAACTGGAAAGGAACTTCCCAAGGTGCTGGTAATGTTCTGTATCTTGATAGTATAGGATATCTAGTTGTATGCATTTGTCAAAACTATTTAAATGTACACTTACAATTCATGTATTTCATTGTGCGCAAATTTTACCTCAAGAGGAAAAAATGTAAAAACAAAAACAAATTAAAGAAATATATATGTTACAAACAAGAGTGAAATTGTACTAAGAAAAATAAACTTGATAATCTTCAGGAAAAAAAGTACATAATCTAACGCAAGTATATACAGAAACTGAAAGACCCTGGTACGTACCTGGATGTCTTCCTGGCCCACATTCCACCTGATGTGTTCTTCAGGTCTCTGCTACAACACAATTTTAACAGAGAAGTCTTCTCTAGCAATACTATTTCAACAAACACCCCCAAGTCCCTCACTTTCTATCCTGCTTAGTATTTATTCATAACCTGTAGTACCACAAGAACACATTCGTTTGTTCATGTCTCTCCACCAGTGGAATGTAAACTCCAAGAAAGCAGTAGAGAGGAAGAGAGCATTAGTGAACACATTATTCCATTTCCAATATATCACTCAACTGCAATCCACTTGTGCTTTGAGGGAGATTTTAATGGAATAGTGTCTGGTCTCAAAGGAACAGATAAACACAGTAAAGAGGGACTCTCTCCCCTCTTCTCTCATCTCCACCTTTTGGTCTCTGCCTAGAGGGAAGCTGGAATTTCTACTGAAATCCATCTACTCCATACACCTGGTCCCTCTCCAGCCCTTACTCCCTCAGCAAAGAGTGACTGATGTGATAAATCAGAATTGGATATTAATTTGGCCACATTTTGCTAAAGGATGAAACCACGGAGCTAAGTCAGCCCATATTCTTGCCAGCATCTTGTCTCCTCTTACTTAAGAAGACCTACTAGGTCTTGACTTTCTCACTAACTCCCTATGACTGGCTGTGTGAAACAGGCCCACAGGCCTCTTTCATGCTACACGTTAGGAAAGAAGTTTAAACAATCTGCTTTGCAAATCTAGGCAAGTCTCTAGGCAGCATGAGTAGATTCAGAGTGGGAGGTTTCAAGCCTAAGCCATGTTCTCCAGTACAGCTTTTTCCTAAGAAACTTGAAATGAAGGTTACAGGATGCATGACTAGATTAATAAAGCTTGCAACAATATCCCATTTGGACAGTAATCATTCAATATATACTGAAATCAGTCAAAATGCCAGAGAAGTTCTGAACTACTAACTCAAGAAAAATATAAAACAAAAAACATAAAAATAATATAATACTCCATTGGTGCTAAATAACTTACTTTAATAAATTGTCTTTAACACAAGTATAAAACAATATTCCTATCATTTCAACTACAGTTAAACCCAGACTTCAAAACTAAGTCAATAATTAGTAACACGTTAATTCTGAAAAGTTTTTAACTACAACAGTATCAAATATAATACAAAACTCAAATATTTTAATGCTTTCTGACACAGTATTAAAAATAAACTTCTTAGCATCCCAAGGCTATCAAAGGTCCTCCTCCCCCCAAATATTTATTTATTTAATAATAAGTAAAAGCATAGTACCCTGTTCATGCTTCTATTTATCAAAAACAAATTTTAATGTCTAACTTCAGTGTGATTTGAATACTTCTATGCCATCCCCAAATGCCTTATATACATACTAACTCTTTGCAGGTAGGAGGTTCATGGTCTTGGTAGAAAAAATCATGTTAGTTACAGTGTTTTAAAATTCTAACTAGACTTTTAAACTATAAAATAAAACAAGAAAGTTTAACATTATTTAGTTAGTACCTTTTCTCCTCTCTCTCTTTTATTTGGGGAGGGGGGGCAAAAAGGACTGATTTAACATCATTCTTCATTCAAATGGACTATCATACAAGGTTTTAGTTTATGGTTCTTCTTAGTTAGCTGGTTGATATCAAATGCCCAAGGACAATTCTCATTAGAGCTGAACATTTCCACATAAGGGTAATTAGATTTAATTTAAAATAAAGTTAATAATATATGTATGTACATGTAGATTAAAATACAACATAAACATATGCAAACTAGTAAGAGACATTCACCTAGAAAACTGAAAAGTATCCACTAGAAAGGAGACATAGGGAAAAATTTTAAACTGAAATAATACTTTTTGCTGAATCATTAAGCTACTACCATCAACATAGATCAACTAAGATCAGAAAGAAGTTAAGAATATGCAAAATGCTGACAAGAATGATTTATTCTACAATTAAAATGAATGTTTTAAAGAGAAAAAATAACTTTCTAAAATGAAACTTACAAAACAAAACTTGGGTTTAGTAATTTATTAAAAATTTCACCCCTAATTTTCTTTTGAAAAAAAGGAACATTATAAACAAGGGCATGAAATAGACTTCAGATTGAGACTCATACCAATACTCTGTTCTTAATGAAAAATAGTACTATTTTAAAAAATTAAATAAAATTTCAAATATTTTCCATTTAATGTACATTAAAAAATACAGTATTTATACCTGAAATATAAATTAGTCATTTATTTTCATTCATAATATAAAGTGATTTAGGGAAGGTTTACTTTTCCCAGTGCTCAAAATTAAATAAGAATTGTTTTCCATATCTAGGAATTATACTGATCACGTAAAGTAAAAGTGTAATTTTGCGGAACTAAAGCTCAGATAGATTCAAATAAAAAATGTGTTTGAAAATACCTAAATAAAACAAAGGCTTTAATTTTTATTAGTTTGCAATCATAGCAAGTTTACTTTTTCTAACATTAGGGAAAAAAAATCAAGCCCCCTTTATCAATATAAAACTTTTAAAATAATCACAAAAGAATCTTTTATATATAACTTAGAAAAACAATTTCACATGATACACTCATAACACTCAGAAATTACAATCCAGAAAGAGACAATCTCCCTGAAATAGAAAGAAGTTCTTTCTTTTTGTCACCTCCATTCCTTATATAAACTTTATTTCACATCATTTACATACAAATATTTATCACCATCTGTCAGGTAGGTAAGAAAAAAAAATTCTGCCTTTAGAGCTCGTACAGTAAATTTACTAAGTCTTCTTGGTATGTTTCTTTTTAACAGTATCTGAAGCAACAGCTATGGGTTTTGAGGTCGATGAACCAGTACCATTAAAAGATGATTTTGTTTCACTTTTCTTTTCACATGGTGTGAACTGCTGCTGCCAACCAAACAGCATCCGGCTCAGTGCGTCCTCAAAGAGAGCAAAAGGCACAGTAGCAGTCTCTGTAATCATCATGGTTATCTGGAAAAAGAAAGTTCAATTTTGAATTTAAACACAAATGTCTTCTGTTTCTCAAAACTGAGAGGAGAAAGTAAATTTTAAAAGAGAGAAAGATTAAAAACACATTCTTATTTACTGTTTAAAAAATTTTTTTATTGAGGTATAATGGACATATTAGTTTCAGGTGTAAAACATGTTTCAATATTTTTATATATTGCAAAACGATCACCACAACAGGTCACCATACATGGTTACAAAGCTTTTGTGCGATGAAAACTTTTAAGATTTATTCTCTTAACAGCTTTTGAATATGCAATACACCATGATTAACTATAGTCACCATGCTTCACATTGCATCCCCATGACTTATTTTGTAACTAGAAGGTTGTAGTTTTTGAGTTCCTTCATCCCTCACTCCCCCCACCCCCAGCCCCTGGCAACCACCAATCTATTCCTTATATTTGAGTTTTGTTTTGTTTGTTCATTTGTTTTTTTACATTTCACATGTAAGTAAAATCATGTACTATTTGTTTCTAACTTCTTTCACTTAGCATAATGCCCTCAGGATGCGACCATGTTGTTGCAAATGGCAAGATTTCATTCTTTTTACGGCTGAGCAATATTCCAGTATGTATGTGTGTGTGTTTTACATCTTCTTTATTCATCCACCAACTGACACATTGTTTCTGTTATCCAGGCTATTGTAAATAATGTTGCAGTGAACATGGGGATGCATATATCTTTTTGAATTATTTCAATTTCTTCAGATAAGTTTCCAGAGTGGAATTACTAGCTCATAAGGTAGTTCTATTTTTAATTTTTTGAGGAACCTCCAACTGTTTTGCACAGTGGCTGCACCAACTTCCATTCCCACCCAGAGTGCACAAGGGTTCCCCGTCCTCCAGATCCTCATAAACACTTGTTATTTCTTGTCTTTTGGATAACAGCCATTCTGACATTCTGGTATCTCCTTGTGGTTTTGATTTACATTGCCTGAGGATGAGTGATGCTGAGCATCTTTTCATGTACCTGCTGGCCATCTGTATGTCTTCTCTGGAAAAATGTCTGTCTATTCAGAACTGTCCATTTTTAAATTGTATTGTTTGGCTTTTTGCTATTGAGTTGTATGAGTTCTTTTTGTATTTTGGATATTAACCACTTATCAGATACATGATTTGCAAATATTTTCTCCTATTCAGTAGGTTGCCTTTTCATTTTGCTGACAGTTTTCTTTGCTGTACACTTTTTCAATTTAATGTAGTTCCATTTATTTATTTTTGCCTTTTTTGTCTTTGCTTTTGGTGTCAGATCCAAAAAAAAATCACCAAGACTGATGTCAAGGACCTTACCAGTATGTTTTCATCTTCCCGGAGTTTTATGGTTTCAGGTCTTTAATCCATTTTGAGTTAATTTTTATGTATGGTATAAGACAGTATTTCAGTTTCATTCTTTTCCATGTGGCTCTCCAGTTTTCCCAACACCATTTATTGAAGAGACCATCCTTCCCCCATCGTATATTCTTGGTTCCTTTGTAGTAAATAAATTGACCGCATGCGCATGGGTTTATTTCTGAGCTAAAATGTATTGTTTAATCTTTAGGAGAAGAAAACCTAAGCTAGGTTCTAGAAAATCTCTGTTCTCTGTAAGTTTATACTTAAGCAAAGGAAAAGAACATAACTCGTTAACAATAACACAAGGTACCATATTTTGGGGTGGAAATGAGCAGTACAACCATAAAAATATATCTAGTATTCAAAGGAAATAGGAAGAAAAAATATCATCTACAGTCAACACCAAACAATCAATAACAGCTGTAATTACTATGCCCTTAACATGTGCCAGAACTTTAATAAGTGTTCTATATTATCTCATCTTCTTTATTTTTTTTAATGTTTATTTTTGAAAGAGAGAGAGACAGCACATGCACAAGCAGGGGAGGGGCAGAGAGAAGATGATGGAGGATCTGAAGTGGGCTCTGAGCTGACACCAGCAAACCCAAAGTGGGGCTTGAACTCACAAACCACAAGATCATGACCTGAGCCCAAGTCATGCTTAACCAACTGAACCACCCAGGTATTCCCATCTTATCCTCTTTAAGTGTAATCCAACAATTACTCCATTATTACTCTCAGCACAGAGATGTGAACCATGGCTGACAGGTTCAGTAACTTGCTTGAAGTCACAGAACTAATAAGCAGTAAAGCAGTTTGGAACACCCAGATTTTGAGTTCAATCACTAAATACACTGTATTCTATCATTATCTAAAGTCACAGATTTTTTAGTAAATGCAGAATACTACCCTTAGGAAAGACTGTAGAAAGTCTCTAATCATCCAATGCTTTCTATATGTATATGTATATGCATATATTTATACACAAAGCACTAAGACATTAGGAGGTAGAATACAAAGTGCTACCAATTCTTTATTTGGCAAAATGCAGTTCAGAGATGTTCAGATTTGTTCAAAAAATTAGACTGGTACAAAAGGATCTGGGGACAGAGTTTTAAGGACTAGAATGATCCCAAAAAGCCCAAGAATTTCCAAGAGACAATTCTTCCAGCAAATCTAAGATAATGAATCAAATAAGAAATTTATGGAATCAAATCTCCACAAGAGGCCCCTACTTAATCCACTTATTTGAAGAAAATTGAATCAAGAAAAAAATTCTTATTAACTGCAATACGGTCTAGGTAGTGAGAAGACAGAATAGGTTCCATCAAGGAGAATGGATAAGTGAAACCCATACTGTGCAATTGTTAGAAGTAATAAATAGAAAAGTAATATGGGAAATTCTTAAAAAAACTGTTAGGTGAAAGCAAGAACAAGAGCTATAGTGGGCTTTCATTTAGATAAATTAAAAATGCATGCACACACAACACTGTGAATGTACAAAATGTCACAGAATTGTATACTAAGAAATAGCTAATTTTGTTATGTGACTTTGACCTCAATAAAAAGAAACAAAAAAAATAACAAACTTTTTAAATAATGCATGCACACAGGCTTCAAGCTAGCCATGACTAAATAAATGCCTTATATCAGACTCAGTCTCTCACCAAAATCAGTATTAAAAACAGAAATACACAAAACAACCATACAAAGGCCCTGGAGAACAACAAATCAGGCAGAACCTAATGGGGCTATCCCTAAGAGAAAGTTAACTGAACAAGGTGAGCTCCACATTCAATCTGGCATTTTTCTTTTAATGAAATGTGTCAATTCACAGCATAGGAGAATAGCAAACAGAAGTCCCAAATGGGCTAAGAAGACAGAGCCTGCAGTCTGAGAAGGCCAAAGCACCTAGGACTTGAGAGAAAGAAAGCTCAAAAAGGAGAGAACCAGAAAAACATTAAGCCCAAAGATCCACACATAACTTACTCTGGAGAAGTCTACCCTAAACTGTGCAAACACAGGAAGAGATTTCAAAAACCTAGTGGAGAGCAACAGTTGGAAGGCCAAAAGCTGAGCAGACACTTCAGCAGCCAGCTGAAGGTTAGAGTACAAAGCCAGCCAAAGTGGAACTGCCTAGGGATACATCTCAGGCTTAAATTAAGACTCCAAAAGGGTCACATTCTAGAAGGGCAAACCCCAAAGAGAACAGCATTAACAAAACCTAAAACTATCAACAGGATTATAATAATCTGCTTGTGCATTAAACCTGGTTGCCAGAAAAATGTCAGAATATAGTCCCTGCCCTTAAAGTCCTTACAGATTAGTCAAAGATAAGCTAGTCAGAGACAGAGTAAATCAGTAATTACAGAACAGTAAAGAGTAAATGCAGTGATGGAGGTGTGGCCACAAATTTTTAGGTAAGAGATATAGATTTGGAAGTCATTACCATACAAGTAAAAGGTAAAGGCATGAATATGAATGTGATCACCTGGAGAGAAAACATACAGAAAGGAGAGTCTAAATATAATGTTAATCTACAAGTTTATGCCATTATTGTACAAGATATAAGAAGAACTTCCTTATATTAAATTATTCTTTAGCATAAATAGTTATAATGCAAAATTATCTTGGTCATAACTTGACTTCGTGGACTGCCAATAAAAGATAAAAGAATTGAGATAAAACCAATGGTCCACTGTCAGGAAAACAGCAATGTCTTTTTACAAAATCTTAAAGAAAAGACTGTCAGGATCTAAAGTATTTCCTGAGAACATGAACTATATAGTATTTTTCAAAGTCGAGTGCTTTAATAGAATCTCTACTCCCAGTAGACTCATCACTCAGCTGAGAAGTATTGCTGGCATCAGAAATTACTGCTGAGACAGACTTAGGAGGTTCAAGGACAAACTTCTGTGAATTCAGCCTCTTATCAGGTCTTGATTCAGCAAGGTGACACAAATATAATGGTGACAAATGGAACGAATCTTTATTCTTTTACAAATAAAATACAAAACTGTCTCCTTATTTAGTAAACTATTAACAGAAAAAGTGTATTACATAATTTAAATAGCATTTGACTTCCTGGTCTCTTGCTTAAAAAGGGAAATAAAGAAAAGAAAGTAGAAACCTTAACAACAATCTGATATTTAAAACATATCCTAAGATATAAACTAATTCAAGTAAAGAAACTGTTTAAAGCTCCACCATATTCTTTATGTAATATCTCATGTCATATCATTTCAAAGATGCCCAAATGTGACATACAATCTGAGGTCTTTAAGGGCACAAACAGCACTTAATGTTCTTTAGATCCTTCACAGTGTCTAGAATGGAGAGTACAACCAATAAACGTAACTTCTATCTCACATGAGCAACTGAAAAACTATTATACAATGTATCTACATAGGCAAAAAAACCTATCATACAATATATCTACACTGGCAAAATAATATCTACATTATTAATCTCTCTCCACCTAGAATATACTTCTTTCTGTCTCTACCTGCCTAGATCAAACAATCCTTTGTAGTGCAACTCATGTGTCAACTCCAAAACCTTTTGGACACCTTCCAGTGAAAGTCTCCTTGCCCCTGAATGAACTCCCAATGGCAAGTGGCATATTCAACCATGTTTTCCGTTAATCTATACTTTCTTCATCGGTGATACCACTCATTCATTCGTCAGCATTAACCTGAGGCTACCAAATAAATTAAAATCTTAGGATTTCCAATTCTTTAAGTAAGCTTCACACCCAGTGCAGAGCCCAATGTGGGACTTGAACCCATGACCCTGAAGATCAAGACCTGAGCTGAGATCAAGAGTCAGACACTTAATTGACTGAGCCACCCAGGTGCCCCAAGATTTTCATTTTATAAATGTCATTTTCAATAAACTGGGTAAATTAATTATTTCTGGTAGTACAATCTCAGATAATTAAGTATGAGGGAATTAAATACAGAGAGACCTCTGTATTTATCTTGATCATTTATCAGTCAACAAATATAAATTTAAAATCTACCACATACACTAGACACACTGATAGGGATACAGCAATAAATAAAACAAACTTAGTGCCTATCTTCATAAAGTTTAAAAGCATAGTGTACATGTCTCATATGTTTCTTCATAACATCTTAAGGACAAAGTCTGGGTCTTATTTAAAGTTTATATGCTCATGTGTATCCCTCAAAGGGCCTAATAATATTGTCCCACATTCATGTTTTCAATAATATACCACCTGAATATACCTCTCAAGAGCATTCAGCACAACTCCCCAGTCCATCCTTCCTAAATCTGTATCTCAGTTTTCCCCTTGCTTCATTCACAACTTCTTTACAGTTTCCCGTTCTGAATCTTCCTTCTCTAAATATTAAAGAATCTCCTGGCTCTGTCTTCACTCCTCTCTCTGTTTCTCTGTATAATATAACTGCTTCCTTAAGTTGATTTACAAATTTAATACAATCTCAATTAAAAAAAATACTAACAAGTTTTTTTTTTATGGAATTAGACAAATTGCTATTAAAGTTCATATCCATACACAAAAATAGCTGGGAAAATTTTGAGGAGAAAAACAAACACGCAGGAATATTCAGAAAACACTAAAAATGAAAAATTCAAAGAATGCCTGATTCTCCATAGCCTTATAAACAGAACATACATGAGAAATGGCATCTGAGGATTATTTTAATTAACATTTCTCAAATTATGAATGCTTCGATTTTTTCATATGTTTGAAAGACATCTTCCTATCTTTTCCATGTGAATCGCCTGTTGACAGCTTCCTTTTAATTTTTCCATCAGGTTTTTGACCCTATAACCTTTAATTTTAAGAGGTTGTTATGTATTACAAATATAAACCATCAATAATATATGTTGCAAGTACTTTTATCACAGTTTGACAACTGTATTTTTATTTTGTCCATGGTGCTTCCATCCACGCAACTTTTTGAAAAATGTTACAGTCAAACTTGTCAACCTTTTCTTTACAGAAAAAGAAAAAAGTAAGCCCAAAGCAAGTACAAGGAAGGACACAATATAGACCTGAAATCAGTGAAATACAAAACAGAAAACAATGACACAAAAAGCTGCATCTTTTTTTTTTAATGTTTATTATTTTTGAGAGAGAGAGAGCATGAGCAGGGGAGGGGCAGAGAGAGAGAGACAGAATCTGAAGAAGGCTCTGAGCTGTCAGCACAGAGCCAATGTGGGGTTCAAATTCACGAACTGTGAGATCAGGACTTGAGCCCAAGTTGGACGCTCAACCGACTGAGCCAGGCGCCCCAAAGGCTGGGTCTTTCAAACAAATCAATGGAACTTATAAACATCTAGTAGGGCTGACTTAGAAAGAGACGAAGGGGTGGAGTTAAGATGGCAGAAAAGTAGGGAGACCCTAAGCCTGTCTCATCCCTTGAACTCCGCTAGATATTTAATCATTCTAAACACCAAAGAAATCAGCTGGAGGTCTGAATGAAAAAAACTGCAAGACTACATGTAGAAAGGGGAACACTGTTTGGAAGGTAGGAAGTACAGAGAGTTTATAGGGTGAGATACTGCTCTGGGTCCAGCCGGGGAGGGAAATAGCCTAAGGAGGCTATCGGAAGTATTATAAGCAGCAGAGAACATATGGTGGGAGCAGTGCCCGGCTTAAGGGTGCTCAAGTGGTGAAGCAGGTAGAATCCCACGAGTGACAGCATGGTCTGAGGATCGCTTGTGTCACAAGAAAGAGTGGTCGCACCAAAAAGTTGTGCTGTTTCCAGGCATAAGAGAAGGGGCTTAGTCAGGCTGAGGGCTGCAAGCTGGGGTGCCTGCTTTCTGTTGTTTTGACATGAACTCTGAACAGCAGCACAGTCATGCCACTGCTTTTTTCACCAGGCAGACAAAAGCCTGGCGAGACCCTTCCCCAGAGGAGCAGCACAGGTCTGGCCCAGGGAATCCCTAAAATTTGGAGTTTTGAAACTCAGTCATGCACCTGAAATTTAAAAAAATCTTGGACACAAGAGGGGTGATTAATTGCTCTTCTGTGAGGCTTCCCTGAAGCGTGTCAACATTTAGTTCCAGATTCAAGAGTGGGAGGGGAAGCTGGCCACATTCATTCCGTCCTTCATAGCTGAAAGCCTTCAGGGAGCAAAACAGTGCCACCCAGAGGAGGCCGGAGACACTTACATCAAGACCTGCACCCCTGAACCCCTGAGGCTCTTTTCCACTAAAAGGAGTGAGCCTGAGAATCAGTGGGGCAGGCTCCTCCCCGCAGAAGACCAGCACAAATAACTCTTTTGCACCAAGTCTACTACCATAGTATTGAAAAGTGTCAACTCTAGGGGAGATTAGATCCAACTTCTGTTTTACTTTCTTTTTTTTTCACTTGTTTTCTAATTTTTTTAATTCCTTTTTTTGTTTGTTTTACTTTTTACTATTTTTATATATACCTATTTTTGTATTATTTTATTTTGGGATCTACGTCCTTTTAACAAACAGACCAAAACACACTCAGGATCTAGCTTTTTTGTTTGTTTCTTTGTGTGTATTTCTTTTGTTTTCTGGACAAATTACAAGATGGAGAAACTCACCCAAAAGAAAAAACAGGCAAGAGATCACAGCCAGTGATTTAATCAACACAGATATAAGTAAGATGTCTAAACTAGAATTTAAAACCACGAATACAAGAATGCTAGCTGGGTTTGAAAAAAGTATAGGAGACAACAGAGAATCCCTTTCTGCAGGGATAAAGGAACCAAAATCTAGTCAGGCCAAAATTAAAAATGCTATAACCAAGATGCGATCTCAAACGGATCCAATGACAGCGAGAATGGACGAAGCAGAGCAGCAAATCAGTGACACAGAAGATAAAGTTATGGAAAATAATGAAGCTGAAAAAAGATACAAAGGCCAAAGATCACAATACAAGACTTAAAGAACTCAGCAACTTATTAAAGAGGAATAACATTCAAATCATAGGCATCCCAGAAGATAAAGAGACAGAAAAAGGGGCAGAAGGTTGTGAGCAAATTAGAGCTGAAAACTGCCCTAACCTGGGGAAGGACACAGGTATCAAAATCCAAGCAGCACAGAGAACTCCCATTAAATTCAACAAAAGCTGACCATCACCAAGGCATATCATAGTCAAATTCACAAAATACTCAGACAAAGAAAGAATCCTGAAAGCAGCAAAGGAGAAAAAAAGTCCTTAACCTACGAGGGAAGGCAGATCAGGTTCACAGCAGATCTGTCCACAGAAACTTGGCAGGCCAGAAAGGAGTAGCAGGATATTTTCAACATGCTGAATATGAAAAACATGCAGCCAAGAATTCTTTATCCAGCAAGGCTGTCATTCAGGATAGGAGGAGACATAAAGAGTTTCCAGATAAACAAAAACTAAAGGAGTTCGTGACCACTAAACCAGTCCAGCAAGAAATTTTACAGGGGACTCTTTGAGTGGAAAAAAACAAAACAAAACAAAAAGACCAAAAGCGACAAAGACTAGAAAGGACCAGAGAATATCACCAGAAACATCAATTCTACAGGCAACACAATGGCACTAAATTCGTATCTCTTAATAATTATTCTGAATGTAAATGGACTAAAAGACATAGGGTATCAGGATGGATAAAAAAACAACAAGAACAAGTTCCAATTATATGCTGCCTACAAGAGACTCATTTTACACCTAAAGAAACCTGCAGATTGAAAGTCAGGGGATGGAGAACAATCTATTACGCTAATGGATGTCAAAAGAAAGCTGGAGTAGCCATACTTATATCAGACACACTACACTTTAAAACAAAGACTGTAACAAGAGATGAAGAAGGGCATTCGATCATAATTAAGGGGTCTATCCATCAAGAAGATCTATCAATTGTGAATATTTATGGCCCCAACTTGAAGGCACCAAAATATAAAAATCAATTCATCACAAACAAAGAAACTCATTGATAATAATACCATAATAGTAAGGGACTTTAACACCCCACTTACAACAATGGACAGATCACCTAAGCAGAAAATCAACAAGGAAACAATGGCTTTGAATGACACACTGGACCAGATGGACTTAACAGATATAATCAGAACATTTCATCCTAAAGCAGCAGAATACACATTCTTCTCAAGTGCACATGGAACATTCTCCAGAGTAGATCACATAATGGGTCACAAATCAGCCTTCAACAAGTACATAAAGATCGTGATCACACCATACCACAAAGATCGCTATGGAACTTGAAATCAACCACAAGAAAAATGTGGAAAGCCTACAAATACATCGAGGTTAAAGAACATCCTACTAAAGAATAAATGGATTAACCAGGAAATTAAAGTAGAAACAAAAAAATACATGGAAGCCAATGAAAATGAACACATGACAGTCCAAACCCTTTGGGATACAGCAAAGGCAGTCCTAAGAGGAAAGTATATTGCAATTCAGGCCTCTCTCAAGAAGCAAGAAAGGTCCCAAATACACAACCTAATCTTATACCTAAAGGAGTTAGAAAAGGAACAACAAATAAAGCCTAAAACTATCAGAATAAAAGGAAACAGTAAAGATTACAGCAGAAATAAATGATGTAAAAACAAACAAAAAACAGTAGAACAAATCAACGAAACTAAGAGCTGGTTCTTTGAAAGACTAAACACCATTGATAAACCCCTAGCAAGACTTAGAAAAGAGAAAGGACCCAAATAGATAAAATCATGAATGAAAGAGGATAGATCACAACCAACACCACAGAAATATAAATTATAAGAGAATACTATGAAAATTTAAGTGCCAGCCAATTGGGCAATCTGGAAGAAGTGGACAAATTCCTAGGAACTCACAAACTACCAAAATTTAAACAGGAAGAAATAAAAAATTTGAACAGACCCATAAACAAAAAAGAAATTGAATCAATAACTAAAAATTTCCCAACAAACACTAGTCCTGGGCCAGATGACTTCGCAGGGGAATTCTACCAGACATTTAAAGAAGAGTTAATCCTTATTTTTCTCAAACTGTTCCAAAAAATAGAAATGGAAGGAAAACTTCCAAACTCATTCTACAAAGTCAGCATTACCTTGATTCCAAAATCAGACAAAAACCCCACTAAAAAGGAGAATTACAGGCCAATATATATCCTGGATGAACCTGGATACAAACATCTCCACAAGATACTAGCAAATCGAATTCAACAGTACCTGAAAAGAATTATTCACACTAACCAAGTGGGATTTATTCCTGGACTGCAGGGCTGGTTCAATATTCACAAATCAATCAACATGATACACCACATTAATATAAAAGAAAGGATAAGAACCAAATGATCTCTTCAATAGATGCAAAAGAGCATTTGATAAAATACAGCATCCATTCTTGATAGAAACTCTCAACAAAGTAGGTACAGAAAGAACAAACCTCAACATCATAAAAGCCATATACAAAAGACCCATAGCTAATATCATCCTCAATGGGGAAAAATAGAGAGCCTTTCCCCTATGCTCAGGAACAAGACAAAGATGTCCACTCCCACCATTTCTATTAAACATAGTACTGGAAGTCTTAGCCCCAGTAATCAGACAAGAAAAAGAAAGAAAGAGCATACAAATCAGCAAGGAAGAAGCCAAACTTTCATTATTTGCAGGTGACATGATACTCTATGTAGAAAACCCAAAAGACTCCACCAAAAAATTATTAGAACTGGGGAACTGGGTAGTTAGTTGGGCATATGACTGTTGATTTCAGCTCAGGCCATGATCTCACAGATTGTGGGTTTGAGCCCCACACTGGACTCTGCGCTGACACACAGAGTCTGCTTGGGATTATCTCTCTCTCTGCCCCTCTCCTGATCACACTCTCGCTTGCTCTCTCTCTCAAAATAAATTAAAACATTAAAAAAAAATTTAAATGTAGAACCAATATATGAATTCAGCAAAGCCGCAGAATATAAAATCAACATGCAGAAATCTGTTGCATTTCTATATACGAATAATGAAGCAGCAGAAAAAGAAATCAAGGAATCAATCCCATTTGCAATTGTACCGAAAACAAGAAGATATCTAGGAATAAATTTAGCTAAATTGGTAAAAGATCTATACTCTGAAAACCAAGATACTGAAGAGGACACAAAGAAATGGAAAAGCATTCCATGCTCATGGATCAGAAGAACAAACATTATTAAAAATGTCTATATTACCCAGGGGCGCCTGGGTGGCTCAGTCAGTTAAGCGTCTGACTTTGACTCAGGTCATGATCTCGCAGCTGTGAGTTCAAGCTCCACATTGGGCTCTGTGCTGACAGCTCAGAGCCTGGAACCTGCTTTGGATTCTGTGTCTCCCTCTCTCTGTCTCGTCCCTAGCTCACACTCTGTCTCTCTCACTCTCTCAAAAATAAATAAACATTAAAAAAAGAAGTCTGTATTACCCAAAGCAATCAACACATTTAATCCAATCCCTATGAAAATATCATGAGCATTCTTCACAGAGCCAGAACAAACAATCAATGGAACAGAATATAGTCCAGAAATAGACCCACAAATATAATAGCAACTGATAGTCAATAAAGATGCCAATATAATTCAACAAGGGAAAGGACAGTCTTGTCAGCAAATAGTATTAGAACAAATTCATCTTCATGTGGAAAAAATAAAACTGACCCTTACCTTGTATCAATCATAAACTCAATTTGAAATGGATCAGATACCTAAATATAAAGGCAAAAACTATAAGAAGAAAATACAGGTAAAAAAATCTTCACAACCCTGGTGTATGGAAGAACTGCTTACATAGGATGCTAAAAGCAACACCATAAAAGGACAACGTGATAACTGAATTTCATCAAAACTAAAAACTTCAACTCTTCTAAAGACAATATTAAGGAAAAAAAAGAAAGCCACAAACTAGGAGAAAAATATTTGCAATTCAGATATCTCACAAAGAATTGGTATCTGAACATACTGAGAACTGTTACAAGTCAATAATAAGAAAAACAATTTTCACAAATGGGCAAAGATTTGAACACTGATAATAGAAATGACCAGTAAGCATCAACAATAGCCAGAGTATGGAAAAAGCCCAAATGTCCACCAATGGATGAACAGATAAAGATGTGGTATATATATACAATGGAGTATTACTCAGCAATCAAAAAGAATGAGATCTTGCCATTTGCAACTACGTGAATGGAACTGGAGGGTATTATGATAAGTGAAATTAGAGAAAGATAAAAATCATATGACTCTACTCATATGAGGACTTTAAGAGACAAAACAGATGAATATAAGGGAAGGGAAACAAAAATAATATAAAAACAAGGAGGGGGACAAAACAGAATAGACTCATAAATATGGAGAACAAACTGAGGGTTATGGGAGGGGTCATGGGAGGGGAGATGGGCTAAATGGGTAAGGGGCACTAAGGAATCTACTCCTGAAATCATTGTTGCACTATATGCTAACTAATTTAGATGTAAATTAAAAAATAAAGTAACATAAAATCACGGGAAAAAAAAAAATGACCAGTAAGCACATGAAAAGATGCTCAAATCTCTAGCTATCAGAGAAATACAAAAAAAAAAAACCAACAACAAAAAACCCTACAATGAGATACCACCATATGCATATAAAATGGCTAAAGACTGACAATAACATATATTAGCAAGGATGTAGGACAAGTGGAACTCTCATACACTGCTGGGTAGTAATGATGATGGGTACAAACATTTTGGAAAACAGTGTGCCAGTTGTTTTTTTTTTTTAAAGTTAAACATATGCTTTCCATATAACCCAGCAATTCCACTCCCAGTTATTTATCCAAGAAAAATGAAAATACATGTTCACATGAAGTACATGTTTCATAGCAACTTTATTCATAAAAACCTTACTCAAATAATCAAAAACTAGAAACAATCCGAAATCCATCAACAGATAACTGGATAAACCAACTGGGTGTATAATGCTACTTAGCAATAAAAAGGAATATGCAACAGCATAGGTAAATCTCAAAAACATTACGCTGAACAAAAGAAGCTAGGCACAAAATATACATACTATATCATTCCATTTATATGAAACTTGAAAAAAGATTAATCTATAGTGATTGAAAGTAGGTAAGTGGTACCCTGTAGCTATAATCAGTAGTTGGGATTTACTGGAGTAGTGCACAAGGACCTTTTTGAAGTAATGGAAATGTTCCATATCTTGATTGTGATAATTATGCAGGTACATAAGTTTGTCAAAACTCATCAAAACATAATGTTAGAATGAGTATATTTTATTATATGAAAAACTTTTTAAAAATTTTTAAAGAGCTTGTTCTTAAGTGTTTTGCAAACTTCATAGCCCTTTGAAGTTATTCTTTGTATTTCTGGAAAATGTACTGTCAGATTAACTTTCTGTATAAGATCCTTTAGCCCAATTTTTTCAGATCTGAGGCCCTGAATAAAAGACCACATATAATAAAGATGAGAAATCAGAGTATTTACATGAAAAAGTAAGCTGGTGGCCTGGGTATTGGAGGGATCTTAAAAAAAAAAAAAAATGCTACTTCACTAAAACATTTTTTAAAAGAGATACTGATGAAGTTGGTCTCTGTACCACATATTGGGAGACTGATAGAGGTTATACCTAGAAATGGAATTAACAAGTCACAAGATATATGATTCTTCAACTTTGTCAGATACTGCCAAACTGCTCTCCTGGGCTGTTTCTATTTATACTCCCTCTAAAGCCCTTTAAAATAGTTTATATGCTTTGTCTTCAATTTCTCTTATTCACCTCAGTCTATTACAATCATTTTTCTATTCTCTTCCAGTCCACTGAAACTGCTTTTACCAAGGTCACCAAATACCTCTCCATTTCAAAATCCAACAAACTCCTTTCAGTTTTAATCCCTCTTAACCACTCAAGTCTCCCTGTGCTTCATTTCACAATAACACTATTTCATGATAACTCCTTATCCTGAGGAGCCAAAAGATAATCCATGCTTCTCAAACTTTTCTCAAATCATCTCTGATGGAAGAAAGTGAACTTAGCAGAACCTCAAATGAAGACATGCCAAATATAAAATGTCATATTTTATCTTTTAAAAAAAGTGTATTTTGAATTGTATTCCATAATATATTCCTGCTTAACTTTAAAATGTTTATAATCATTAACACTGAAATCAACTACTGGTACATTATGCTTCACATTTATAATGTGACTTTGTACGCTAGTGCCAAACAAAAGCCATATATCCCTTAAGATATTTAACTCTAGTTAAAGAAAGATAAATGATGTGCTTAAAACTGTGAAGCCTAGATTTCAAATTCTTACTCCAAAGTCCATGTGCTTTGCCCTTTCCTAACAGTCTTAGTTGGCACATATTTCTTTCCTCTGAGACTTGGATTTTAACAATCACAAAGGACTTGTGAGAGCTGGAAAAGGAGAACAGAGTCCTTCTTGAATGAAACTGGGATCATACAAGAACTGAGCATCACTGAATGTTCAGCTTGCTTGCATTCTGGAAACAGGAAGAAAGAAAACAAAGATAAGAGGGAGGGAAACATGGGGTGCCTTGGTGGCTCAGTAGATTAAGCAACCAACTGACTTGTGATTTCTGCTCATGTCACGATCTCACACTCTGAGATCAAGCCCCGCATCAGGCTCTCTGCCGACAGTCTGGAGCCTGCTTTGGATTCTCTCTCTCTGTCCCTCCACTGTTCACATGCACTCTCATGCTTTCTCTATCAAAAATACATAAACATTTTTTTAAAAGAGCGGGGGAAAGAGACAAGAGAAAGAGGAAGAAATTTAACATAATGCTCTCAAAAAAGAAAAAAATTAATAGACCAGACATGGAAAAATTAGTAACTATATACTATATTTGAAACATCATAGGGGCACCTGGGCGGCTCAGCCGGTTAAGCGTCTGACTTCGGCTCAGGTCATGATCTCACGGTCCGTGAGTTCGAGCCTCGCGTCGGGCTCTGTGCTGACAGCTCAGAGCCTGGAGCCTGCTTCAGATTCTGTGTCTCCCTCTCTCTCTGACCCTCCCCCATTCATGCTCTGTCTCTCTCTGTCTCAAAAATAAACAAACATTAAAAAAAAAATTTAAGAAACATCATAAGCATATGTGTAGATATATGTAGACTCCTTACACCTCCAAAATAAAGAATATATTTACTTTTCATACATACAAATAATTATACAATCTCATCAATACTAGTAGAGAAATGAAGTCTCAACAAACACCATAGAATACCACACACACTGTCTAAAATGCTGTTAAAGAAAAAATTTTTTAAGATTTTTTTAACGTTTGAAATTTTAAAACACGCTTGTCAAATAAGAAACTGTAGTGTAAGTTAAGAGGAATGTAAATTGGATGACAATAATATACATGAAAACATGTGATATGAGACACAGCAATGTAAAACAAGGTGTTGTGAGGAACAACAAAACCAAAAAGTTGGTCCTCAGAAAAGGATAACATACAAAAACCTCTGACAAGACTGATCAAAAAAGAAGAGAGGAACTTTCTCCTTGACTATGACATAAGAACTGATTCTAGACTAGCCTTCCAGGCATAAAAGCCATAAACCTGACAAAATACATGAGGCAAACACTTTCGGGCACTGGCCGACAGAGAATGTAAGACTGATCATGAGAAGAGACAAACTGATAAAGTGACTCAAACATTTACCCTCACTTCTGTCTCAGGACAACTTCTCAAGCAGGGAGCTAGAACTGAAACTGAGGTAGCAGAGACTGGTATTGGTGAATCTAAATAGACTTGACCAGGGTAAGGTATCAAAGAGGAGGAAACTGGGCATGTTCTGGGGGTCCAGGAGGAGACTCCAGATATCTATATGGTACCACAAGTCCTTGGCTTAGGGCTAGCCTGCACATGTCAAGAGGGAGACAGACTACTGTGACTTAGCACAGAGTGGCTTTTGGTGGACTGCGATACCATCAGAGATACCACAGGGTGAGCAATGCTGGGGGCATTTACGTTCTGTTTCTCTTACAGAACTCACTATTTTTATACTTACATCATAGTTTTCTGTGTGCTTATTTTACTTTTGGGGAGCTATTCTCTTTGAAAAGAGAAATCATATTTATTAGTATCTTTGTATAGGCCAAAGCACTGATTATCCAAAACAGCCAATGCAAATCTCCTGACTATATAAATACTACAGGAAAAGAGTAAAGTAAGGAAAAAATAATTACTGCCAAATTTTCCCTGAATATTCTGTCAATTCATTTTTTTATATCTAAGAAAAGAAAAACTATAGTAGCTACTCAGAAACAAATGACAAGCCATTCAAAAATCAGTGTAAGGAATGTCTAGGTGGCTCAGCAGGTCCTAATCTCACAGTTCATGAGTTTGAGCCCCGCATTAGGCTCACTGCTATCAGCGGGGAGCCCACCTCGGATCCTCTGTCCCTCTCTCTCTCTGCCCCTCCCCAGCTCAGTAGTGCACTCTCTTTCTCTCTCTCAAAAATAAATAAACATTTTAAAAAATCAGTATAAATCTAAACGGAACTTAGGCAAAGTATGCGTTAAAAATGCACATTCTATTTACAAGTAGGTGGATAACAAGGGCACCCGGGTGGCTCAGTGGATTAAGCATCTGACTTTGGCTCACGTCGTGATGTCACAGTCCATGAGTTCAAACCCTGCATCAGGCTCTATGCTGATAGCTTAGAGCCCGGAGCCTCCTTCGGATTCTGTGTCTCCCTCTTCCTCTGCCCCTCTCCTGCTCCTGCTCTGCCTTTCTCTCAAAAATAAATAAACATAAACAAATTTCTAAAAATAGTAAGTTGGTGGATAATAGGAAAATGCTGGGAAATATTATGAGACAAGTTTAATACTGTACGTTATTATCATACTGCAATACGGTGTTTAAATATTATAATAAAGAACTATATATCCAGCAATAATTGTAAGAAAAATTCCTTTTTACTCCACAAATTAGGACTTCAACAAAAACTGATGTTTGTAATTTAAAAAATTCAACAGACACCAGTAGTACTTATTCTAATAAATCCACAGTACAAGTTCATTTTCTCTAAAGATTAAAGTTAGAAAATTTCAGAAATTATACAGCTCCCCATACTCCTTCATGATAAAAACACTCAACAAACTAGGAATAGAAGGGAACTAACTTCCTCAATCTAATAGCAGGCACCAATAAAAGATTCATAGTTAATATCATACTTAATATGATAAAGAAAGACTTAAGATAGTGAAAGACTAACTGGCTTCTTCTTAAAATCAGGAAAAAGAAAAGGATGTTCATTCTATTTCAATTAAACATTGTACTAGAGGTTTTATCCAGGGCAACTGCACAAGAAAATTAGATAGAAGACATGCAGACTGAAAAAAAAAAAAAAAAAGAAGTAAAACTATCCTCTATTTGCAGATGACAGGATCTTGAATATACAAAACCCTAAGGAATCCACACCAAAAAAAACCCCCATAAAACCTACTGGAGCTAACAAACAAGTTTATTAGCAAGGTTATAGAATGAAAGATCAAAAATCAATTTTATTTCTACATGTTTGCAATGTACAATTCCACTTACTATAGCATCAAATAGAATAAAACACTTATGAATAAATTTAACAAAAGGATATGTATGACTCATACACTGAAAACATCATGAAAAAAATACTTTAAAAGACCTAATAAATGTAAAGACATCTGTGTTGATTGTTTGAAAGCCTTAAAAGTGTTAAGACAACAATACTCCCAAACTTATTTGCAGATTCAAAGCAATCTCTATGAAAATATGATCTGGCCTTCTTTGCAGAAATTATGAAGTTAAACCTAAAATTTATATGGAAATGCAAATGACCTAGTATGGTCAAAACAATCCTTAGAAAGAACAAACTCAGAGGATTCACACTTCTCAATATCAAAACTAACTACAATGCTAAAATAATTAACATAATGTGGTACTAGCAGAAGGATAAGTAAATAGATGAAGGGAACAAAAGTGAGAATCCAGAAAAATACCCCACATTTACAATTGATTTTCAGCAAGGGTACCAAGACAATTCAATGAGGGAAAGAACAGTCTTTTCAATACATAATACTAGGATGAATAGATACCCACAGAATCTTCAAGAATGTAAAGCTATGTAGCCACAGAATGTAAAAGTATGAAGTTTAATTGAATCCTTTCTCATACCATACCCAAGAATTATTTCAATACATCACAGAGCTAAATTAGAGCTAAAACTATATAACTTGTAGAAGAAAACATAGAGATAATCTTTTTGACCTTGGATTTGGCAACAGTGTCTTAGATATGACATCAAGAAATATACAACAAAGGAGAAAATATGTAAATTTGACTTCATCAAATTTTAGAAATTTGCACTTCCCAAAACAAGAAAGTGAAAGGACAACCCACAGAATGGGAGAAAATATCTATAAATCAGAAATCTAGTAAGGGTCTAGGGTTCAAAATATATGAGGAATTCCTACAACTCAACATTAAAAAGACAAATGACACATTAAAAAATGGGCAAATGATCTGAATAGACATTTTTCCAAAGATATACAAACAAACACATGAAAAGATGTTCAATACCATTAGTCATCAGTCATCACAACCACTAGAATGGCTCTAATAAAAAAGACAAGCATTGATGATGGTATGTGAAATCAGAATTTTCATACTTTGCTGGTGGGAATGTAAAATGATGAAGCCACCATGGAAAACTGTCTGTTAGCTCCTCAAAGGATAAACACAGCATTACTATATTATCTAGTCCATTTCTATATTACACCCAAAAGAAATGAAACACATATCCACACAAAAAACTACATGAATGCTCACAGCTCATTATTCCTATTAGCCAAAAAAATAAAACCCAAATATTCATCAACCAATGGATAAACAGAATGTGGCATATCCATACAATGGACTATTATTTGGCAATAAAAAGGAATAACATACTAATGCATACTACAACATGGATGAACCTCAAAAACATGGTAAGTGAAAGAAATAAGTCACAAGGATACATTGTATGATAGCAATCACATGAAATGTCAAATAGGCAAATTTACAGAGACAGAGGGTAGATCAGTGGTTGCCTACATTTGGAGGGACTGAGGGAAAATGTGAAGTAACTGGTAATGTGCATGATGTTTCTTTTTTGGAGTGATGAAAATGTTTTAATACTGATTGTGGTGACAGCTGCACAATTCTGTGAATATATAAAAAAAACACTGAAATGTACACTTAAATGGAGGAATTTTACAGTATGTAACATATATCTCAATAAGCTGTTACAAAAAATACATACAGCTCAAAATGTTGAGGACTGGAAGAGGACACATATGAAGAGATTTTGCCTCAGATATTTGAAGTACTTGAATTACAGCCACAGATCACCTCCATAGTAGGACTACTGAAACAACAATAAACTATCCCTATAATGACTTAGTTCTTTCTAAGATATAAATTTATTTAATATATACTGTCTTCCTTTTAAGAATCCAATAGGTAAGTTTTTACCCAAAAATACCTAGGCTGAGAGTTAGCTATAAAATTCCTCTACATTTAAATAATACTCGTATTTTTAAACCAACTGTCTACTTTTGAATAGGGAACAATATTTAATAATGGTAAGAGTAACAATAATCAGAATTAGACTCATGATACAGCTGCCAATAAAATTCACAAGATACGTCCCAGTAATAGAAAGACATGCACCATCTCCAATCCTCTCAACAATCGTATAATGAAGATGAGGAAATCAGGATTCAGAGACATTAAGTGACTTGCCTATTCAGGAATTAGATAGCAAAGCTAGGATTTGAACTTAAGATTGCCTGTCTCCAAAACCTGTGATCTTACACCACACTACCTCCTATCTTCAAGACAGAATAAAGCTTCCAACAAGGCAATAATAATACAAGAGACTACACACAAATATGCCCCACTATAAAATTTTGAAATGTTAAAGCTTTAAGGAACCTCAGAGAACATCTAAGTATCCCATTTTACAAATGAGACATTGCTGTCTGCACTCTGATCAGCTATAGCTATTTCCACTATTCTGGCCTCCAACATTTATTAGACTATCTGCAAATCTTTCATGATAGCCTCAGCATAAATCAAATGTGGAATCATCCAGGAGCTATGTTTCAAAAAGTCATGGACACGCTGAATAAACAACCCAAAATTTACCTTTTTAGACTGTAACAACAGTAAAAAGTAAATGTTCCTGTTACTTGCCTAATATGCAGAATTCTGGTTATAAAGCATCTGTAATATGGATTTATAGCTACTTTGAATTCTTACCTTTGTGGCCACAAGAAACATGGTATAAAGGAACATAAGATTATGCCTTGATACTGCCAGATGTTTGGTGTGCTGGAATGTGAAGATAACTGACCCCAGTAGGGTTACCTTGGCAGGGCTGAAAATAAAATGCATTTTAAGTCAGTAAGTAATAAACATACATGATCCATCTCTAGATTTCTCAAAGAGTACTCTGAAAAATATTCATTTAATATACCCATGAGTTAGTAATAGATGAAAAAGAGTTCTATGAATATACTTCTCAAGTTTTACAAGTGCTACATTATATAAAGTATAATTTCACTCTGATAAAGTATCAGAGATCTTAGAATGTTCACACATATTGTGACTCTGATAAAAAGAGTTCATTTCTATTTACAGTACTTCTGAAACACATTTGACCATATACTACTTTTTTACGAAGATATGAAAGTCCCATGTTCCACAGTATGACTTATAAAAAAGCAGATTAGTCCTTATAGTGCTAAAAAGCTCCTTCAGTCAGGTGGGAGAAGGAAAAAAGCAAGCCCTGATTTACATAGTATCTTCCCATTTCCATGGTGTAGATACTCCCATCGCAGTCAATCTCAGGCTGCTGTGCAGAATGGAGAAGAGATAGACACCCACAACCAGCTCTCATACAACAGTATAAGCCACATCCAGCACAATTACTTGGGTAACTTCAGCACAAAGCATTACTTTCATATTATATATTTGCCACACATTTAAAGTATATCTCAGTAACAGATCATTATTTAGCTTATGTTTACAACTAGAGAAATATAAATGATAAACTCTTAGAATGCCATACTGCAAAGTATGGCAAATTTAAAAGTCACTATAAGCCATTTTATGAAAAATTACCTATTTATTTATTACAAGCTAAGGACTGAGTTCAAAATAGGGTTAGGTTTGGGCAACAGGGCTTTAGACCTTGCTTAACAATTGACTGGGCAGCATTAATGTTCTGGAACAATGGTCTCTCAAACTTTTTTTAAATTTTGTTTTAATATTTATTTATTTTTGAGAGAGAGCGAGCGAGCAAGTGAGGGAGGGGCATAGAGAGAGGAAGACACAGAATCTGAAGCAGGCTCCAGGCTCCCAGCTGTCAGCACAGAGCCCAACATGGGGCTCGAACTCATGGACCACAAGATCATGACCTGAGCCAAAGTTGGACACTTAACTGACTGAAACCACCAGGCCACCTGGTCTCTAAAACTTATTAACTGCACATCCCTACTGGTTAAAAAAAGGGGGTTTTATGACACTCCCTAATACATGTTTATCAATTAATTTATAAATTAAATATACATATAATGTATTAAAAATGTACACCAAACTATTTATTTATCAAATGGACATTTTTAAAGGATGAGGTAAAAGGAATTACTTTTATCTTAGTGTCATTTTACTAATCTTTGTTTCTAATAGTTTAGATTCTGTACCACAGTGCCTCATCATGGGTATCCTCTGAGCACACTCACATTCCATTTTGGATTGCATTCCCTTAGAGCATAAATTCAGAAGCACTGAATTTGAAAAGCAATGATGTTGTAGACAATAAAATGGGGCAGGGGATTGGAGTAGGGCTGAGATTTAGGAAAATGTCAATGAGACTGGTTTGGAAGATCAGGATGCATTTAAAAAGTATTCTTGGAGCGCCTGGGTGGCGCAGTCGGTTAAGCGTCTGACTTCAGCCAGGTCACGATCTCGCGGTCCGTGAGTTCGAGCCCCGCGTCAGGCTCTGGGCTGATGGCTCAGAGCCTGGAGCCTGTTTCCGATTCTGTGTCTCCCTCTCTCTCTGCCCCTCCCCCGTTCATGCTCTGTCTCTCTCTGTCCCAAAAATAAACGTTGAAAAAAAAGAATTAAAAAAAATAAATAAATAAAAAGTATTCTTGTATTAGTTTCCTATGAAACTAGAAAATGAGCTTATCTGCATCCAAAATACAATAGTGGGATAGGTATAGGGTAATAATTAGAGACATTCCAACTCCAAAAGGGAGAAAATGAAAGGAAAGGAAGAAAGAAGTCACTGGTCCTATGCAATTTCAAAACCCAGCAGAGCCAATTCAATTAGGTTTCAAGGTTTCAAAGCCTGGGAATAATCCTCTGTGACATCAGGCTCCACCATCTGAGTCTGCAACTCGAACTTCTGCACTTATGGCTCTGGATTTTGCACCTATGGCTCTGGATTTTGCACCTGGACTCCAGCCTACGGGTCTGACCTCAGGGCTCTAGGCTCACGGCTCTCAGTGCTTGCTTCTGCAGCACATATACTAAAATAGGCCCATGGCTCCCAGCTGAAATCCATTCTTCCTTTTCCTTGAAGGCTAACTCATGTTTGCAGCTGAACAGTTTTATCAAGCCTGTTTCCTGCCTATAGAATTTTCGGAGCTGACAGCCTTCTTTTATTTCATCTTATCTCTGTCCTTCTCAGTGCAAGCTGACAGTGTTTCTACTATACAATGTTTTCAAAAACCTTGTGGGTCTCCAGCATATGACACAGGGATCCATGCCATTAGTTAAGATGGTCCTCCACATACCTTTCCTGGATAATCTCATGTCTATTCCTGGCTTGTGTTGTGTTGGCTGAATGGATCCATGAGTCACACACCTAATTTCTTTAACACTAGCAAAAGTTTTCCAGACAGACCCTTTACGTTCTCTCCACCACAGACTGTCCTAAAAGTCAATCTCTTAATTTTATCATCTTTTGCAATCTGGATAGGCTGAGAATTTTCCAAATTATTACAGTCTTGGTTTCTTTGTTCAGCAGTTCAACTCTTTCATCTCTCACTTTACTATAAGCATCAAGAAGAAACCAGTCAGACCTTTAACACAGCTTCAAAATCTCCTCAGCCAAATAGACAAGTTCACTGCTTACAAATTACACTTTCCATACAACTGTAGCACACAATTCAAGTAATTTTTCTGCCACTATATAACTGTATCACATCTCCTCCACTTTCCAATATCATGCTCATTTCCTTGAGCCAGCACCTTTAATGTTCATAATTCTACCAATGTTCTGTTTATGACAATATATGTATTCTCTAACATCATATAGGCTTTCTCTACTATGCCAAAGTATTTGGTAATAGATAATAGATATATTCACACACATACACAAAATAGCATAATGAACTAATGATCAATCTCACTTGACCAACTGATCATTCATTCATTTATCTAATATATATTGTCTACTCATTGATTTGTTGAAGAATACGTGCAGGTTACCTGGCCTGTTCAAGGATATAAGCAAAGGAGAAGGAGAGAATAGTAAGAAATGAAGTCAAAGCAAATATGGTATGAGAGAAAGGCAGATCTTGGAGGGTTTTACAGGCCATCTGGGGAGTCATTCCAAACTTCTGAACAAAGGAGAAACAATTTGATTTTGGTTATAAAACACCAAGAAATGTTTTATGGAAGACATTTTGAGACATATACTCAAAAGGAGAAAAATTTCCCTTGAATATCATTAATGCCTTACTTATAACTTATCAATCAAAGCCTTGTTTGCTCCATTTATAACAATTATAGTTTATTTCCTCTAATCTTTCCTTATGTGTAATTAAGCTCAACTCTCATTTTTAAAGCAACAGGGGATTGATTTGGATTGATAATGGATTGATTTGTTCCCATAAGCTTGACATTTTACTACCAGAACATGTAATTTGAAATCTGAGTGATATTGTAGTCATTAATGAAAATGACAAGAGCCTGCAACGGATTCATTTCCATCCACAGAAGTGGGTTCCTATGTAGTTCTCTCTTCATAAATACATACCATTCCCACAACCCTGTAACAATCCAAAAGTTTTTGTTTAGTTTTATTTTCTAAGGGGAAGAATCCCCAGAAAAAAGAATCAATATTTATTTTAAAAACTACATCTGAGAGAGCAGACTTCTTGAAAGAACAAGTTTCCTGACTGTCTTCCATTATTATGACTGTTAATTTTTTTCAGCTCCATTGCCTCCACATTAAGAAATCTGGTAAGATCTAAAGATAAAAAGCTGGTCTCAGTCTAGTTTATACCAACTCACTAGGACATCTTCAGCCATTCATTAGCTTCTGGTTTCCAACTTCCTTTTACCAACTGCTCAAAATTTGTGATAATGCTACCACCTGCACCTAAAAATAAAATAAAACAAGAATATTTAGTCAAATTTTATGGAGAAAACATTTGAAACAAAGCTGTAATTCTATCTCCTGATGTAAAGTTCCAAGAAGATCCTCAAAATATAATTTTGAGGAGGGAGAAAAAGTTTCCTTGTACATTTATGGTACTGAGACAATTGCAATTCTTCCTGTTCATCAGCGTGGCAACTGTCTACTGCACCATAATTAAGGTTAAAAAATGGGGCCTCAAGCACAAAGATGTTCTTTGCCTGAAAAATAAAATTTTCTGCTTTATTATTTCCTTCCCTGATATCAGTTTTAGGTGCAGTACAATATAACAAGAGATTAGAGAAATTTATTCAATTTCTACATACAAAAGAACTCAACAATGAAGGTAAGTGATGTAAAGTGAAGAGGAACCCATAACCAAGCATATTTACTATTTTTAGTTATTCAGGATGGAAAAAAACACAAAAAAGAAATTTCTTATATAATTTCTTTACATAATCTCTGAAGTAAATTTATTTATACTGGCACTATACTATACATTAATTAACTATGAATCCCTCTGGTTCTGGACTACTAATCAAACCAATAGTAAAAATTTTATATAGTAAGATAGGCTCAAAATAATGGCTGATGACTAGTACTAGTGAAAATGCCAGTTATGAATTTACTTTACTAGCCAACAGAAAAAAAGACTTCCTACTTCCAAAACTACAGTTACTAAAGTATGTTGTCCTCATTAATGTAAATACAGAATTGTTCAGTAGCAGTAGTATATCAATAACAGATTATTTAAAAACACACATTGTTAATATTACCTCGGGCCCATCCAACAGCTATCATGACTATCCAGCCATTTTTGTAATAGGTATTTGCATGTGTAACTCCACCTACTATTTTCCAAGTTCTGGTCACTTCCTTCATTCCCGCAGCCAAGAGTTGAACAGGTAGGAAAGAATAGCCCTGGGAAACTAGGTCACATGGGCAAAAAAATGTAATATACCTGAAATGAAAATTTAAATGATTTAATATATAAATAAAATACAAATATTTATAATAAAAATATTTTAAGACACATTTTATAAATTTTAAATAAATGTTAATATATAAATGTTTTGATACATAAATGTAAGTACAAATTATTTAACAAATATTTAAATATATACTCAATTTAGTTGAGTAAGCTTGGATTTTAAACAATTAAATCAGAAGAACCCAGAATATATGCAATAACAATGTGGCATATGCAACAAACTGAATTATCCACATAAACAAGGAATTTGACCTAAGAAGACCACAGATTGAGTAGAGTCAATTTTTCTAATCATAGGAGGCATATGTAATAATCTGCCCAAAATATATGATCAAAGGGGAATTTCATCTTATTTAGACTTCTGAATACTGTATATATGCAGAAAGTATTTACGGAGTGCCTCATTTGTGCCTATACTCTTCTAGAAGGTAAGTGCTAAATCCACTAACAAAATGAAGGAAATGTACAATCGCTTTTAGGATAGGGACTTTTCTAGCTAGAGTGTCATTTTCTGGGAAAAGGAATTACAGAAGAGCCCTGCATTTCAACCCTATTAACATCTTCACCTGTGTCCTTTTGTGTTCTACATAAACTAAGACCTATGCAAAGAAAAGTCATAGCTCTCAAGGAGACAGATTTGTGTTGAGGAAAATTTTTTTTCATACAGGTGAAGGTATATGAAACTGTTCTTCAATTAAATTGTGATACTAATTTAAGAATAACTCCTCAGGTAAATTACTTTTTGAAGCCTCATTTATTCTAAGCATCCATTCAAACAGTTTACCAATAGTGTCAATTGGGAAACACACTAGTTTTTTCCTCCCATTCCTACAATACTCTCTGGCAGACAATTGTGTGCTTAAAGCAGAACATAATCTTCTTTCTAGCAGAGTGATACAGAAGACACCACGTGAATGAAGTATTATCTCTTTCAAAAGAAGTTGTTAGCCTTACCACAATTCATGATTCATAAAGTCAGAATTCCCAAAAGTATTCATGGAATGTGAAATTTTATAAATACTACTTCAGAGATCCAATGCAGGATGCAATGGTTTGTTCAGGCTGAAGCACTCTCTCTTCATCTCCACTTACCAATTCCTTCCTATTCTCCAAAATCCCAGTCAAATACTACCATGTACATTGACTTTGGGAGTTTCATTTTAATATTCTCAGTTCAGACTAAATTCTGCTGGCTCTGTACAACTAAAACAAATCAGTTCTTATGCCTCAACGTATCTCTTTATACATTTTTCTCTATAACATAATAAGTTACAATAGTCCTTAGATGGCAGTAATCATTCATTTTGTTACCCCCTCACCTAAAACTCAGCACGATGAAAAACAGCTCTAAATTAAACCATTTATTAGCAGTTAATCTGGAGACAAAATACAAAATATATCAAGTCAAAGAATTAGTTGATAATTAAAGAATTTGAGAGAAAGGAATAAATTATCTGAGGGTAATAAAAATCATTTTGAAACAACTCAATTTAAAAATTTTACATGTTCATGTATTTTGAGAGCCTCTATACACTTCTCTCATTAAATATAGAATAAGGGGGGGGGGGTGCCTCGTTAGCTCAGTCACTTAAGTGTCTGACTTCGGCCTGGGTCATGATCTCACAGTTTGTGGGTTCAAGCCCCGCATCGGGCTCTGTGCTAACAGCTCAGAGCCTGGAACCTGCTTCAGATTCTGTGTCTCCCTCTCTCTCTCTGCCCCTCCCTCCCCCCCATGCTTTGTCTCTGTCTCTCAAAAATAAATAAACGTTGAAAAAAACTTTTTTAAATATAAAATAAGGAAGTCAGTTACGTATTGGAGGGAAAAATTACACTTAAGTAATTTTTAAAAACATTTAAAATATAATAAAAATACTTTGGTATCCACCGCAGATCAAATTAAGAAAGGGATATTAGATTTCACTTTAGCAGGAATGAATGTTCCAAAGTAAACAACTCAAAGAAACAACAAAAGCTAAAAGAGAATACAAATGACCCCATTTTCATTCTCTACACCAAGACTATCTTTACGATGAGTTAAAAAACCTCAACTACTAGCAACCTTGGACTTTTATATCCAACTATGTGACATTATGGTATATGGTCTAAAATCTGTAATTACTGCTGTTTTCAAATAAACAAGTCTTTATCCTATTTATTCAGATATTTCTAAAGTATACCTACAATAATCTAACAGCTTAAACAAAAAACAGTTCTCATTTACAGTGTTAAATAGCCACAGGGTAAAAAAACAACTGATTGCTGTTCTCAGTAGATTCACAAGTAAACGTATCAGACCAATGGCTCCCTAAACAGCCATTCTTCCTTTATACTTTACTTGTAAAGTATCTAAAGAAAACATATTGGAAAAGAGGAATAAATGGAACATATCAGACAAGAAATAGAATGAGAAGGCAACTGATTTCTCAAACATTTTTAAGTCACATAAGTTAAAAGAGAGAGAAAAATAGTAAACAACAGAAGTTTAAAATAATAGAAGTTAGTCTAAATAGGATATAATAAGATGCCAAGCCATAAACAATTGAAAGATGAAAAGTAGAATTTAGGTTAATACCAAGAGCTTAGCAGAGAGAAGCTTCCCACAGTTAGTAAGAGAATTGTTTTCATTCTACTACTAATTCCACTCCTCTGACTACAAAAGACAGTTTTACTTAACTAAGCCAAAACAGAATGACAAACTAAATAAAGTTCATATTAGTCCAGTATGACAGCTTTGCTCTTGCTCTTATTATTCCAACAAATTAATAAGTTTATGCATTTTGTGTATGCTTTGAAAAAGACAAAGAATTACAGACCTATAAAGCCATACCTTTTCTTATATTTTTCCTCAAAATAATGCAGTCTCAGTTATGCAAATATGCAATATTTAATAGTTGATACTTGGAAGCTGAAGGAAATCAAACTGGGGCACAAAACCCAATACACAGAAAAATTACAAAATATTAATATCCCCAGAAACAGTTTTCAAAAAGAAAAATCCTATAAAGGTATATACATCTCTTCCAAACAATACTGTACTATGACATAACAAGTTATTGTTTCCCGTTGCCAGTAGATGGTGCTAATATCCACATGTGAGCACTGTGAGCTATTGTGCTAAATAAAGATGGCCTTTCCAATAAGGGCATTCACAGAATCCCATAGTTTAGCTTGCTAGAGTTTGAAGTACATTCCAAACATCATTTCATCTCTCAAATTAAAATAAAATAAAGCAAAGATTATAACATTTTTTCTCACTATTAAAACCTTAAAAAAGAAAACAGTAAAAAATACTGTCTTTAAACAAGTATCATTTTTTATATTTAAGAGTCTGAAAAGACAGAGATATTGCCTGTATTTCCAGAATCCAAAACAATAAGAGCCAACAAAAGACAGCCTAGATTTGAATCCTGGCCCAAACTACTAGATATCTATGACACCTTGGGCAAGTGACTTAACCCATCTTGCCTCAGTTACATCATCTGAAAAATGAGAATAAAATTGTACCTATCTCACAAGGTTCTTGTAAGGTTTAAAGGAGTAATATATACAAAGCAATAAGAAAAGTGTCTAGGACATAGTGAATACTACATCAGCAGCTGTTATTGTTTTACAGCCAATAACAATGCTCATTAGCAGAATAAAATATAAATATTCATATAATAAATTATACAGCATGAGAAGGAATGAACGACCACATGAGTAAACACATGTAAATCTTAGTAACATAATGTTGAGTGAAAACAAAAAAACAAGTCCCAGAGAACTATATACAGTGCAATACCCCATTTTAAAATAGGGCCCAAAACAAGTAAAACTAAAAACTTACTGTGTAGATAATCATATGTATGATACGCTTTTTAGAAAAGTAAGATAAACACAAACATAGAGGTTATATGTAGGAAAAGTGCAGAGAAATGGGATAGGGGAAAAGAAACATACGTAAATTATTGGTAAAGTCCAGTTCTTAGGTTGGGTGCGATACAACAGAAATGTAAAATAATTAACTACCATGAGAAATGATTTGCCATTATCTAGCAGAGTTTAAGAATCACTTTCCCTGTAACTCAATAAATCTACTCTTAAGCAAATACCAAGAGAAAACCTTGCTCATGTGCCAGTAAGTACATACAAGAATGTTCTTGACAACACTGTAATGGGGGGGGAAAAGACTGGAAACAAGTCTCTGTCAACAGAGGAATAGATGAATAAACTATGACAGTTAATTCTAGTATGCTATACAGTGAAAATTAATAAATTACAACCATATACAATAAGATCGGATCTCAGGAACAGAGGCTGACCAAAAACAGCAAGTCACTAAAAAATACACACATATGGGGGCACCTGGGTGGCTCAGTCGGTTAAGCACCCGTCTTCAGCTCAGGTCATGATCTCACGGTTCGTGAGTTCAAGTCCCATGCGGAGCTCTCTGCTGTCAGCACAGAGCCTGCTTTGGATCCTCTATACTCCTCTCTCTCTACACCTCACCTGTTTGTATGCTGTCTCTCTCTCTCTGTCAAAAATAAATATATTAAAAAGAATACAAACGTATTATTCCATATATAATACTTTCAAAAACTATAGTTTAGGGATATACACATATGCTAAAAGTACACAAAAAAGTAAAGGAATGATAAGCACAAAATTAAGGCTAATGGTTACCTCTGAGAAAGGAAGAAAGGAAACGGGATCAGGCAGGTGTTGGGGGGTTGCATACAAGGGACATTAAAACTAACAGCAAGGGTTTGGGGAAGATGGTGGCACCAGTGTCTGCACAGATTTAGAACTCTTCAACACCCAACATAAAAACGGGGCAACTAGAAGGCAAAACCAAAATCCCATCTTCAACACTTAAAATAAAACTATGTGACAAGGTATCCCTTCAAATCCCAAAATGCAAACGGGCAGAGACAATTCACCAACACCCACAAGACCTATATTGTTTGGCAGAAAGAAGAATGCAGTAGGTGGCAACTAATGGACCCAAGAACAAAACAACTCTAAAATAGTTCATGAGTATTCACTAGAAAGCACAACAGGCCCATCTGGAAACAACAACAGCTGAAACTGGGAGATATTCTGGCATTCTCCAAAACCAGGTGACACAAAGGATCCATAGTAAGAAGGTCTGAAGGGGATGAAGCAATTTAGTCCCCATGAACTTGCAAAACTGATCCACCCAAGCTTTCCCCCAGAATAAGCCCCATGTGAAGAAAACACTGGTGTGGAATCAAAACTGAGCAATACAGAGCAAAAGAAGAAAGAGAAGGTTAAGACCAAACTGGGGAAGGGGAAAAGACAGAAAATCTCAGAAAGCAGGTCTTCATCTTTTGAACACTATAAAAACAACAGAAGCAGGAGATCTATGAAGTCAGAAAATGTTTCCTGAATTCCACCTTATCCTAAAAGTTTAAGAAACCTAATTCAACATAAAATGCCCAATGGAAAAGTATCAAGGTCAAATCACACACAAGTTTATTATAAGAAAGAAAAGCAGAATAAATCCCTATAGACAATGAAAGCACTCAGGAAAATGTGTCCACCAAACAGATCAAAACTGTAACCCACTATTTCAAAACAAGCTAAAGACATGAAGAAAACTGATACAACACATAAAAGAAAAACATCAGATTTAGAAAAAGTGAGAACTGAAGATATAATCCTTCGGGAAAAAAAAATTTTTTAAAGGAAAAGAAGGGGCGCCTGGGTGGTTCAGTCAGGCGTCCAACTTTGGCTCAGGGTCATGATCTCATAGTTTGCAAGTTTGAACCCCGTGTTGGGCTCTGTGCTAACAGCTCAGAGCCTGGAGCCTGCTTCAGATTCTGTGTGTGTCCCTCTCTCTCTGCCCCTCCCCTGCTCACACTCTGTCTCTCTCCCTCTCAAAAATAAATAAACATTAAAAAAAATTTTTTTAAGGAAAAGAAATCACCTCATTAATGAAAACCAAACCAGAATGAAAACAAAGAGAAATAAATATAACACTACCTTCAAAGAAACAGAAAGGGAAAGGGAAAAACATTTTAAATTTAAAAAAAGATTTAAAAAGTCCACTGATTTAGAAAGACAAAGAGTATATACCAATCATCGGAGTTCCTGAAGAAGAGTACAAATACGAAGTTTGCCAATTAAAAAAAATGTGTACTTACTATAAAGAACATACCACACACCTAAAAATACTGACTCAGAATGACCCACACCAAGACTTATTTTATTTAAATTATTAGGCTTTAATGGAAAAAAATCTTTTGGGCATCTAGAAAAAAAGCATACATGACTTATAAGGGAAAGAAAATTAAATGATTATCAGATTTTATCACATCAATGCTTTATGACACAAGAAAATAGAGTAATACTTTAAAATCCTCAAAGATACATAGTATGATCCAATTATTTTATATCCAGTAATACCCACTTTCAAGTACAAAAGAGACAGACACCAACATACGAAATTCAGTGATGAATCTCCTAGAGAATCAACTTCAAACAACCAAAATTACTAGAGAGACACAGACATAAGGACTGGTAAAAAGCATTAAACATACAATTAGCTGTAAAACTAAGACTGAATGAAGAGTAAGAAGGGAAGAGTTATAGCATGTAATAATTGTAACTATGACAATATAGAATAGTACATCTATTTTAAAAATGGGAATAGAGAAGTATATATGCAAAAATATATATATTTTCAGTAATCACATCACTGGTAGTATTAGTACTGTTACACCAAAGTTATTGTGTATTATGTGTATAATATAATACAGAGTAAAATCAATGAGTAACATTGGAGTTTTCTAATTCTATTATGTCTTGTGCCCTCAAGAAACAAAATTCTTAGTGTGGAAGAAAGGAGATATATATGTAACAGAGAAAAGTTTAATAAAGGCTCTTGAATTTAAATTAGAAATATCAATATGAACTCGAGTAATTTTATCCTTATTTTTCTTAGCTCTGTCCACTGAGAAAGCTTAGAAACAGTAATCAATCCAATAACAATGACTATTTCTACCTCAAATTGTGGTCTTGAAATGACATTTCTCACTAAGAGACACTAGAGCTCCTTAGAGAAATAAGTGATTCCAAAAGAAAAGTAGATCAATCAACCTAATATTAAGTAGCAAGGAGCTAATCAGTCTGATGAGCCAATGTGAAGAAGCTCCCACCAGCCAAAGATGAAATAATCTAAGCCTCAATAATGACAACTACAATTTATTGAAACCTATGAAATACGCTTAAATCCATGAGTTCATAATTACCCAAAAAACAAAAAGCAAAAAAAACTAGTTACCTTTGGAGGATGACAGGGGACCAACTATCATGAAAACTGACAGATAAAGAATCAAGGATTTGTCATGAATACTACAACTGAGTAACTAAATAATAGATTAGTGGGAAATATCTATTTATAATACTATTCCATCTAATACACAAGAGGATAGAATTAGACTATTACCATTCTGCATTTCCCAATTACTTAAAATAGTCATTAAGTGTAAGAGGTCTAATGTCAACAAAAGAGAAAGCAAATCAAGTATTTTGGGCCTCTTATGATCTTGCCAAAGAGATCTAACCTAAATCAGATTTGTATTCTGGATCAATCTACCAATTTTCAGGAAACACAGAGAATACAGGAATATAATGATCTGTACCATCAGTATGCAATCAGCACATTCCAGACTTTAGAAAACTCTGCATGCCAAATGGCATGGTTCTTCAAGAAACAAATTATAAGGAAAAAAAAAGGAATGGAGAGGGAACCTATAAAACAAAAGTGACTTAAGAGACCTCAAATATTTTAATAGGCAAGACTAAATTATAGTGTCTATGGATGAAGATTTGGATGACAAAATTATAAAAATATACAAGGAAGTGATTACCTTAAACTCAGGACAATGGTGTTCTACTGTAATGGTTATATAAGGTGGGAAAATCATTGTGATTAGAACATGGGACACACATAAGAGACTTCTAGAATGGACGGATAGCAAAGCTTTATTTCTTGACTTGGCTAGTGGTTTCAAGGTTATACTTTATAATAATTCATTAGGTTAAATATTTGTTTTTTGTGGTGTTGAAGTCAGACCCTGCCATTCACCAATTCTCTAAGCCTCAATTTCTTCCAATATAAAATTGGGATAATAAAAGATTCGAGGTTAACAAATAATTAAATATTATTCTACTAATTCACTATATAAAAATGCATTTCTTACTTTCCATTTCTAACACACCTTTTCATTTAATCCAAGAAAGAGTACATTTATAGGCAAGTAATTTTTTAAAGGTTTGTATTTATTTTTATATTTTTAAAATTTTTTAAATGTTTTATATATTTTTGAGAGAGATGGAGAGAGAGCAGGGGAGGGGCAGAGACAGGGAGACATAGAATCTGAAGCAGGCTCCAGGCTCCGAGCTGTCAGCACAGAGCTGGGACGAGGGACTTGAACTCACAAACCGTGAGATCATGACCTGAGCCAAACTCAGATACTTAACCAAGTGAGCCACCCAGGTGCCCATGGGACATATATATATTTTTAATGATAGAATATTAAAGGAAAAGCATCTAAAAGGCGGGGGGGCTTCACAGCATAAAGACCGAAGCCAGATGGCCCATGGAGAGAGAAGGATTTCAAGACTCGTGACTTCAAAATCTGTTGCCAGGTTAGCGGTTACTCCCTGCAAGAGCTATCAGAAGGTGTAAATCCAGGAGTGGCGAGCCCGGCATCACCGGGATCAATACTCTCCTACAACTGTAATCAGACTCCCCACAAATGTCAAGGTTTATTTATTTTTGAGACAGCACGAGCAGGGGAGGAGCAGAAACAGACATAGACAGACTCAAAAGCAGGCTCCAGGCTCTGAGCTGTCAACAGAGTCCGATGTGGGGCTTGAACTCACAAACTGTGAGATCATGACCTGAGCTGAAGTTGGACGCTCAACCAACTGAGCCACCCAGGCACCCCAGACAAGTAAGTTTATTTCATTTAAGGGATCAAAAAATCAAGATCTGTACTTCCTTGCTACTCAATTACAGAAATGCCTTATAATATAACAATACACAGTAGTCCATTTCTTTAGCAATATATTTACTGAACCAAGAAAAGTAATTATCATATAGTTTACAAAACAAAGTCTCTGCTCTGAGAAGCTATTATTTTAGTGGAATGAGACAGACCAACATAAAAAGAAATAAACAGATAATATGTCAGATAATAATTAGTCTAAGGAGAAAAATAAAGAAGGATGATGTGGTTTAGTTAGTTAAGCATCTGACTTCTGCTCAGGTCATAACCTCATAGTTCGTGGATTCGAGCCTTACATTGGGCTCTGCACTGTGAGTGCAGAGTGTGCTTGGGATTCTCTCTCCCCCTCAAAATAAATAAATAATTTAGGAAGGAAGGAAGGAAGGAAGGAAGGAAGGAAGGAAGGAAGGAAGGAAGGAAGGAAGGAAGGAAGATGTGATAGTCAAGAGAGAGGAGGTGTTATTTCAGTCAGGGAAGCCTCTCTGAAAAAGAAAATATGAGCCTTCCAGGGAAATAGCATTACAAAGAGAAGACTGCAAGCACAAAGGCACTGAGGTAGAAAAACACCTTATGTTCAAGAAATGGCATAACCAATGTGGCTAGAACAGACTGAACAGGAGGACTGTGGAAAGATTACATCAGAAAGAATGAAAGAGAAGATTATAGAGTTTTATGGGCCATGGTAGTTTTAGATTTTGTTCTTTTTTTTTTCCTTTAGTAGAGAGAAAGGGAGGGTGTGCAAGCAGGGAAAAGGGGCAGAGGGAGAGGGAAAGGGAGGGAAAGGGAGAGAAAGAGAGAGAATTTTAAGCAGATTCCATGTTTAGTGTAGTGCTTAACACAGGGCTCCATCCCATGACCCTGGGATCATGACCTGAGCCAAAATCAAAAGTGGAACGCTCAACAAACTGAGCCACCCAGGTCCCCTAGATTTTGTTCTTTTTTTTTTTTTTTTTTTTAATTTTTTTTTTCAACGTTTATTTATTTTTGGGACAGAGAGAGACAGAGCATGAACAGGGGAGGGGCAGAGAGAGGGAGACATAGAATGGGAAACAGGCTCCAGGCTCTGAGCCATCAGCCCAGAGCCTGACGCGGGGCTCGAACTCACGGACCGCGAGATCGTGACCTGGCTGAAGCCGGACGCTTAACCGACTGCGCCACCCAGGCGCCCCCCCTAGATTTTGTTCTTAATCGGATAAGAAACTACTGAGCATAAGAGTAATATGTTCTAACTTATTTTTAAATAATCATTTTGTCCATGCAAGAAAGAATGGTGGTTAGTACACAGGAGCAGAAGTGGAAGTGACAGTAAGAGTCAGATTCCGGATATCCTACTTTTTATATAGCTTTAACATCTTCACACATTAAAAAATTGTAATAAATGCTATTCCAATATCTTTTTAAAATATTGTTATAGAAAGAAAAGTCCTTGAGAAAGCCTTTTAAAACATATAGCAATATCCTCTAGGTCCATCCATGTTGTTGTAAATGACAATATCTCATTCTTTTTTACAGCTAATATTCCACTATATATATATGGCATATCTTCTTTATCCACCCATCTATGGATGGACACTTCAGTTGCTTCCATATCTTGGCTATTATAAATAATGCTGCAATAAACATAAAAATGGATGTATCTTTTTGTTTTCTTTGGGTAAATATACCTGATAGTGGAATTGCTAGATCATATGGTAATTCTATTTTTAATTTTTGAAGAACCTCCACACTGTTTTCCACAGTGGCTGCACCAATTTGCATTCCTACCAAAAGTGCATGAGGGTTCCTTTTTCTTCACATCCTTGCCAGCACTTGTTTCTTGTGTTTTTCATTTTAGACATTCTGACAGCACAAAGTGATATCTCATTATAGTTTTGATTTGCATTTCCCTGATAATTAGTGATGTTAAACATGGACCTAGATGGTATAAAGCTAAATAAATAAGTCAGCCAAAGAAAGACAAATACATCACGGTTTCACTTATATGTAGAATATAAGAAACAAAACAAAGGGGGGGAAAAAAGAGAGATAAACAGGGTACCTGGGTGGCTCAGTCCGTTAAGCATCTGACTTCGGTTCAGGTCATGATCTCACAATTTGTGAGTCTGAGTCCCACATCAGGTGAGCTTGAGCCCTGCTTCAGGTGAGTACAAGCCCTACTTTGGGTGAGCCCCACTTCTTTCCCTCTCTCTCCCTCCCCCGCCCCCCCCACCCCTTGTGGGGCTCTCTCTCTGTCCCTCGCTCACTTGCACTCTCTCAAAAAAAAAAAAAAAAAAAAAGGAGAACAAAAACACTCTTTAATACAGAGAACAAACTGCTGATTGCCAAATGGCAGGTGGGTAGGGAGATGGGTGAAATAGGTGAATGGGATTAAGAGTACACTTAACTTAATGAGCAATGAGTAATGTATAGAATTGTTGAAACATTACATTGTGCCCCTAAAATTAATATAACACTGTATGTTCACCATACTTCAATTTAAAAAAAAAAAGAAAAAAAAACCCATAGAAGTGAAAGACTATACTTTAAGAGATGGTTAAACAAAATCTCTGAGATAGGGGCACCTGGCTGGCTCAGTTGGTAAAGCATGCAACTCCTGATGTCAGGGTCATGAGTTCGAGCCCCATGTTGGTGGTAGAGTTTAGTTAAAAAAACAACAACAACAAAAAAACCCAAATCTATGAGAACCAGTGGCTGTTAAATGTCAAGCCTCTAAAATCAAATTTCCTGGTTTTGATCCTAGCTCAATCACTTACTAAGTATGTAAATTTTAGCAAAGTTTCTCTATGCACTAGTTTTCTCACTTGTCAAATGCAAAAAATAATGGCTACCTTATAGGACCCTTATGATTAAATATGAATATAAAGAATTTAGCTGACATATAGTGAACATCAGTAAATATTAGCTATCACATTTATCATTCTACTCCTACTTGTTTCCACTGCCACAGGTTCCCATTATTACTTCTTCCCATTGCTACTACTGTTTTATTTTATTTTTTAATTTTTTTTAATGTTTATTTTTGAGAGAGAGAGAGAGAGAGAGAGAGAGAGAGCGCGCGCGCACATGAAGGGGAGAGGCAGAGAGAGAGGGAGACACAGTCTGAAGTAGGCTCCAGGCTCTGAGCAGTCAGCACAGAGCCCGATGCAAGGCTTGAACCCACGAACTGTCACATCATGACCTGAGTCAAAAGCAGATGCTTAAAGACTGAGTCACCCAGGCACCTCACTACTATTTATAATGTTCCCTTTTATCACTGATTACATATTCATTTGAAATTTATCAAAATAAAAGTGAACTTTTAAGTGTTCCTAATATTATATATTTGATATGGCTTTTAGTTAAAAGTATAGTTTTTGCTTCAGATATATCAAAGCACTCTGCTTTGTATTATACTTCTTTTTAGCTTGATGAATCAATCTTCTTAAGGATAACTGAATTTGGATTTGCAAGAATCCAAAGCAAATCCTGCTAACATTTTTTTCTTCAGAACTAAATTAAAAACAAAGTTAGTGTTAAATCTCTTAAGACTCTGAAAAATTCAACAGGAATAAGACAAGAACAATGATTATATATGAATCATAATCACTTGGAACTTCTTGCGTAGTTGGTCACATTCTTGATTTTATCCTATTGGACATCTATGTGTTTGAGTTAGTTAGACAAACTGTTTGGGGCCAAATATCTGATGCCCTTTCATATCTGAAAAGCTTCCCCTAAAGACACATAAGACAATGGTAACAATACTTGCCTCTGGGAGAGGATAAAAGAGAAGGGTGAGAGACAAACTTTGTACTTAAAACAACTGGCTTTATTTGAGTTCCTTCCTTTGTACATGCATTAACTTTTCAAGAACATAAAATATTTTTTAAAGAAAAAACTTTCACTTACTAATAATTTACAGAACAAAGTTAACAATGTCTCATAGTTCACCATAATGGCAGCTTACCAGATCGAAGATGCCAGTAATATATTAGTGTTGTTTGCAAGAAACCTCAACGGAGGCTCCGCAAGCAATACACAGGATAAAATTCCTCCACCAAAGCAATGGAGCATAGCAGTGAACCAGCTTGAAAGAGGATTCTTCCATGCCACTGCCACGGCTCCTGAAATGGTAAAGTAAAAATGCGGTCTGAGATAGTTGTATATTAAACAAATCCTGAGGTACTGGTGTCACTAAAGAAATAAACTTCTTAATTTCATAACTTTCAAAAACTATTACTCATGGGTATGACAATCACGATCATCATAAACTCTAAGCATTTTGTTATGACAGAGGTAATCTGAAGCACCTTTAAAATACTCTGTCCAGCTCCTACTACCAGTTTCCTAATCACACATTATTATAAACAATCTCCCTATCTACTCTTTCCTTTCATTCCCAGCCCTACTGTAGGTACTTCCAGTTCTATATCAAAGCAATATATTAAGAAAAATTTATATCTTAAGCACTTTAGCAAATAAAAGCTGAAATAAATAATCTAAGCTTTTAACATGACTGGCTAGAAACAGAATAAAATAAACCTAGAGGTGAAAGGCTGATGAGGAACAGGTATACACATCATCTTAAAATGTCTCCTAACAAATAACTTATTAATTACAGAAGGAAATAATAACTTTAGAGTGGAGAAACCTTGCAGACATCACTGTAAACAAACAGTATAAGGTGACTCCCAAGATGATGCACTAAGAACACATCTTTGCTTCTACAGTATTTCTACAAAAATATATAACCTGAACTAATGCAATCAGACACACCCAAATTGAGGGCTCTTCTGGAAAAAATAAAACAAAACAAAACAAAAAACTGGCCTATATTTTAACAATGTTGAAGTCAAGAAATACCAAAAATAAGGCTGATGAAATGCTCCAGATTAAATAACATTAAAGAGACAACAACTAAATGCATGTGTATTCTAGATCACATCCTGGAATGGGAAAGAATATTTATAAATGAACTTTGGGATAACTAATGAAATCTAAATATGGGCTGTGGCTTACATAAATAATAGTGTCATAGCACTGTTAAACTTTCTGAAAGTTTTTTTTTAATGTTCATTTATTTTTGAGAGAGAGAGAGAAAGAGGGAGAGAGAGAGAGGAGGGGCAGAGAGAGAGAGGGAGACATTGTATCTGTAGCAGACTCCAGGCTTTGAGCTGTCAGCACAGAGTCCAACATGGGGCTCAAACCAATAAACAGTGAGATCATGACCTGAGCCGCAGTCGATGCTTAACCGACTGAGCCACCCAGGTGATCCAGCACTGTTAAACTTTCTGACTTTCATAACTAAACTGCAGTTTTTAATATCAACACACTTAAGTAATTTGAAGTAACTGGGCAAGTGCTTCCAATTTACATTCAAGTGGTTTTGAGAAAATAATACATATAAATAAAAACATTCAGAGAGAGAGATGCTAAAGTACAAACTTCTAGTTGTAAGATGAATAAGTTCTAGGGATCTGATGTATACCACAGCAACTATAGTTAATACTGCATTGTACACTTGAAACTTGCTAAGACAGTAGACCTTAAGTCACAACTAAAAAAAAAAAAATTTAAGTTATTTAAATATTGTGAGATGATGGATGTACTAATTAACTTGACTGTGAAAATCATTTAACAATTCATATGCACATCAAACCATAAAACTGTACACTTTAAATATATACAATTTTGTCAACTGTACCTCAATAAAGCTGGCAAAAATTAAATAAATGGGGCAAAATGTAAGTGGTTGGTGAATCTGGGTAAAGTGCTTTACATGCACTTATATGTCAAAAAGAAAATCATATGTATATAAACAATACGTACAATAAAAAATAATTTACGGGGGGAAACAGAAAACCATATATTTCTATTAGTACATATACATGCAACTAATACATAAAGTAAGGTCTGCAAGAACATATAACCAAAATACTCACTGTTGTTATCTCTTAGGAAAAGGCCCATTTATGCAAAAACAAACAACAAAAACAAAACTACACAAATGTATATGTTGAGTTCAGTAGGGTAACATCATCATACTTGAATTAACATGGAAATCACCCATATGTGCTCAGGAAAAATAAAAGGAGGAAATAAAAGTCAATTAGTGCAACCCACCATTCCACATAACAAAATGTGCCCAGGAGTGCAAATGAGTTGGCAGATGGGCATTTTCTGTGCTGTACACATCCTGTCAAGTGAAGTGATGCCAAGGTTTTATGATATGCAACTGGTGATAACTCAAGAAATGGTGACCTGTTCCAATCTGGAAGAAAAATCAGTTATGAGAAATGTACTAAAAGGCAGGACATCAATCTTCAGTGTAGCAATTTCCTCTAAACCTAAGAATTTTCAAGAATTATTTTAATGCATGATCATGCTATCTTTACAGCCAAACCCTATGTCAGATGTAATACTACTGTCTCTAATATGTATATATAATCTTCCTGGATATGTGTATCGGCACTAGTGCCCCACACAGTGGTAAGTGATTACAACATTGGTCAGTCAGCCTAATAAATGGGTATAATCTTATCATTTGGTCAGTGGTCACTAGCTTCCATACTGCATCATCTTCACATTAAAAAGCAATATAGACTGCTTAAGAGTATGGACTCTAGAGTGTAATTGCTCAGGTATAAATCCTGGCACCAGCACTTAATCTTTGTGTGAACTCAACAAGTTGTTTTCCTACATCTTGAAAAAAAATACACACACACACACACACACACACGAAAGAGGAAAAGAAATAAAGTAATCTACATCACAGGGTTGCTATAAGGATCCACTAAGGATCAACTACAAGTGAGTACTTTTAAATCACTTAGAACGGGGGTCTGGCACATAGTAAGCAATAAGTATTAGCTTATCGCTATTACCACATAAGTAAAAGTAAAAGCCAAATTACCCTTTCCTTTCTACTTTTCCCATTCCATCATATTACTATCTTGAGAGGTGACAACTTCAAGACTTCTTTTTTTCTATGCTAATTTACACATACACACCACTTTCCCCCTTACTCTTAACTCTCTCCCAACCCTACTGTGTGTGTGTGTGTGTGTGTGTGTGTGTGTCCCTATTTCTCTCACAGGCATACCCTGTGAGCTCTAGCAACACATTCTGGAAATGGGAGTTCTAACTGCAAGAAAGCTGTAACAAAGCTAAACAAGCCGATCATAGCACAGTCACTATGAAGATCACATTCCAAGGTAATTAATTACTTCTGATAAACATACAATAAGGAATACTCACTGCTATCTGTCCTCTGTTTTCCTTATATTATTCTAATGAAGACTTAGCATTACCTACATCCATCTGATACCACTCACTGGCTTAGCCAAATTCAAATATATTCAGGTTTTCCTTTGACCATTACAACAATCCGAATCAAATGTACTAAATGCTTTCACACAAATGATTCATTCATGTAATATTCATTTCTGATTAAGTCTGTCAAAATAACTTTCCTGTTTCCTCAACTGTCACATTTTATTCTTTCCTCTTAAGACATATCACATTCTAGATTGTTTCTGTTAGCTCCATTATAAAGTTCTTACCTGTTAAAATTCTAAGAGACTTTAATGCAGAGTAGGTACCCTATAAATGTTTACTGTATGACAGAAAAATGTATGTGAAACATTTCAACAGTTCAAGTATTATGATTTTACTACCATTAATTTCCCTTTGTATTGTCATAAGTCAAAGAAGCAGCTGAAACACCAGTTTTGACCAGTTTCATGACCTCTTGGTAGGAACACTAAACCCTCTTGGCTTAAGTTTCAACTTCCATTAAATGAGAATAATTCATAACTTATAAGGATTTAAAATAAGAAAATATAGATCAAAACACATATTTACTACCTAGTACATTGGCAGACACTTGCTGATTTATCTGCTGAATGGACTGATCACTACCAGCAGAGAAAGTAAGCAAAATGCAGCCTTTGGGCTGCTTTTATTCTCTGAGCCCAAGGTATAATTTTTTGAGTTCTTATTGAAAGGCTGAAAAGAAAATGACATACCACAGCCCTTAAAAAAGTACTTATATCCCTAAGAGACTTAAATCAGGAAAACTAAGATTTCATTAGAGCAAAACAGAAAGGAGAAGAACAGAATTGAAGGGTCTCCCTCAGATCAGTCTTTTTTGCCTAATTTTCAAAATTATGTCAATTAGAGGGGCGCCTGGGTGGTGCAGTCGGTTAAGCGTCCGACTTCAGCCAGGTCACGATCTCGCGGTCCGGGAGTTCCAGCCCCGCGTCGGGCTCTGGGCTGATGGCTCAGAGCCTGGAGCCTGTTTCCGACTCTGTGTCTCCCTCTCTCTCTGCCCCTCCCCCGTTCATGCTCTGTCTCTCTCTGTCCCAAAAATAAATAAACGTTGAAAAAAAAATTAAAATTATGTCAATTAGAAAAATTTCTCTAATTCAAATAGCCCTTTCTTTAATTTTTTTAAATGTTTATTTATTTTTGACAGAGAGAGAAGAGAGAGAGAGAGAGAGAGAGAGAGAGCAAGCGAGCACGAATGGGGGAGGGACAGAGAGAGAGGGAGATACTGAATCCGAAACAGGCTCCAGGCTCTGAGCTGTCAGCAGAGCCCAACAAGGGACTTGAACTCACAGACAGCGAGATCATGACCTGAGCCAAAGTCGGACATTCAACCAACTGAGCCACCCAGGCACCTCTCAAATAGCCGTTTCTATAAAGTTCTCTTGCATACACACACTATGGACACACATTTTAAGTATGAGACAATCTTACAACAAATTTCTTTTTTTTTTTTTTAATTTTTAAATGTTTTTATTTTTGAGAAGGAAAGACAGAGCATTAACAGGGGAGGAACAGAGAGAGAGAGACACAGAATCTGAAGCAGGCTCCAGGCTCTGAGCTGTCAGCACAGAGCCCAATGTGGGGCTCAAATCCACCAGCCATGAGATCTTGACCTGAGCCAAAGTCGGATGCTTGACCGACTGAGCCGCCCAGGCGCCCCTCTTATGACAAATTTCTTTAGGTGTTATGTTCCTTTGTATATGTTATTTCAGTACCAGAATTAGTTTATTGTAAAGTTAAACTGTGAAAATCCAGAAGTTAACCAGAAACAGCTTGTGTATCTTTAGAACATATAAGTAATTTTCAGTAGGAGAAAAATAATAGGATATCTTTAATTTCTTCTCAGTTAAAAAATTTTTTTAATGTTTATTATTGAGAGACAGAGAGAGACAGAGCACAAGCATGAGAGGGGCAGAGAGAAGAGGAGACACAGAATCTGAAGCAGGTTCCAGGCCCTGAGCTGTCAGCACAGAGCCCGATGCAGGGCTCAAACCCACAAACAGGGAGATTATGACCTGAGCCGAAGTTGGACACCAAATGACCAAGCCACCCAGGTGCCCCAGTTTCTTCTCAGTTTTAAAACGAAGATGTATTCTTTTAGCTAAGAAACAAGCTGTGTTAACTAGGATATGTTATTTTATTTTTAACATGTTGACACTGAAAGGACAAAAACATTTTCTGTCCTACCTTAAGATGTTTGTGATATGCTATCAATAGAATTATTTTCCCCAAAACTTAGCAAAATTTGTCACATTGAGACCTGACTCTAATTCAAAGTATATCAGTTTTGAAGCACTCATAATCACTTACGGGCTTTAAAATCAAAATACTTTTCATCATGAAATGAAAGCTAGAAAATAAAGGTGCCTGGGTAGCTCAGTCGGTTGAGTGTCCAAATTCAGCCCAGGTCATGATCTCGCAGTCTGTGAGTTTGAGCCCCGCGTAGGGCTCTGTGCTGACAGCTTGGAGCCTGGAGCCTACTTCTGATTCTGTGTCTCCCTCTCTCTCTGCCCCTCCCCTCTTGTGCTCTATCAAAAATAAATAAACATTAAAAATTTTTTTTAAAAAAAGCTAGAAAATAAAGTCATGTTCTACTTTCAGTTTTGGATCAAGTTTGAATCATAGTGGGCCAAGTAAATCCATAGACTCACCTTGTAGTTCTTTAATGTATAACTATGACAGAGCTGGCAACTGACACAATCCCCATATTAATCCTCTGATCCAGGAGTAAGGATCATTATGGTAGGAACATTCAAGTAGAAGCCCCCAGAGTTTCTTCCCTTCGTCAAGGTATTTAAAAAAATTTTTTTTAACATTTATTATTGAGAGACCGAGAGAGACAGAGCATGAGCATGGGAGGGGCAGAGAGGAGGAGACACAGAATCTGAAGCAGGCTCCAGGCTCTGAGCTGTCAGCACAGAGCCCAACTCGGGGCTCGAACTCATGGACTGCAAGATCATGACCTGAGTGGAAGTCAGACGCTTAACCAACTGAGCCACCCAGGCAGCCCATATTTTTAAAAAGCAGTACTACAGAGGGGCGCCTGGGTGGCTCAGTCAGTTAAGAGTCCCGACTCTTGGTTTCTGCTCAGGTCATGATCTCATGGTTTATGAGTTCAAGCCCCACATCGGGCTCCACAGAGTCAGTGGGATTCTCTCTCACTCTCTCTCTCTCTTTCTCTGCCCCTCCCCTGCTTCTGCTCTCTCTCTCTCAAAATAAATAAATAAACTTAAAAAAAAAGGCAATACCACAAACATGGTTGCCATAATCAAAAACATCAAAGATGAAAACGTGGTGACAGCTATCACATCCCATTTAACTTGTCTATTTGGTCTATACATAAGCAGATGGATCTTGGAGAATGACTGTGGATTATCATAAATGTAGACAGGTAGTGACTCCAGTTGCAACTGGTATTCAAGATGCAGTATTTTTACTGGAACAAATCAACATAATCCCTATAACCTGGTAAGCAAGTCCTTTTTCTCCATATTAATTTGCAAAGAATTCCAGAAACATTTTGCTTTTATCTGGCTAGGTAAACAGTATATTATCACAGTCTTGCCTTAGGTCTATGTCAACTCTCCTGCTCTCCAACAAAGTCCAGAAATTTTGATCATGTTGAGAATCCACATAACATCACACTGGCCCACTACACTGATGACTGGATCTATGGGCAGGAAATAGCCAATAGTTTAAATATTTTAATATAACATATGCAAAACAGAAGGTAGGAAGTTAAACTCCATTGCTAGGATTCTGTACTAGTCAGAGTCCAGTCAGGAAAGAGAAAATACACAGTTATTTTAACAGAGAGAATTTACTATAAAGACATAATTATAAAATTGTTAACTAGATTGTTGAAAATGTAAAAAGTAAATACTATAGTATCACAGAGGTATCAACTAGAAAAAGTAGTTTACTGCTGCTGGGGAAACAAAGGATTAAAATTATTAAAACATAGAAGCTTGAACAAAGATCTCTTTAGAGCTAAAACTGAGACTCCTAAGAAGGGAACACCGCTCAGCTGGTCTTCTAGTCCAGCCTACTCACTGCACAGATAAAATACTGGGTTTTAAGTTCTTATCCCAAGCTACGGACAGAGTTTTAACACAGGTCTCCTGATTTTATGAGCTCTTTCTACCACACCACACTCTGGCCTATAATTTATGTTAGGTCAATCAAATATTCTTTCACTTAAAAATTATTAAAAATATTTAAGTAAGACTCTTTAAACTAATAGAAGTAAATTATAAACTGTCATTTCTGAAACATGCTTTTTCCATCCCACACTGGGCAGAACATATTTTGGCTTTGTACAGCATAACATAACAAAAAGGGCTTTTGGAGTATCATGAATGTTCTATTTTTATCTGGATGCTGATTAAATAGATGTGTTCATTTTGGAAATTCATTGAGCTGTACATTTATGATTTTTGTACTTTTCTGTATGTTTTTATGTGTGGATTCATAAAGATAGCAAAACAATGTTGCCACCTTTACAGAATCCTTAGAACTGACAAATTCTTGATACATGAATCCTTTCATCTCCCACAAATTAGAAGAAGGAACACTAATAAGCTTTATTCCTGGATTTAATTCCTGAAAGCAAAGGAAAACCTCATTGGTGATAAGGAAATGACAGAAATCATGGGAGAAAATAACCATGTCAAATGAAAGCTTATTAAGAAATTGCTAAATATTGAGAAACCAGAAACATTAAATGGACCTGCAAAAAGAGAGCACAGAATATTTGAGAACTTTGGAATTAGCTGAAGAACTAGCTCCATAATTTATTAACCTATGTGATTTAAATAAAGTTATTTTATTCCTGTAAGTGTATTCCTCATCTGTAAAATGAGTTCAATAATACCTACCTTAAAAGGATGTTTGAGGATTACAATCAAGATACTAAAATGCTTTTGCATGTATCTGAAATGAATATTATGATCGTATAGGAAGGTAGTGCAACCTTATGTGACACTATCAAAAAAAAAAAAAGACGACGACGACAACAGCACAGCTGAGTTCCTTTAGGGCTACAAGAGCATCTTTCATCTTGGTATCCTCAACATCTAAAATACTGCCTGATATGCAGTGGAGTTTCAGTGAATATTTACTTAACTGAACTCCCTGTGATTTGAGAGAGATGAGCAAAACAGCAGTAGGAGAATTAAGAGTAAAATAAAAGATTTTGTGTGTAAAAATCAAGTACAAATAATTGTAGATTAAATTTTCACGAAGTCTTACAGAAAAGAGTAACTGGGTATGAATGTATGATTGAAGAAATGTGTTTATTTTAATGAAGATTTAAATAAGAAAAGAGACCGAGAAGGCAGATTAAAAATGTAAGAGAAGAAGGGCACCTGGGTGGCTCAGTCGGTTGAGTGTCCAACTGTGGCTCAGGTCATGATCTCAAGGCTTGTGAGTTCGAGCCCTGCCTCCGGGTCTGTGATGACAGCTCAGAGCCTGAAGCCTGCTTTGGATTCTGGATCTCCCATTCTCTCTGTTCCTCCCCCACTCACACTCTGTCTCTCTCAAAAATATATAAACGCTAAAAAAAAATTTTTTTAACGTAAGATAAGAGAAATAAAATTTCTGCTAAATGGTTTCTAAGAGCCCTCACAGCACCGTTTTCAAACTTCTAATAAAATACCCAGGAAAGTGGAAAACAAACAAAATCTATCCTACTAGCAAAACTTAAAACTATAGATAATCAGACACCAGGGTTTAGGAAGAACTAAAATTTAATTATTTGACAAATGGAGGTATATTAAGAAATTTTAAAAATCCAATTTACTAAATACCCTGATGTCTTTGCTTGAAGCACAAGTCACATGGAAAAGGAGAGGAAAACCATCAACCTTCCTTGGGTTTGAAGACCTACAACCTGAACCAAACAAAAAAGGGATGCTATCCTTATCCACACCACAGAAAGAAAAAGTTAATCCCCTTTACCCTCTTGTCTCCACTAGCATTTTAAAAGATCTAGGTAGAGACATAAAAGATGTAAATGGTAGGAAAGTGAGGAGTGAGGTATTAGCAGTGGTAGAGTACATCCCAAAAAGTCAAGAGTCTGAAGGAGTAACATGCTCGAGAAAATAAAGATAAGAAGAATCCTGGTACTACATAGGTGAATTGCAGTTTTATTGTACCATAGGTCTGAGTTCTAGAGAATCAGGCAATAAGGGATAAAAAAAGTTTCCAATTAAGTAAAAATTTATATGAAGTATTGGCAAATCAAAATCCCTAATGAGTTAAAATAATACCTCAAACAAGTACAGTTTATTCCAAGAATGTAAGGATGATTCATTTTTTTAAGTTTTTATTTTTATTTATTTATTTTTAGTAATCTCTACACCCAAATGGGGCTTGAACTCACAACCCTGAGATCAAGTCGCACACTCTTCTAAGTCAACCAGCCAGGCACCCCAATTCATCATTTAAAAAAATGTATTACAATTCAAATCAGAAAAAAAAAATGATCAGCTCAATAAGTGGAAATACAAATTGTCAATAAACTTGAGAAGCACAAACTCAGTAACCATGAGAGATGCAAATGAAAACTATTTTCCTGATCATCAGAATGACAACATATTTTAAAAAATGGTAATAGTGAATAATGCGGAAGATACAGGCAGTCTAACACACTTCTGGTAAATGCTTAAATAGAAGCACTCCTTTGTATGAATTCTATCATTTTTACCTGTTTACAAGTACTGGTACTGGAATATAAAATATTTTGGGGGTGCCTGGGTGGTCCAACTCTTGATTTCAGCTCAGGTCATGGTCTCACCGGTTTGTGAGTTAGAGCCCTGTGTCGGGCTCTGTGCTGACAGTGCGGAGCCTGTTTGGGATCCTCCCTCTCCCTCTCTCTGCCCCTCCCCTATTCGCTCTGTCTCTCTCTCAAAAATAAAAATAAACTTTGGAGCAGGTGAATGGCTGAGGGAGAGCTGACCACAAACAAGCAAGAAGGAATCTGGGGTGGGTGATCAAACTGTATCTTGACAATGGTGGTAGGTACATATCTGTGCTTATCCAAAATCATAGAATTTTATATTTAAAAGCGTAAGTATAATATACATAATTTAAACCTTTAAAAAGTCAGACTTGAGGGGCGCCTGGTTGGCTCAGTCAGTGAAGCGGCTGACTTTGGCTCAGGTCATGACCTCATGGTTTGTGGGTTCAAGCCCTGCATTGGGCTCTGTGCTGACACTTCAGAGCCTGGAGCCTATTTCGGATTCTGTGTCTCCCTGTCTCTGCCCCTCCCCCGCTTGCACTGTCTCTCTCAAAAATAAACAAACACTAAAAAAAAATTTTAATGGGGTGTCTGGGTGGCTCAGTCAGTTAAGCATCCAACTTCGGCTCAAGTCATGATCTTACCGTTGGTGAGTTCGAGCCCCATGTCAGGCTCTGTGCTGACAGCTCAGAGCCTGAAGCCTGCTTCAGATTCTGTGTGTGTCTCTCTCTCTGCCCCTCCCCCCACCCCCTCCCCCACGCGGGCGCATGCAGACACACACAACACACTCTCTCTCTCTTTCAAAAATAAATAAAAAAACTTTTTAAGTAAGACTTGAAAAAAATTCTTCAAGACCTCAAAGAGCTTTTATTTATGTGAGTTACAGGATTGTTAACTGAGAAAATTCTACAGTACTTATGTACTCATTTTAAAAATAATAAATGTACATGTTAACATAAATTATGTACTCTTTATGAAAAATAACTGTTTTCCAAAGCAAAAAACATTTAGTGAGAAAAGTCACACTGTTTTATATGTTAGCAAATCCCTTTTAATGTCTGGCCTCAAATAGAAAACAGCTGGACTCTCATATCTGCTTCTGAATTCAATCTGCTAGAGTATCGCTGGTCATGTATGTAGCCTCTGGAAAACCCCACTGTACACTTGTGAGAAAAATAGTATAACAAAGACAAAGAACATCTGCGTGTTGTTATGAAAACGATTTTGATCTGGAAGTGTGAGGAACCCCAGGGTTCCTGGACCACACTTTGAGAAGGTGATTTAGCCTACACGAGAAAATTTCAACTCGTGGATGTGACATAATAATATAATTCTTTTCAAATCAAGGAAACCGTTTCTTATGCAGGCTATCTGTCCTGATTTAATGCAATATTCACCTTATCCAGGTCAAAACCTCTAACGAACAATGATTCTGACTGAGCTACAGACATCAAGGCAAATGAGGAATATTTCTGAGACCAAACAGTTTTAAAAACCACACACAGACAACAGTAGAAGGTACAGCATCACCTCAAGCCCTCCCTCATGAACTCTACAGGACCAGGCAGCATGAGCGGGCAGAAAGGAGAAAAAGAAGATAAATGCCTGACCACAAAGAAAGAAGAGATCCATAAAACGAAAAGGCCGGTAGAATGGCTGCAAGAGTAAAGCAATATAGGAGCAAACATCTCCTGAATGTAAAATACAAGAAAGGAAATACTGCTCCTTGATCGTATAGACTTCAAAAAAGACTCAAAATCCTGTATTAAGACAATACCCCCAGGCTACAGAGAGTGAAACTATGCGAAATGACTCTGGTACGAGGTCACTCACACGACGGAAAATGGGAATCCACTCTCTTCCAGCAATCACTTTGTCCAGCAAGATGACAGAGCGCTGCGTTAAGGGGAATACTGGTGTGCCTGCCCGAGGCTCTTTAAGTGTCGATACAACTTTCATGACTGCGGAACAGTCCATTAACTACTCATTATCCCAAGCGACCAAGTGCCACACGCTGTTTCAGGGAGCTCCGTCCCCAGGTGACTTTTAAATACCGTACTTTCCAAGGAGATGGCGGCACCGCCGAGAGACCGCGCACATCCTGGGCGGACGCAAGTCGTACCCGGGCTCCCAAATGCGGCAGCGGCTGCCCTGTCACCCGCCCCCGGCGCGGCGTTGCGGACCCTACGTCGCGCCTCCTTTGACGAGTACCGGGGTCACCACCCTTCCCGGCCTCAGTTTCCCCATCTGCGCTCGAGGGGTCAGGCGGATCGGCTCTCGCCTCCCCTCCAGCTCGGCTATAGGACTCTGGGACAGCGGCAGCTCGGCCGTTCAGCCGTCCTCTTCGCGAGAGGTCCCCTGAGGGGGCCGGTCTGCTACTCCCCGCACTCACCCGGCTGACGCTTCAGCGCCATCACAGACACCAGGTAGTGAGCGATGTCAAAAAAGGGGAACATAGACGTGCGAGAAAAGGCAAGGGTCAGCTCATCCCACGGAGAGTCCATGACGACGACGGACCCCGGCAGCCTAAGCAAACCCGGCGACGGGTTCCTGCCTGGCGCGGCGAGGGGTGGGGGCAGGGGGCCGCCGCAGACGCGCGCCCTCCCGCGCGACCAGAAGGAGCCTGCGCGTGCGCCCTGGGACCCGGCGCCGACGCGCTTTGGGGCGGAGCCGCGTGTCCTGGGAGCGAGCGGGCGGGGCGAGCGGGCGGGCGGGCGGGGCGAGCGGGGCGGGCGGGGCGGGGCGAGCAGCTTCCCGGCTGTTCCTGCGGGGCAGGGCCTGGTTCTCCGGGTAGGGAAGGGTCTGGCTCCGTCGTGCTGGGGGGTGTGCCAGATCCAGCAGAATAGGCAGATGAATGTAACATACATAATGAATTAAAAAATACATGACTCATGTTAACATTTAGCACATTTATTCTTTTAAAGCGAAAACGTAAAGAACTATTTAAAAATTTTATAATTTTGGTAAATGTGACTCATGTAAAGTTTTGACTCTTGGGTCCTCAAGACATTTTTTTAAGTTCAATTTTTTAAGGGTTTAAGTTACATACATTTATTCACCCTTTTTAATACAAAGTTCTCTTATTTTTTAGAAATATGTGCAGTCGGAAGGGGAGACGTTGAGAATCAGATTAATTTATCTAAATTGGTATTCACCTAACATTTCTCAAGCGACTATAATGTGCAAGTCACAACGTGATTTAGTGGAGATACAAAAAAGAATACAATAATATCCTGCCCTCAGTAAGCTTGTGTTTTCTCAAGAGAGATTTAAAAAACATTTTTTAAGGACACAATTTGTACAAAGCTGCTAGGTAGAACTATCGGTGCCACGCTAGGGCAGTTCTGAGAAGAGGACGACTATTTCAGGGAAGTGATAAGGTGTACTGACCTTTAAAGGCTAGAGGAAAGACGGACGGAGGTATTTTGGCGAGACTACAAAGTGAGAAATGAGGTTGGAAAAGAACTCCTTGAACAGCATACCATAAACTATGCGGTTTGGCTTCAGAGTCTAAGCTCTAGATCACCACATTATGCTCAGACAAATCAGAGCCAGAATCCAGTCTCTTAACTGTTACACTAAACGGATTTTTCCCTTTTTGATGGAGGTGAGGGGTAATGTGCAATCAGCCAACACGTTTAGGAATAGATTGGTGAGAAAAGACTAGGGACAGGGAACACCAAAGGTAGTTTCGTCCAAGTAAAAGGTAGTAGAGGCTGAGGACAAGAGGAGAAGGGACCTAGATGGGAAAGATGCAATAGAAGCAGAATAACCTGGATGTCAACTCACCTGTTCAAAGAAGGATATGGGGAGTGGGTGAGTAGGAGGATTATGGTTACATTCACAGAAATAGGAAACAAGAAGGAGGAGCAGGTTTGGGTAAGAAAAACACAAGTTTAGTTTGGCACATTTTTTATTTGACGTGTCCAACAGATCATGCTGGCACCAGAAAATTAGAAATACATAATGAGCTGCTAGATAGATGAGAGCCTCATGGGAGTGTGCACTACCAAGGGAGCCTTATATTGATTTTTTAAAAATCTGAATATTTACCTGCTCATTTTCATTCATTTAACAAATGTTTTTTGGGTATCTGCTATGTACCAGGCATTTTGCTGGATGTTAGAAGCCCCTTCCTAAACATTAAGTGTTCAAAAGGCGGGAAAACTATAGTAAATCTCTACATTTCATTACTTATCAAGAAAGAACAGACTTGCTAAAATACTTTTCATATCTAGTTTTCGAAGTAAGTACTTTCTATAGAGAAAGGTTTTTTTAGATCTCTAGCAAAACTAAAGAAAAACAAGCAATACCTGTGATTATTTATACTTTCATGTTTCAGCTGATTCTTCCCATACTTTTTATATATTCCTTTATATTTGGAATTATAGTGTTAAGAATTTAGGGGAAGAACCTGGATATTATTTCCCAAAAGTTTTTACATTTCAACAGTCTTAAATTTCACAAAATACGTGTTTTGTCCGTGGGCTTAAAAAAATAGTACATATGAAGTAATCTTTATAACATCTCCATAGTGTATGCCACTATCATTCTGAGGTATAATTAAATCAATTATTAATACCAATAGAACAACATAAAAAGCATCAGAGATTTCGGGCACCTGGGTGGCTTAGTTGGTTAAGCGTCCAACTTCGGCTCAGGTCATGATCTCAGTCTGTGGGTTCAAGCCCAGCATTGGGCTCTGTGCTGACAGCTCAGTGCCTGGAGCCTGCTTCACATTCTGTGTCTCCCTCTCTCTCTGCCCCTCCCCTGCTCGCACCATCTCAACAATAAATAAATGTTAAAAAAAAAAAAAAAGCATCAGAGATTTTTTTAAAGAAGATAAATCAAACATTTTACTTACCCTAAACAGACTAATTCCAGCAGAAAGAAAGAAATCATCTCACACTCTACCAGTAATCTGAAACTTGTTTCATTTCAAAACTGTAAGAATAAGCTGGGTCTCCATCTGCCTAGACTGTAAAGAAAAAAAAATTAATCTAAGGGAAATGAAATTATAATCTTATCAAAAGATAAGTTCTATCCAAATTTTAAATATTCTCACTGTATTTGCTTGTGGTCAGTGCTTCAGTTACTTAGTCTAATGAAATAATACAGAATAGAAGGAAATGGGCAATGAAAGGAGAAAAGGCTTTGAGTTGGTAACAGGGAAAGGCAAGATTGGGGGAAATTATATGTGAAAATTAAAACTTTTACTGATTTTTGGAAGCAGTTTACAAAGTTATATAATCATTGCAGATAAAATGAATCTGTGTTATAAAGTGTTGCTTATCTATTAGAAAGTAAGGCTAGTCTAATTGTGTGAACATCTGGAAGAGTTTTGACTAAACCCATTTGAAACGTTTGAGTTAAAAAACATGTGAAACTAATTTTTAAAAAGCATGTTTCTCAGCAGCAATACTATTGACATTTGGGGCTGAACAATTCTTTGTTGTGGGGACTGTCTTATTTATGCCTTATAGGATGTTGAACAGCAATCCTGGCCTCTACCTACTAGATGTCAGTAATACACACACACACACACACACACACACACACACACACACACACACAATTGTGTGTGATAACCAAAAATGTTTCCAGACATTGCCAAGTTGTCTCAGTACAAGGCTGGGGTCAAAATGCCCCTCATTCAGAATGACTGTTATAAATAAATATTTTTTTTGCAGTCTGTGTCTCTATTTGTACAAACATGATGGTCATGCCACTAATATTAATCATCAAGTTTAATTCTAGAACAACTCACATAAACCTTCTTAGTCTCGGCTTGCTCACTCATCCCCCCTCAGGTCAAATTGGCAAAATCCCAAATGTAATCCTAGCTATTCCTTCTCTGCAGTACTGCTTTCTATCCACTGAGTGGCATGCCTTTCACTTTGGGAAATCAGTAACAATAACTTTTTAAAGAACCATAGAGTCCATACTTAGGAGGTTTCAGGGGCTAATTACAATTCTAAACTTTGGTACTCCAGTTACATATTGTCATTCTAAAGTTATTTGATAATTGGGGCACCTGGGTGGCCCAGTCGCTTAAGCGTTCAGCTTCTGCTCAAGTCATGAGTTCAAGGCCTTTGTTGGGCTTTGTGAGGACAGCTCAGAGCCTGGAGCCTGCTTCAGATTCTTTGTCTCCCTCTCTCTGCTCCTTGCCTGCTCATGCTCTGTCTCTCTCTCAAAAATAAATAAACATTAAAAAAATTTAAAGTTATTTGATAGGTATTGGATAACTATGCCATATCAAATTATAGTGTATTAATGTATGACATTTACTACAAAATATGTTTAATTTGAATTCAACTTTTTTAATATCCAGTATTACCTTGGAGAATTAACGACAAAGCATCAATTGTCCTCAAAATACCCTAGATTCAATTCAGTCAGTTCAGCAAGATGCTGGTGCATGAGATTTAAGTGCTAAACCAATTCAAGTATACACTCAATTTTTAGACTCAGTGTGTATCTAATAATAGTACCTTTGATATGGTGACTTGTAAAATATGATTTGCTTCACCTATTTCTTACACTGAATTCTCTTCTGTAAATATCACTTATCCCTTTAATATAAACTGTCAAACTAAAAATGTTCTTCATGTGTAACAAATGCAAATTTACCTAATTAAAAGTCTGATGTTGTTAAAAGGAATATCTCTAGTATCCATCAGTGTAAGGAATGCCAAAAAGGGAGTTACTCACCAGTGCACAGCTATCAGGTATCTGTGGTTACCAATGCCCAAGGTTACAACTCATCTCTGTTCAAGATTAACAGCTACCAGGGCATCTAGGTGGCTCAGTCAGTTAAGTGTTTGACTCTTGACTTTGGCTCAGATCATGATCTCACGGTTCGTGGAATCGAAGCCCTGAGTTGGGCTCTATGCTGACAGCGGGTATCCTGCTTGGGATTTTCTCTCTCTCTCTCTCTCTCTTTCTCTCTCTCTTTCTCTGCCCCTCCCATGCACACTCTATTTCTCTCAAAATAAATAAATAAAAAGAAAAAGATGAACAGGTACCAGGGCTCCTGGGTGGCTCAGTAGGCTAACCGTCCAACTCTTGATTTTGGCTCAGAGTGTGACCTCAAGGCATGGGATTGAGCCTGGTGAGGCTCCCTGCTGGCAGAGAGGCCTGCTTAAGATTCTCTCTCTCCATCTCCCTCTGCCCCTCCCCTCCCTTCTCTCTCTCTCTCTCAAAAAAAAAAAAAAAAAAAAAAAAAAAAGAAGGATTAACAGGTACCATTAAATCAAGGAATAATAACATTGTAGAAATTGAATGGACCCTTAAAAAAATACATTGAGGGCCGCTTGGGTGGCTCAGTAGGTTAAGTGCCGACTTCAGCTCAGGTCATGATCTCATGGTACATGATTTCAAGCCCTGCATCAGGCTCTGTGCTGACACCTCAGAGCCTGGAAATTGCTTTGGATTCTGTGTCTCTGTCTCTCTCTGCCCCTCCCCTGCTCATGCTCTGTTTCTCTCTCTCTCTCTCTCAAAAATAAAATAAACATTAAAAAATTAAAAAAAAAATACCTTAGAGGGGCACCTGGGTGGCTTAGTTGGTTAAGCGTCTGACTCTTGATTTTGGCTCAGGTCATGCTCTCATGGTTCATGAATCTGAACCCCGCATCGGGCTCTGCACTGACGGCCCAGAACCTGCTTGGGATTCTCTCTCCCTCTCTCTCTGCCCCTCCCCGCCCCTCTCTCTTTCAAAATAAATAAATAAACTTTTAAAAAAATTACCTTAGACTGTAAGTCATAGAAAACAGTTTTGGGTAGCTTAAACAAAGTGGGGGATTTACTGAAAAACTACCAGGAATCTCATGTAAGCCAAGGAAGAGTTGAGCCATTAAACCCCAAGAAGAGCAAGAAGCTGGCATTTCTGGGGCCAGCAGCAGCAGGTGGGGGTGGGTTTCTCTCAGTTACTAGTGATAGTCAATGTCAACATTGTTCCATCTCTGTGTCCCCCTATCAATACTGCAGGAGAGAGAGCCTGTCCAGGCTGGTACAGAGGTCTCCTCCTGCTTAATCAGCTCTGGAGAAACACTGGGTCACATGGACCTACAGCATCCCTAGGTATCAGAGGCAATGTCCTGAGAACAAAGGGAGCTAGGCAACCATCACAAGAGGTGTCTACTACAATCATTTTCTTTAGCCCATTTATTACAGAGTAGGAAACTCAGGGCTACAGAGAGATCACAAAGACAGTGACAGACCAGGATTTGTTACAATCTCTCCTAAGTATTCCTCCTAGGCTTTCTCCTGTCCCACAGGAGATACTTCTCTTAAAGTTGACTTTTGCTAACAGACCCAACATCTCTACAGTGATGAAAAGGCCACCAGATAAGAGTCAGGAAGACTTACTAGGAGTCAGGGCACAGGGTCAACAGCCAGGATTAAAGGAGTTTGTCGTTTCTAGCAAAACCAGTTTGTTGAAGGGGCTGAACTCGGTGGAACACAATCAGGAAGTGGATTTACCTTCCTTCATACAAGACCTCCCCCAACTATGATCCTATGTCAGATCTTCCCTTCCCATCCTTTAACTTTATCTCAGCAGATCCCATTGCTTCCTTATCATTAAAGATACTAAAAAATAAAATTAAATGAAAAATTAAAGCCTGCTGCAGTTGAATTGTCAATCTTGCATCTAATTCAGAGCTTTTCCCATTCTATCAGCTCAGGTCTGCCTAGCCCAGAAACTTGCACTGGCGGAAAAGGGTATGGTATGGTCTTTTACCTTTCCTCATCTTCTGCCCCTTCCATTTTCTGTGCCCGTCAAGGTCAAGGCAGAAGGTAGGGAAATTATAGAAAAGAAACAAAGGCCTTCTAGTTAACAAGTGTTCATTATACTTTTGGGTTTTGTTTTGGCTATTGCTATTTTTTTAAGGTAGGCTCCCAGTGCTGACTCATTCATGGGGTATGTTTGGGTACTCCACAATGATGCCATGGACCTCTGTATAGCAAGGTTTCCCAACATCTACAGTTACAGCAGACACCATCAGATGACTAACCCAACAGGTATATCCAACGCTGCACATTGAGTTAAACCATTAAATATAGCTTTTACAGCCTCTAGGCAACGGGTGGCCATATATTAGAATTTTGGCAAATGAAACTGAAGAGGGAGTCTGTTGGAGTGCTTCTAAAAACAAAGTGAAGAAGAACAGAGTTAGCAGATTGACACTGCTTGTCCTTAAGACCTAACTATACAACCACAGTAATCAAGACAGTGTAGTACTGGTAAAAGAACAAACAGATCAATGAAAACAATGTGGCTTCTTATACAAGTGTGACCTATGCCCTTTAGGTGGGCCTTCTTTCTTTCTGCCTTGAGCTAGAGCAGCCATCTTGTGACCATGGGAGAAAGGTCAAGAAAATAGCAGATAACTGAAGATATCAGCTATCTCAGACTTACTGTTATGTGAGAAAAAGTAATCCTTTATCTGTTTAAATAGAGACTGAATTGGCTTGCAGGAGAGCAATGCATCTCCTTTCTCATAGAAGAGTAGTAAAGCAAGCACTCTAATCCTCTGAATTCCCTTCTATGAATTTCCTTTCAAATTGTTGACATCTTGGCGTGTTGGGAGTGAAAGTCTCTGGACCAGTTATTATCTTTAATTAAGTCCTGGCTACATTGTCTACCTCCTCTTTTTAGAATATGAAAGTAACATCTTTTGTCTTAGGGGTGTTAGTTGGAATTCCAAGATGAAAAGTCCCAATTAACATCTTGTTATACCAGAAGACAGGCAAAAGAGAGATTAGAAAATGAGGTCAATGAGTGAGGTTTGAAAGAAAATTCATGTAGCTAAAGCTAGGAAATCACAAACTGTAAGTGATCTGTGTAGATGGGTTGATTAAACCAAAACATTAGCAATGAGAACATAATGGGCACCTGACATTTGAGCAAACCAAAGGAACCCTACCTAGAGATTCCGAAATGTGTTCTAACAGGGAATGAGTGTGTCCAAACAGGGAATAAATGATGAGGAGGGTCCATAAGTACAAATGGAGAGGGTAAAGGCAGTTGCAGGTGGTCTCTGTCCAGTAACAATCACTGAGGCAAATCAATCCAATGTAATGCTGCCCTTATATGTCAATTGACAATAAATCCATATTCCATTGCTTGAGCCCAAAGATGTCTAGCTTTCATACAGCATATATCTACATTACATATCTCCCAGGTCTATTTTTAAAGTCCATGTCAATTAGTGAAATTTTATATGTTTCTGTGGACAGAATATGTATTCCAGGTACTGCTTTAATCACTGAATGTTCTTTAAATATCTGTAAATCTGTGTAAGTCATGTTAGATGTAAAATCTGTAAAATGTGAAGATCTATTAGTATATATTATCCATACTCTATGCAGTTTTGCATGGAAAAATTAGTAACAAGTTTCCTTAGTCTGAAAAAAAAAAAGAAAAGGTAAGAGAATATTTTTAATAACAGCACAACTTAATATAGGCATTATGATGATCTAAGAAGGGAATAATGTCCCAAAGTGATTTAAACATGGAAATGTATTTTTTTTTACCCTGCAAGCAGTTCATGAAACTATAAATCCAGCATGGAAAATCCAATATAAATCTCTTCCTGTCTCTACTACACTCAGTTGGATTATCAGATTATTTATAATGTTCATTCACTCAATATGTATCTCCTCTTTCAAATGGGGCCTATCAAATCATAATAGCAAAGTCTTTCCCTCCACCTCTTTAGCTACTTCTCTATCAAGCTTAGCCAGATAGTAGCAGCATATCAAATTGCACTTTTGGTTTTGTACCAAGGAGTTCACCTAGGAAACTTTTTCATCTTGGGAGACAGTATAGCATAGTGGTAACGTAAAACACACAGTCTCCCAAATCTGACTGCTTATTGTGTAACCTTATAGAAAGCATGCTAAATCTCTCTAATCCTGTGCCTTCATCTATAATTTAGGATTAGCAGTACTTACTTCACAGTGTTGTTTTCAAAACTATGAAAACATGCATATAATTTGCTTAGTGTAGTACCCAACACATGGGTACCTACTTGATAAATCTTAGCTATTAGTCTTCTTTTATGATATTCAGATCTCTTGGAAGGAACTTAGACATTCTTTCCTACTGCTTTCTTTACTACTGAAGTTATATAGATTCTACTAAGTTTAGAGGCAGAGGCAAAGGCAGAGGCATAGTGGTTAAAATTGTAGGTGCTGAAACCAGATATCCTGAGTCAAATCCTGGCTCTGACCCTTGTTAGCTCAATGACCTTAGGCAAGTTTCTCTGTGCGTTGGTTTTCTCATTTCTAATATGGTCAAAATAATACTGTGGACCTCATGGGGTTTTGTGAGAATTAAATATATTAATACATGCAAAGAACAGTGCCTAGCGCATAGAAAGCCCTCAATAAATGTCAGTTATTATTCAGAATTTACTTAACCAGCATTATGAGGACTTTAATAACTTTCTCTTATCATGTATATAATTCAGTTGGGACCTAATTTATTTGAAAAATACCTACCACATAAAAACACTCTCAAATTTGTGATCTAGTATATTAACCTAAATAATGAACAAAATCATCTGTGTGCAATAAAAAAGTATGCTTAGGTAACAGACTTAGAAATTTCAGTGAAGTTCTCTCTAGCATTCCAACAACGACAAAAAAAATAGGCATTCCTCCTTTATTTGCTTCCTTTTGGTTTTGTGCTTTGTTTTTTATCCTTATTTCCTTCTCTTTAGCATTGTACCTAGTAATAATAATGTGTGCCCAAATAGTAATAACAATAACGTTTTTCTGAATATATGAAGGCAATGCTATTGCTTTGACTAAAGTCATGTTTTTGAGGTTTTCTTGCGTTCTCTTATCACATTTTCTCAGCTAGAAGCTATCTACATTGGAGTCTACCAGTTCAAGACAGAAAAGTCTTTAACAGGGCTTCCAATCCTATAAACTCACCTAACTTTGAGGTGCCAAAGTAAGAAAAGAAAAAGAAAAGAGAAAAAAGTTGGGGTTAACCAGGGCATATTCTAAAGAAGGGCTGGGAACATTCCCTACCAGACAGAGGTAGAACAACTAGGCCAACAGTTGCTGCATATCCATAACCGGGAGAGAGGCTGGGGATAAAATTAGATTTAGGGACATTGAGACTAGGTAATAGAGTGGATAATTGGCAAGTGTGGTCAGTCAGATCATAGCTGAGACTAAGAAATCCAACCTGAGGGCCAGGTGAGGATTAGTCAGCTGACATAAGCAGGAACAAAGTCAAACATTACCAGAACAGAAATGTCAGGTGAAAAACATTAAGCCAATGAAGCAAGAAACACCTCAGGGACAAAGTATAGATGACCAGCCATTGTAACCCTACCGATGCTAACACTTGGCAGGAGCCACACAAGGATTTCTCCCACATGGGTGAAGAGTTGGACCAAAAAGAATTTCCTTTCTTAAACACACCTCCTCAATAAAAGCTCGAACCACGAAAGAAAAATTTGATAAACTGGATTATATTAAAATTAAGAACTTCCAATTATCAAAAGATACCATTAAGAGAATAAAAAGGCAAACACAAAGTGACAGAAGATGCTTACTATATATATTTATCTCCAACAGAAAAGTCTTACTCTCAAAATATAAAGAATTCATATAAATTAATAGAAGTCAATTAGTTTTTTTTCTAAAGTTCAGGACAAAACCAAGGAAAAACTTGAACAGATAATTTAAAAAGGAGGCTAACCAAATAATAAATATATGAAGAGGTGCTCAACTTCAACAGTCATCATGGAAAATCAAATTAAAACTGCTTATTAAAATTGCCAAAATTTAAAAGACAGACAACACCAAGCGCTGGTGAGAATATAAAGCCACTTGGACTCACATACACTGTTGGTAAGAATCTAACATGACACAACCACCTTGGAAAACTGACATCCTCAAACCTACAAATTCCATTCACAAATATTCATAGCAGCATTATTTAAAATAGCATAAAACTGAAAACAACACAAATGTGTATCAAAAGTAATATGGATGGGGCACCTGGGTGGCTCAGTTGGTTAATCACCATCAGGGATCTCATGGTTCTTGAGTTCGAGCCCCATGTTGGGCTCTGTGCTGACAGCTCAGAGCCTGGATCCTGCATGGGATTCTGTGTCTCCTCTCTCTCTGCCCCTCCCTGACTTGTGCTCTGTTTCTGTCTCTGAAAAATAAATAAACATTAAAAATATTTTTTAAAGAAAATATGGATGAACAAATTCAGATACACACTTGCCACATATATATATATATGTATATATACATACATACACACACACACACACACACATACACACACACACACACAACATTCTGTACAGCAAGGAAAATGAATGGAATACTACTACTTGCATTAACATCAGTGGATCATGAATCTCAAACATAATGTTGAGAGAAAGAAGCCAAAGGTTTAAAAAATTGTACATTCTGCATGGTTCCATTTAAATGGAGTTCAGGGGCACCTGAGAGGTTCAGTCTGTTAAGCATCTGACTCTTGGTTTCAGCTCAGGTCATGACCTCATGGTTCGTGAGTTCAAGCCCCACATGGGGCTCTGCACTGACAGTGCAGAGCTTGCTTTGGATTCTCTCTCTGCCCCTCCTCTGCACATGCTCTCTCTAACTCTCTCTCAAAATATAAATAAATTAAAAAATTTTTTTAATTAAAAAATAATAAAATTAATGGAGATCAAAAACAGGCAAAACTAATCTGTGGAGTTAAAAGTCAGGATGAGTAGTTTCTCCTGGAGGCAGGAGAAGGAGCGTTCTGGAGTTCTAATTTTTTATTATGATATCGGTATGTTCACTTTACTGAAAATACAGTTACACTTTTAAGATTCGTGCACTTTCAATGTGTATTTTACACCCCCAAAATTTTTTTCAATTAAAGAGGAAGAATGATATTTTCTAACAAACTTACAAGGCACCTTGGGGCCACAGGCTGGCCCTGACTGTGTTTTCTATTCTCCAGAAGAAGCCCAATCTCTGTGGGAGTAGCATGATGAGCCAAGATATAAGTCTATCCGAATTCAGTCAAGGGCACTATTATGTTACCAGCTGAGTCAGAGGTTTCTTCTGGAACCCTGACAAAAAAATAGCTAAGTTGCATGCAATTTTCTTAATTCATACTCTCCTGAAGTCTGTTTCCTAAAGAATTCCCTCCAGAGAAGATGAAGTTAATAATCATCTTGGAGTTAATCTTCAGGTGCCAAAAATCTTGGGCCTTAAGAATGGTTCATTCTTTATAACATCTACTTTTTAAATATATATTCAGGAGCAGAGATACTTAAAAAGTAGGGGGAAGGGTCAGATACCAAGTCCACTGTGGGGCCCTTCAATTGTATGCCTCTGGATGCTACAAGAGGTCTCTTTTCCTTCCTGAAAGGGAAGTATTTTCAGCTAAGTAGGGGTAAGATTCTTATGGTGTTGCTTGAACAAACATATACTTTGGGCTCCATATGTAACAATTTTAGTGGGCACTTAGAACTTAGAGCTGAGTGGAAAGGGTACCTGAAGTCAGGCTCAAATTCATTAAACATCTATTCTCCACCAGGCTGCTAGATCATGAGAACCAGTGAGAGTGGGGATGAGAATACATCAACTCCCCTAAAGACTGCCATTCAGAAGAATAGTGAATGGTTCAATAATCCTATAAAATGACCACCACCATCTTTGCCTACGTTAGACTCTTGTGAGATATTTGTGAGAAAATTCCAATAGGCTGGTTCATGCATCTATTCAACTTTGTGTGTAGATGAAGAATACTTCCAGGCTCTTGGGAGCCTTGCTGTAGATGGTGCACAGACAAATGAACAAAGACTGTATAGCATGATGACTACTATAACAGCAGGAAACACAAGGTACTATGAGAGCTCTTGGAAGATCAACTCCTAACCCAAACTCAAGAGGTTAAGAAAGTCTGGGAAATAGCTGTTTAGTTAATGCACTTGAGTCATAACTCCATTTTGGACATCACAGTGTTTACCTGCTATCTCTGGCTATGAAGCAGGGGATTTCACTCAGGAGGCTGTTAGCCAATCACATTGCAGCAAATTAGGCCACTGAATAGGAGATATTCTCCCAGATCTTAATTCACAGTGTGTTCTGCTTCCAACTAAAAGAACAGACTTGGAACTTGACCAGGAGTCTGGTTGACAAGTCCGGGATTTGTAACAGCTGTCTCATAGAGGTTCAAGTACAAGTCCATGAACTGATGAAACAATTTGTTTAAAGTAGAAAAGCAGTTGTCCTGCAGGCAAATCAGCCACTATTCAATAGACTATTTTATATAGCAATCTATTTCTCTTGCTCCTGTTTATATATCCATCCACAGAAGCATGGGCCAAGCACTCCACACACACACACACACACACACACACACACACACACGAGCATCATATTCTCAAAGGCCCACTGCTATGTCTATTGGTACCACATGTGACCCCTGCTCCATGACATATTCATCTACCAAAGACTAAGCTCCGAAAGCAGATAATTTTTTGTATCTTTCAGAAGGGCAGAGAGATCAAGGATTCCCACTACTCTCAGGGAAATTGCAGCATTTACTGGATGGGGCTTGGAAACTGGGAAAATAGCCAAAGAGTGAAACTGAAAACTTGCTGCCAAATTCTGCAATACCTCAAACATATGACATCCTTCCACTACCACCTCCCCACAAAGTCCAAAGACTAGCCACTATTTGGACTGGAGAACTGGTGCAGAGTTGCAGGAAAGAACAATGAGAGGAAACTAGTATCACATACCATTCCAGAGAATTGAATCTTTATGAATAATGAAAGCAGGGATAGGACTCTGTATTTTTAAAAGAAGCTCCAGTACACCAAACCACTAGATCTAATAACCATTTGATCTTTCATATTTAAAAAAAGCACAAAAAACAAAAAACACCTTACTCAGGCATGATTGACATGCAAAAAGCTATACATGTTTAACATATACAACTTGATGAGTTTGGTGATAAGCATACACCCATGAAATGATTACTATAAGCTATACTATAGACATATCCATCATCTCCAAAAGCTTCCTCCCATTCTCTTTATTTATTATTATTTTGTGTTTATGTGTAGTAAGATAAGATCCACTCTCTTAGCAAATTTTTAAGTATGCAATACTATATTGTTAACTATTGGCTCTAAGCTGTTCAGTAGGTCTCTAGGACTTATTCATCTTGTCTAAGTGGAATTTTGTCTTCCTTAACTAACACCTCCCTATATCCCCCTCCCTCCAGCCCCTGGCAACACTTATTCTACTCTCTGCTTCTATGATTTTAACTAATTATAGATTCCTTATGTTAGCAATATCATGTGGTATCTGTCTTCTGTACCTGGTTTATTTCAGTTAGCATAATGTCCTCAAGTTTCATCCATGCTGCTGCAAATGGCAAGATTTTTTTCTTTTTTAAGGCTGAATAATATTCCATTGAACACATATACCATATTTTTGTTATCCATTTATCCATTGATGAATGGGAAGTTTTCGGCCATATTTCTTTTTTTTTTTAATTTTTTTTCAACGTTTTTTATTTATTTTTGGGACAGAGAGAGACAGCACATGAACTGGGGAGGGGCAGAGAGAGAGGGAGACACAGAATCGGAAACAGGCTCCAGGCTCCGAGCCATCAGCCCAGAGCCCGACGCAGGGCTCGAACTCACGGACCGCAAGATCGTGACCTGGCTGAAGTCAGACGCTTAACCGACTGCGCCACCCAGGCGCCCCTCGGCCATATTTCTTTAAATAATCTTTCTGCCCTTTTCCCTCTATTTTCCTTCTGAAACTTCCACAATGCATATATTCATGTTCTAAAGATATGCCACAGGATTTCTTCATTCTTTTGCAATCTTTTTTTGGAAAATTTCAAATGACATGTCTTTAAGTGTGCTGATTCTTTCTTCTGCTTGAGTCTGCCAATGAAGCTCTGTATTGAAATTTTCAGTTCAGTCTTTGTATTCTTCTTCAGCTCTAGAATTTCTGTTTGGTTCTTTTTAATGATTTCTATCTCTTTGTTGAACTACTCATTTTGTTCCTGTATTGTTTTCTAGATTTTATTTATTGTCTATCTGTGTTCTCTTGTGCTCACTAGGATTCTTTAAGATGATTATTTTGAATTCTTTGTCAAGCAATCCATAGATCTCCATTTCTTTGGAGTCAGTTACTGGCACTTTATTTTGTTTCTCTGTAGTATTTGTTTTGCTATCTTCATGATCTTTGTAGTCTTGCATTGGTGCCTGTACAGTTGAAAAAGTAGTTACCTTTTCCAGTCTTTACACACTGGCTTTGTCAAGGAAAGCCTTCCACCAGTCAGCTCAGCCAGAGATTCTGTATGGGCTCATTGGTGGGGTTCCCAGGTGTGCCAGGTGACAGAGTCCACAAGGTATGTGTGCCTGCTACCAAGGTGTACTGGCAGGTGGGCCTGATCCCAGGGGGTCAAGGGCAGTCTGCTACTGCAGTTTGCAGGCCAGCTGTTGAGATCTGTGCCCTTGTTGGTCAAAAAGCCCCCACCTCTTTTCTTTGTTCTTAACTGCTCCCCAGGGATCTAGCTTTGCTGATTCTCTCAGTGTTCTGGGTGAAGCATGACAGGAGAGCTCACAAGTAGCACCCTGAAAGGCAGAGGAAGTTGAATGCTCACTTTGCTCTCTTTCCCCCATGGAGGACTCACAAGTCAAAGGGACCTTTTTCAGCATTGCACTGTGCTGGCTTGGGGATGGGTTACACATATAAAGTGAAACTGTTCTTACCTTTTCATTGCACCTTTTCTCATTTCTGTGCTCCACCGGGGTGCTATAACCTCTCACCTGGATTCCAGAGCTCTGACAATATTCTCACCCAGGGATGGTTGTTAAATCAGTGTTTCCGTGCAAGAAATGATGGCTGGAACTTCCTATTTTTGCTATCTTGCTGATCCTATTCCTCTGAGCTTTTCTAGTTGTTAACTTTCTCTGACTCTGACCCCAGGTGTGACAATGGATTTTGATTCTTATGTTGCATGTGCATTTACCAATTTACATTATGCTACCATAGAAACTGATCCTAGGCAAAATACCCAAAGGAGTTTGGACTCCTTTCCTGTTCTTAGTTTTGTCTTTAGTATGCTTGCCTCAATAGCAGCATCTCTTAGACACTGCCTTCTAGTGTATCATGGAGTGAGAGATCATTCACATGGCATCCTACACTCAAGGATTTGCTGGGTTCTGGCTTTGGAATATCCTGGGGGCTATACCACACATGTGGAAAAAATTGCCAGGATGAATTCTATCATACATTTTCTAGCATAACAATAATGTATATTATTGTATTTTATGAAATATCTAATTTTATACAATACAAGCAATTCTCGGGGTGTCTGAGTGGCTCAGTCGATTCGGCATCCGACTCTTAATTTCGTCTCAGGTCATGATCCCATGGTTCGTGAGATCGAGCCCCACACCGGGGCTAACCAATGTAGAACCTGCTTGGGATTCTCTCTCTATCTCTCTCTCAAAATAAATAAATAAACTTTAAAAAATATAAGCAATTCTTATGCATTCAGGCTTTTCTAACACTAGCAATTTTTTTTTCTAATTCTAGTTTAAAAAAATCTATATTACTACAGTTTTTGTAAAGAAGTCATCCTTTTCACATACTTGATTTGAATGAGGTCAAGACAGTTAGTTTGGGAAAGTCCCAAGACTTCAGCCCACATCCACCCTAGCCCTCAGGCCTTGTTTCATTGTTAGAATTTGACACGAGAGTGTGCACTAAATGAGCACTAAAAATCCAGTAGGTTATCATTACAGTGGCAGAAGAAGGCCATTTGCAGCAAAACTATACCAAGATTAAGATGTTTAAATATTCATTATTGTTTGGATTGCTGAATATTCAACTCAGCAAAAGTCTGAGATTGGCTTATGATGTTCAACTGTACAAGCAAATTAAAAGTACTGGTGGAAACTCTTCAGACAAAAAACTATCTTAGACAAACTGTTGAGTGGAAATGGTTTATTTAATCACACCTGAAATCTTCCATTTCTAACCCTCTGCCTTTCCACTTCCCACTCTAACCAGGATCTGAAACTATGAAATTATAAGAATCATTTTGGGGGGGCAGACAGCAGAGATGAAACACGCATTCCTGCTCTTCTGATGGAATCTGGTTATTGCTGCATATTTAGGCTGCTTTGGAGGCGATGGAGTGGGGGAGGTGGTGAAGTGAGCGTGTGAACTGAGAAGGCCTCCTCCACTCATTTTTAGCATAGTCAACATTTCAGCTTTGTAAGTGAACTGTGAATTACAAGAGTCTCTCAGATCAGATGCAGGAATTCAGTGTCAGATCCCAGAGGGGGTGGGGACTTTGGAATAAGAAGAAGATACTCCTCTGTGAGTTGTAACAGAGATAGGTAGGGGGCAATCTCCAGGGAAGATACCTGCAGCTGCTGGGGCTTCCTCACCCAAGGGTACACTCACCTTAGAAACTAATTAGCAAAAGTGCTGAGTGCTAACCATCTGGGGAAGCAAGAGCCTGATGTGTGAAAGGATCTCACTTCAAAACGGATGGAAGAGACCAGACTGATGTCTAGACCAAGAAAGGAAGAAACGGAATGGTATAATTACACAAGAACAGAGACAGCATAGGTAAGGGCTAAAAATGAGCTGAAGTTTATAAAAAATGCTTGTCTAGATTATTCCAGGTGAACAATTTCACTTATGCATTTGAAAATTCAAATTGGTTTTGCCAATTGCCAATGCATAAAGATCGTTGTTGTTTTTTAAAGTTATTAGTGTAACATGTTAACATTTTGTGTGCAGTCCTACTCATCATGCACAATAGAATGGAGTACTTGGCCTCTCAGGTCCCCTCTGGCCTTACTTACATGAGGCAGCATGCTGGGGATGGGGGCAGAAAGCATTTGACGGGGAACCAGAAGCCCAATTATTAACTGGAGGGCTCATCTTGGATCAGCCATTAATATTTCCAATTCTCAGTTCCACACTTGAAAATGGAATTGGAAGTATCAGTTTTACTTGTCTCACAGTCTGTTATGAAGATCAAGTTATATACTTATGTATTTTGAATAAACACAAAGCATTACATGAACGTTTTAGAAAGAGAGAGTGCGAGTGGGGGGAAAGGGGCAGAGAGAGACAGAGAGAGAGAGAGAGAGAGAGAGGAGAGAGAATCCCAAGCAGGCTCCACACTCCGCATGGAGCCCGACTCAGAGCTCAATCCCACAACCCTGGGATCATGATCTGACCCATAATCAAGAATCAGATGCTCAACCAACTAAGCCACCCAGGCACCCCTGAACATAAGTTATTTCTAAAATCATCTGTGGAAGATTACTAGCAGGGTCATCAAGCATGAGGCAGAGAAAACAAATCGTGGAATTGCAATCCTCTCAGTGAGATGTTTTCTGATTTCTGTGCCTGGATGTCTTTCCCTACCAGAGTATAAATTCTGAGAGGCAAGTACTAAGTCTTACATACTTTCATGCAGACCATAACATGAAGCGTCATCCTAAATGAGTAGTATGATCTGATAGATGTTTGTTGAATTGTACCACCCAGCTTCAGCTTCTGAATTTATATATCGATTAGCTAAGAGGGTAAATGTGAGTAAATCTTGTAAAAGGAAGAAGAGGAACCTTACTCTGTAAGAGGGAAAACAGCCTGTCATTGTGGTCCTTTCTGTGCCTTCACTGTGCCCCCCCTCCCCCCCCCCACCCCCGCCTTTTCTATTCTGAACACAGAAGGCTTCTGGGCACTCTAAATTGTCAAGAGCTCTGTGGGCTTTCCAGAGTAGCAGCTTTGTGCGGCTAAACACAGGATGTGCTTTCTCTCTGCACTTTTTTGGGGGTAGGTTTACCAACAAAGTCGTCGTCCCTCTCTTCCTGGCCTGAGCCCTCTGCAGATCTAGTTATGCTGTTTAGGTTCATGAAGTACAAATTAGCATAATCCGATTAGATGAGCTGCTGAGGGACGTTTTTGGTCTGAAAAGCAGAGAAAACAAAAGTATCTCACAAAGAGGGGAGCCTGGAGCTCGCACGGGGAGGGGCGACAATTGCTCCTGTGCTGCCGGCCTGAAAGCTCGCACCTGCGCAAGCCCTCTTGTAAATAAGGACTCTCAGATGGTATTAAACCGGGCACTGAGGAGTGCGGGGGAGCTCGGAGAGGCAAGCATCCGGGGAGAGAAAGGCAAGACGGCTGCTCTGCATCCCATTAATTGATTTATCTGGATTGGCAAAGCGGGAGTTGCTGACAGAAGAGAATGCCTATTTGATTCCTACTCAGAATTGAGAGTGGGTCAGCCCCATAATCTGCTCTATCGAGATAAGCGTTTTTGAATCTCTGCAAGAGACTGATAAGGGGTTTACTTGTAGGGAACAAAGTTCATTGGATGCTTGATTTCAGTACCTTCTGAATTGGACTTCTGCATCTTTCCTTTATTTCTGGGAAAGAAGGGGGGGAAAAGCTAGGTGGTGGTAGTTGTTTTAGGCTTTGGGGTAGTATGTGCTTAGAAGCCACAAAAGAAAAACTCAACCATCAACTTGTTATAACAAGTGAAGTCAGAAAACTTTTGAATGAGCGCACCTTTCTCTGCTATATAGGTGGTTTATGGGTAGAGTTGAAATTTTAATTATTTTGACAACTAAGAAAGGGACTCCATGTGTGCAGGAACTTGCTGTGTGATCTCAAGTTTGTCTCTTAGACTCTTTTAAGCCCCAATTCGTCCAACTGTAAACTGGAGCAAATACTGCCATTAGATGGTTATTAAAAGCATCAAAGATGGCATTTATAAAACGCCTGGCACAAAATAGGCTCTGATGGATTTTAATGACCCTTCCTTGAGGTGTTTATACTTTCCTTCCCCAACCCCACCTTGCCATAATTGGGTGTGTTTAGGCTGTATGCCTAAGTAGGTGTATCAGGATATTCAAACACGGTGCAAAGAGCCGACTAGTCCCAAGTGCTGACTTTTCTCTGCTTTGTCTCCCCCCCTATCTTTTGGCCAGTACATCTTTTCTTTTCAATTTTCTGAGATGGAACATCTTTCCTCTTGGAGCCTAGAGCCATTCAGTCTCTCAGAGAGGATGAAGGAGACACTGGAAGGTTGTTTTCAGAAGCTCTGGAGCCTGGGGGGAAGTTTTAGTCTGGGGGGCAGGTAGGAAAATAATTTCTATCTGCTAGATGGCAACGTGAGATTGCACAACACCCTGCGTGTGAGATGAGTGTCTGGAGGCCTGATATGTAGAGAGGAGGGTGAAAAGGTGATCAGGGGAAGGCCTGAGAAGCTCATTAACTCTGACAGCCCATTTCTCCCTTAGGCTGTGGGTTGAAACTGCATTTCATACATCTCTTACATAGAGTGGTCGGGTGCATTAAAAGGAAGTGGTGAGTGGCACAAGGTGTCCTTAGTCAGACAAGACGCTCTGCCTTCCCAGGTAGATTTTAGTAAAGGTACCTTTTGTAAGTCTGACTTTTTCAGGGATATTTTACATCATGGTCAAGAGATAGATTGGGAACATAATTTGACAGTATATGAAATTACAGTAAAACCTTCGTTTGTGAGCATAATTCGTTCTAGAAACATGCTTGTAATCCAAAGCACTTGTATATCAAAGTGAATTTCCCCATAGGAAATAATGGAAACGCAGATCATTGTTTCTACAACCCAAAAATATCCGTATAAAAATGATTACAATACTGTAATATAACACAAAATAATAAAGAAAATACAAAATATAAAGAAAACTAAACAAATTAATGTGCATTTACCTTTGAAAACCTTTGTGGCTGGTGTGAGGGAGACAAGAGAGTGGAGGGCTATCGTGTAAGATGACTTTCACTATCATTAATGGAATCACTGCTATCCATTGACTCAGTGGAATCTTTTTCTTTTCATGCAACTTTAAGAAGGAACCTATCCAATGACCCTTTTGAGGATTTCACAGAAATGTGATATTGCATTGAATATCACCCACAATCCTACAGCGAGAGACAGAAAGAAAGAGAGAGAGAGAAAGAAACCATTGGCTCAGTTGTGATCATGGGACATTCAGCATCATGCACTAGTCATATTGCAAGACATAGCTCATTTGTCAAGTTAAAGTATATTAGAAATGTTGGCTTGTCTTGCAGAACACCCACAGAACAAGTTACGTGCAATCCAAGGTTTTACTGTATATACAATTATATCATGCTAATTACATCATGATCAAGCAAAGATTTATCCAAACAGTGCAAGGAAATATATTAATATTATATACCCCATATCAATTTCAATAGATATCAAAAAATCTTTTATTACAATGGGTTACCTGGTCCTTATTTGCGGGGCAGTGAAAACTGTCTTCCTCTATGCCCTGAGAGATAGATCTGTATGACCTCTGCTTCCATCACTCCGGCCTCCTTCCTCTTCTTGGGCTTCTGGTTGGGTTCACAAATGGAAGGCAGGAGCAGAACAGAGGGGAGCAGGAGAAAAAGAGGTCAAGGTACTGATCCCCACCCACCACCCTGCCCTTTCCTCCACAACCACAGCTCCTATCAGCCCTTCTTCATGATCACAGCTTTGCTGGCGGCCAGTAACACTGAAGATACTGGACGGTAGTGGGAGACTTCAATCCTGCCTTTGCCCAGCTATCCCTTTCCAGAAATCCAGTATTTGAGAAAATTGTTCTTCTGAACTTTAATTTCTTGTTTTGTTTTTTTTCCTTCCTTTTCTTTTTGTTTTGCCTTTTGGATGTTTCTTTCTCCTCCTGCCCAGGAGCGTGTGTCCTCTTAGCTCTGCCAGGTTAGGATAGAGTGTGCTGATCTATCTCAGACCTAGTGGGCCCTAGGTCCCCCCACTTTCTTGTGTCAGAGTTCCAGGGAGCAAGTTTTTGAAACTTCTCTTTATTAGAGCCAAATTTAGAATTTGGTGAGGGAGAAATTTTGTCTATTTCAATTTATTTCAAATATGTAATTTTCAATGTCTTAGTAAGTCTTTTTTATTAAAGGGGAGGAAATATTCAGCAACCCCTGTACCCCACCATTTCTTGCCTCCAGAACCTCAAAGATGGGGCCTCACAGCAAGATTTTAAAGTGAATTCAAAAGGACAAAAACCTCAGAGCGGAGGAAGTCTAACTCTGACTCAAAATCTAGAAGCATAAAACAGATAAACTGTATGGCATAAAAATCAAATTCCTATACATGGCAAATGAACATCATAAAGAAGGTCATAAGACAAATGAAAAAATTGGGGGGTAATATTTGTTACTCACATCCCAGAAAAAGTGTTGATCTCCTTCATATATAAAGAGCTTTTAGAAATTGGAAAGAAAAAGCCCAACAACCCAACAGAAAAAAGGGCTAAAAATACCTATAGACGGTCCACAGAAACACAAATGACTCATAAGCATATGATGTCAGCCTCCCTCATGAAAATAAAAATGTAAATTACATCTGCATCCAGATAACATTTGCACCTATCAGATTGGCATGTATCCCAACAATTGTCAACATGCTCTGTAGGTGACTCTTTGTGTAAACAACAATGCCCACACAGTGCTACTAAGAGTGCTCTTATCCTACAGGTTTATCTACAAACTTGGGAAATCTTGTGTGGTGAAGGCTATTCATCGCAGCATTGTTAGTATCAGCAAAAGACTGGAAAAAACCCAAGTGTCCCACAGTAACTAAGGTACATCCATATGACACAATACATGCAGATGTTAACAAGAATAAAAAGTTCTCTATGGTTTTAGAGGATCTCCAGGATATAGTGTTAAGAAGGAAAGCAAGGTGGTATAAGAAGGAAATGAGAAAAAAAAAAAAGAAGGAAATGAGAATATATAGTTGCGTTTGCACAAAGATACAGATACATTAGTTAAAAGATAGTGGTTCGCTCTTGGTGTTGTACATTCTAAGGGTTTTGATAAATCTATAATGCCATATGGAGGATGGAAGAATAGGAGGATACTTGCTTAGGTGAAAGGGATTGAGAGTATGCTTATGATGAACACTGAGTAATGTGCAGAATTGTTGTTTCACTATATTATCCACCTGAAATTTAACACCATATGTTAACTATGCTGGAATTTTAAAAAATTCTAATTTTAGATTCACTAAAACAGCTTCTTTGTTGTCATTGATTATCACGAGATATTACATAGTTAAACCCATACAAATAAATGTGACTGATTTTAAAAATCTAGTTTTTGTTAATGTTACATGTTGGATTGCTGGAGGGAAAAAAACGTATGACAACATGTATCCATCATTATAATATCATACAGAATAATTTCACTGTCCTAAAAATCCTCTTGTACTCTCCCTATTCATTCTTCCCCCTCCCACTCTGGCAACCACTGATCTTTTCACTGTCTCCATAGTTTTGCCTTTTCCGGAATGTCATGTAGTTGGAATCATACAGTAGGCAGCCTTTTTAGATTGGCTTATTCCACTTCGTGAAATGCATTTAAGATTCCTCTATGTCTTTTCATGGCTCGATAGCTCATCTCCTTTTAGTGTTGAATAATATTACATTGTTTATATGTACCACAGCTTATTTATCCATTCATCTACTGAAGGATATCTTGGTTGCTTCCAAGTTTTGGCAATTATGGATAAAGCTGCTATCAACATCCATGTGACGGTATGTGTGTGGACATAAGTTTTCAACTCCTTTGGGTAAATACTGAGGGGAGCAATTGTTGGATTGTATGGGAGGACATGTTTAGTTTTATAAGAAACTGCCAGAGGCACCTGAGTGGCTCAGTCAGTTGACTCAGTGGCTGAGTCATCTGACTCTTGATTTCGGCTCAGGTCATAATCTCACGGTTCATGGGATCAAGCCCCACATCTTGTTCTGTGCTGTCACACAGGGCCTGCCTGGGATTCTCTCTTTCCCTCTCTCTCTTTCTCACACACACACACACACACACACACACTCTCTCTCTCTCTCTCTCTCTCTCCCTCTCAAAAACAAAAATAAAAACAAAAATAGAAACAAAAACAAAAAAAATTTAAAAAGAAAAAAGAAAGAAAGAAAGAAAGAAGAAAGAAAGAAAGAAACTGCCAAACCTTCATCCAAAGCGGCTGTACTGTTTTGCATTTCCACCAGCAGTGTGTTACTCCCTATGCCCTCCACCATTTGGTGTTGTCAGTGTTCAGGATTTCAGCTGTTCTAATCAGTGTGTAAAGGTATTGTTTGACTACCATTGTTTGAATTCACGTGTCCCTGATGACATAAGACGTGGGGCATTTTTCCATATGCTTAATTGCCATCTGTATATCTTCTTTGGTGAGGTGGCTGTTCAGGTCTTTGGCCCATTTTTTAATTGGGTTTTTCATTTTGTTCTTATTGAGTTCTTTGTGTATTTTGGATAACAATCCTTTTGGAAATATTTTTTCTCCAATCTGTGGCTTGTCTTCTCATTCTCTTGACATTGTCTTTCACAGAGCTTAATATTTTTAAAAGAAAAAATACTGCTCTTACTAACCCCACTCACATTTTTTTTTTCTTTAAAACATAGCCTTGGTGGGGCACCTGGTTTGCTCCGTTGATAGAGCATGCGACTCTTAATCTCAGAGTGGTGAGTTCAAGCTCCACATTAGGCATGGAACCTAGTTTAAAAAATAGCCTTGGAAAGTGACATTTTGATAACTGTTTTCTAGGTGTATTATTATCTCCCCCCCATTATCTCAACCCTATCTTTAGAAACATTACTTCTAAAATACAAAAACTATAAATTTTAAGACACTTTGTCAATTTATAAAAATATGGATACTGTAGCCACAAATGAAAAAGTGTAAAGCTTTTTCACTTTTTTATACTTTAGCCTAACATTTTATCTGACCAGATAACACACATTTATTCTTTAAACAGAAGTACTTAATAAAAAGATGTTTATGCCTTGAGAATTTTGTATTTTTAAAGTTTTGCTTAGAAAGTTTTCTTTTCAACTATGTACGTGACTACCTTCTGAAAACTCATTTTTACTCCAAAATATTTTACGATGTTTGCCCAAATTAGGGCTCCAAGGTAAAAGCTTTTTAGAAGATTCAGATACCAATTTGGCAAATGCTACATTTTCATGTTTTTTTACTTGATTGCATAAATCTAGTCATGCAGGGAGATCGAGCTCAGAGAACATCTAGGGCTCTCCTCTCACATACTGTTTGGAAGCTAAACGGGTATCCAGTTTTTGCCCAGAATGTCTAGCAGGCATGGAGGAGGGGCATCTCTGGGGCCTGCCCCATCCAGAATAGTACAATACCATGTGAGAAGCCTGAGGACCTCCCAGGACACCTGGTTACAGTTCTTAACCCCAGGCTTCTCCTTATGGGATTTGGCTCATTTTGTGATCTCTTTGATCACATAGATCTTGTGATCAATGACCTCTACTTCCTTGGGTAGAGTGTTAAAGAGACACCAAGAAATTGGATCTCAGGCCAACAGATCCTCACCTTTTTCTTTAATTTTATTTATTTATTTTGAGAAAGAGAGAGAGAGAGAGAGAGCATGAGTGGGAAAGGGACAGAGATAGAGGGAGAGAGAGAATCCCAAGCAGACTTTACTCTATCAGTGAAGAACCCATTGTGGGGCTCGAATTCACAAACCATGAGATCATGACCTGAGTCAAAATCTAGAGTCAGATGCTTAGCCAACTGAGCCACCCAGGCACCTCAGATCCTCACCTTTAGCTTTATCTGGTTACCCATTGGTCCAAACTGAAAGGCGTTGAAGGGAAGACTGAAAGACGTCACTAATATGAAACTTCTCTTAGAGACCCAATAGTCTCATGTAACTGATTAGCTCATCCCCTTCCACATATTTGCCAGTCACTGCTGTTGCATTTTTTAAATCCTTCAAAATCCATTCTTTGTGCACTGCCTGTATGGGGTGCAATTGGATTGATGCTTCCCAACTGTTGACATAATTGTACGCTCTCATGTGTTCTGCTGGTTGGAGGGAAGAGGAACGTGTACACATATCCTTACGTGCACACGCACACATACACACACCATAAGGTAAAATTAAATCTTGGTTTATTTAGTGAAAGATACAAAAAATACACTGAAGTGATTTGGCTACTGGAGCCAATGCAAAATATTCAGCACAGCACTCCACTTCTCCCAGACTGGGGGAAAAGGGCCACGGTGGCCATAAGATTACGTGCAAGATAGAGTCTTGATGAATCCGAGAGATTTAATTCTCTGCTGTTCCACAGTGTTTCTAAACCTGGGGCTTCTATCACCAGTTAAGAAGAATTGATACAAACAGTCTAAATGGAATATAGGAAAAGAATGCAACCCAAACCAGTGAAGAAAAACACTGTTCATTTCCTTAGACCCTCCTTCTTCCTCAATTCCAGAGGAGCTAAAACCAGACGGAGGACAGGTAGGAGATGTGGAGGAGCAGATTTCCTACCTTGTGCATGAGCAAATACACACACACACACACACACACACACACACACACACACACACACAAGTACCAATGCCCTGAACCATCGGCATGCTTAAGCCCGGGCGGAGGAAGAGGTGGGAAGCAAATCCAAACAGAGGAACAAATAGTTTCTCCTGCAGGTGAACACCCCAGCCTGCTTCTGCAGGACAGTGTCCTCGTGGAGTCTTATCATAATATTATCCCCAGCTTGGTGCTTCTAAACAGGACCCTTCTTTTTTTGGGGTTGTGTTTGATTACCCAGTAGTGTTATTGGGTAATATTCCTGGTCCACGATGTTCCATTATGGTGGTCAGGATTTTAAAAATTTAGGAATTCCTACACCTGAAACTAATGTAGCATTGTGTGTCAACTATACTTCAATAAAAGAATAATAAATTAAAAAATTGTTAATGTTTATTTCTTTTTGAGAGAGAGAGAGAGAGACACAGAGCGTGAGTGGGGGAGGGGCAGAGACAGAGGGAGACAGAATCCGAACTAGGCTCCAGGCTCTGAGCTGTCACCATACAGCCCGATGCCGGGCTGGAACTCATGAACCACAAGATCAAGACCTGAGCTGAAGTCAGACGCTTAACTGACTGAGGCACCCAGGTGTCCCTATACATTTTTAAAATTTAAAAATAAAAATGAAGGAAGAATTCTGACGCAAAAAAAAAAAAAAAAAAAAAGTCTGTCCATGAAAAGCAGTAATTCTGAGTAAAAATGACTGAGGGTCAAATTCTAACTCTGCAGAGAAAACTGGAACAAGATAAGTAATTTCCTAAACTTCAGTTTCCTCAGCTGGGAAGTGAGAATGACACATGTAATTAATATAATGTTAAGAATACAACATCGCTATGAAGACAGGTGAGCTGATACATTGGAAGCTCTTGGCACAGTGCCTGGAATATAGTAAGCACTCAGCAAGACTTAGCTCTTACTCTTATTATTATCATTTTATGTACTTCGTAAAATTCTGACATAGAGATCCATGTACCTACTTCTTTGGCCATGATTCTGATTAATTCTTTGTGACAGGTTCCCAGAAGGATAATTACTTAGGTCCAAGTGTATGAACATATTGAATAATAATCCTGGTTTTCAGATTTTTCCAGATAACACAATTCAACAGCTTGCTTTACTTGACTACCAGCAATTCGTGAGCTCTGGAAATTAAATTCTTAGAGTAAATTTATTTGGTAGATTACAAACCTAAATAAATTTATGTCTATTTTGTTAAAATCTAGTGCTCTTTAAGATCTCTTTGTGATAGGTCTTTGGCAAGAAAGAGAAGATAAAAGGCAAAGTTTCCCTCTTTATGAGAAACGTAATGGCCACAGAAGTGACTGTTTTAGGAGACTGTGCTCCTGGCCTCCTGCAATCCCTTGAGTGCATTCATTCCTTGGTGTTCCTTTCTAACACCTGCCATTTTAAATCCCTTGCTTTGCATTGCCATTGGACTTTTAGATTCCCTCCTTATCTCTGACCTTTTTATTTAAGGATGTGACTTTTAACCAACCTTTGACCTGTGGGTCAGCAGTTAAGCTGTCCATTCTCCCGGACCCTTTTTATCTTTTGCCTTCTTAAGGACAAAGCCGGCTGTGCATAACTTATACATATTTTGGCCATCTCAAGCCATTCTTAGGTGGTGAAACTTCCTCAGGCAGGTGCTACAAGGGGTATATTGAATAGAAATGATGAGAAACAAACATTTAAGAAGGGCATTAGACTTTGGGTTTCTCAGGAAAATTCAGTCTGATCAAGTTTCATTTCAATGTTGTCTTTTAGGAGAGGCTAGGGGAATATTCTTAACAGAGGCAGTCCTGATTACAGTTTTCTCATTTTGAAAGTGAAGTCTCTTGCAGGGCTGTTATGAGGAGTAAATATTAGAAACTATCCTTCTCCTCAAGATCTTAGCTTACTTGGGAAGGGGGACAGCATATACACAGATGTCTGTAACATTGACTAGAGGAAATAAGGGTCATGAAGCACAAAAGGGGATTCTAAGAAAGGAGAGATCAGATTAAATGGTGGAAATCTAGGAGGACTTCATGTAAGAGATGGTGTTTACAAGGAGGCAGGCTTTGTGAAGGAGTGGTGTTTAAGATCAGTCATGAAGGATTTTAGTGAGTGGAATTTGGTGCGGGTGGAGGGACAAGTAGAACAAGAGAGAATGGGGGGTGCCAGGGTGGCTCAGCCGGTTAAGCGTCCAACTCTTGGTTTCAGCTCAGGTCATGATCTCATGGTTTCGTGAGTTCGAGCCCCACATCGGGGTCTGCACTGCAGAGTCTGTTTGGGGTTCTCTCTCTCCCTGTCTCTCTTCCCCTCCCCCACTCATGCTGTCTCTATCTCTCTCAAAAAAATAAATAAACTTAAGAAAAAAGAACAAGAGAGAATGGGAACATTCATGTGTGCAAGTGGAGTCACAAGAGAAAAGTCAGAGGTATTAAGAAGTGGGACATGTTTGGGGACCATCAAGTGAAGTAGTTTCATTGGCATGTACAATATACTTAGGAGACTGTGGAAAGTACAAGGAAGGACCAGGTTGCAGAGTGCCTGGTTTACTGGGGTAAGGCATATGTCTCAGTCTGGTGGACAAGACACTGAAGGTTTGATAGCTGGGGAGTGATCTGACCACAGCTGTGATTTGAGAAGGACAATGGGGGAGCTGTGTGAAAGGTGAAGTAAAGAGAGCCAGAGGGAGAGAGAGAAAAAGAGAGAGAGAGAGAGAGAGAGAGAGAGAGAGAGAGAGAGAGAGAGACTAAGCAGGGGATGCTAGATTTTTTCTAGACTGAAAACAATGGTGCGGGGGGTGGGGGGTGTCAAAGCCAGAACAGTGGCTGTGAGGATGGAGAGAACAGGTGGATGTGCTTAGTAAATTTATTAAATTCTTTTTTTTAAAGAACAGTTTTTCTTAAATAATTTATTTGCAATAAATTAATAGTTAAATAGCAAATTCAATGGTTAAAAACTCATAAAACACATCAACAAAAAAATCTTTGGTTAATACATCTAATCACATTCTATAAAGCATAATAATTTAATTTGAATAAAAAGGCATATGAAGAAGATTACTGAACACTGTTGAAAAGAGATGAGCATAACAATAAGGTGCTTATCCATTTTCAATTCTAAAAAACGTAGTGGCTGAACAGGGCTGTAGAAAGGTCGTACACAGGGCCAGGAAATCAGGCACTGTGTCCCAGCTTTCCACTAATTGTCCATGGGATCTCTGGAAAGTCACTTCACAAGTCTCTGGACCTGTTTTGTCCCCTGTAAAATGAGGAGTAAAACTAGCCAATCTAACAATCTCTATAAATCAATGGCCCCGTTTATGCCTGGTTTCCAAAAGTTTCCAGTGGTATCCATAGCAGACCAAACATTTTTTCCAAGTAACAGAGTAGCATAGATGATATAATCTGTCTAAACTTTTTCTGTTGCGTTCAAATGATCCATAAAGAGATGTACCATCAGTGAACTGTAATGTGTTTTAACCATAAATTCTTACTACTGCAATCACCAAGGCTTGAGCCTAAGACAGCAAGGAAGACCACAGAGTAGTTTTTCAATTAGCATCTGGCCTCATGGATACCTTGCCAAACATTTTGATCCATGTGTACCTACAATTCCTTTTGACAGTCACTTTAATCCAGCATAACCTGATAGACCAAAATCTAAGCTTGCAACATAATTTAAGAGGTGAATTACACCAAGTAATATTTTAAGTGTTTATTCATTTTTCAATGGAATTTCCTGCAGAGTTTCTTTAAATCATTACCCCCCTCATATAGTTTAATGATAACTCAATCTCCTCATGGCTTTTCAGGAGCACTCTCTTACATTTCAGTGAGAAGGCCTTCTGTACACACAGACATGGCCCCAACAGCAGAAAAGTGCACTCATTCTGAGAAGAGCAATAAAATCCTGCATTCAGGCAAAGAAGTCTTCTGTACTTTCCTTGGCAACATGTCACAATGAAGCTAATAAAAAAATATTGTCAAAATTGTTATTTTGATTTAATGCCAGATGAGAGAATAAGTAATGTTGTTCAGTTGACAACTGTCATCGCAGCTTTGAGATATACTATCAGTTGGTAATTTGATACATTTAAGCCCACATAACCTCATGAGAGAGAAATGCACATTCAGGGGAAATAGCCTAGTCTCTGTGCAGATGTGTTTCCCTGTACTATTCTGGATCCATAGGGAAGTTTATGGAATGCAGTTGAAAGAAAGAACCTAGAAGGAAAACATATTGCTTCTGATAAATGCACTGGACTATGAGCGTGAGTGCTGGGTAGAGGTTAATGATATTATGACCTTGCTATTTGTGGGGAATGAGATTTGGGGGGAGCCTCATCTAGCTTTCTTCTGATCACCAAACTAAACCTTTTCAACTTCCCATAAATCAAATATCTTCTTTCTAGAGTAAGAGGAAATTTAAATCCCCCTATTGTGTGTACACTGGAAATCTGTAATCGCAAATCCAGCAATTTCCTACCTGTGGTTCAGAATGTTTTAAAACCAACGCACCGTCAAGAACTTTAGGGGAATAAAATGTCCTAGAGACAATCAAATGACATTATTTGTATTCTGGGCTCAGCTATGGGATTCATTTTTGAATCCGCCTTTGAATCCAATCATCAGGGTGGCACATGCTTATGAGTAGTTCTGTCAGATCCATGCCGTTTCATTGACTAGGGGGTCCCACCCCTCCCAGCATAAGATTGAGCTAACGCTCCACAGCAAGGAAGACAAATTACAAATTCACTAATTCACTAAAATCTGGTATTACATTCCTATTGTCTACCCTAGATCTTTTGTTTAAACTAAGCTCTCTGTTAAATGAGTTGTTAAATGGCAATGTTTGGATTTTTCATAATTATGTTTGAATTTCACAGGTCTTAAATCAGCAGGAACTCAGGCTGCATTAAAAGTTTTAACGCCTGACATGCGAAACTAAGGGGGCAGGTAACCTATTTTAGCTAACTATTTTTCATAAGAAAACTATGAACTCTAAATCACAAATTATCCAGTCCTTTCCACTCACAGATATAATCCACCATTTGGCTTTAGAGATAACACATATATAAATGGCTCAATGCGAGCAACACCTCACATTTCCATAGAGATAAAGGATGCAGAGCTCTTCCACATGTATCTGCTGTGTTCCTGTAAGCCTCACATGTCAGGAGGATCTCTTCTCCAGAGTTTCCCACAAGTCTCCAAGTTCGTTTCTGTGAGGGCGGTCTTCACATTCATCAACCTTATTTTGTTCACCCTCCATCAAACAGACTTCATTTCTCAAAACTAACTTTAAAATATGTTCTGAGGGAAGCATTTTTTATTCATCGGCCTGAGATCTGTTATGGAAAAACTTCTTCCTTGTAATTGAAAACATATTGAGTAAAACAGTGATTTTCCAACCTGTTTTTAACCGATGCTTTTCTTTTCCAAACATTATGCAGATCCTGGATAAATGAAATAGAGGCAGGCTGCTTCGCCTGAAGTGTCCCACCACCCCCCCCCCGCCCCCGCCCTGGGGGTGACAGACTCCAAAGCCACATCCCTCATGGCCTCTTTTTGGCTCCCTGCAGCTGGCCCCAAGCTACCTCCTATGAGGCTTAAATTCATGCCTCCCAAATTTATTCATCAAGTTGACTCTGGAACATGCAAAAGGCAGTCACTCAGCCAGTGGCTTCTGAGCAAGTGCCCCGCTGGGTGATGACAGCCAGAGCCCCACTATGCAATGTGGTGGCTTGGGTCAAGTGAAGGAACCTGGTAGTCACCGAGCAGAGTCCTGTCCGGCAGGTGGGATCCTTGGGGAAAGAGTCCCAGAATGTTTCCCTGAGCGGTCACTCCCGTTTGCTGCAGGGTTTGCTCCCCCAAGACCTTGACCAAGAAGTTGATATACCTCATTGCCAGGCGAAGGGTTTCATTTTTGCTCAGCTTTTTGTCCGGAGGGTGAGTGGGAATGAGCTTCCTCAGCTTGGCAAAGGCGCTGTTGACATTCTGCTGTCTCCACCGCTCCCTGCTATTTGTGAAGATCTTCCTGGTCATGTTCGAGTTCCTGAGACAGGAAAGAGAAAGGGCCCTAAGGGCCAATACCTGATAAGAGGGCTATTGGGCATCACATGTGCTGCCAAGAATTTGGGATGTCAGTTCTTCTTGACCCGGGTTTTAGGAAATTCACTTCCTCATTTTTAGGTTTTTCTGAGTCTTCCTTTGGGTAAGGGAAGAAAATGTGGCAGAAGAAAGGACAGGGTAAGAACAATACCTTTCAGCCTTTTTCTCCCTAGCTGTTTCAAAGCCCCCTGTTACAAGGTCGTTTTACCCCAGAACCCTCACTACTGCTTTTATAACCAACTCTTCCTAATTGTCCAGAACCAGGCACAGTATAGGTTTAAGTACTTGTGCAAATAAAATCTATATTTAGCCAACAGGGAGTCGAATATGGATTCTCAAAAAGTAAAAGCCGTGATTCTAGATTCCACTAATAAGATAATTGTGGGAATGGAGATGATAGCACAGCTCTCCTCTTAGCTGGCAGACCTCACCTGGAGGGTTGGACCTCACTGTGCAAAAGCTAAAATATCCAGACTGGACCACATTTAGGGGAGTATGAACAGAGTGGTGAAGAGTCTTCAGACCCTCTTTTATGAAAAACACAGTGGGGATATTCAGCATGACAAGAAGAAAGGACCAAGAGAAAGTGAGGGTGACGATTTACCATGGATGCCGTAGAAGATGTTCGGGCCTCCACGAGCCGGCACTCAGGTGACCTTTCCAACTCCAGGACAGTTGATTATCACCATCTACTGCCAAATCTTACTTTGCCATTTTTAACTCTTAGAGGCATGGTCCCCTTTTTGCAGACAGCTTGGATTAACATGTGTGAATGGGAACACGGATGGTGCATCAACGAACAAACCTCTCCGTGAACTTGGCATGTGGCGGACTTTGAACACCACTGCTCTACTCTCCAAGTAGGAACACCCTCATCCCTATCTAAACTCTGTATGATAAAGAAGCAGAACGCTCCCCAGATCCCTGCAATCCTGGGGGAAGGTAGAGCAGGAGTTTAGCACAGGGGAAGAGCCACCCTTCCCTTCAGAGCGCGTGTGTTCTCATCACAGCACCAAACACCAACCAGCTGTGAGGCACTGCCTAAGTCACTTCACCAACCTGAGCCTCAGTTCCTTAGCTATCTACAATGGGTGTAATTATACCATCCTCTCCTCATAGCTTGCTGTAAGGATTGAGGGGAATGTTGCATGTGAAAGCATTCTGTGAACTATAAACTAAGGGAAACAAGAGCAAACAGAGCATTTGTTTTGTGCCAGGCACTCACGCTACATACATACGCAAGCAGTGTTGGTTGTAGTGACAGTACTATAGACACTGCTGGGATTGGCTGAGGGAGGCCAACATGTCCCAGGTGTCATTTCACTACACGTGTGCTGGCACGTCTGCCCTTCTGTAGGGACCAAATGATGGTCTCAGTTCATTAGAACAAGCCACGCTGTTACCATCGAGCCCTGACTCTATAGGGGTCAGTCGCCAATGGAAGCATCTGCATGGTGGTTAGAAACATAGGCTTTGGAGCCAGAACCCTGGTTTGGCTTTAGGTTCTGCTCCTCCTAGCTGTGTGACCCTGAGCAATCTACTTCAACTCTCTGTCCATCAAATGCCTCATAAGTAAAGGGTGACTCCAGGTACTACCTGTGAGGACAAATAAAATGATCCACGTAAACCACTTTAGCAAAATGGCACACAGGAAGTGCTCAATAAATGTTAAGTGATTACAGTTATTATCTCGACAAATAAAACAGGGGAAGGTAAATGTTCATTGTAATTTAGCGATTTTTTTTTCCTAATAAAGAAGCTACAGTGTAATAGAAAAGGTCTGAGCCTGATTTACGTATTTGTTTGTTGTGCTCTGTAAGAGTATATGGACATACAGGTGTGTGTGTGGATGTAGAACATAATACTTAGAAGGATTCAGGCCAAACTGTTGACATGGTTCCTTGGGGGAGGGCAGGGAGTTGGGGGAAGACAGAAAAAGGAGATGAGTGGGGCGCATGAGTAGCTCAGTTGGTTAAGTGTCCAACTCTTAATTTCAGCTCAGGTCATGATCTCACAGTTGTTGAGTTCAATCCCCATATCCAGCCCTGCGTAGAGCCCCGAGTCTGGCTCTGCACTGAGCGTGGAGCCTGCTTGGGAGTCTCTCTCCCCCTCCCTCTGCACTTCCCTCCCTCCCCCGCTACCCCCTTCCCCATCTCAAAATAAATAAATAAACTTTAAAAAAAAAAAAGATAGAAAAAGGAGATGGGTGTGTGTTATTTGATACAGTTGGGTAACATTTTACATTTTTATAATAAGAAAAGATTCATATATTATTTGCTTCATAATAGGAAAAAACTAAGAAAGCTTATGGGCTTTAATGTAGAAAGACCTGGCTTTAAATCTCAGCTCTCCATTTCTTAGATATATGAGTCTGTGAATATCAGTTAACTTCTTTAACTGATTTCTTCTCTGGAAAATGGAAATAAAGCCATCATCAGGGTTCTTGTGAGGATTAAATAATACATTATGTGATGCATACGAATGCATAAATGAGACAGTATGTGCCTGCTACATAGGTGACTAATAAATACAAGTATTCTCTTCCCTATGCAGATGGGAAGTGTCATTACTCCAAAGAATAGCATTTTTCAATTACCTGCATGCTCCCAGGACATTTCCCCATCCCTGTTTTTGTTGCCTTTCCTGTTTCTGCCTGGTTGGAGACAGATTGCTGTGCTGAGAACCAGTGGTAAGGGGAAGCATGGTGGCCCACGCTGACTGGCTGGCTTCAGGCTCCCTCCAGCAGCCACTCAGGTCTACTTCCTTTCTCTGTGGAGACACTCTTAGTAGGACCCATGATCCAATTACAATCATATGCGCTCCAAGCTTAGGTATCAACACTTACTGACCCCATGTGCCAGACGCTGTGCTGGCTGCTGGATACCGAGGAAACCAATGCCTTGTGAATGGAGAGAGAAGCACAGGGGCTGTAGGGGCAGAGAAACAGCACCTACCCCAGGCATTCCAGGGGGATTCCCGACCGACCAAGGGGGTGCACAAGGTGATACCGAAGGCCTCTTTCTGCTCTGAAATGCCACAATGACCTGCCTATTGCTTTTTATTATCTAACTTACCTCATTTCTAAATAACCTAGTCTTTCACCTACAATGAAAATAGGAGTGTTGTCAGAACTGTAACCAACTAAAACTGAAATATGACAGTCTGAGCTTAAATCACGGGATTTTAAGATAGAAAACTATCCAGTTTTGCTCACACCGAGGCCGGCTGCTCTGCAGCCAGGACTGTGGCAGCAAAGTTACTTTCAAGCTTCTCTTGTCAAAAGAGGGGTTAGCTCACTCACTAAGTCAACTCTAGTCCCTTGGGGGAGCGGGGGCAGGGGTGGGGGACAGGGGCCAACTTTTTCAAGCTGGGAAGAAAAAGATTAGGCAGGATAAACTAACTGGTGTTCTCTTCTAAGAGGGCTCAATCCTATTGTGCTAGAAGCAGACAGAGGAAATAAGGAGAGGAAAAGATAGGCTTCAGAAATGTAGCCTGCCCTCCTGGAAGGCGCTTAATAATTCCTTGTTGATTTATCCTCAAGGGTGTTGCTCTTCTCCACAGGGGGAAATTGAAATCAGCGATTTAACAAGCTGGAAAATTCAAAGCAGCGGTCACTGGAAAATTACTAAAGTACTTATTAAATCAAAGGAAAATTGCATTTAGTGTTTTCCCAGTTGTAAGGACTGATTACTGCTAAGCTTGATTTCAGAATAATTTAAGAGCTTGAAAAATACACCAGATGCCACAGAAGCAGAAGACATCTGATAGATGTCAAAACAGAGGTAAAGCATGTTGTCCCAAGGTCACGCAGGGAATCAGTGGCACAGCCTGTGTCCCATGCCTCTGTATTTATGCATCTTGTCACCACTGACTCCTGATGGGTCAGGGTCCATAACCTTTTTTGTGCCATGGACTCTTTTGGCAGTCTGGGGAAGTTTAGGGAAGGACTCTACCCCAGAGCAATAATTTTAAATACATAAGATAAAAAGCTTTTGGTTCCCTTCTCAAAATAATTATTTTAAATGCATGAATTGAAATACATGGACACATAAAAATGACCAATTATAATTAATACTTACTAAAATAATTTAAAAATGCAACGCAGTAATAATGCACTTTCTTTTTTTAAACACATTAAATGATTTACTACCATAATTTCTACACGGTGATATGTAAACGATTTTTTCAAAAGATCTGCAACATCTGTGAGATGAAGGGATTTATGATTTTTGTTGGTGACGTTGTCACCAGTACTAATTTTTATCACCCATAAGTAAAGGAAATGCAAAATTTAGATTAAAGGTGACTGGAAATAAAGATGTAATTTTTTTCCCCGTCCAGATATATAGAACCCTGATTTCTATTCATATATCTCTGGGTGAGTGGGTGTCACGAACCTGGGGTTAAAAATGCCCGGGCAGGAGAAGTGTGATGGTAAATATAACAGGAACATAGGTGGGCACAAACTTCTATTATGGTGCCACCACTGAAGGTCACAGGTTACCAGAGAAAAGAATGATAATTATGCCCCCACAGAAAGTGACCTATGCCCCCAATAGGGGTTGCTGCTTTTTTTGTGTGCCAATGGTGTCTGGACACAGAGCACCCCTGCCACAGGAAAGGGTGCAGCAAAGGGTCACAGCTAACATTCCTGCGGTGGCCTGTCCCAGACATTCAGACTCATATGGCTCTTTGTTCATAAGACTTTAAATTTCTCTTCCTGTCATTTGGTTTCTTCTTTCATCTTTTTCTTGAAAACAAGTGAAAATAGTCTCCAGAAAGAGAGAGATGAGAGGTAGTTTATAGAGTTGGGTTAGGGTAAGGTACCTAACCTCCAACACTGGATATGGTTTTGCCTTTTGAAATTATTATAGAAGTAACACATGCTCATCCAAGAAAAAAAAAACAAAAACAAAAACGAAAACGAAGCGGTACACAAGTGCATATGGTAAACAAATACAAGGCTCTCTATCTATCTATTGAATTTTTTCTCCCAGCAGTAGCCAGTTTGGTGTGTGTATAAATGATATATATCCTTTATATACCATGCATATGTCGTTTAAAAATCAGAACACACACTATTATGCAAGTTACTTTTCTCATTAGATAACCCCGCATGTTGATGTCCTAAATACATACATTTACCATGAATCACAGTCTTTGGGTGGGCACCCCGCGCTCTGGGAGAGTTCCACCCGCGCCTCACAGCCCCATGCACCTGCGTCCCCTGCCCACCCCGCCCGACCTGCTGCCCTCGCCCACTTCACTTCCCGGCTTTCCCCCTTTTTCTCTTCTTAACCTTCGCTCCCTCTGGCCTGCGGAGCCCGGCCCTGTGAACAAGGCGTCCCGGAAAGCATCTGGTGCTCAAGTTTCACACCTGCCAGGTTCGGGGGAGTAAGCTCACCGGTACGCAGAAGCTACCCAAAGGGCCCCAGGAGGTGCTCCGGGATGTCTCCAGCATCCGTATCAAGGTGAAGCGGCCGGGCCAACACGCACTAGGGGACCGCTTTGCTCCCCCGGAGCCCCGCCACCACCCCTACCGCTCGGAAAGCCCCCAGGTCTCACTGAGTCGACTTGGTAGCCGCGGCCAAGTCGTCTCCTCATCCCTGTCCTCCAGGGCGACCACGGCTCAGACCCGGCGCTGCGCGGGAGACCCGCTGACCCATGAGTCCGGCCCCGGCGGCACCTACGTACCGCAAGGATCGACGCACCTGCTCTCCAAGAGCCAAGAGCCGGGAGACCGCGCCGTCGTTGTCGCGGTCGCTGGCCGTGTGCGCCCTCGCCTGGACGCCGCGCCTCCGCTGCTGCCTTTATAGAACCCGGGCCTTTGTCTCCAGGCCCCACGGGGCCGCTTCCTGCCCGGGTTTCCCGCCCGTCCCTCCCGGGTCCCCGCGCTCCCGCTTCCCAGGCCCACGATCCAGACCCGCTAGATCGGGTTTTCTGGGGGTGGGGGTCCGAAACCCGCGTTTTAACTAAGTATTCCAGGAGATGAGGACGCACTGCGAAGTACAGCAGTCACTGCACTGGGCAGACGCCTGGATTTATGCATCTCCGGTTCCACGGTGCCCAGCACAGAGCTCCGCTATTTCAGTGGCCTTCTAACCGGTCTTCTGTTTCTACGCTTTCTCTTTCCATCTACTATCCAACATCACTCAGAATGATCCTATGAAAACCCTTAGGTGGCTCTCCATTTCACTCAGAACTAACCTGAAGTCTTCATAATGGCCCCTAGGATACCCTTTACCTGACCTGTCTGTCCCTTCTCTCCCTGTGGCTTAGTCAACTGTAGTCCCTCTGACCTTTGTTGTTTCAGGAACACACCAAACACCCTCCTGCCTCAGGACCTTTGCAGTTTTCTCTGCCAGAAACACTCTGCCTCCAAGTTATCCACACAGTTCCCCCTCACACATACCTCCTTTCATTCACTCGACAGTCGTCACTGAGCACCTACTAAGGTCCAGCACCTGTTCAGGTGCAGGGAGACAACCTCAAACAAAACAGACACAAATCCCTGTCCTCAGGGAACTGACATTCTTCAGGTCTTTGGTCACATGTCACCTTCTCCTGAAGATCCTCTGGGCACAATATCTAAAATTGCACCTTCTCACACACAGGGACTCTTCACCCTCCTGCCCCATTTATTCTCCTCTTTAGTGCTCATCTCCATTTAGTAATGCTTTACTTATTTATTCTGTCTCCTCCCAACCCCAGTGAGTAGGCTTTCACCAAACATCGGTTGATTAATGAATGGGTAAGTAATGAATTTATACACATCACATTCTCTGAAGGACCCAGCATAGGATTTGGTACAATAAATTCACAGTGCAATTCAGCTTAGTGGATAAGAGTAAATGACTTTGGAGTTGTATTACTCAGATTGAAATCCCTGGTCCACCCCACTTACGTGACCTTGGCAAATTATATTATTTCTCCCTGCCTCAGTTTCCTTATCTGTGAAATATGGTCAGTGATAGGATTGTGAGGGCAACTACTGGCTCCCTTTCCTAGGAGAGAATTATATAGCCCCACCCACTGCCATATGACTGGCAGTGCTTCCCTGTAGGTGGTGGGAGAGGACTGCATGTCCAGGCTTGGCCACGTGATTTGCATGGGCCAATGGAATGTGAGCAGACCTGACAGCCACGGTGATGGAATGGGAGCTTTTTTTTTTTTTTTTTGAAATTTTTTGTCAAATTGGTTTCCATACGACACCCAGTGCTCATCCCAAAAGGTGCCCTCCTCAATACCTATCACCCACCCACCCCTCCCTCCCACTCCCCATCTACCCTCAGTTTGTGGAATGGGAGCTTTAAGAGCCATTCCTGGTTGGGATCAGTCATGAGAAGGTTATGTTGGGGGTTGCTCTTTCAGCCTGGAAGCCATGGAGCAAACCCATAACCAACCACAACAGCCCCCATGTAACATGAGTGAAGAGTAAATCTTTGCTGTTGTAAGCCACTGAGAATTTGTGGTTGTTTGTCCCCCTCCTTAAAAAAAAATCAGTTATTATTATAAATTTAAAAATCTGTTGCATGAATTGCTAGTTTCTCAGGAGGCAACAAGGTAAAGAAAACTCTACATCTGGCTTCAAGGGGTTCGCAGCCCTTGGGAGGGAGAGGCATGACAAAAATGACTAAATACAAGACATTCCTGAGTGCCAGAGGGTGCGAACTTGGAGCTGGGGAGGCAAAAGATTCTAGCTGGAGGATCAGAGACAGCTTGTGGGAGGGATGGCATCTAAACCAGCCCTGAGGCATAGGCTGCCTCTGACATTTGTGGGATCCAGGACAAGGGTACAGATGGAGACTCCTGACTCATTTTTTTTCCCACTGCCCAGCTCTGTCCTGCTATGTGAAGGGCCTTGTGTATATGATGTGGATTCCCAGTGTACACAGACCCAAGAAAGAGCCCTGTGCAGGCTCTGAAATGGGCTCAGGGCCATTTGAGCAGAAATCCAGGGGTCCTGAATACCCAGAGTGTGATCTAGAATGTGGGAAATGGAGGTGCCTCCTTAGCACAGCAGGCAGTGCATCAGTCTCACAGAATGTGGGAAATGGGCACCAGATGGGGACTGGAGGGCCAGTAGAGGGCCATCTAAAGCACAGACCCAAGGCAGGGGTCCCAGTTGCTTGGCTGGAAAGTTGGGAAAAGCTGTAGGAATTACACAGTAGGAGTGGTGGACAGGACAGTCCCTGTGATGCCAACTGGGAGCGATATCTTTAGATTTACAGGTTACAAAGCTCATTCTGGTGGCAGCACAAAGGGTGCATTGGAGGGTGAGTTGGGGAGAATTAATTGGTCAATTTGTGCACAAAAAGCACCTCTAAAAACACACCCTAATATTTCCAACAAACATTCCCAATTTGTCTTCTTTCTGACCTTCTGTCTTATGTACGTGGAAGGGGAACTGAGGCCTCCCAGGGCCCGTGCTTTTCTGCCACGCCTTGTTAGGTCACAATTCTCATAGACCACATGTTGTATTTTAAAGCATGAACCTACATTACCTTTCCTCTTAGCCAAAAACCTGTGAGGTAATGTATTTGCTTAATGGCGTGTTCTGTGGTTGTAAAAAAAAGAATTGTGGCAACTGGGTAGCATGATCAGAAATGTGTGATGCAAAATGAAACAATCAGCTATAGAGTGGGATCTGTGTACAACTGGACAAGGGCTGACAGAAAGGCGAAGATTACAGAGAAAGGGGCATAGCTGTGCTGGCACATGGGGACCAGGGTTGACATCTGTTCTCTTCTCAAAAATGTCTTACATGTTATTGTTGCTTTTATCATTTTTAAAACTGGGAAACAATTTTGGTGCACCGTTCCACTTAGCGGTGATTCTTCAGATGACGGGCCCTCTCCCATTCCAGTCTCCCAATGTGGAAAGTTAGGGGCTAGGTCCCGGTCCCCCAGGGGAAGGGGTTGGAGGAGAAATTTGCATAATCCTATTATTGAAGGATTAAGTTTGGGCAGCTAAATGCCTCTGTGTGCTCAAGCTAAAACCCTTACTATTCATGGCTCTCACTGCCCCCTGGAGAGACTGCACCTGCAGGCTCCTGGCGAGGGAAGGGCAGGTCGCTAGGAGAGCCTGGGCATTGTCAGGCTCTCTGCTTCTGCTGGCTTAATTGATCTGTCTGGATTAGCCTGTGAATACTGGACCTCTAGTCCTATGTGCAGGGGGTGTCAGCTTCAGGAAAAACCAAACCTGGGGTGTTCAGAAGGGATTTCTGTCAGCCCAGGTTGTTGGGGGGCCAAGGTCATTTTGGCTGGAGGTCAAGCATCAGCTTTATCCAGTCTTAAACCTCCTTTCCTCTCTCCTCATTCTTAGCTCCCTTCCCAATCCCCAATTCTGTATATCTAGGCCCCAATCCAACCATCCATCTCTCCATTGATCCATCCACCTATCCACCCACCCATCCACCCATCCATGCATCCATCCATCCATCCATCCATCCATCCATCCCTTCTTCCATCCACCTATTATGTATGCACCCATCAATTTACTCATCACATGAATTAGCTGGTTCTTCATAGTTAATGAAGTTAATAGAATGAAGTTAATAGAATTCACTAGTAAATCCCTTTAGGTGGGTTTTGTTCCTTCAAGTGTTGTATCTCTTAAATCAATTTTGGTACTTTGACATATAAACTTTGACATTTTCAAAATCATTAATAAAGTGTTATATATTATATATATATATACACATATATATGTATATATATATACATTATATTTAATGATTTAAAAAAATATCTGTATTTGTGTTGCCTTTCTCGTTCCTCATGTTATGTGCTCATGACTTCTTTCTCTACTTGATTAGCTTTGCAGAAGCTTATACATTTTATTGTTCTTTTTGATAACTACCTCTGTGATACAATTAATGTCTACTCTATCTTTATTAAATCTGCTTTTCTCATTTGCTTACATTTATTTTGTTCTCTCTCCACCTCCCATTCTTAGATTGAGTGCTTATTTTATTAATTTTCAGGCTATGACTTTTCTTCTGATATACCTTTTGTGTCATCCTGTGTTTCCATTTATGCTATCGCTGTCATTAGTTTCTAACATCTGTTGTTTATTTTAATTTTTCTTTTTTAAAGAAAATCTTTAAAATTTTCTTTGTTGTTGTACTTTTGGTTAGCCATTTGCTATTAATTTCAAATGTTATTGTGGTGTAGTCAAAGATATGCTCCATACATTTTTTTGCTTTGGGATATTTATTGAGAGCTTCTCTTTGGTAAACTAGATGATCAACTGTTACAAATAATCCATAAGCTGTAAAGGTATAGCTCTGTTTGAAAAATAAAATGTCTTTATACACATCCACTAAATCAATCCTTTGCATTCTTCTGAGGAGTTTTGGTCTATTTTAATCTATTTGACAGGGTTATATGAAAATCTCCCTCTACTATTTCATGTTTGTTCCTCCCTTTCGGTTTGTCCAGGAGTATTTGCTTTAGATCTTTATATTTTAAGATATGGTGCATTTGACACATGAAGACTCATGAAGGTTTTATTGATTTAGAGAACTGTACCCCATATCGATGTGAAACGGCCCTCTTTGCCTTGCTTTTCGTCATGAATTTTATATTATTACATCCTGCCCTGCATTCTCAAAAGAAAACAGTGTCCATTCTTTTACAGTGAATTTGTCATTGTGTGGGTGTGACTCTCGGCCACAGGTTTTATCTTTCTGTGAAACTTTATTTGGCAAATTGAAATTCCTTTGCCACCCTGGTTTGTTAAAGGGGCACCATCGCCATGATGAATTCTCCACAGCAAATCTCATTCTAGTTTACTTGCTTATTGGCTTGCCTGCTGTACACTAAGTGTCAAGAGGGCAAGGACTTAACTTTGTCACTCGCTAAACCCCACAAGCTGTGTTCACTGCCCATGAAAGCTGCTTGATAAGACATTTGTTGAATGAATGCAAGACAGCATTCATTCGGACTCATTTCTCCAAATGGCTGCCTCCAGCCTCCCCTGCTTTCTGTCAGAAGACACATAGCTTGTTGCTGTGAAATGAATGCTTCCCAGGCCACGGGAGAGGTTTTGGTGATTGTTTATTTTTTAAGAAGAGAAGAGTATTCTGGCTGCTGTATGCAGAGGGTGAGAAGAGATGTGGGGAGACTACCTAGCAGGCTGTGACAAGAGAGAGGGTGCTGGGTTGACCTGGGGGTAATACTGAGCACCAGTTAGGGGAGCCAGACGCCAAATCGTCTACCCCATTATTTAGCACGAAGTACTAGGTGTCATGCAAGGTATTACACCCAATTTTTTTCATGTATTGTGAGAAATTATATATTTTGATTATAAAGTTACATAATGAGTTATCATCCTTGACAAAACAAAATATTGCTCCCAAAGAAGTTAAATATGAAAAAGTATGCCCAAAGAAGCAAGACTTCCCATGCAGCTGTTTTACTAGTGGTTCTCAGACAAACGTCATTCCAGAGCCAGCGGAGGCTGTAAATTCTCATGGACGTTAATGTCACTGCATTCACAGGACCCATAGAGTCACTTAGAGGTTAGCTTACCTCCTCTGAGGCTTTTTCTGCCTCCTCTCCTCTAACCTCCTCCAAATGAAAAAGGAATAAAGCAAGTGGCTGCAGAGAAAGCCACGGCATCTGGAAGGAGAAATAAGCTGACACGGCCCACATCTCTACTGGAGCACTGGGAAGGGTGCTGGATGGGTGAGAGCTTTGGTCTTCTCTCACAAGGAAAGAGAGATCTGGCTGCTTTATCGTCATTTCTGGACTCTCCTGAGTCATTCCCTAGTCAGGACAGAAAAGGAAAGATGCTAGAATCTGCAGACCAGAGTCTCGGATGTATACTGGCTTTGTGCCCTGGACATACTCACAGACAGGAACAATAAAGGAAAAAATTGATTTAGGAGGGAAAAAACCCTCTTACATTGGGTTTTTTTCCCCTGCAGCATACAGCGACTTTAGCTGACCAAGGAAGAGAAACAATATTACTCTGTAAACAAAGTTATCCTTACTTGGAAGGTGGCCACAGCCTGCCTCGTTGAGTTAGCAGACATCTGCATTGAAGAAGCATCAAACATTGAATCTCAGGGATGGTCCTCAACTGGATCCAAATGTGAAGCCCTGTTTGAATAGAGAAGGGGGGGGGGGTGTTGAATGATCCACCCACAATCAGATTTGCAAAGTTTCCTGCACTCTTGTAACACTATCTTTTGGATGCCTCTTCTCATTTCCTCTGTTTTCTCTGTTTGCTGTCTAATCCTGTGTCTTGTCTGGGGTAAGTACAACGATAAGATTACTGGTCCGGATTGCAAGTAGAGGAATTTATTAATTGCTTTAGAGGCCCATACTGCTGTGTCACTTTCTCAAACTGGCTACTTATTGAAGAAACAAAAACCTGAAATAATTGCAAAATAATTTTTTTTCACCCTTCTGAGGCTGTTTTCTAAACAAATAGGAATCACAAATACTCACCGATTTGCTGGGAATTAAGTGGGATATAGTACTAAGAAATACCAAGTGGGTAATAGCTAAGAGAAGGCCTTTGATCAGCTGCAGAGGCAGACTGACTGGTGTTTGAATCCTTGCTCTGACACTCGTTGCCATCCTGAGCAAGTTACTCAAAGTCTCCCAGCTTCAATTTTCTCAGCTACAAATTGGAAACATTCTCATGAAGCCGAGGCTTCATGGCTTACTGTGAAAATTCAGTGAGTGATTTGGAGTAAATGCTTCTTAAAAACGGTGATAACAGGCAACTAATAAAATCATAGTTGCTCAATAAATAATTGTTTTCATTTTTATTACCAGGAAAAACTCTATTCTAAAACTAGATTGAGAGTCTGAACACATGCCTCTAATATCCTCCACGGGGCATTTTCCTGTTTTTCTTTCATTTGCCTAACCCAGCCATCCTGGCTCCCACCTCCCTCCTTCCAATTGCTTTGGGTCCTGTGCTGCTAAGAAGCATTCATTTCCTTCCACTATTTGAATCAAACAGAGCCCAGAGCTGGATGAAGGAGATATCAAGGAGGGGAAAGAAGAGTCTCTCTTCAGTGTCAGGATCCCTCTTAGAATTAATTTCCACTCTCCAGTTCCCCAGACCGAGGACCTCTTAGTAACACCCAGTACACACATGCACACACATATCTCCATCAGGACACCTGGTGTTGAGGCCTGTCCAGAGCAAATGTTGACCATTGCAGCAGAAAGCAGGGCACATAACTGCCTCAGGCAAGTGGGCTTTTCTTCCCATAGTGACAATTAGAGGGACGCGCAGCCCTGGGTGTGCCCAGCTGCTGACACTCTCAAGATCAGGCTGGCTTGGCCTTCACTCTGAGGGCTGGAGCGGAGAGTGCTAATTCCGGCCAATAACCCCAAGGGCAGTGGGAAAGCAAGGGTGGGGGTGGGGGTGGGGGGAGCAGAACCAAGTACTGGAGAAAAGAAAGAGGTGGGGTGGGACTCTCCTTCTCCTCTTTATATTCTCTGGTCTTTGTATAAAAAACATGACTCATCAAATGGGTCCCCTAGATGAGGATTTGGATGCTCTGTGGGCAGCAGATAAGAGTGCAGCCTTCTCGCAGAAAGTAAATTCATTGAATACTCCCCACAAAGTCAATAATGCCAGGCTTATCAGCTGTCCTCATTCCTCACTCAGCCCCCTGGGGACCAGACTTGAAATAAAGGCCACAGCTCCAGGGGCTGGAGAGTGGAGGCACAGGACTGGGCTGGGAAGGGGCCTCTGCCCCCCTGGGTCATATTTTAGGCAGGTGGGGGAAATCTGCCAGGCCTGAGCTGCCCAGAGTCCTCAGCTTCCCAGGCTGACAAATCCCGAACCAAACACATACATCGAGGGGATGAGGGATGTACCCCTCAACCTCAAATTGAGCAGATGTATTCAGGAGGTTCCACTGGGGCTTCTTAGGACAATTAGAGGATGTTATTTTAAATGTAACCAATAAAAAACCTACAGAGGAAACCTTGATTTCTTGCCACACACATACTTCTGCACTACCCAAGAGCACATCTATCTTCCCTAGCTGGTGGAGATCTGGCTTCCTTACAAGTTGCCTGAACTAAGGAGAGTAAAGTCAGTTGTTAGCACAAGTTGCCCTGTCATACAACTAGAACAGTTCCTCTTTCCACTTTGGAGACCAGAGTCTCCAGAGGCAGACAGACAACAGGGAAATGAGGACCAAGTTAAGACCTAGAATTTAACATCTCTCCTGGGCACATCTCCTTTCCTAACTTCTGCTTTCCCCAGTTCCCATAGCTAAGACTTGTCTCCACATGGAGAGTGCAACTGGTCCTGGTTTCCAGCTGAAGCAACAGGTGTAGAAATGGCTCCGGCCTCTTCCCCACTTCTCTCACATTGCTGGATTGTGCTGCCTCAGGTCTAACACTGACCAGTGTGTCCTCGCTCCTTTTACCCCTTTCCAGAAATTGCTTTCAAATCTTCTCCAGAACCCAGGACCTCACGACCAACTCTCCTGCCCCAATTTATCTACACTTTTGTCTTGGCTCTCTAATTCCCTGAACCCTCTGGATAAGACCCTACATTGGTCCCATAATACTTCTTCTCTGTGGCCTGCAGCCCCATTTCCCAGACCATACCAAGTGCCCCTCAGCCTCAAACACTTCCTGTCCCTGGATGCCCTGTGTCTGTGTCTGGCAATGGCTGGGAATTCTAGTAGTGACCTTACCTGAGACACTTGGCATCTTATGTCCACCTGGGTAAGCCTCTGTCCTCTGTCCCTGCAACTGTAGGAATCCCAGGGTTTCTGGGATCAGTCTCAGTGAACCTAAATTCTCCCCAATCCCCACCTGGCCTTGGAGGTGCTTCATGAATATTTGTTGAGACAACAAATGAACCTCAGTTCTCAGCACAGTACCTGTGAGTAGTAATTTAGCCAGGAGTGTTTATTAAAGACATCATGTTCTTATTCAAATATCGTTTCTACACTTTCTCTTATCCAAACTTCACAGCAGGATATTCAGGGCCCCCTCCCACCCCAGTCTGCTCCTTGCCCACTCTTCTAGTTGTATTTCTTTAAACTATTTATCCATACACAGCCAGGTGGTCTTCTGAGACCAGATGAGACTGGGAGCTTTCAGGGTAGTATGGCCATAGACTACAGCCAGGCAGTGTTATGTAGTGTCCTATAAAGCCCATTCTGTGATTTTATTGACTTCCTTTCTTCAGAAATGCTTTCTTCCCTTTCTTCATGCAAATTTTCTGTTCATTAAGTCTTAAGATCCAGCTGCACCTCACTGTCCCTCCCCTGCCCTCCTTCCTAGAGCTTTTTCTAGCTTTGGATGCTCAGGCTGCCTTCCACAAAGTCTGGGACCTTTGGTCCCTTTTTCTAAGCTTGGTCTTTCAGACTCAATTCTGTTAAGTATTGTTTTAATCCCATGTCCTGTCTCCCTAGAAGACAAAGCATGTACCTGTGCCTTTGAGATCAGGGTCATTTGTTATCACCAGATCTCAGGAGAGGGCCCTCTACCAGGAGAACTCTTAAATATCTAATCTCACAGAAAAATTATTCCTTGGGTTTATTAGGAAAATATGTTCATAGGATTTATTGCAAAAGTAGAAATAAAAGCAAGATAATAATATTACCAATATCTATCATTATTGAACATCTACCAGAAGCTGTAGATTTCCTATATTTCTTTTCTTTTTTTTTTTTTTACATTTACTTATTTATTTATTTTGAAAGAGACAGAGAGAGAGCGCCAAGTAGGGGAGAGGGCAGAGAGAGGGGGGACAGAGGATCTGAAGTGGGCTTTGTGCTGACAGCAGAACTGTACCGAAGTCTGAACCACCCAGGTGCCCCCCTGTATTTCTTACAATAACCCTTAGAGGTTAGGTATTAACTTCAGCCCCATTAGTTGGAAAAAAATTGGAACTCAGAAGTTAAATAACTAGCCCACGATCACAAAACTAGAAAGTGGTGCTTCTGGATTTGAGTCTCAATTTGTACAACTCCTAAGCCCTTGTTGGTCTCATCAAATGCTCTCAATGTGCATTATCCAATATTGCTAGCTACTGGCTACATGATGCTATTTAATTTAATTAAAATTAAACATTCCATTTCTTGGTTATATTTGCCACATTTCAAGTGCTCAATACTCACATGTGGCTAGTGGCTACTGCACTGGACAGTGCAGACAGCGATCATTCCCAGCATCACCGGATGCTCTATTTGGACAGTACTGCTACACATGTTCTCGTCTTCCAACAGGATATGGAGGAAAGACAGCTCATGGTGAATGATAACTGGCATGACACGAGGCGAGGACAGCTTCCTAAAAGCAAAGGCTTTTCCTTGGTCTGTGAAGTCACCCTTTGGTTTTTCTGTTAAACAGGATGTGGTTGGATTAGAGGTTTGCACAGTTTAAGCTCCAAAACAAACTTGTACACCCTCCAACTATCATTCTTCTAAGAGAGCTGACAGACTATGGTGGTAATATAGGTTCAGAAAATTAGTCACCCAATTACCCTTCCTGCAATATTCATTCACTAGAAAATTTTCTCCAAATTTTTGAAACTAGAGGGAAAGATTGAATCTAGGAGTTTTAGATGAGGAAAAAAAAACTGGTGATAAATATGAAATTAATTAAACTTACAGAAGCCTAAGAATAATGATACCAGCTGCTAAAGGGCTCTTGCTGCTAAATCAAATTTGGGAATGGTCAACTATAAAGGATACAAATGAGTAATAAGTGAGAAAATAAGTTTTAAAGAGGATTACTAAATTTACAGAGCAAATCAAAGAAGAATTGGAGGAAAGGAAGGAGAAAAAGCAAAAAATCTAAAAATCTGTCTTCTAAAAACTGTGACAAGATTATTCCTTTAAATCTTTAACAAAGAATGTTATTTATATATTAATTTTTGTAAAACGTGGAAGGACATTCTCTAGGAAAATCATAGTACAAACAATGAGGTACAGTACACATCCAAAAAGAAAACCATATTAGAGACAACTATAGGATTCGGTGTTACCATGATTTAAAATTTTAGCCATTCTAACAGGTGTGCAGTGGATACCTCATTGTGGTTGTAATTTGCATTCCCCTGATGGTTAATGATGCTGAACATCTTTTTAAAAAGTTATATTAATAATCAGTATTATAGCTCTCTGTCTTTACTCCTCTATTAACAATGATAACTTTTACTCCCTTCAGAAAATGCTGGTACACTTAGCACCTTGGGTCAGCAGTTTATATGAAGGTTGGGTATGTTACATGGAGGGGAGAAGAACAGTCATAGGGAAACTTTCTTAATCAGCAAAGGTGTAAATTTAGGTTAGAAATAGAAGCAGTAGTAACTTTTAGTAAAGATGGGCATTTCCACAAGATTTCTGGAAAAGTATACATTTCGGAAGAGGAAAACGTTGAAATTCAGCAGACTTTGCATTTTTGTGTAGAAAGAAAAAGATAAGAGCCCCAGACACAAAGTGTGATGAAGCAGAGCTGGGGCACAGGCTGAAACACCTGCAAGCTCTGACCGAAGTCACTTCTCATACCAGTGACAACACAGAAGATGGTTTCTAATTATCAGCAAAGCAAGGACTGGTTTGTTAATATTTGCCTCAGTAATAGCTCATGAGGTGTTCATGGAAGAAATTATGACAAACAGAAATGGCAACATCTGCCCCAGGTTTATTGAGATGTAATTGACCTATAACACTGTTTGAGTTTAAGGTGTACAACATAATATATGATAGATGATATGTATTGTGAAATGATGACAAGTTTAGTTAACATCCATCACCTCACGTGGCTCAAGGTTTTGTTTTCTCGTGATGAGAACTTTTAACATCGGTTCTCTTAGCAACTTTCAAATATACAATATAGTATTGTTAACTGGACTCATTATGCTGTACATTATATCCCAAGAACTTATCTCATAACTAGGAGTTTGTACCTTTTGTCCACCTTCACCCAATTATCCCTGTCCCTACCCTCTTTCTCTGGCAACCACCAATCTCTTCTCTGTTTATAAGTTTTGTTTTTCTAGATTCCACATACAAACAAGATCATACAGTAGTTGTCTTTCTATGATACTTCGCTTAACATAATGCCTTCAAGGTTCACTTATGTTGCCACAAATGGCAGGATTTCCTTCTTTCTTGTGGCTAAATAATATTCCATTGTCTCTCTATATATACCACATCCTCTTATCCATTCATACCTTGATGGATACTTAGGTTGTTTCCATATCTTGGCTATTGTAAGTAAAGCTACAATGTACAGAGGATGCAGAAATCTTTTTGCCATAATGATTTCATTTCCTTCAGATAAACATCCAGAAGTGGAACTGCTGGATTGTATGGTAGCTCTATTTCTAATATTCTGAGGAAGCTTCATCCCATTTTCCTAGTGGCTGCACCAATTTACATTCCCACCAGCAGTGCGTATGTGTTCCCTTTTCTGCACATTCTCATCAGCACTTTTTGGCTCTTTTCTTTTTGGTAACAGCCATTCTAACAGATGTGAGGTTTTGATTTGCATTTTCCTGATGATTAGTGATGTTGACCACCTTTTCATGTACCTTTTGGCCACTTGAGTATCTCTTTTGGAAAAATGTCTATTCGGTTTCCTCGCCTACTTTTAACTGGATTATGCTACTTTTTGCTATTGAGTTGTAGGAGTTCCTTATGTATTTTGCCTATTAACCTCTTATCAGATATATTGTTTGCAAATATTTATTCCCACTCTATAGGTTATTTTTCATTGTAGTTTCCTTTCCTTTGTGGAGGCTTCTAACCTTGAGGTAGTCCCACTTGTTTACTTTCACTTTTGTTGCATTTGGTGCTTCTCGTGACATATCCAAAAAATCATTGACAAGAGCAATGTCAAGGAAGTTTTTTTCCCACTTTCTTCTAGGTGTTTTATGGTTTCAAGCCTCACATTTATGCAAATACATTTTGAGTTAATTTTTGTGAGTGGTGTAAGATAGAAGTCTAGTTTCATTCTTTTGCATGTGAATATCCAAAATTTCCCAGCCCCACTTATTTATTTTTATTTTTTAATTTTTTTAATGTTTATTTTTGAGAGAGGGAGACAGAGTGTGAGCAGGGAAGGGGCAGAGAGAGGCAGACACAGAATCTGAAGCAGGCTTCAGGCTCTGAGCTATCAGCACAGAGCTCCACACAGGGCTCAAACTCACGGACTGGGAGATCATGACCTGAGCAGAAGTCGGACGCTTAACTGAGTCACCCAGGCACTCCATCCAGCCCATTAAAGAGACTGTATTTCCTCTGTTCAGTATTCTTGGCTCTTTTGTCAAATATTAGTTGACTGTTTATGCAGGGGTTTATTTCTAGGCTTTCAATTCTGTTCCATTGGTCTATGTGTCTGTTTTTATGCTAGTACTGTATTGATTAGTATAGCACTATAATTTAGTGTAAAACCAGCAAGTGTAATGCCTCCAGCTTTGTTCTTCTTTCTCAGGATTGCTTTGGCTACTGCTTTTGACTGCTTGGTTAATGATGCTGAACATCTTTTTAGCGTGCGTGTCACCTGTAGGTCTTTTCCAGGGAAATGTCTATTCATGTCTTTTGCCCATTTTCTAATTGGATTTTTCTAAGCTGTTGAGGGTTCAGGTTCTTTATATATTCTAGATGCTAGTCTTTTGTCAGACATGTTGTTTGCAAATGTTTTCTCCTAGTCTGCAGCTTGACTTTCCATCCTTTTCTGGTAGGCTTTTGCAGAGCTGCAAATTTTAATTTTGATGAAGTCCACCTTATCAATTTTTCCTTTTATGAATTGTGCTTTTGGTATCAAGTCTTAAGAAAGAGCTCTGCCTAGTCCTAGGTCATTAAGATTTTATTTTTTTTCCTGAAAGTTTCGTAGTTTTACATTTTAGTACATTATACCTGAGTTCATTTTTGTATAAAGTATGAATTTCAAGTTGAGGTTATTTTTGTTATTGTTGTTGAGATGGCTATCCTTGCCTCCACTGAATTGCTTTTGCTCTTTGATCAACAATCCTGGTGAGCACATTTGTGTATCAATTTCTGGGTTCTTTATTCTCTTCAGGTGATCTATGTGTCTATCTCTTTACCAATACCACACTGTCTTGATCACTGCATTAATCAAGGGCTGCCTAATGAAGACTGGGTGGCTTAAAACAGACATTTATTTTCTCACAGTTCTGTAGGCTAGAAGTCCAAGATCAAGGTGTTGGTAGGGTTGGTTTCTTCTGCGGGCCTCTCTCCTTGACTTGTAGATGGCCACCTTCTCTCTAATCTTCACATAGTGTTCCCACTGTGCCTGTCTGTATTCCAATCTCTTCTTATGGGACTTGGTCATATTCGATTAGGGTCCACCCAAATGACTTCATTTTACCTTAATTTTAGAAATACTATACCGGTGGCAAGATGGACTATTTTGCCAGGTTGCTTATGAATGTTAGTGGCTGTAACAATATCTACTGCAAACTTCAAGAATAAACACAAATATCTCATGTGATTAAAAAGACTTTATTCATCATCCCATACCGATTATATATTACAAATTCTGATCAAAATAATAATATTAAAGGTATTTTCAGTAGTACCACAAACTACCTGTACCTGAAGATAAAACCAAATAGTAAACTGGTAAGCATACACTGAAATTTACCCATGTTTAAAATATCACTTTGTTTAAAAAATTCACAATCATGTTTTTCTGGTTATAAAGTGGAACGGACACACAAATAGCTACATACGATTTTCATTTAACAAACACATGAACTATTCCCCATGCTCTCAATGAGTCATCAAAAGACGACAAAATCTTGTAATTCTTCTTAATGGTGCGGGAGACAGTACATTGTTTTATGTAACAAAATACAGTACTTCTAATTCTCCTCATGCTCCCTTTCAAACCCACTGTGAGAGCTGCTTGTAAGTATACAACAGCTCGGTTGGCTAATGGGTTTCCACATAATCTCTACATTGGGTTGGGTTGGGGGAGGCCAAGGGGGGGGGGTATCCTAACCTAGAAGTTCTGTAAATACAGAAGCAGAGATTTGTCATTAGGAAAATGTAGACTTGCCTACTTTAGTACTGGTCCTGTGAAGAGGTATCACTATTGAACTGGCCTGTATGACTTATAAACTATCATTAGATTTTAGCCTGTGCAGAGAAGCTTACAAAAGCATCACATACCCTGTTGATTCTTGCCTGGGACAGAAATACAAATTTGATGGAAAAAGGTGGAAATGAGTATTTTTCATCTCTCCTTTATTAAAACACCGATAGAGACATTCATCAGCACTGATAGTTATATGAAACTAAGTATTCCAAATTCTTTCCCTCTGTAAATCATGACTTACATCTGATTTTGGCTGGGTAGAGATTTACTAACAAGGAGATGAGAATTTATCTCTAGAATATACTAGAATATTAAAGAAGAAGCCCGGGGCAGAGCAAGTACCAAACGTACAGAGGTAGAGAGAGTAAATTGCTTGGGACGAAGGAACTAGATAACAGAAGGGATCATATAAGGAGTCTTTAGGAGACAACAGTTTGAGCAATAAAATGAAAATACAAGTTCTATTTAGAGGAGACAACTCGGTAATGTCTCTGAATTCATGAACCATATAATTTGTCCTTTAATGCCTTGATACAATGAAACAATTTTTTTTCCTAAGCAAATTCAGTCACCCAACCTCCTGAGTAAGGTTCATGTTCTGAACCATAGTTACTTCAATCCCATTTGAAAAATAATTAGAAAGGAGACTTGGAAGTAGGAAATTGAACATCTCCTGAGTAATACTAGGCCCAGTGCTAAGCACTTTATTTCATTTTATCCTAAGTGAAAATCCTAAGAAATACACCTCATCTCCCCAGTTCACTTTGTGGAAAATGAGGCTGAGAGGTTCTCTGCCAGAAATCCCACATGATGAAGCTAGGATTCAAACTTGGGCCTAATTCAGAAGTTTGTGGTCTTTTTAAACCAACATGCTGACTCCCCTAAGTGAAATGTTAGAGGTGTCCTAGCCCAGGTCTTAATGACAGAGGAAGAAGAGGAGGAAAGAGAAACCCCTGCTGGGACATTTTTTCAAAGATATCCTTTTGTCTGGTCAGGAAGTGGAGTTTTCCCATGATAATTAAGTATCAGGAGTTGGGAATGTGGCACTTTCTCTGACTAGATTTTGAGGGAACATTTCCCATGGCGATTTATAATACTGAGGATGAAAGAATCGTTCATTTTCCAGGAGGTGAAATTTGGGGGAGACTTTCTTAGGCTTGTGATACTGGGTGAGGTGTTAGGCTGGAGTGTGGAAATTCGTTCCAAGTGTGCTTCTCAGATGCAGCTCTGGTCCCCAATCTACAAACCCCCACTTTTCTATGGAACACCCTGCTGTCCCATGTGCCATCAGAAGCTTTGCAGCCATGGTAAGACTGGATACAATGGTTTGGGGTCACAAAGAAGGAGAGGAATGAGCACAGTCGAATTATTCTCAACTACTTGTATCCATAAGAGGGTATCAATAAGGGAAGGAGGAAGGACTCTTGGGAAGTGGGTGCTTAGCAGATTGGTGTTGTTTCCTGGGGAGGTGGATGGGGTGAAGCAGCAATGGGATGCATCTTGAACTTAAGAGAATCAGGTACTCCTGGATGTTAAGAATATCAGGACCAAAGGCTGATGTCTCCAAACATGAACTATTTTACCTTTTGGAGATATGGCATTTTGCAGATAAAGGTATGAAAGCAGTGTAAGTATTTTGGACAAGAAAGAAACACTCCTTCTTGATCTCTTTGTCACTTCGGGTTCTCAATCTGGGCAGAAAGATACTAAGCGAGGAATGGCAGAAACACCCTGAAACTGAGTCCCTAGGCACAGGATGACTTCTCTGCCAAATATCTCAATCAGAGTTAAGATGCTGTGCCATGATGCACTGAAACAGGGACAGGGCCCAAAGTCATGGCACTCCTGAGTTTTAGCCTCTGTTGTTTATCAAATCACTCCTATAGCTTACTGATTTAGCTATAAAATAAGGAGAAAATGAATGTGACCCTCTAGTCTTTAAGACTCAAGAGCAAGATGATTTTCCCTCAAGAGTTAACTTGTTTGGGGAGGATGGTAGACATTCTGCCAGCTAGTGGTCATATTTCAGGGTTTGTAGCTAGGGAATCAAAGAAACCGGCCATCCCACTGCCCAGCTTCTTAGGGATGCCTGATTTTGAGAACTGCAGTTTTATTCCAGGGGCCAGGTTATCAGTAGCTGCAGCAGAGGGGAGAAGGCCAAGTACTCCTTGCCTTGAGAAGGAAGAGTGGCCACCTGTTGTCAAGTGGGAGGTTATCAATCTTGCCTCTCAGGATCTCTCTGGAGACATCCATGGGTGCCTAACCTCCAAGTTACTATAAGAGGTTTTCTCCTGGTAAGCCAAAGTGAACCTCAAAGTGGTCATATTAGGAGAACTATTGTTGGAATACTAAGGTGAAGGAAAAAAAGTGATTTGATGAGGTGTGATGGTAGATTCACCCAAACCAAGGTCTCTGGACACTCAGCACAGTTAAGAACTGTCAAGAAACACAGGATGAAGTATGGCTGAATCTGTATCAGAAGCAAGCCTGGCGTTCAGAGTATGGGGAAAAGCTCTCATTCCCTCAAACTAGGGTAGGACCCAAGAGCTGAAGCCTGTGAAACCAGAAGGTAGCCAAGAAAGGTACGTTAGCTGCCAGTGACCTATGAAGGAAAGGATATAGAACCTCTGTCAATGAGGCCAAGACATCTTAGATTTTGGATACTTTAAGACCATGGACTCCAGGGACAGATAAAAGAAAAATAACCTAAATAGGAGTGGGTAAGAGCCCTTGGCAAACAGTGGAAGCCCCAATTTGAAATGGGCAGAAATGAGTATGAACTTTTGTATGCACTTCTAGATGCTAAGCACAAGCAAATGGTCCTCACTAAGCAGGGTGGATTCTGGCCAGGAACGTTATTATTATTATCTGATATTTTTTCAACCATGAAAAATTAAATTAGGTTCAGCTATTTAGAATTTGGGTATGATTTCTATGGACTGGTTTTCTAGCAAAGGGAAAGTTGATTACAATGGCCTGTCATCTGGGGACAAGTTTACTGGTAATCTATACGTGTCCCTGAAAACCTAATGATGTTAGTTATGAAAAGATCCAATGATGATGCATGGAAATCTCATCCCAAGAGAGGAAGGTCAGTGGTTACCATTTATTTAAAAAAGGTTTTGATGTTTTGAAAGTATAGAGTGGGGTGGTTGCTGGTCACTTTTCCCAACTTTGTTTTAGGAAAACTCAGTCAAGCCCATTCCCTCAGACCTCTGGTTTCCATTTCTGACACTCCTATTATTCTCTGGTTTTAGAGGAAAATCTGTGATCTTGCCCAGAAAGTTGTCCTAAGCAGCCTAGACAAAATGTAAGACTCAGCTGCCTTCTTGGACAAAGAAAAAGCGAGCAGTGCTTATTGTGACTTTACCTCTCACTTGGAATATGTAATTAAAGTGACCCATGAAGAGATGAGGGAGACTGAGTCATCCTAGCCCACTCTGAAACATGTCCTGAGGGCGCAAAAGGAACCTGAAGGGTCTCAGAATGGGTGGTACTTGATAAAGCAGGGAAGTCTGCGTTCTTGTCCCATCAATAAGCAACAGATAGAACACTGAGATAGAATTAGAATGGACACAGACTTTACAGACACTATGATGTGGGGGTGGGGCAGGGGAGAAAGCATTTCTCAGGTTTGCCATTTATCTTCCTTTTGGAGATGTGAGAGAGTACTGGAAGAGGAAAAGGAACAGGTAGGTTTACATATCATTTAAATTTGTTTATAGGCCATGAATGAAAGATATGGAACTGTAACTGATCAATGAGTACAATGAAGAGTACAATTAGAAAAATTAGAGGTATTTCTATTAATATTTTAGTGTTAACATTAAAATTGGGAGTACAAGGATTCTAAGTTCAGAAAATATTAAAGTCCATGAATAGCTCATATTTCCACCTAACAGATGGTTAGGAAAGAAATAAGGAAAGTAAGTTTCATGAAATGACAACCCTTTCAAAATCCTGTCTGGTAGCATGATCTCACTTGAATGATTTGTTAACAAGTGCTATAGAGGTCAGTGAAAATATTCTCACAATGGCTGGAAATTTAAGCTTCACACAAGCATAAGCTTTCTTTTCATTTCAAACATAAAAATAGAAAATGTATGGAAATTTGCATATCTTTGACAAAGTTAAAAAGAAGCTCTTGTTCTCTTATAGAATGATGCCCTGTGCTCTAGATGAACTCCATATCAGGTTGCTTGTAAAATGAATCTGCTAGCATCTTTTCTTGAGGCCATCTAAAGTGTGATCACTTAAATATTAACTCAGACTCTACAACCTTAAAAGCAGCACTAACATACAAGCTTCACTGCTGATAACAGCAACGGGCTATTCTTTTCTACGAGTATATCCCTCCTTAGCTTTGCCCGATAAACCTGTGTTCCAGTCCAGGCATTATCTAAAATCTTTAAAGAACATCATATTCTGTATGAGCTCTTCAAAGGGTGAGGGTGTTTCCCTCCAAGGAAAATTGAGGTGCTTACCAAAGGGAAGGGAAAGAGAGACAGGCACGTGCCTCACTCACTTCTGCTCCTCCACTGTAACCTAGCACTGCACTTGGCACATGGGGGCTCCTTAACAAATGTAAAATGAGAGGATTAAATCAGATGGCTCAGAGGTTAAGACTCTCTGCGTCTTCAAACTTGACATATATCTTTGGCTCCTACTTACGTTTGACACATAGAGATGTATCTTCTTAAACAGTTATCCACCTTTGTTTCAGACGAGGAATTCTACCATTTCAAGTTACTGTCTCAGTATAACTGGATAACCTCATCCCACTCAGAAATAGGCCAGACTCCATTGGGCCGTACATTGGGGGGAGAGCGCTTCCAGTCCCATGTCTTCACGGGAATCTTCCAGGTCTTACCATAGTTGGCTTCAATGTAGTCAATGGTTTCACAGGGCACATGAATCTTCATGTCTACAAACTCAGTCCAGCACAGTGTAAACTTGGGAAATAGGTACCTGCAGCAAAACAGAGGCAATGTAGAGAGGGGTTAGGCTCAAGAGTAAAAGTTTACCTCAGGAACCCAGTTGCTAGTGAACTTTGGGCTGAAGGAAAGGCCTCTCCCACTCAATAGCTTTGGGGACAGACATGGTGGGTATTTTGTTGTTTCTGACTGTCCAGCATCCCCTTCCTCTTCTATTTTTTTTTTTTAAGTTTATTTATTTAGAGAGAGAGAGAGGGAGAGAGAGCACCTGTGCATGGGCAGGGGAAGGGCAGAGAGAGAGAGAGAACCCAAGCAGGCTTTATACTGTCAGCACAGAGTCAGATGAGGGGCTGGAACTCACGAATCGACTCGTGAAATCATGACCTGAGCCGATATTGAGTCAGATGCTTAACCGACTGAGCCACCCAGGCGCCCTTCCCATTCCTCTTCTAATGTTGACAGCACCTCCATTTGCCTCTCCTTATTCTCTATGGTTTAGGAGGGACTAACCCAACCCCCAGGCCCCTGAGGTACAAAGACCCAGGCGTAACCAGTACATTATAGTGACTGGATCAGGGATGGGAATATACACAAATTAGGCAAATAAAAGTCAACTCTGGGATTTCCGTTGGGACTACTGGGGGAAAGAGGCATTCTTTTTTGCTGAGGTTTCTAAGCTGGTGAGATGGAAGCTGAGCATCTTTGTTATCTATTAGCAGAAAGAGCCTGTCTGAGAATGAAGTCAAAGCAAAAAGCTGCCAAAAAGTGGAGGAAAAATGATAGAGCTCAGAAAACCCCAGGGAAGGACTTGGATTTAGCTGTGGCCATTCCTTAAACATTTATTCCTAAATAAATCCATGAATATATAGATATTCTTTGTTTCCTCAAAGTTTTATTTAAATTCTAGTTAACTATTCCTTTTTTTTTACAACATTTCTAATACTTGACTTCTTCATTTTTTCTTAAAGTTTATTTATTTATTTGAGAGAAAGAGTGTATATCAGTGGGGAGGGGCAGAGAGAGGGAGAGAGAGAATCCCAAGTAGGCTCTGTGCTGTCAGAGCAGAGGCCGAGAAGGGGCTTGATCCCACAAACTGTGCGATCATGACCTGAGCTGAAATCAAGAGTTGGACACTTAACCGACTGAGCCACCAGGCACCCCAATACTTGCAATTCTTCATACATGGAGGGGAGGCATGTACAGAAGTGAGAATGGAAACAAAACCTTTCTAGTCAGCCAGACAACCTGAATCAAGCCACACTTAAGACAGCTTTCTGAGTAAAAGCTTCACGCACCAGCCCCCTCCTCAAACGCAGGAATCGAGGTCTAATGCTTGGCTGTCTGCACTTCAACAATATCTCTCTTAACGACAGCTATACAGACCCATTCTTCCTGCCCTGCTTTTATTTTACCACTTGCCCCCCTCCTTTTTTTTTTAAATCTCTGTTCTCAGCCACAAACTTACTTTCTTATTTTTAATAGTTCACACATCATTAAATCCCCATCCAATTCAAACTACTACTGAAAGAAGCTGACTACACAACACTAAAATAAGCAACACATGTGTGAGGTGAATCTTCTTTTCTCTTAGAGCCTGGATTTCCCGAGGATATACAGCAAGCATGACTCCAAGATGCATTCCCAGGCTTCTGTCCCTTAAACCTATCTGTAGTTTCTGCCTTTCTTTCATCTCAAATGCTAAAGAACATCTCGACACCAGCCCAGGCAATGTTACTTATAATGAATCTTACTCTGTCTATAGCAGAACTATTTTAACTAGCAGGTAAGTTTGAGAAATCAAACCAAAACATGTTTCTTAAATGAACTCTGGATCAGTAAATTAAATTCAATATATTACAAAGGAAAGCTAAAATGAGCAGGTTCATTAGGTTTAAGTTTATATTACAGCCCTATATTCTGTGTTGATGTTTTCTGAGGAATGTTTCTTCTCTTCACAACATGAAAAGAACTTTCAGTAATGAGATCTGAAGTGGCAATCGCAGAGATCACAGAAATTTAAAATATCAGAGGATTAAAGAAAAAAGGAACAGGAAAAAAGCCAGATGTCAAAGCATAATCATTTTGTAGAAATGGGATCTAGCTGGGATGTTCTCCAAGGAAAGGTCAGTTCTCACGTATTCTGCGGTTAAATATCATGTTTTACCACCAGATGAACGTAAAGCCATACATGAAAAGGAGAGGCTGAACAAATTCTAAAGAAAGCAACAAGTTCCTTCTACCCAAACCAATGGGTGCTGGCAGTTAATAGACAATCCCAGCTGGCTTCTGTGAAAAAACGGCCACAGAAAATCTCAGAGCTGAGGAAGAAATAAGATACAGCATAGCTCTACCATCTGCTGGTCCCAATTTTATTCTGCACACTCATATTCATGGAAATGCTTATTTTGTCATCAGACACAGCCATCCATCACTGGCCTCCACCCTCCCCTATCAGATTCTGGTCACCAGAATGTCCACCTGTCCTCTCCTATCAAGTTGACACACTGAAGTTGAAATGAGGCAGAAATTACGGTCTATTTTGTAACCTAGTCCAGGAAATTCCTCTCGTAAATATTAGCCTCTACAGTCTATCAAAGAAATGAACATAAGAAAAATCACAGGTCTGGGATGAGAATACCACAAATTTTACAACAGCAATATTTTAAACAATGAAATGTTCGAATGAACAAAACCAAAACATTAAAACTACATATGCAATGTTAAAAGTAATTCAAAGACAATTTAACTGAAACGTTCATTTTTGTTCCTGAATGGAAATACCCCTAAATCTTTGTGGTTTTCTTTTCACTTAAATAATTTTCAATTCGATCAGCAAAAAGAAAATTCCAGCTTCCTAGGAGAAGAGGAAAGGTAAACAAACCATAAAATGTGAAAACAGATTGTGAAATGGGATTGCGGAGAGGAAGAGGGGGGTGGGTGACAGAGAACAGCACATGCCATGTGCTCTGTCCAGGTTACCAGTAAACACTACGACTGGACCACACCATGGGTCTGCGACCTTACCTTAGCTTTGAAAGCTAAGATTCTGTTTGGCTAAGCAGTTTGTACTTGAAAGCTCTGAGACAGGATCTAAAATGGGAACAGATTTCAATTGGAACCTAGTAAGTTCAAGGGATCTTTTCACATAAACAAAAATCCTTCCATTCACATTTCTATTTCATGCCACGTTCATTTTATCTTTGCATAAAATAGTAATTAGAATTAAGAGTTAGTTGGGAGTTAAAAAAAAAAAAAGACAGAGAGAGAGAGTTAGTTGGAGTAGACCGTTTCCATTTTTTTCTCCTCACAGACATCCTTATAATCTGTAAAACCACTTACTGGTGGTGGGATAAAGTAATCTCACCAGTTTAATTGTACAACCTATAGACATTATTGCTAAGTGAAAAACATTGCTGTTATTATTCCTAGGTAGCTAGGCTAAGTGAGACAGAGACACCATCAATTGTAACTGAATCTGACCTTTTTAAACATAATTTGCATTAGACTCTTAAGTTAAAACAGCAGAGCCATGGTCTTAAACAAGAATTTCCTGTAAAACACCACAAATGGTTTATTCTCATTATCAGTTTGGTCTCTTCTTTAATTCTTAATTTCTTTTTCTTGTGTTATTACAATGCCTAAGCCCTCTAGCATTTGGCTTAATGGAAGCAAGGATAGCACATAGTTTTTGTTTGTTTCTGATTTTAATAGAAAAGCTTCTAAAAAGTTTACCATCAAATATGATTGCTCACTCTAGGTTTTTGGTATATTCCCTTTATCTGGTTAAGGAAATTCCAGATCCCTTTTATTTCAAACTTGCTAAAAGATCTTTCCCCTCCCTTCTGGTTAATTATGAAATTTATCAAAAGTTTTTAATGTCATCTATTGAAACAATCATCAAAGGTTTTTCTCCTTTAATCTTTTAATCCTTTAATGTTGAGAATTACACAAATATATAGATACTATAAAATTTGATTTGTTGTATTTCATTTAAGATATTTTCATCTGTTCGACAATATTGTAATTTCCCTTTAAAAATTTTGTTGGCATTGTCCAAGTCTAATTTTGCTATCAATCTCAGACAATGAGTTGCTTAAAGCATATTTTTCATATTTTTCCTTTTTAAATTTTCTGAAATAGGAGATATAATATAGGGAATAATCTACTTTGTGAAGGCATGGTAAAACTTTCCTGTAAACTTTCTTGGCCTTTCATTTGGGACAAGAGGGGGAAAGGAGAATTTTTCTTTTTCTTTTTTTAAATGTTTATTTATTTTTGAGAGAGAAGAGAGACAGAACGTGAGCAGGGGAGGGGTAGAGAGAGAAGAAGACACAGAATCTGAAGCAGGCTCCAGGCTCTGAGCTGTCAGCACAGAGCCTGATGCGGGGCTCGAACCCATGAACCGTGAGATCATGACCTGAGACAAAGCTGGACGCCTAGCCGACTGAGCCACCTGGGCACCCTGGAAAGAAGAATTTCTGATTATTAATTCAATTTCTTTCATGAGTATAAGTTTCCTAGATCTTCTTGAGTTTTGACATTTATTTTTGCCCAGAAAATCTTATCATTTTCGTATTACACCTTATTATCAAATTTAATGATTTAACGTCCCTAACATTTTCCTTTGGAGTCAGTGTAACATAGTTAAGAGCATAAACTCTAAAGCTCTTGGGTTAGAGTAGTCAATATTTAATTTTACTCTTTTTTAAAAAATTTTTAAATGTTTATTTTTGAGAGAGAGAGACAAAGCGTGAGCAGGGGAGAGACACAGAGAGACAAAGAATCTGAAGCCAGCTCGAGGCTCTGAGCTGTCAGCACAGAGCCCGACAATGGGACTTGAACCCATGAACTGTGAGATCACAACCTGAGCCAAAGTCAGATGCTTAACAGACTGAGCCATCCAAGCGCCCTTTTTCTTTTTTCTTGATCAATCTTGTTAGATGTCTAGTTTAATTTGCTAGTTTTTATTTTTTTTTAAGAACGAGCATTTGGATTTGTTGATCTTTGATACTGTTTTCTATTTCATTATTATTTTTTTTTCTCTTGGCTTTCTTCCTTCACTGTGCTTAGGCTGACAGCATTATTCTTTTACTTTCTTCAATTAAATGCTTAATTTGCTTTTTAAATAATTTTTTTAATGTTTGTTTACATCTGAGAGAAAGAGAGACAGAATGTGAGCAGGGGAGCAGCAGAGAGAGAGGGAGACACAGAACCAGGCTGTAAGTTGTCAGCACAGAGCTTGACACAGGGCTTGAACCCACGAGCCCTGAAATCATGACCTGAGCTGAAGTTGGACCCTTAACCGACTGAGCCACCCAGGTGCCCCTTAATTTGCTTTTTTAATCTATTTTTTAATATTTAAATGTTTTTAAGGCTACAGGTTTACCGCTATCCTTTTAACTGCATCCTACAAGTTTTGATATGTATAGTACATTATCTTTGAGTCCTAAACATTTTATAATTGCCACTATTATTTCTTTTTTTTTTTTGGCTTTTATTTTTTATTTTCTTTCCACACAAGACCCAGTGTTCATCCCAACAGGTGCCCTCCTCAATGCCCATCACCCACTTTCCCCTCTCCCCCAACCCCCATCAACCCTCCATTTTAAACTCATTAGTTATTAATGAGGGCATTTTAAAGTTTCCATATATCTTAAAGAGGTCTTTAATTGTTTATTTATAATTCCATTGTGGTCAAACAATGCCACCTATTGAAATAAACATGTATATTTTCTCCCTTTAACCTGTTAACAGAATTTCTCTCTCTCTTTCTCTCTCTCTCTCTCTCTCTCTCACACACACACACACACACACACACACACACACACACACACAGAGGAAGATTTTTATTAATGATGTGAAATTTATTAAGATTGTCTTTATGATATAGTACATGACCAACTTTTGTAAATGTCCCATTTATAGCCGAGAAGAAAGTATATCCACCATTTGTTGGGTAAAGACTTTTACATATATATATATATACACACATATATATATGTAAATATATATTTACATATATATTTACATATATATTTACATATATATTTACATATATATATGATAAATCAAGCTTGATTTTGCTCATATTTTCAATAGTTTTATTAATTCCTTTTTTGCTTGAATCAGCAGTTTTTAAAATAAAAGTATTTCGGAATCTCCCACCATAATTGTGGACATGTCAATATTCATTAGAATTTCATCGGCTTTTGATTTATATACTTAAAGACCACATTATTAAAGTCCTCTAACACTTCTTGGTGCACCATCTCTCTGTAAAATTGTGTTGTGGGCCTTTTAATTTAGCACCAGTTTCCTTTGGTTAATAGTATTGGGGAATATCTTTTTTCTATCTCTATAATTTTTTCAACCTTTCTGTATGATTTTGCTTTAGGTATGCCTTTTACTAAGCATTATATAGGTATGTTTTGTTTTTTTTTTCTATCGCATTTTAATCTTTATATGAATTAGCTTAATCTGCTATTATTTCCTGTGGTTAATTATATATTTGGACATTTTTTGAATTCTAGAGCCAGGCTGCCTGGGCTCAAATCCTGGCTCTGTCTCTTATCAGTTGTAATACCTTGGTCAATTTCTTTGTACCTTAACTTCCTCATTTATAAAATGTGGGTACTAACAGTACCTAACAGAGATGTCAGCATACAATGAATAAATAAATGTAAAGTACTCACTTAGAACAGTATCTAGCACATACACAGTAAGGGCTATTATAATGTTATTATGATTATCTTCACGTTTTCAGCTTACCATACCTTTTCTTTGACCCACCTTTCCTAATTTCCTTTAATTGATAAATGTTTATAAATTCCCTTTTGTTCTGTTTATTTGGAAGTTTTTTTAAAATATTTTTAAAAGTAATCTCTACACCCAATGTGGGGCTCAAACTTACAACCCCAAGATCGAGAGTCCCATACTCTACCAACTGAGCCAGCCAGATGCCCCTATCTGGAAGTTTTAAATACTATTTCTAACTAGCAGTAGATACTGTTTGTAATAGTTACTGTTTACTTTTAACATATATACGCCACTATAAGATTTGCTAATAAAAACAGATTGCATGCAGAATCTCTACCCTTTTCTTACACACAGAACTTAAATATACTTTACTCCTTGAACACTGACAAATCAACTCCTCCTCAACTTATCATCAACAGTTTTCCTTTCTGAGGGTTGATGGGGAGTGGGAGGGAGGGGAGGGTGGGTGACGGGTATTGAAGAGGGCATCTTTTGGGATGAGCACTGGGGTGTTGTATGGAAACCAATTTGACAATAAACTTCACAATTCACAAAAATAAACTCAAAATGGATAAAGGACCTGAATGTGAGACAGGAAACCATCACAACCTTAGAGGAGAAAGCAGGAAAAGACCTCTCTGACCTCAGCCGTAGCAATCTGTTACTCGACACATCCCCAAAGGCAAGGGAATTAAAAGCAAAAGTGAATTACTGGGACCTTATGAAGATAAAAAGCTTCTGCACAGCAAAGGAAACAACCAACAAAACTAAAAGGCAACCAACGGAATGGGAAAAGATATTTGCAAATGACATATCAGACAAAGGGCTAGTATCCAAAATCTATAAAGAGCTCACCAAACTCCACACCCGAGAAACAAATAACCCAGTGAAGAAATGGGCAGAAAACATGAATAGACACTTCTCTAAAGAAGACATCCGGATGGCCAACAGGCACATGAAAAGATGTTCAGCGTCGCTCCTTATCAGGGAAATACAAATCAAAACCACACTCAGGTATCACCTCACGCCAGTCAGAGTGGCCAAAATGAACAAATCAGGAGACTATAGGTGCTGGAGAGGATGTGGAGAAACGGGAACCCTCTTGCACCGTTGGTGGGAATGCAAATTGGTGCAGCCGCTCTGGAAAGCAGTGTGGAGGTTCCTCAGATAATTAAAAATAGACCTACCCTATGACCCAGCAATAGCACTGCTAGGAATTTCTCCAAGGGATACAGGAGTACTGATGCATAGGGGCACCTGTACCCCAGTGTTTATAGCAGCACTCTCAACACTAGCCAAATTATGGAAAGAGCCTAAATGTCCATCAACTGATGAATGGATAAAGAAATTGTGGTTCATCTACACAATGGAATACTACGTGGCAATGAGAAAAAATGAAATATGGCCTTTTGTAGCAACGTGCATGGAACTAGAGAGTGTGATGCTAAGTGAAATAAGCCATACAGAGAAAGACAGATACCATATGGTTTCACTCTTATGTGGATCCTGAGAAACTTAACAGAAATCCATGGGGGAGGGGAAGGAAAAAAAAACAAAAAGAGGTTAGAGTGGGAGAGAGCCAAAGCGTCAGAGACTGTTAAAAACTGAGAACAAACTGAGGGTTGATGGGGGGTGGGAGGGAGGGGAGGGTGGGTGATGGGTATTGAGGAGGGCACCTTTTGGGATGAGCACTGGGTGTTGTATGGAAACCAATTTGATGATAAATTTCATATATTAAAAAAAAAAAAAGAAAAAAATAAAAAACAAAAAAAAGTTTTCCTTTTTTTTTTTTAATGTTTATTTATTTATTTTTGAGACAGAGACAGAGCAAGAGAGCACAAGCATGGGAGGGGCAGAGAGAGAGGAAGAGAAAATCCCAAGCAGGCTCCATGCTGCCCGCGCTGAGGCTGAAGCAGGGCTTGATCTCATGAACTCGTAACATTATGATCTGAGCTGAAATCAAGAGTCGGTTGCTCAACTGACTATGCCACTCAGGTGCCCCAACAGTTCTCCTTTTTTGACTTTTCTTTTTAACACATTGTCATTTTATTTTTTACAGGCAATGGCTCATAAATTTACTGACATATTTTACCCATTTCTGTGTTCACCATTATTTCATATATATTATGTCTTCCTTCTGGGTCCTTTAATAGATCTTTAAGCATGGGTCTCTGAGACATAAACTTTCTTAGTCTTTTTATATGTGTAAATGTCTTTATTTTGACTTCCCTCTTGAATGTTAGTTTTTTTTTTAAATTTTTTTTAATGTTTATTTATTTTTGAGACAGAGAGAGACAGAGCATGAATGGGGCAGGGGCAGAGAGAGAGGGAGACACAGGATCGGAAGCAGGCTCCAGGCTCTGAGCCATCAGCCCAGAGCCCGATGCGGGGCTCGAACTCACAAACCGTGAGATTGTGACCTGAACTGAAGTCGGACGCTCAACCGACTGAGCCACCCAGGCGCCCCTTGAATGTTAGTTTTAACTACATATAACTTTCTTAGTTATTTCTCCTCAGCTTTTGAAAGATGCTATAACCTCCATTATCTTCTGCCCTCTACTGTTTCAGAGGTATATTTGCTGTTCCTTTGTAAGCAATCTATTTTGTCTGGTAGCCTGCAAATTTTTTTGTTTTTGACATTACAGTTTCCTTAAGAAGTATCTAGATGTAGGTTTATTATTTATCCCACCTGTCTGTCTTTAATTTGGGAATTTTGTTTAAATACTGCTTTTCATCACTTATTCAATTCTGTTTCAGTTCCACTAGGTCTTTTATTTTTTTATTTATTTTTATTTTCATTCTTTTTTTTTTTTTATATTTGAGTACAGGTGACACACTATGTTACATAAGTTTCAGGTGTACAACATAGTGATCTGACAAGTTTATACATCATGCTATATTCATCCTAAGTGTAGTTGCCGTCTATCACCATACACTGCTACTACATTGTCAATGACTATATTCTTTATACTGTGCCTTTTATTCCCATGACTTATTTATTCCATTACTGGAAGCTTATATCTCCCATTGTCCTTCACTCATTTTACCGAACTCCCTACCCCCTCCTCTCTGGCAACCATCAGTTTGTTCCCTATATTTATGGGTCTGATTCTGCTTTCTGCTTGTTCATTCATTTGGTTTTGATTGTTTTAGATTCCATTTATTCATGAAATCATATGGTATTTGTCTTTCTCAGTCTGACTTATTTCACTTAGTAGAATACTCTCTAGGTCCATCTATGTTTTTTTCAAATGGCATGATTTCATCCTTTTTTATGGCTGTGTAATATTCCTGTGTGTGTATATGTGTGTGTGTGTGTGTACACATTACATCTTCCTTATGCACTTGTTTATTGATGGACACACTTGGGTTGTTTCCATATCTTGGCTATTGTAATTGGTTTTTTTTTTTAATGTTTATTCATTTTTGAGAGAGAGGGAGAGAGAGAGAGACAAACAGAACGTGAGTCGGGGAGGGGCAGAGAAACAGGGAGACAGAGAATTCGAAGCAGGCTCCAAGCTCTGAGCTGTCAGCACTGAGCCCGATGTGGGGCTCGAACTCACGGACTGTGAGACCATGACCTGAGCTGAAGTCAGATGCCCAACAGACTGAGCCACCCAGACACCCCTTGGCTATTGTAAATAATGTTGTAATAAACAGGGGTGCAAAAATATCTTTTCAAATTAGTGTTTTTGTTTTCTTTGGGTAAGTACCCAATAGTGGAATTATTGGATTATATGATATTTTGATTTTTAACTTTTTAAGGAACCTCCATACTGCTTTCAACGGTGGCTATACCAATTTACATTCCCACCAACAGTGTAGGAGGGTTCTTTCTTCCCCCACATCCTTGCCAACACTTGTTATTTCTTGTGTTTTTTTATTTTAGCCATTCTGACAGGTTTAAGGTGATAGCTCATTGTGGTTTTGATTTGCATTTCTCTGATGATGAGTGATGTTGATGTCTTTAATTTTTTTTTTTTAGTGTCTATTTACTTATTTCGGGAGAGAGAGAGCAAGTCAGCAAAGGAGGGGCAGAGAGAGAAGGAGAGAGAGAATCCCAAGCAGGCTCCATACTGTCAACACAGAGCCTGATGTGGGGCTCGATCCCAGGAACTGCAAGATCATGACCTGAATTGAGATTGCTTAACTGACTGAGTCACTCAGATGCCCCCAGCGATGTCTTGTAGACATATTCATCAGTGATTTGTGTTTGGACCAAAGGGAATGTGGCAAAGTGAGGAATTACTGTGCCACATTAAGTTATCACCACCAATTTTGCCCAATTTTCTAAGAAATACACTCTATTCTTGAAAACCAAGGTTACAGGGCGCCTGGGTGGCTCAGTCTTTAAGCGTCTGACTTCGGCTCAGGTCATGATCTCACTGTTTTTGAGTTCAAGTCCCATATCGGGTGAGGTCAAGCCCCAATCAGGAGAGCTCCAGCCCCGCTTCGGGTAAAACGTGAGCCCTGGTTCGGGTGAGCCCAGCTTCTCTCTCTCTCTCTCTATGCCCCTTGTGAGATTCTCTCTCTCTCTCTCTCTCTCTCTCTCTCTCTCTCTCCGCCTCGTAGTCACTTGTGCCCTCTCGAAAGAAAGAAAGAAAGAAAGAAAGAAAGAAAGAAAGAAAGAAACAAGGAAAGAAAGAGAAAGAGAAAGAAAAGAAAAAAGAAGGAAAGAAAGAAAGAAGCCAAGGTTACAGTATGGTTACTAGCATTTTTTAAAACTATCTCTTCCACTAAACTTCTCACAATCCCACTATAGATAATACAGAAGTAAAAAGGGTAATAGTGGAATGGTAATATACTTTTCAGAGCCTAAACGAGAATATAATCTCTGAGGTCTTTATTGATCCAACACTCCACTGCTATCCCAAACTTCTAACATATAATCAATATATGCAGCATACACATGTTGTATAAAATAAAATTCTACCCACTGAACCTCATTTTCCCACTGACTTCCAGTATAAATTGAGTGATTTCACCTATCCTACCAACTATTAAACTCTGCTATGCAATCTCCAGAGGACATAACTAGTGATTATCTGTACTACAGGAGAAACAAGAACAAATTTATATCATCAGTGAGTAGACAAATTAAAGCTTATATGGGTAGTTGTTATCATTTAACACCTGAATGCACCTGCATAATGACTATATCAAAAACCATCCGTGTAAAGCATGCACAGAACTTTTCTTTAATGCCAGAAACAGAGCCTCAGGACACGTTTATTTCTACTGCATAACTTCCCAAAATTTGATCTATAGCTCATCAACAACCAATTAGATTCAGCTGTGCTTGCTTTCTCTCAATTTTAATAGTATTTCTCTTTGGATAGAACAGGTAATTTTAAAAAAGAGATTACACTGTAATTTCAACTTTTATACTAAATAAAAAAGTCTTCTTTTATTTTGAACTCAGATTACCTAGTCTGTCCAATCAGGTGCAAAAAGCTCAGAGTTTATCATGGCAATTGGGCCTGCCTTGATCAAATTCATCGCTTCTGGTCCCAGTTCTCTATTTCAACATTTGTAATCTTGAGCTCTTTTCTCTTCACATCAGTTTTCTAAGTTGTCATTTTTCTTTTAACCTTGTAAATAAACTTTTTTTTTCTTAAATAAACTTTCCTGGGAAGTAATTTACACATTATGAAATGCAGCCACTTTAAGTTTTGACGAACACATATACCTGGGTAACCACCACAACAAGCAGGACACAGAACGCTTTGTCCTCCCTGCTTCCTAAAGTTCCCTGTGCTCTTGGGCAGTCAGGCCGTCGATCCAGCCTGGCCCCCGGCAATCACTGATCTTACTACTTCCTTGACTGGTTTTGGTGTTCTATAACTTCACATACGTGCAGTTACATAGTATAACTCTTCCTATCTGACTTCTTCCACTGAGCATATTTTGGAGATTCATTTATGTTATTGCATGTATCAGTACCTCATTTCTCTTTATTGCTGAGTATTCCATTGTCTGAACATACTATAACTTGTTTATCTGGTCACCAGAAGATGCAGTTGGGTTGTTTCTGTGTTGGGTTTTTTGTTTTTTGTTTTTTGTTTTTGGCTACCACAAATAATGCCATGCAGGGGCAGTGGGATGGCTCACTCAGTTAAGCGTCCAACTCTCGGTCTCAGCTCAGGTCATGATCTCACGGCTTCATGGGTTTGAGCCCTGCACTAGGCTCTGCGCTGCCCTGGAGACCCCTTGGGATTCTCTCTCTCTTCCCCTCCTCTACTCTTGCTGTCTCTGTCTCTCTCAAAATAAATAAGCTTAAAAAAAAAAAAAAGAATGCTATGCACATTCATGTCAACTCGTTTAGTGAAAGTGTTTTTATATCTCTTGGACTACTACCTTATACAATACTTCAAAGAATTACATTCAAACAAGAAGACACATGGCAGTCTTAAGAAATGTAATTTACTTCACATAAATGAAAGGTCCGCCATTTACTCATTCTGAGGTAATCATCTTCTTTCCAAAGATTTTATTTTTATTTTAGTAACCTCTACATCCATCATGGGGCATCAAGAGTTGCACGCTGTACTGATGGCACCAGCCAGGCACCCCTGAGGTAATATTCTCTCAAAACACACAAACAAACAAAGCTAACTACATAAACAACTCCCACTTCTGTATACTGTATATGTATATAATTACCATATAAAATGCATTCAAAGTTCTTCCCTCAATGATTCAATTAGTGCCTGCTACTCACTAGAGGTCTGGAAGTACAATTAAGGAACCCTAAGACAATCTACCTGTTGTAAAATATGAAGGTATAAACAGAATAGGAAATATGAGATCATTTTTTAAAAAGCCAATGTCTTAAATACACTAATTTAAAGAAATTATTCAAATTTGCTTTTTTTAGCTTCACAGCTATAAGTACTAAAAAGGCAAATATATTTTTTGAGAGCTAAAACCATGGGAACCTGGTTTTCAGTCTTCAGTCTATGAAGCTGAGAGAACCTCTGATCCAACAACTAACTCTGGTCTTTAACTTCTGGTAAAATGGAGTGACTAAAAACTGGGTGACTTGACCTTACGGCTCTGATTCTCCAAAGGTATCTTGATCAAGACATCAATGTGGCATCATCACCCTATCATCTTAACAAAACAAATGCACTTAAGAACTGATTTTAGTTTCAAGAGGGGCTCAGGTTTCAGGCCAACAGATTTACCAGGCCTGATTCTATCTAGAACTCAGAAAGGACAGACAAATCAGCAGAAGTTCCCAAATAAGGCATGAGAAAGCATGCCTTAGAGGTAGTGAGGAGCAACATCAAAAAAACAGGCAACTCAATGCCCTTGAATGGGCAGAACTGGGACATGCGATGACGTAGCTGGTACAACTCAGTGTCATGCTTAAATCTTGGTCTAAAATCAGGTTGCAAAAGGCTGGGTATCTAAATACAATGTGGTATCTTAGGTTAGATCCTAAAATAGAAAAAGGACATTAGTAGAAAAACTGGTGAAATCTAGATAACATCTGGAATGTAGTTCATTATAATGCACCAACATTAGTTTCTTAGCTTTGAGCCAGGTACTATGGTAACAATGTTAAAATTAGGGGAAACTGGGTAATTGGTATACAGGAACTCTCTGTATTATCTTTGCAACTTTCCCATAAATCTAAAATTATCATAGGGGAGCCTGGGTGGCTCAGTTGGTTAAGTGACCAACTTTGGTTCAGGTTATGATCTCGTGGTTCGTGAGTTCGAGTCCCATGTCGGGCTCTGTGCTGACAGCACGGAGCCTGGAGCCTGCTTTGGATTCTGTGTCTCCCTCTCTCTGCTCCTCCCCCATTTGTGATCTCTCTCTCTCTCTCTCAAAATTAAACATTAAAAAATTTTCTAAAAATAAATAAAAAATAAAATTATCATAAAATAAAAAGTTAATTTTAAAAATAGGGGGGAAAAAGGAAGATAGGATAAAGCATGCTGACAAGGAAGTCCATATAACTTCTAAGAGTCCTAAAGAGTCAAAGGAAAAACAAGAGACTGAAGAATAAAATCTTGTACTTTACCGTATCAGAACATTGCTCACTTACCCTTTATATTTCTCAAACGGCACAAAACAATAATAATGATTCAATTCTGGGAATCTAGTCAAGGGAACGATCTCTAATAAAGCTTTTACTTTATGTAAAAATATGCACATAGGATTTTTTTAATAAGAAGAAAAAATAAGCTGGGTGTTATATGTAAGTGATGAATCACTAAATTCTACTCCTGAAACCATTATTACACTATATGTCAGCTAACTTGGATTTAAATTAAAAAATTAAAAATAAATAAATAAAAAGAAGAAAAAATAGGAATAGTCTAAATAGAAAAATAGTTAAGCAAACCTATTAGGCCTTTCTCTACATTCCTACCAAGTCTACCTAACAAACTTCTCTATTTTTAAGCCATGCTTCCTTGCTGTTGCTTCTAGACAGACTCTGATTTGGTATCTGAACTATATATGACACAGACTTCAATTACTGTTCTGCTGATCAAGTACTTTAATAATTCATCTCATGGTCCAGATTATGAGATCCCTGATAGAGGAAACTAAGTATGTTTACATTAGAATCCATTGCACATAACAGTTAGTAAATAAAGTCTGAAGAAATGAAATGTTATATAGGAGCCACACCCGGATGGGAGTCTAGTCCCACAGAGAACAAATCCAAATTTTCTGAAGATCTGTACAGTAAGCAGCAACTGCAAATATCAGAAGGTATAAGGATGCCACCACTTGCCCACTGGGTAGATTTCCTAGTAGAGGTTAGAGAGGTAGCTGTATTACCCTGACAATATAACATTGAGGAGAAGGGCTATTTTCATGGAGGGAGTATTAACAGTATAATAGATCATGCTGACACTAGCATCATGTATATATAAGAATACAGGTTCTGAAGTGATATGGTCCCACATCTGAGTCTCAGCTCTGCCGTATTTCCACGTCTATAAAATGAAGGTGACAATTTAAAAAATCTCCCTTATAAACTTGTGAGGATTAAATGAGATGATGCATATCAAAGTTTGGCATAGTGCCTGGCATGTAGTAAATATTCCATAAAAGTTAATTTTTATTATTACCATGATTATTACCTCTCAAACTTCTGGCCTCTACTAACAGCTGATTCAGATGGGAAGGAAAAAAAACAACCCCAAGAAACCCAGGCAGCATCTACAGGACTGTGAAGTTACAGAATAAAAACTTCACATCCTGGCGGCATAGTTATTATATGCATCACCTTTTATTGCTAGTGATTGAGACTCTGACGAAGAAAAATAAGTATAAAACAATCCAGACCCACTGGAGTAACTAATCCAAGTTACCACTGTGCTGAAGATACTATGCTTTGTGCCTGAGCAACACAATAGCAATAGTGGAAATAATAATATAGTAACAATAGTAGCAGCAGTAGCTGATATTTATATAGCACTTACTGTGTGCCAGGTACTATTTCAAATGCATTACGTGTATTAGTTCATTTAACCTATTAAGTCTTAGAAATAAGCATTTAGGATTAAGAGTCCAACAGCACTGGGGTTAAATCTTGGCCCAGCCATTAATGAGCAAGTTACTTCACTTCTCTAACTGGCCGTTTCCTCATATCTACCTGGGAGTGAGAACACCTAACCCACAGGGATAATGTGAGGACTGTCTGAGATTATAAACATAAAGTACCTATCATGTGCCAGATAACCAGAAGATGCCCTAGGAGCTATACCTTTATCATTGCTGTTAATATTATTACATCTGAGGACCAAAAACATCATTCTGCAGGCATGCAGAGTAAAGTTTCAAAAGGGGAACTTTTTTCTTCCTTCCTGAGTTCCTCTTTAGCCTTTTTTAAAATTGTAAGCATTCAGGGCGCCTGGGTGACTCAGTCAATTAAGCACCTGACTTCAGCTCAGGTCATGACCTCGGGGTTTGTGGGTTCGAACCCCGTGTCAGGCTCTGTGCTGACAGCTCAGAGCCTGGAGCCTGCTTCACATTCTGTGTCTTCCTCTCTCTCTGCCCCTACCCTGCTCATGCTCTCTCTCTCTCAAAAATAAATAAACATTTAAAAAAATCGTAAGCATTCTATGATATTAAGTTTTCCTCAGAATGAATGATAACATGAGTACAAAGTGAAATATACAGATAAAAAGACCTTTAGATTCGCTTTAAGAGTTTTTTTCCTCTAGGAATAGTGCTGGTGAAAATACTATAGTTCCTTCAAGTAAATAGTGCTGAAAAGAATGAAAATGGCATATGGCTGGGGGAATCTTCCAAAGAAACTACTCTACACAGCCATCCCTGTTCTTTTCTCTGCCTTTTAAGGTCACAGTAACAGGATAGAAAATCTGGGACTCACACCATCTGTCCAGACAGTTCCATCACTGCTCATTTCTCTTGTTAAATAATCAGAACATTTCACACTTCCCAAACACTGCTACCATAAAGAGCAGCTAAAGCAGAATGAAAGAAGCTCTTTCTATGCAGAAATGTAGCGGTTAGAAATGAAGAGTTCTTTTGAAGTTTGTGGGTTTCAGACCATGTTAGTGAGAAGAAAGAAGTTTATGCCCCTGAAGGAAATCTAAGAATAACAGAATTATACTACTGGCTCTAGAAATTACCTTTCTTTGAAAAAAGGTGACATTCTCATATGAGTTCTCTATGAATAGATTTGGCAGTTTAATATTGACTTAATTATATAGGTTTCTTCTAATCTGTCAATTTCTCATAAGACTAAGAAGAGAAATAGTTTTCTTTACCACCACTACAACTGCTACTCCTAGTAGTATTAATAATAGTAGTAATTAATAATAATTAATAATAGCTATTAATAATAGCAATAATAATTACTTGGCACTCGGGACATCCTTAATTCTCTTCGAACCCCCCTTTTTTGTGTATTAACTCAGCTAATCCTTAACGCCATTCTATGTAGCAATTTCTGTTATTATTCCCATTTTACACTTGAGGAAACTTACGCACAGAGAGGTTAACTAACTTGCCCAAGGTCATAAAGCTGGTCAAGTATAAAGCTGGGATTCAAAAGCAACCAGACTGGCTCCATCTCCTCAATTTCTAGGCTATACTATTTTACAGTTTTTAAAGAAGGCTCTAAATTATACATTAAATTCAGCTTCATCATATTTTGAATAAACAAACTATAGCTGAATGTCATAAACACCCCCATTCACCTAACCACAAGTGAGAATGTCAGTTATATGTTAACTTATTAATTTGTCTTATAATCAGAGCTTTAACCCAGAATGAATGTGTTGTTATCATAAAGCAAAATAATTTTTTATATTAAGTACAAGTTTCAAGAATATGCACCAGGATCAATGTCAATTTGGGGAGACTTTACAACTTTGAGAAAAAGGTTTGGATTACTCTCAAACCTCCAGAATTTAAGCTTATGTGAAGACTCCTGGCCTGCAAATAAAGATTCAGCACTCCCGAGAGGGTGTGTCAACACACCTAGGAGAAAGCAGTCTGAATACGGCATTTCTCTTCTGTGCTACAGAACATTCCCCACTCTGCCCAATGGATCAAATTTATTCCAAGTTAGAAGCTCCAATCTGAGTGGTAAGTGAGGCAAATTTATGCTTCTGCTCATATAACTACCATAGTAATGACTGCAATGATAATAATCACATTAGTAATCATAATATTACTAATACACAGTAGCAGTCATAACCACCATTTGCTGATAACTTAGTAAATGCTAAGCATTATGCCAAGTGCCTCATATGTCAGGTGTATTAGGGAGACAGTGGGGAGTAGTGGTTAAAGAGATGGATGGACCGTGTGGTCTTGAACAAAGAACTCACATTTTCAGCGCCTCACAGAATACCTAACTCCTAAGATTATTTTGATGATTAGATGTGTTAACACATGTGCAATGTTCGTAACAGTCAAACACACAGGAGTACTACCCAAACTTAAGAGACTAGGAGATTAATGTTCAGAAAAGCTAAAGGCCACACATGGGTTAGGGTGCAGCTAAGGTCTCCCAGGTCGGCCTGACTCCAAAGACCAACTCTTTGGGAGCTGTTCCCCTTCATTTGCACTTCTCTTTCTCTCTTTCAGAATTGAGAATAGGTCGATTGCATCACAAAGGAGAGCATAGTTACTCTACTTTCATTTTTGTCTTTTCTCATCAAAGTTTTACTATGGCAGCATTAAAAAAAAATGTTAAAAATGTCAATCTAACATACTGTACTCCATCAATTCTGAGACATTTCCCCCCAACCAAATTTTTCCATCTGTGAGTCATGTGTTTTAGAATTATAATTGGCAGTATTTTTCCTTTCTTAGTAGCGCATAAAATAATAGTGCATCTTACAATCTATATCATCTTACGTTTGACAAAATATGGCAGCTGTTAAGCTCAAGGAGTATCCTTGAAGGATGAGCCCTCAGTTTATACTGAAGGCACATTCCAGAGCTTGCCCAGCATGGTGGCCTCAGTGCAGCTCAGTCCCAATTTTCTCACTTAAACTTCACCGTGACAATCTCCTTCTTACTGATTGTTAACCAATTTCCATCAAATTAACAAGCTCCTATAACTCTAAAAGCCAATCAGTGTTTTGGCTAAGGCTCTGGGCTTAGTTTTTGTGTTCCTTGTTTTGGTTTTCCCTTTCTGATGACTCAAGGACTTCTGTTCTAATCATAATGACTATTTGGACTGAGGTCCCATCCCATGGGCACTTCCTCCTCTTACACTGTCCTTATAACTAGTTCATACTTTTCCAAACATAACTGGGCTTTATGGGTAAACTGAGAAAGTATTTGCTAATAGCGAAGCCTTGACATTCTCTTGTTTTTCATTTTCAGTTACTTCCTTATTTCTACCTTCTGAAGTTATCTCTAAGAACCCCTTTTATAAGTACTTATCTGGTTCATACTTAAATTTTTTTCCCGTTTTGGCCTGAGTGCCTCCATTCCACATATGGTCAGTCTCTTCATAGAAGAAAAAAATGTCGAGTTTTACATCATCTTTTCCCTGGAAAGATAGTTCCAAGCTGTCCTCTACCTAAGGGGAAGATGAAAACCTTCATAGACTGTAATGAAGGAAATATATTTTCTTTAAAAAAAAAAAAAAGATTGTGTTTTATAGAGGGAGAATATTGATTGTAAGAGAACATGTTTCTTCAAGCCAAACACCTCTGAAATTGGGATTTATTGGTAGCGTACCATCATTTGATTTCTTTCTTAAATGCATACAAAATAATGTTGCTTCTTACAATTAAAGACAACTCAAAGTAAATGACTTACAGTAGCCAATTACCACTCTGCATAACATCCTGTTCCTGAGCCCTTTTCTGACTAAAGAAGGAAAGGAACCAAAGAAAAATGATTCCCTTTAATAACCAAGTAAAACTATTAGGAAATAAATCTCTCATCAGAATCAATAATGAGTACTTAAGTAAACATGACATCATAGAAATTCATATACAGCCCATAAATCATTACACTATGTACATGAAAAGAGGAAGAAATAAAAGTTAAAGATACAAAGAATTCTGGGAGCATTTCCCTAAAGAAACTTAATCTACAAATAATTATGTTCCCATTAGACTTGGTGCATCTGTCCGTTATGGCACTAATCACATAATTATTATGTGTTTTTCCCCCAATTAGACAGTGAACTCCTGAAGGTAAGTACCATAACGTATGCATCTTTGGGTCCCAGGTGCAGAGCGCAGGGCCAGGCATAAAGTGAGTGTTGAGTAAACATTCTCTGTACGCCTAGAGTTCTCCTGCTTTGACTGTGACCTCTGGAAAATATTTTTATATTTTTTTAATAAATAAATTTTTTAATAAACTAGAATAATTATGATGGAAAAAGTAATTTTTCAGTGACTAACCATACTTCTACTTGCTTCCCAGGACAACACCTCCCTGGGAACAAGCAAATTAAGAGTAAGATGTTTGAAGAAAAAAAAAAAAGAAGTAAGACATTTGCAAGGAATCATGGGCTTAGAGCACAGAAATCAAATTGTCTAAAAGGAGATTTCATGTAAGTCATGATGACCTATTCCTAGTTGAACTCTGAGAAAATTGCTATGACCCAGAACCTATGAAGTAAATATGAAATTCAAGTACTATTTGAAATGATTCTGTATTTCTAACCCTTAGCCACCAAAGGACCATTTCATGTTGATAATAATAGAATGCCTAAGGGAACATGAAATTAAAGGATTCATGAGAAACAACATAACATCAGGTAAGGTAGGTGGGATTCTTAATTATTGTATTAATTTTATATTATCTGGTACATTAATTATATATTGTTAACTAATATAATGGCAATAAAATCATCTGCAAGAGTTCAAGATCCTTTTCTCCTTCTCAATGTCAGTAGAAAGACAGATTTTTTAGTTTTCCTTAAATAGTGTGGAAACTCACATAACAAGCTTCTGCTGAAGTCATCCTGGCTAATACTGAATGATCAAATGATATATGCAACATTCTTAACTGGTTGTCTCTGAGCTGTTTAATATAAATTCTACTTTTGAAAAGACATATTACTTATGAAGTAAAGAAGATTTTTATTACTGACCTTCCCAAATTTGTGTTTGAGTGGAAGTCCTACATCCTGAAATGCTGAAATAATATCAGATTTATAATCTTGTATAAAAATTCCTAGGTCAACATCTTTACTATAAGGAATAATGTTGCATTGCCGATACCATCCTAAAAATAAAAAAGAAGAGAAACAAGAACATTTTTTAAAAACTTAAATTAAGAAAAAATTAGTCACAACTGTATGATGTTTTTAAGAATGGATTTTATTTCATAAGATTAGACTTAGAGTGCTTTACCAAAATTATTTTAAAAAATTAAATCTGTGGTTATAGAAGCCACTTGTTGAAGAACGTTTTTCTTTCCTTTCTTCCTTCCTTCTTTCTTTCCTTCCTTCCTTCTCTTTCCTTCCTTCCTTCTTTCTTTCCTTCCTTCTTTCTTTCCTTCTTTCCTTCCTTCCTTCCTCCCTCCCTCCCTTCTTTCCTTCCTTCCTTCCTTCCTTCCTTCCTTCCTTCCTTCCTTCCTTCTTCATTCACTTTTACTGGCCTGAGCACTCATCATCCTCAGAAACTTTCATGATGTATTTTAATTTCTAAATAAGCTATTGGCTTTAATAATGTTACCTGGGCCATCCATTAAAAAAAATTAAGTTTTGAGAATTTTTATCAGAAACCCCTAATGATGAAGGCTGCCTTTAAGGTATGCTAAAAAATATAATTTAATTCTTTTGCTTAACCAGTATCCCTTCTCTGAGCTGTAATTTGTAGAACTTAACAGCTCTGAACAGCTTGTGTTTGATGGGTCATATAAAAAACAGCAGTATCAGGGGCGCCTGGGCGGCTCAGTCAGTTGAGCATCCAACTCTTGGTTTCGGCTCAAGTCATGATCTCGCAGTTTCATGGGTTTCATGGGCACTGATGGTACACAGCCTGCTTGCGATTCTCTCTGTCTCTCCGCCCCTCCCTGACTCACACTGTCTCTGTCTCTCAAAATAAAGAAATCAACTAAAAAAAAAAAAAACAGAACAGCATCATCCTCAATTTTCAGCACACTGACAATATCAAAAATATTTCTAGGTAAAAACTGAGAGCTTTTTCCCTAAGATTAGGAACACGACAGGGATGCCCACTCTCACCGCTGTTGTTTAACATAGTGTTGGAAGTTCTAGCATCAGCAATCAGACAACAAAAGGAAATCAAAGGCATCAAAATTGGCAAAGATGAAGTCAGGCTTCCACTTTTTGCAGATGACATGATACTATACATGGAAAATCCGATAGACTCCACCAAAAGTCTGCTAGAACTGCTACATGAATTCAGCAAAGTTGCAGGATACAAAATCAATGTACAGAAATCAGTTGCATTCTTATACACTAACAATGAAGCAACAGAAAGACAAATAAAGAAACTGATCCCATTGACAATTGCACCAAGAAGCATAAAATACCTAGGAATAAATCTAACCAAAGATGTAAAAGATCTGTATGCTGAAAACTATAGAAAGCTTATGAAGGTAATTGAAGAAGATATAAAGAAATGGAAAGACATTCCCTGCTCATTCATTGGAAGAATAAATATTGTCAAAATGTCAATACTACCCAAAGCTATCTACACATTCAATGCAATCCCAATCAAAATTGCACCAGCATTCTTCTCGAAACTAGAACAAACAATCCTAAAATTCATATGGAACCACAAAAGGCCCTGAATAGCCAAGTAATTTTGAAGAAGAAGACCAAAGCAGGAGGCATCACAATCCCAGACTTTAGCCTCTACTACAAAGCTGTAATCATCAAGACAGCATGGTATTGGCATAAAAACAGACACATAGACCAATGGAATAGAATAGAAACCCCAGAACTAGACCCACAAACATATGGCCAACTCATCTTTGACAAAGCAGGAAAGAACATCCAATGGAAAAAAGACAGTCTCTTTAACAAATGGTGCTGGGAGAACTGGACAGCAACATGCAGAAGGTTGAACCTAGACCACTTTCTCACACCATTCACAAAAATAAACTCAAAGTGGATAAAGGACCTGAATGTGAGACAGGAAACCATCAAAACCCTAGAGGAGAAAGCAGGAAAAGACCTCTCTGACCTCAGCCGTAGCAATCTCTTACTTGACACATCCCCAAAGGCAAGGGAATTAAAAGCAAAAATGAACTACTGGGACCTTATGAAGATAAAAAGCTTCTGCACAGCAAAGGAAACAACCAACAAAACTAAAAGGCAACCAACGGAATGGGAAAAGATATTTGCAAATGACATATCAGACAAAGGGCTAGTATCCAAAATCTATAAAGAACTCACCAAACTCCACACCTGAAAAACAAATAACCCAGTGAAGAAATGGGCAGAAAACATGAATAGACACTTCTCTAAAGAAGACATCCGGATGGCCAACAGGCACATGAAAAGATGCTCAACGTCGCTCCTTATCAGGGAAATACAAATCAAAACCACACTCAGATATCACCTCACGCCAGTCAGAGTGGCCAAAATGAACCAATCAGGAGACTATAGATGCTGGAGAGGATGTGGAGAAACGGGAACCCTCTTGCACTGTTGGTGGGAATGCAAATTGGTGCAGCCGCTCTGGAAAACAGTATGGAGGTTCCTCAGATAATTAAAAATAGACCTACCCTATGACCCAGCAATAGCACTGCCACGAATTTACCCAAGGGATACAGGAGTACTGATGCATAGGGGCACTTGTACCCCAATGTTTATAGCAGCACTCTCAACAATAGCCAAATTATGGAAACAGCCTAAATATCCATCAACTGATGAATGGATAAAGAAATTGTGGTTCATATACACAATGGAGTACTACGTGGCAATGAGAAAGAATGAAATATGGCCCTTTGTAGCAACGTGGATGGAACTGGAGTTCCAGAGTGTGATGCTAAGTGAAATAAGCCATACAGAGAAAGACAGATACCATATGTTTTCACTCTTATGTGGATCCTGAGAAACTTAACAGAAATCCATGGGGGAGGGGAAGGAAAAAAAAAAAAAGGTTAGAGTGGGAGAGAGTCAAAGCATAAGAGACTCTTAAAAACTAAGAACAAACTGAGGGTTGATAGGGGGTGGGAGGGAGGGGAGGGTGGGTGATGGGTATTGAGGAGGGCAACTTTTGGGATGAGCACTGAGTGTTGTATGGAAACCAATTTGACAATAAATTTCACATATTGAAAAATAAATAAATAAATAAATAAATAAATATATTTCTAGGTATATTTACTATGTATCTACTTCTTAATTAGGTGCTATAATACTGTTCTAAAAAACCAAAACCTTACTACTACTAAGTGCTCTTGGATCTCCCCTAGTATCTTTCTAATTCTTTCATCCAAATTATTCAGAAAGTAAATAAATGTTTACAACTGTCTTTACAGGCACTGCTATTGGGCAATACTATTTGGAATTCTAAACTTTAATTTCATTGTACCATAGATCTAAATATCTCGGATGGGGTCTATCTCTAGGTTGAGAAAAATCTATACTCCACATCTAGCAAAGAAACATAAACTCTTAAAAATGGAAGGCTCCTTAAATATCATCTAATCCAACTCCCTCATTTTGCTCCTAAATGAAGAAAATCATGGGGCTAAAAATGCAAAACAAATCATGACAAGTGATTAAGAGGTATTTCTGATGACATCATCTATAACACAATCTTGCTTCAAAAAGTTAAACCTTAAAGCATATATCACATAAATGTGTGAGATGTACTCTCTTTTTCTTGGCTACTCTTAGTGCAAGCTCCTTGACAGAAAGAACCATGTGAATTTCCACAGAGCCTAACAGATAGCCTAATCATATATCCCGGTTTCTGTCTATCATACCAACATGACTACTAATGGCACTCCTTTTCACTCTCAAGAGTCTCTTGGACAATAAATTATATAGTAACACTATAAAAACGGGAGCAGAATTGGGGCACCTGGGCAGCTCAGTTAGCTAAGTGTCCGACTTCGGCTCAGGTCATGATCTGACAGCTCATGAGTTCAAGCCCACATCAGGCTCTGTGCTGACAGCTCGGAGCCTGAAGCTTGCTTCAGATTCTGTATCTCCCTCTCTCTCTGACCCTCCCCCACTCATGCTCTGTCTCTCTCTCAAAAATAAACATTAAAAAAAATTTTTTTTAAATAATTAAAAACAGGAGCAGAATTAATTTCTGTACAAATAAAGTTATAATCAAAGAATACAGTTACAACCAACTACAGTTATAAACAAGTGAATAAAAACAATTAAAACTTAAGGTTTTAAATAATTCTAAATTCCAAAGGAGTTTGATCCAATGTATCGTGGAAAGAGACCCATAAATGTTTCTTAGGTTCTAACAGCAACTTGCCTGAGGACTCTAGAAAAGTCTACATTTCCCATCTGAGAACGAACAGAATGTGGTAAGGCAGTGATGCCCAACCAGTAATACTATCAGTGACTTGAAAAAGATTTGTGGGAATACCTTATGCTATGTCCTTTAGCCCTCCTCTCATTTGTGTGGTGTAGGTAAAGAAACAGAACAGTTAAGCGTCCAACTTCAGCTCAGGTCATAATCTCACAGTTCATGAGTTCGAGCCCTGCGTCGGGCTCTGTGCTGACAGCTCAGAGCCTGAAGCCTGCTTCAGATTCTGTGTCTCCCTCTCTCTCTCTATCCCTCCCCTGCTCATGCTCTTTCTCTCTCAAAAATAAATAAACATTAAAAAAAGTTGGATTTTTTTTTTTTTAAAGAAACAGAATAGAGGGTTTTTTTTTTTAAAAAGGCAGAACAATCTTTAGGATAGAAATAATAAAATGCTAACCTAAGGATTACCTGGAGATCAAACACAGTCTACCCATTCTGATATAAATTTTATACATGGCTTACAGTTTTTGGTAAACACAACATGGCCTTCCTAACTCTTTTATGTTTCTGAAATTAATGTCTTTAAAGAAATCAATAAATTCCTGTTCCATGCACTACGCTTATTCTGTCTATAAATATGACACTTCAAATATCACTGATGTTGTGTCATCTCAAGCAATCATCCCTAAAGGCAAAGAGGATGAAATGACAAAAAGACAAATGTAAAGCAACAAAGAATTTTACCTAGACAAGTTCCACTGCTCAGCCAGAACCGGACTCCCAATTTCTTTAACGTTCTGGCTGCTAGCTGCAACAATTCCTTTGCACTCTTCCGAAAGGCCATGGCTTCCACAGTGTTATCATCAAGGTACTGCTACAGATAGAACAGTCAACTATTACAGCCATTTCTAAATTGCTAGAAATATTTCGGTGACATCTAAATTAAATTTGAAAATTAACCCCATATTATAAATTTTCTGTTATAAAAAATCCAGTCTCAGAGTTCCTTGTTACTTGCACATTTAATTTATAAGACCACAGGAGCAGATTCTTCGAAAGACAAGTAAAAGGGGAAGAAGTATAACCAGGATTCCCAAAGGATGAGACTTAAACCTTCATCCACTCCCTCCTCCACATCACAATTTAGCAGACTAGGCAGTTAGGAGAAAAGAAGACTAATTCTGAGAGCTAAAAGCATATCTGAACAAAATGCATTCAGTGACGTTTTCATGATTCACGGATTCAATTGGTCTTTTGAGACTGCAGAGTGTAGTAGAAAGAGCCTGGGATTTTGAATCAGATTATCTGTGTTTAGGTCTAGCCCCTCTTCTTCTCAGCTGTGATGCTGGGCATCTCACCTCAGAAGAGAACACAAGCTCTATGTGGAAAGTGACTTCATTTCATCACTTTATCTCCAGTGCCTGATGAGCAAGGGAATGAGAGAACAAACCTCTCTTACATATAGTTTCCTCACCAGTAACTTGAAGGATAATAATTATACTTCGCAGGACTGCTGTGAAGATTTGATAAGACAATGGATGACAGAAAAAGTCTCATAAACTATGAAGTTCTATACAAATATCATCATGATTATTTACTTGGCCATGCTTTTCTAAGTTTCTTCATTTTTAGACTATTCTAGACTGAGGAAAACACTATAAATTCTTCACTGATGCTTCACTACCTATGGGTCAAAATGGAAACTTCTTGGCATAGCAGAAAAGGACATTTGTGTTCTGGTTCCTGTCTACTGGTCCAGCCTCATCTCTACCCTCCTCATACTTCATGATACAGCAGTAACTTCTAACTCCCCCAATATACCACAACTTTTTGAGCCTCCGTGTCTTTACACATACTAATTCTTTTATCTGAAATGCTCCTGACCAACAAAATCTTTTAGGTCTGTGTTCCACCCTTTGAGAAACATTCCCTAATTTTCCCAGGAAGATGTATGTATTTATTCTACCAGTACTGCCCTTTTGTTCAACATTTGAAGGGAAAAAAATGTATTTGTCCTAGATACAAAGACAAATGAATCTGTTCAATGAGTTATAATAGTTACCATGTATAAACACTTTGACTATAATTCTTATCATATTTAATTCACAGTTTTTATTTTATTTATGTTTCCTCCGCTAGGCTATAAAGATGGTTCCTGGAGGGCACATACTAAATCTCCCCACCACTGTAGATACAAATTTAGAATCGTGCCTGGCACATAATATGTGAACATCACATGGTGGAAAATGGGTAAGTGATGAATAAATGAATATGACCCTCCTACACTAACCCTGCCTATAATATCCTGTAATATCCTGTCATTCTTTCATAATATAACAGGAGAAAATATGGTTCCTGGAGGGACTCTTGGGATTTTTTTTTTTAAACTTTATTTATTTATTTTGAGAGACAGCGAGAGTGGGGAGAGGTGGAGGAAAAGGAGAGAGTGACAGAGAGGGAGAGAGGGAGGGAGGGAGAGAGAGAGAGACAGAGAGAGGATCTTAAGCAGGCTTCATGCTCTGTAGGGAGCCTGACACAGGGCTTGATCTCACCATCATGAGATCATGGCCCGAGCCGGTATCAAGAGTTGGCTGCTAAACCGACTGAGCCACCCAGGCACCCTGGGACTCTAGGGATCTTAAGAAAAAAGTGTCCCTAGGAAGAAAGTGGGCTCCCAGAAGATAAATTGCCTTCTCCAGAACATACAAATTATACAGGATCCCTTCAAGATGAAAATATCTTCAGAGTCATAGCTTCCCTTAGAACATATAACTGGAGGAGTACCTGGGTAGCTCAGTTTTGGGCATCCGACTTCGGCTCAGGTCATGATCTCATGGCTCATGAGTTCGAGCCCTGTGTTGGACTCTGTGCTGACAGCTCAGAGCCTGGAACCTGCTTCTGTGTCTCCTTCTCTCTCTGCCCCTCCCCTGCTCACACATGTTCTCTCTCTCTCAAAAAGAAATAAACATTTAAAAAATTTTTTAAAAATGACTGGAATGAGGGGCACATGTTCTTACCCTTGGTGTGGTGGGAAAGACTGGAGACCCAGGTTTTAGTGAATGCTCAGCCAGTAATGACGGAAAACTGACACAAAGTAATGACACAAAACTGAAACCTCATTTTTTTTTTTAATCTGTTAAAGGCAAATACTTGCCTTATTTCACAGAGTGACTGTAAGGGTCAAACTAAATAACAGACATGAAAAGTCTGTGATTGATAAAAAAACGTTACCCTGATAGTTATGTCCTACTGAGGCTGCCTCCTGCATGGACATACTCCCACCTCTGACATACCTTTCCTAACATGACATTCCCAGAAACTCCATTTCTTAGAATTGACTCTCATATGTATTAAAGTGTATACACTTATCAACCTTTTACATCTGTTATGGATTTTAAAAATTAGAGTATGCATAATCTTTTCTGCTTAAAAAATATCTTATATCAATCTTGGGCTTACCATGCCTCTGGAAAAAGACAAAATCCCAATTTAAATATCATGTCCATTTGATCTTTGCCATTCAGGCAACCTTTCCACAAACCTTCCCCCCAAGTATAGACTGAAAGTAACATGACAGAAGCTATCCACTCGTTTTATAGATGAGGAAATTAAGGCTCAGAAATTTGCCCAAAGTCTCATAAAAAAAATTAGTAGTTGGAGAAGGATAATATAGCTTTGTAGATATTTATAGGCCAGATGTCCAGATATTTCCATGTTTCCTTCTGGTTTTTCACTGGAATTCAACAGACTAGATTGGAACTCATTAATTACTTTTGATGGTTACTGCTGAAACAAATCAAGTTGAGGAAAATGTAAATTATCCTATTTCTAAACTTCTTGGTAGATTTGAGAAAATAATTAAAAGTAAGTAAGTCAAGAGAACACTTCCCATTCTCTTCCCCCTCCCATCCTGAACTATTCACTATTAGAACCATTAGGTAAGGCAGAGCAAGAAAATGCATATGAGTGGCTGGTGTCAGAGCCTGAGCAAGTGATAAGAGAACCACATGGAGGGAGGTGTCCAGTGCTGGGAGTCAGAGCCTGAGCAGTTTGAGAAGTATGTCTATAGATGGGGGCAGCCCAGTAGGAGATTATTAACACTCAAGCAGGGTGAGGACAGCATCCATGTGGGAGACAGGACAGAAGCAATGACAGGAGACTAAACAAGTAAGTAAATATATTAAGAATAACAGGAGTTATGTTTCTTACTATTTGAGAAGGGAGTCACAAATAAGAAAACAAACCCTATGATGTTTAACTGAAACATAAAGTAGTTTGCTGGTGGTATCAGTGTGAATTCATGGATCTTGATAGATGGATATAGAAATAAATAGAAATAAATACACACACACACACACACACACACACACACACACACACAATCACTCAGAGGGTCTGTGTGCAACAAAACCCAAGTAGCAATGAGCACACCTGGCATCCAAACCTTCACTTATTTATTTATTTAATTATTTATTTATTTAGAGAGGAAGAACGTGAGCAGGGGAGGGGCAGAGAGAGGGAGAGATAGAATTCCAAGCAGGCTCCGCACTGTCAGTGCAGAGCCCTACGTGGGGTTTGATCACATGAATGCTGAGATCATGGCCTGGGCTGAGATTAAGAGATGGACACTTAATCAACTGAGCCACCCAGGTGCCCCCAAACCTTCACTTCTAAAAGGAACCAGGACTTAAAGAAATGGCTGATTCCATGTGTGTGGCAGGGAAATTACAAGATGAACCTAGAGCACCTGTGGCAAAGAGCAAACAAGTGCTCAAAAACTGATGAAGACATGTCAAAATGACAGAAGTCATCATGGAGGGGTTCCCACTGGCCAAATATGAATCAATTTGAAGATAATGAAAATAATGAATGTAGTGAATAAAATACAATGCAGTAAATAAAATAGGAAACCATGAGTTCATACTGATATAGACAAATTAAAAGATTGATGATGAGGGGCACCTGGATGGTTAAGTCAGTTGAGCGTTTGACTCTTGATTTTGGCTCAGGTCATGATCCCAGTGTCATGCGATCAGGGCCCTGCCTTGGTCTCCACGCTGAGCATGGAGCCTGCTTAAGATTCTGTCTCTCTACCTCTTTCCCTCTTCCCCACTTGCACGCTCTCTCTCTAAAATAAAATTGAAAAAAAAGATTGATGATGACACTGACAATATTTTCATAGTTTTAAAGTACCTTCATGCCAAATTTCTATTAATGACAAAGGGAAAAACAGAAACTTCACAGGGTTGAAGCTAGCAGACAGCACTTTAGTCAAGTGATCAATGTAACATAGCAGTAATGGGACAAATCACAACCACACAGCACCTGATAGGATGTAATGAGAAGAGCACAGAATCACTTGTGGTGTTCCTACTACAGGTGTATAACCTGAATCTAACATGAGGAAAAACAGACAAACCTCTAGATGAGGGACAATTTACAAAACATCTGCCTGTAATCTTCAAAAGCATCAATCATAAAACTTTAAAAAGGACTATCAAACCATTTCAGACTGAAGGAGACTGAAGAGATGAAAAAATTAAATACAACATGTGATTCTGAATCCTTTTATTATAATTTATTCTGAACTGAATTCTTTTATCACAAAAGCTATTTCTGGGGCAATTAGCAATACTTGAATGGGGATTAAAATGGTGATCTAACATCCTTATTTCTGTATTAAGACAATGTAGGACAATGTTTTTGTTTGGGGAAAATACTAAATTATTTGCGGTTGTGGGGTATATGGTCGACAACTTACTCCCAAATGGTTCAGGAAAAACATTTATTTGTATTTATTTACCACTTTTCTGAAAGTTTAAGTATGTTTCCAGAAAAAAAAAAAATTAAAAATAGAAAGTTAGAAGGTTGTTTTATGAGTTCTGTGAGATTAGTTCACTGCTTACTTTACACCAGGCATTGTATTTAAGATTGTTTGGCGCCATCAAGTGTTCAAAGTTATATATGTTCACTTTAATTTGAAAACGGGACCTTGGTTCTAATAGTAAGAAATAATGAAGAATGAAACATTTAAGAGAATAAGAATAAAAGAGTTATCAACTTAATTAGGCACCCTAAATCAGTAATACCAATACAATAACAAAAGAGAAAAGCAGATTAGAAATCACAAGTATACCTTGCTGCAAGTGAAGGGACACAAATAATGTAATTAAGAATGAATACAAAGTTCCACCTGATTTTACTATAAATATAAACCGACGGGATGGTAGTCTTGCTATGTGATGGTGCTTTAAACACCAAAACTACGAGGCTATATATGATAAGCTGATAAGCCTTCTGAGCATCTGCCATCCATATTCTTTACTCAAAAGCTGATTGAGGGCTTGCGCTGAAAATTTCAAAAGCAAGAATGAAAACACGCAATTAAAAAACCTGATACCATCCTAATGATGTACCAATATTTTGAAGCATTTTACATTTTACATTGCCTTCTCACAAAGATCGTCAAAATCAGCCTGGACAAATGCTTGCTAGGGAATGGAGAAGTCCTAATAAGTGTCCTTAGAAAATTCATTTGATTCAGATGAGCACCTTATTCTCCAAACATTTTTCCAAATTATAGGATCTTTTCTTTGTGCCAGATGCTGCTCTAGATATTGGGGCTACAGAAGTGAACAACAAGCCTGCCATCAATAAGTTCACATAATCTAGTAGGGGGACAAGACATACACTCGCAATTCACTGTGGGAAGTGCTCTGACAGAGGTGGCAACCAGAGCAAACTCCCTTAAGGCAAGAAGAGCGAGTGGTCAAGCTCAGGCAGCAGACTGCATCTCCTCTGCTTCCTGTTACTTCCTTCGTGGTAGGGGTATGATGCTCAGCACTTGTCGACTACAGTAGATTCGTCCACATAGTTTTCCAGCTTGTCATCCATGAGGCTGACTAGGTATGTTTCACAGCTCACAATTACAGATCTAAGGAGACTGGGCTGGGAAGACCCACCAGGAAGGCTGTCAGGCCTTGGTCCCAGGGACCAGCACCGCCTACCAGAAAAATCTTGCATTTGCGGGTGCGGGGCACTTAGCCAGCGATTATATAGCTGGTACTTTGTCTTCTCATTCTATTCCTGTCCATGTGTCTACACCTTTCTTAGAAGGGAACCCCAGAAAATAAAGGCCAAATGGAAGGATCGGGGTACCAAAACCCCACCATAAATTCTGACTGGTTTCACTGTATTTCTGTTTTAAGTCATCTCTCAGAGCTGAAACTTCATGCCTCTCAAAATCATCTTTACATCCCCAGGGTCAGCAGAGTTCCTGGGAAAACGGCTTTCAATAAGTGTTTATTGAATTGAAAGCGAGAGCAGCAGAATAAAGTTCAAAAAGCACTGGTCTCTGCATAGCATTTACCTTCAAAACCCTCATAAACACAGAACATTCATATGCATTGCCAGCCCTCTGAGAAAAACTGCATTTTCCGTGAAACCTTTCCCAAATCTACATGGTCCATCTTCTACAGTAGCTTCATCCTGGGGGGGGGGGGGGGGCGCTTTAAGAATGCGCCACCTTTGATAGTGTTTATGGGGTATCCTAACTGAAAGCAGAGGCCAATGCTAAACCTACCAGAGCCTACCCCAATAAAACAAGGCCTCCATAAACATCACACCATTCAACTAGGAGAGAAATCGTTTCTTAAGGTTAATGTTTACTCTCCTTAAAAAAAAAAAAAAAGATTCAAATAAAGCAATCTAGAAGAAAAACAATGAATCAAAAAAGATGTTTTCTTACCTATTTACTATAGGTCCCTTCATTTCCTACCCCTCCCTGGAAACATTAAAAATAAACACACCTCTTCTAATTTAAAAAGTACAATATTTGATTACTTCTAACCTGAAAAAATGCTCGAGCTTCCTTATACCTACACTCAATAAACCGAGAGTGTGGTATTTCTTCTAGAAACTGCACTGGATCTTTCGGGATGAGAACTTCGAGTCCATCAACAGTAATTTGTTGTAACTCTGGCCTGAAAACAAAAGTGAGGATTTCTTATTAGGACTTAACCCAGAAAGCTGGCAGCCTCTTCAAAACACACGATATAAGCAAAAAAGCTAAACGTCAAGCATATTTTCGTCAGTTACCACTTTTTAAGATCTACTCTCTCAGCACCTGTCAAATATACAATGCAGCACTGTTAGCTATAGTCACCACAATGTCCATTACATCCCTAGAACTTACTTATCTTATAACTGGAAGTTTGTACCTTTTGACAATTTTTACTATGTAAGCATATATCCATGAACATACTTTCTCCTGTGTTTGCACATTTTATGAATATAATCAAGAGTTGTATTATTTTACGCATTGCTTCTGTCACTCAACATTGTGGGATTCATCTACGTTGTTACACAGAGCACTAATCCATTCATGTCCCTGCTCTACAATACTTCATGGTATGAATACACAAAGTCTGGGGGCATTAAAAACAATGTTTCTAGTATTTCATATGCGTATTTCCTAGCACGCATGTGCATGAGTTTCTTGCTGTTGGGTATTTACATTTCAAAACTGATTTGTGTGAATTACATGTTAGATTTAATTACAAAATGTAGGAAAAGAGTAAGAATTCATGACTGGACAATACAGGTTTCAGAACTCCCCTTTACATCCTGAATTTACCTGTCAAAAGCTCCAGGATAACGGCCAAACTGTAACTTTCGAAAAGGAACAAATTTCCGGTCCATGCGTCCTTTGAGTCGTAAATGGCCGTGCCAGAGGTAGTTGCCACTCCTCTCATGAAAGACCACCAAGTGGATGGCATGATTAGCCAATCTGCAGATGTAGTGCAGGGGAATTTCGGTTCCAGAAAGTGAGTCTATTCCATCCAGCCGGGGGTCTTTGCTCTCAACCTTTAGGCACTGAAAGCCCATATTTTCAGCCATCCGAAACCAGCCCTCCTAAAACCAAAGAAACGTCAAGCTTAAATATTTAAAACCAAACACTGGTAGCAAAACTAAATGGATTCTTACATTGAGTCAAGCCATACACATATTTTGCTAATCTCCTCTTTGCCCAAAGATTTCAAACTAAGGGTGGCAAGTGGGGAAGGTGGTGGTGGGAGCATAAGGAGAATATCAAAAAGGGAAACTACGTAGCTCAGCACACATGTTCAAAGACACCCTTTATGAACATGCATATCAATTTCTTCCTTGGAGAGAATGCTCATCTTAGTGTTCTGTGGTTAGCATCTATAAGGCAAATGTTAATGTAAGGCTAGCACTTAAAATAAAACTTGTAATTTTCAATTTAACTTCTATTAATTTCTATCTTCAAATGTGCTTCAAGAGGGTGGTACTTTCCTCTCATACTTTGTTTCCCAACGCCTTAAACTGCTACTATAATAGAAGTCCATCAGGATGCAAACCATCAGAAAACAGACGAAGGCATTTTCCAATATCATTAGTTATAGTATAAATCTCATGTAGTAAAATTAATCTATATGGTAGATTTTTAGTCCTAAGACCAACAACCAGTGCTATGGATGATTAAGCAGCATAAATTATTGAGAACACCTGAGATTTTAATAGTAGGCTTTGTAATTTCCAAGGAACTTTAATAAACATTATTGCATTTACATGACATCTATCATATAAAATAAGTAGCATAGGTATGATAGATTAAAAAACAGACTCATAGAAGCCTTAAAAAAAAACAATAACAGGCAGAGCCACTGCCAGTACTTAGGTCTTATGCAACCAAATCCAAGGTTCTGTCCATTCTTAATACTACCTCTCTAGTCTCTATTTATATAATGTGTATGAAGCTCATTCCCATTCATTATCTCATCTGATGCCCCCAGAATCTACTTGAGGTCGTCAAGGAAGATATTATTATACCTAGTCTACAGTTAAGGAAAACAAACTTCTAGGTGGTAATATCAGATTTTAACATTATTAAATTAAGGAGCTGTGTCTGTAAGTTTGTCTTAAAAGCCACAGCATTCATAAACATTCTTCAAGAGTACTTTATTCACATCACTTACTACTGTTGAATGTTATCTGGATTAGCTGTATCCTCACCCATGCTCTTATAGCAGACATAGACCCCTATCGTAGTATTGATTATACTGCTTTTTAATTGTTTAAACTCCATCAATAAACTGCAAGTTCCTCAACCATAGGAATCAACAGAGTGACTAGTACCCAGCAGGTGCTCAATAGATATTTGTTGTTACTAGTGTTTATACTCTTATATGAGAGGAAGTGTTAATTCGGTAGAGAATGCTAACAGCAATGACAACTGTCCTCTCCTTTATGGATAAAGAACTAAACTGTGCCCTAGTCAAAGGAATTTGACTAGGAAATATCCTATAGAAAATATAGGATATAGGAATCCTATATTTAGCAATATAAATAAATATAAATCCTATATTTAGGAATATAAATATAGGAAATATCCTATAACAGTTCCAGGCCTGGCTTTACAATCTTCATAAAATCTTTCATGCATTCCCTCTTAATGTCTGCATCTAGGGAAGCAAAGAACTCCAAGGTGGAAAAACCATTTACACAAATGAAACAGCCTATATCCCTAAATCTCTAGAGAAAAGTCATCCAGAAATATCTCTGACCAAGAATATCCACACTGTACTTAGGTAAAGACAATTACTCCTTTCTTGTGCTAAATCAATGAGATTTTAGAGATGTTTTTTAATAGCATCTAATGCAACTTACCCTCGTTAATGCAATTTCACCTTAATTCTCCCTATATTAGATTGATCAACTATAGCACTCCTCTTTTTCCTTTTCTCATTTGGTCTGCTAAGAGGTGGAAAGTACTGACTGAGAGTGAGAGTAGCCAAGTCAGAGACGGAATCCACGGTGCAGGATGAAAGAAATGCATGATAAGTTGGTAAATCCAGGAAAAATTTAAAAGGCCAGCCAGACCTTGAAGGGGAATCAGACCCTGGGTTGTGGGAAGAAAGACTGACAGACAAAATAGGAGGAACTCTGAAACGGCTTATCTTATAATCATGAGAGAAAAGTCAGAACAAAGTAGTTGCTCTGATCAAACAGAGCAAAGGCCTAGGTCAAGGCTGTACTGCACAAATCTACTTCCAGTTGCCTTTGGCAGTCGTTTGTTCACTTTATTGTCATGGTAATAATAAGGAATAATTACATGCAACTTATGTCTACAAGGAGAAGGTTTAAGGAGGACAGGGAGAAGGTTGAGGGAGGCTTAGGGTTTGGGAAGGCTCTATGTGATGTCATATGTATAAAAGGACAAACGTGAACCTGTGTGCTGGGTACTGCTGACCTGCTTCTTCCACTGACTGTGGTCATATTAGTGTTGCCAATTGTAGCTTATTTCCTTTCTTCTAAAGTACTGGTCCTCAAAGCCAGTGTTACTGTATCCAAGAGTCATTTAAAAAAATTGTGGGCATATTTTTGACTACCATAATGATTGAGGAAGACACAACTGGCATTTAGAGGCATAGGCCAAGAATACTAGACACCCTAAAATCCAAAATATGAAAATCTGCCTTGTGTCCTGAGTAATTTCAAATGTTCTATCAGATAGTCCCGTAGTGAAAACCTTATTCGTAATCATCTGAGACCTCTACTTCCCAGGAATACAATAGCCATGTTAAAGGGGAGACAATTTTACTTTTTTGTTGTTGGAAACTTGCTCACTATTTTAAAAAACCACATTACTAACAATATCATTCATAATATGACTGTATATTTGAAGCTACTTGCATTCAATGATCTAACCGAAAAGTGCAACCATCTGAATTACTTCATTATGTTTTCCAGTGTAGTCATGACTGAGCATTTATATGCTGAAATACACATTTTCCTTTTATTTCTAATTTATATTATAGTTAAGACATCATATTGATTTAGGGGATTATGTATATAGGCAGGGTATAATTTCTATAAACCTCATTTGGGGAAAATAAAGGAACACTATAAAATACTCTTTGTAGAAAAGGTTGATAAGCTTTGTAGTCTTTTTCTATGTCAATTCCTAGTCCAGTAGGAATGGCTAACAAATACTGATGTTTAGGAATCAGTCAGTGAGAAGGTTGGCATAGCCTTACCAACCTTATGCTGAAAGTCACCAGTTTATGAAACATCGCCACAACAAAAAGCTTCCAACTGGTTTTCAGTTGGAACTGAACAAAGAGCAATTAACCTTGCAGAAAGCCTGTGTCATGAAAACCAAATAAAACAAATAACCATAACAAAAAATAAACACCCACAAGGGATTTAGAAAAACAAAATGTAGCAGGGGGCAAAAAAACTAAATAGAAAACAAAAAACATGACAATCTACAGAGCGAAAAAGACAAAACTGCACCCACGAAACAAGAACGCTATTATAAGAAACAAGAATACACAAAACTTTTTTAAAAATATAAAAATTTTGAGCAAGAATATGATAAAAATCAATGGCATTGTTAAAGATTTTGTTTAAAAGTAGAACAGTTAGAAAAAGATGAAAAATCACACAGCAAAGATAAGAAAATGAGAGAGTCAATTCTAGAGGTCCAACAGCCAAGAAATAAAAAATTCTTTCTTTCAGAAAGAAAGAACACTTTTATTCAATACTATCCTGGAGGGGTTCCTATCTAAATCAATAACTACCTAAATCAATAACACAAGAAAAAGAAATTAGGTGTAAGGGTTACAAAGGAAGAGACTAAATTGCCTTTTTATGCAGAAAATGCAACCAATCGCATTCAAAGAGAGAAAAGGAAAGAGAAGGTGGGAAAGGGGATGAGAAAGGGAGAATGGGAGGAAGAGACTTTGGACTTTATCTGTAGAGTGCAGAGTTCAGAACAGTAGCTGGGAAACAGGATGCAGCATTTCCATCTACCTATAGTAATGAATTGGAAAAGGAAGAGGAAAAATATCCACATTACCCACATGCCGTCCCCACCCCACACAAAACTATGAGATAGAAAGGAGTAAATCTTATCAGAAATGTGCAAAATCTGGGGCGCCTGGATGGCTCAGTCAGTTAAGCATCTGACTTCGACTCAGGTCATGATCTCCTGGTTCGTGAGTTTGAGCCCCGGGCCAGGCTCTGTGCTGACAGCTCAGAGCCTGGAACCTGCTTCAGATTCTGTATCTCCCTCTCTCTCTGCCCCTACCCACTCAGCCTCTGTCTCTGTCTCTCTCTCAAAAACAAATAAACATTAAAAAAAATTTTTTTAATGTGCAAAATCTGTAAGAAAAATTACAATATTCTAACAAAGCTCATCAAAGGACACTTGAATTAAAGGAGGTATATTTATGTTCATGGATAAGAAATCTTAATATTTTAACAATATCTAGAAACCTTTCATGCTTTTGCTTTCTCAGACTAGCCTGGATGATGAAAGAGACACACGGTCCAGGGACTCCACTGCCCCATCTGCCAGCCAGCCGTCCTGAAGAAGCAGAGCTGCCTAGCTGACTGGAAGTTGAGCTTAGCTGAGACCAGAAGAGCTGCCCAGCTAAATGCTACCCAAATCACTGTCACAGAATCATGAAACGACACAAATGATTGTTGTTTAAGCCAGTAATTTTAGTGTGTGATTGGTTACACAGCAGAAGCTAACTGCTGTATAAGTCAAATTAGAAATCAAACGTGCAAGTAAAAAAGAAACATTTTCAGATATGCAAGGTTTCAGCCTCCCATTCATCTGTTCTCAGAAAGGAATTCCTAAAATGTTGTGAAGGGGTTTACGGAACAATATATGCGCAGCACATCAGTCTGTAGTAAGGCAAAATGAGCAAAAGCTCTGGAAGGGATGTCTCTAAGGGAAAAGAAATGGAACTGAGAGATTACCTGATGTGTTGGATTATAAAACAGTTTTATGTTTCTGTTACAGAGTTTATACACAGGTTATTGACACACAGAAAACCAGCAAACAAAACAGGAGAAGAAAGTTGTATAAGGAACATGATGAGATTAAACTAGGTAGCATCCATGTGATTATACATTCATAAGGTCAACACTGACTACTAATTTAACTACAAAATGTGATTAATGACGATGGGAGAAGAGAGTGTGTATGTGCGTGTAAATGGAGGCAGAAGAGATGATCAGTTAAGTTCTTGTTATTCATAACGTAAGTAGGAAATATTTAAAAAGGCAGAAGCAGAAAATTTCATCTGTAAATGAGAAGATAAAGCAGGTAGAAAGAGGTGAAAGTGGTTGACTCTACAAGGGGAAGTAAGGGGTGAAGAGAGAAGAGCAGACTGCTCTTCTTCCTTATGAGTTCTGCATCACCATCTGACTTTTAACACAGTAGTCTAATTAAAAATAAATATTAAATTGAAAATACCACATCCTAACTTTTCCATAAGTTTAAGTATTTTCAAACTATAAAACTGGGAAGAAAGAAAAAAAAAAAACATGCCAGCAAAAATCAGGTACTTATGTGGACACTTCATCTGTCTCATCACTGGCATCACTGCCTGGAAAGAATCACAGGTCAGAAAAAAGTCGGAGCTCAGTCTCGGCGGCCCTGTGGGAAAGCCCAGGGCAATCAAGAGACCGTGCAGCTTACACTGCTTTCCCACCATCGTCCTGGGACATAAGCCTACCTATCCGGGTTGAAGGCGACTAAACAGATCCCATGGCAGAGTTAGTGCACACTTACCATGGGTGGCTGACTAGCTAGTTAAGTTCATTTAATCTGGTGCTAATTTTCTTACTCTTACTTTGATAATTCCTCAGAATGAAAAATAGTGAACTTGGGTGGTTAGAGGTATTGCAGATAAAGAAGGAAGCAGATTTTTGGCATGTTTGGTTGACTTTTGCCTTGTAACCACTAAGCAGGATGAAGACAGACGCTTGAATTTTTTGGATACGCTTAAGAAGCACACTCCATTTGAGTATCAAACCATACTGCACACTTACAAAGAGGAAAGAACAGTGCTGTAGACTAGTGATATCGCCTTCATGTATACCTTATTTAGCAGATACTGAAAGTTCTTCACCAAATCCCTTTCTACTTGCCTGCCTACACTGATGGAAGTGCTAAATAGCTCTTTTTAGCCTCCTTCACAACAAGAAGACATATGAGTCTAGTTCTGAACAATGAGCTGGAAGCTGTTTACCAGATGCTTCTGAGAAAATTTTTGCTTGAAAGGACGCATTGCATCACCATCCTTTCCTCTCATCTTACTGCCTTGAGCATGGATATGATGCCTCAGAACCAGGACAGCTGTCTTGCAATGATGAGAAAAATGAAGAAAGAACTTTAATAATGCCAGCCCTGACATAGTGGGCAGCTGAACTAATGTCAACAGCACCAATCTTTCAAAGTCTTGTTACACAAGAAAAATAAGCCCCCTATTTGCTTAGGACATTATTGTCTCCTGTTACTTATAGCTGAAAATACTCCCAATACAATTTATGAAAAGTTTTAAAGATTTTTTTGAAATGTTTTACATTTTAACTGGTTTAATCCCATACTATTTTGTAAAAGACACAGTCTGTTATCTGAAAGGAAATCATCTTACCTCATTCTTCCATAGGTGATACCGCAGTGCAAATGCAGTAAAGTCTCTTGGAACACAGAAAAACTTGCATTCTGAAGTGGAGCCATGAGAAATATTTTTGACTTGTTCAAAGTCTTTATTAATCAATTCCAGAATCAAAGGATCGATAAGGAACACTGGTACATTTTGGCTGGATGTTAGCATAACAAATTTTTTAACTGCACGCTGTTTGAGAAGAAAAGAATACCCTTTATTCTTCTCAACCAATACAACAATTTACCTTATTAAATTTTTATTCATTAATTTTATAAGAATATATAGAAGGCTTACTCAATAGATACCATGCTTATTACTGTATTCAACAAATAAGCAAATAAATAATACATGGTCCCTGCTCTTAAGGTATACACAATTGACTGAGGAACATGAACAAATATGTATAATGCAAGGTAAAATACTCTCTAATAAAAATACATGCAACAGCTACTAAGTAACTGTACATCAAAAGAATAACAAAATCTTCATTAGAGGAAGTCTATCTCAGATGGAAACTTTGGGCTTACAAATTATTCCCTTGGTATTAGCTACAACTTTTTGAGCCAAAGTGGAAGAGGAAATACCAGATCTGTCAGATTTAAAAAATCAGTCATGTCAACCTTTTCAAATTCAAAATCAATCGTATGTACCATTTTTCTTCATATTTGTTACACTGTTTAATAATGCTTATAAGCAAAAGATTCAAACTAAAATATCTTGCCTGCTTGACTATTCCCATATATAGTTTGATTTTCTAATAATATTTTTTTATTTTTAAAATTTTTTTAAATTTACATTTATTTATTTTTGGGAGACAGAGAGAGAGAGAGGGCACAAGTAGGGAGGGGCAGAGAGAGAATGAGACACAGAATCCAAAGCAGACTCCAGGCTCTGAGCTGTCAGCACAGAGCCCAAAGTGGGGCTTGAACTCACAAATCATGAGATCATGACCTGAGCCAAAGTCGGACGCTTAACCAACTGAGCCACCCAGGTGCCCCAATATTGTAATATTTTAAAATAGAATTCTTTTAGGCAATGAGTAGAGTCCCCTACTGAAAAAACAAATTTCAAAATTACAAGGGAAACACAATAATCACACTCAAGAGTAAGTAGCACCAAGGGCAGCAAAGATCGATAGAATAACAGCATTGCTTAAAAGCATACTTTAATGGAAGTAACAAGGATTTCAAAGGGATGTATGCCCATCAGAAAGGTGCCTCATAGAATTAAGGGTAAACTCTTATTCCCCAAATCTGAAGAAATATGTAAAAACATAAATAAGATAATAAATAAATAAGGATATTAAGACTTTTAAGGATAGGAAAAAAATGAGATAAAGCTAGGAATAAGTCTCTTACCATTTGTTTTTAAGGCAGAGTATGCAAATACCAAGACTACAATAATCTTTGCTCTAGAGTTTATTATCTCTTAGTGGGAGAAACATCTATAAGTAAAAAGCTAGTTAGAAAAACAACTTTATGCCAGAAGATTCAATAACTTAGATGAAATTAACAAATGTCTTTAAAACCACAATTAACAAATTACCACAAGATGAAACAGGAAATCTGAATTGCCCTATACCTTTGAACAAAATTGAATTTTTATATATATTTGTTACGTATTGACATATATTTGTTATATATTCGTATATATTTTATTTATTTATTTATTTATTTATTTATTTATTTATTTATTTATTTACACTGCCATCAAACAATAGCACCAAGAAGTAAAAACTCCAGACTCAGATGGTTCACAGGTGAATTCTCTCAAAGATTTAAGGAATAATACCAATTCTACAAAAACTCGTTCAGAAAACTAAGCAGGGAGGAATCCTTCCTAACTCATTGTATGAGGCCAGTGTAATCCTGATAACAAAACCTGACAAAAACATTACAAAAAAAATTACAGACCACCATTCCACATGAACATAGATGCAATTATACTTAACAACATACTACAAAATCAATTCCAGTAGTTTTATAAAAAAAAGGCCAAAAAAAAAAAGAGTAAATATCCTGACCAAGTAGAGTTTATCCCAGAAACTCAGTTTAGCATTTGAAAATCAATCAATGAAATTTACTACATCAACACAACAAAGGGGGAAAACCCTATGAGAATTTCAATACAGAAAAAGTATTTAACAAAATTCAATACCTATTTTAATCAGTGATTAAAACCTGTCAGTGAACTAGGGACTAGGACACTTTCTCAATTTGATAAAGAGTATGAACAAAAGTATCTGTTTTTGAGTTTAGGAGTTCTTCATTAATTCTTGATACCCATCTTGTGTCAGATACATGTTTTGCAAATATTTCCTACTCTGTGGCATTTCTATTCATTTTCTTAATGTGTCTTTTGAGGAGTAGAAGTCTTAAATTTTGATATGCTAACTTATCAATTTATTTTTCTTTTATGGTTGTTGCTTTCTGTGCTTTATACCAGGAGAATAAAAGAAGTGATTCTGGAAGAAAGATGATGAAATGACCAACACTGGCACACATAAGGTGCTTATTAAATGTTTGTTGAATAAATCTCATTCAGCTTAGTGTTAAATGCAAACATGATGAACACGTTAATAGCTTCATTATAATTATTGATGTAAATATAGATTAGGGCAGGGTCTAGGGGAAATTCTGTAATTCACCTTCTAAATATGCCTTCCAGATTGTTATCAATGTAATCCCTGGAAACAGATGTCCAACTGACTCTAAAGCCAATTAATTTTAAATCAACATGACTATTATCATCTGGCCTTCAGTAATTCATTTTGTTTACAAGAAAGAAAAATGTCTTGTTGAAAACAGGGTACACTGACACTCTAATAGCCTGTTCATCTAGAAGGGCTTGGTGGGACCCGTTCTTAGTGAAAGGCTCGCTCCTTATAATCATCATTTCATTTCCTAAGTGCTCTCAAGGCATCTGTTTAATAACTCATTCTAAAATTTTGTCAGGGTTCGGTATCACATTATTGATCAGATTTTGCCTTTCCTTCTGTGGGACCCAAGGAATTTAACAAAAATCCCCTACCCCTGGACAAGCAGAGCAAGACTAACTCCATTTTATGCTACACCCACCATCTCAAGTATAACCCCCACCCTAGTCAAGCCGGTGAGCACACCCTTACTGGAAACCGGCTCACATAGGAATGTGGAACCCCTAACCGCCAAAGAATGTAAACCCTGTCTTTTGCCTGCCCAACTTGCGTGCCAATTGCAGGGAGGATTCCTCCCTGCTCCTTGGTGGTCTCTCGGATTTGAAATCAGGGGCATTACACCTTCCTTCTAAAATACTAGAACGAAAGTATTTTATTATTTCTCCCCTTTAACGTGATGCTGCAAATGTCTAAGAGTGATTCTTAGTACCATGCAATGTAATTAACAGACAACCCATTGGATGTAGTGAGCTGCTCTTTAATTTTTGCTCATTGATCTTGAAAGTAAACCCATTTATTTTTTTTTAAGTTCATTTATTTATTTTGAGAGACAGAGAGTGTGGATGGGGAAGGAGCAGAGAGTGAGGGAGAGAGAGAATCCCCACTGCTGAGCCTGACATGGAGGCTCGATCACACAATCATGAGACCATGACTTGAGCCAAAATCAAGAGTCAGACACTTAACCAACTGAGCCACCCAGGCACCCTGAAAGTAAACCCTTTAAAAAAAAATCCATTCTTTTCTCCCACCTCAAAGATCCTTCCCTGAATGAAAAAGTTGGGTCTTTCCATTGCCTTCAGACTACCCTAAGTTCATAGAGCAAAACATCTGCTATTTCATATAAATTAAAAGTTCACCCTAATACTTCACAGTTGAGGAGCCTGGTATAGGATATCCCAGACTTACCTGTTACACAGTAGTTCAAAGCCAACTGGTGCCAGCAATGACCTAAAATTATCACCTTTATTGGTGCTTCATAATTTTGAAAACCCACTTCCAATCTGAAGCTTCATGTCTCTGGTTAAAGAGAAGCCAAAGACTAAGGGTGCCGAGCCTGGGTGGCTTAGTTGGTTAAGCGTCTGACTCTTGACTTCGGCTCAGGTCATGATGTCATAGTTTGTGGGTTTGAGCCCCACATCAGGCTCTGTGCTGATGACGCAGAGTCTGCTTGGGATTCTCTGTCTCCTCTCTCTGGCCCCATGCCCCACACTCTCTCTTTCTCTCTCAAAAATAAATAAACTTAAAATGTGGCAAGAAGAGAAATGCATACTTCTAAAGAAAAAAAAAGGAGAAACCAAAGACTGAAGTGCATCCACAAGAAATAACTGGTCATATCCAAAATGTATACTAATAGGATAAATGTAATTTTTTATTAGTAACAAGTAACCTAACGTTGTTTTTCATTCTAAATTTGGTTAACAAAAAGGTAAGAAAACATATTTTGTAAATGTTTGGCTCTGAAATTTATAAACCCAAACAGGGACATACTGTACATATTGCTAGTTTTCCTTATCTTCAAGAGAAAACATGTTAAACATGAATAGACAGTTCTCCAAAGAAGACATCCGGATGGCCAACAGGCACATGAGAAGATGCTCAATGTCACTCTTCATCAGGGAAATACAAATTAAAACCACATGGAGATATCACCTCATGCCAGTCAGAATGGCTAAAATGAACAAATCAGGAGACTATAGATGCTGGCGAGGATGTGGAGAAATGGGAACCCTCTTGCACTGTTGGTAGGAATGCAAATTGGTGCAGCCACTCTGGAACACAGTGTGTAGGTTCCTCAAAAACTTAAAAATACAACTACCCTCTGACCCAGCAATAGCACTGCCAGGAATTTACCCAAGGGATACAGGAGGGCTGATGCATAAGGGCACTTGCACCCCAATGTTTACAGCAGCACTTTCAACAATAGCCAAATTATGGAAAAAGCCTAAATGTCCATCAACTGATGAATGGATAAAGAAATTGTGGTTTATATACACAATGGAATACTACTTGGCAATGAGAAAGAATGAAATATGGCCTTTTAGAGCAATGTGGATGGAACTGGAGAGTGTTATGCTAAGTGAAGTAAGTCATACAGAGAAAGACAGATATCATATGTTTTCACTCTTATGTGGATCCTGAGAAACTTAAGACCATGGGGGAGGGGAAGGAAAAAAAAAAAGTTAAAGAGGGAGGAAGCCAAACCATAAGAGACTCTTAAAAAGTGAGAATAAACTGAGGATTGATGGGGGGTGGGAGGGAGGGGAAAGTGTGTGATGGGCATTGAGGAGGGCACCTGTTGGGATGAGCACTGGGTACTGTATGGAAACCAATTTCACAATAAATTTCATATTAAAAAAAAAAAAGAAAAGGAAACATGTTGAACAGATTTTAATTCCTAATCATTGTCTTCCCTTATTCATAGTTCAATTCTGATTCATATATTTTTTCATTTGGGGATGCACCATAGTTCAGTGAGTGAGGATTTTGAAGGCAAACAGAATCTGCACTCAGCCAGCCACTTATTAGCTAACTAACCTTAAACCCTCTAAGTGAACTGAGGATAACAATATGTACTGACTTCATAGAGTTTCCATAAGGACTACATGAGATACTGCATGTAAAGTACTTGACACAGGGCCTACCTCTTCCCCTCCAACACCTACTCCTACTGTCCACCAAGGTAGTTATTATCATTGTCATCATTCAACAAATCCTTATTGAGCACATACACAAATGAACTAAAAGAACATTGTAAATGAGGAATTTCATACTTATCTTACATACCCACTGTGTGCTATCAAATCCAATTCGGTTTCCCTTAGATTTTGATACACCAGCTCCATTCTAAGAAGATAACAAAAAAAATTTTAATAAATTCAAAGCTATCTTTCTCTGTCTTATTTTACTTGGCATACAGGGAACAAACTGGTGGTTGCCAGAGGGGAGAGAGTGAGGGGGATGGGCAAGATGAGTTAAAGGGAGTGGGAGATATAGGCTCCTAGCTATGGAATGGGTAAGCCATGGGGATAAAATATACATAGAGAATACAGTCAATGGTATTGTAATACTGTTGTATGAGAGGTGGTAGCTACACTTGTGGTAACCACAGCATAACTGTTGAATCACTATGTTGTATATCTGAAACTAATGTAACATTGTGTGTGAACTATACTCCAATTAAAAAAAAAAGTCAGGTCTAGAGAATCAGAAGGAAGAAAGCATTATCAGTTTTCATCTGATAAGCCCCCAAATACTTTGAAAGTAACAGGAAAAAAGAATGTCTGATGGTCTAGAGACAATGGGAAGAATGTGTCAAGCTCAAAGAAGATCCAAAGAAGTTTCTTATGCCTTGAATGTGTTCTTTACATAGAAGACAGATGGGAGGATACTAAAGAACAAGAAGAATAGCCTTACCCAACAAATGAAATATGCCCCAAGTTTCTAAAAAAGGAGACTTGGGGCACTGGGGGCTCAGTGGGTTGAGTGTCCAACTTCAGCTCAGGTCATGATCTCATGGTGCATGAGTTTGAGCCCTGCATCGGGCTCGATGCTGTCAGCACAGAGACCACTTGGGATTCTCTGTCTCCCTCTCTCTCTACCCCTCCCCACCCCCGCAACACACACACACTCTCTCAAAAACAAAACAAAACAAAACAAAACACAAAAAACAAAACTCATCACACTCAAAAAAATTAAAAGGAGACTCATCTCCCCACTAAACTGCAAACTCAAGGGCAGGGACCAAGTCCAATCCTTCTTTATATTGCCAGTGCCTAGCACAGTGCTTGGTAATGACTAAATACTTAATTGTGGTTTGCTAAATGGAGGGAAGGAGAACAGAAAAGAGGAAGAGAGATACTGAGTAATCAAGGTAAAGCCAGAAGTGGTCTCTCCTCATAAACTCTGCAACTTAGACAATAACATTTTAATAGCAAGAGATATTTGAGAACAAACTACAAAGAGACAGCTCTGTAATCTTCATCCTTGAAAAGAGACTGCAAACTCTATAACATAGCCCTTGTTACTTATAGCCCTCCATGAGTTAATTAGACTGAATTTCTGAGCTGTTTGTTTTCTCTGCTGGATCATTCCCATCAGTATACAAACACGATATTATTTCTATCTTAAAACAAACAAGCAATAACTCTCTTGCATACCCACTGTATGCAACTAACAATTTTCCCCCCTAACTAACAATTAACAATTTTCCCAACTAACAATTTTCCCCCCTTAAGCAAAACCCCTAATGGGCTGTCTGTTCTTATTGGATCCGATTCCTCTCCTCTTATAAGCTCTTGAGCTTAAATTCACTCTGCCAACTATTCATCAAGATCACCAATGACCTCTATGTTGCTAAATCCAATGGTCAATTATTTTTACTCCTTGTCTTATTTGATCAAGAATTGTTGACCACTTGTGTCTCAAACACTTTAGTTGCATGGCTCTCCGAATCCCATACTTCTGGTTTTCCTATTTCTCTCTGGCTGCTCCTTCTTTTCTTTGCTAGTTCTTCCACCTCCCTGATGTATGAGGGACCCCCAAAACTCAGATCATGAGACTTTTCTCCCTCTTTTTACTCTACATTCACTTTCTTGGTACCTCATCTATTCTAATGGCTTTAAATACCATCTGTATGCTTACCACTCTCAATTTATATTCTCAACCACACCAGTCCTTTGAACTCCAAACATAGATTCAACTATCTACTCACCTTCTTCATTTGGATGTCAAATAGTCATCTGAAACTTAACATGTCTGGAAAAAGCATCAGATCTCTAACCATCCCTCAAGCTTGCTTCTCATCTCAGTAAACAGCAACTTCCCCTTTCCAATTATCTAGGCCCCAAATACTAAAGTTATCCCTGACTCTTTTATGTCTCTTATACCCCACGTCTAGCCCATGAACAAAATCTGGTAGCTCTACTTTCTACCATTAGTTCCCTTGTCCAAGCCATCACCATCCTGTATAAATTATTAGAATAGACTTCTACCTAGTCTGTTTTAGCCCTTGACCCTACAATCTATTCTCAACAGAGCATCCATTCTACTACCTTTTTAAGAAAATCAGATCATGTCACATATCAGCTCAAACTTTCCGATGGTTCACAATCTCACTCAGAACAAAAGCAAAAGTCCTTATGGTTTACAAGGCCCTAAACAATATAAACTCTCTTACTATTCTTACTTACTATTCTTCCCCACTCTCACTCCTCTATAGCCACATTGATCTTTTTGCTGTTCTTAAAACTTCCAGACATGTTCCTTCCTTGGGACTTGGGACTTTCGTGCTTCCTTTGGTCTCTAGGTAGTATGCTCCTCTTGTAGATATCCACAGAGCTCATTCTTTTCATATATGCTGTTTCCTCTATTTTTTAAATAATTTTTAAAGTTTATTTATTTTGAGAGAGAGCACAAGTAGGGGAGGGGTAGACAGAGAGCAAGAGAGAGGGAGGGAGGAAGTCCCAAGCAGGCTCTGCAGGATCAGCGCAGAGCCCGATGTAGGGCTCTAATACATGAAACTGTGAGATCATGACCTGAGCCAAAATCAAGGGTCAGACGCTTAACCAACTGAGCAACCCAGGCACTCCTGTTTTCTCTATTATAATGGCCTTCCCATCTTTCTATACCTGGAGGATTTACACTCATTTTATAAAACCAACTCAAAATATTATTTCATTCATTAAATATTCAATCATAACCTTCCTAAGTGGGTTATTCAGCAGATTTTCATTCCCTACAAACTTTGCACTTACCTAAGCTTGAAGGGTCAAGGATAAGGACATAGGAGGATACAGTTTTATAGGGGCTGACAATTATACAATTTTGTTGGTCCTTTTTAATAAACAGAATGCAAAAATATATTTTGCAAACTTTACCAAAATATATAGCTGTATAACATATTCCTAAGCCTCCTTCAAGGGCCTTTGGAAGTGAGGGGCCCTGTGGTTTAAATCTCATCTATCTGGGGTACCTGGGTGGCTCAGTCAGTTAAGCATCTGACTCTTGATTTCAGCTCAGGTCATGATCTATCTCACCCTTCATGAAATCAAGCCCTGCATCAGGCTCCGTGCTCAGGATTCTCTCTCCCCCTCTCTCTCTGCCCCTCACCCTCCTCTCACGTGCACACTCACTCTCTCTCTCAAAAATAAAGAAAGAAAACATTAAAAAAAATAAACAAATAAATTTCATTTATCTTAATGGTTAATCAACCTCTGGTGAGGTACACTTACTGGCAACCAGTGGCTACAACCATAGCTGTAAAGGAGGAATGTAGTCCCTATCAAGCAATGATCCTACAAATAGAGAACCCAAAGAATAAATAACATGACCTCTCTTTCCTCCAGGTCTTCAATCTCCAGATGATGTTTCCCCTTGGCTGACCTCCAACTAGAAAAGGGAAGGGAGCTCACCTAATGCAGTCCATTGAGGTCAGCTCCCCGAGACGCAGACTATTAAAGACAAGATCTGGAAGGGCAAACAGAGACTATCTACCATACCATGGTAAGAAATCTGGATCTTACTCCATAGGTATGCTATGCAGAGAATAACTTGATCAGATATTTAAAAAACATAACTGGGACAGCTGTACAGAGAGGATTACAAAAGCTAGAGACTAAAGAAGAGTTCTTAAACTATAACTAGTAAAGTAGGCAGAACAAGGTTTATGAGATGTGCTTTAAAGAAGTAACATATTGTCATTTGCTTATATGTCTCTTTATATGTTTCTTAACTTCTCTCCTCTTCAACCCCAAATTTCCCCAGTTTCTGACTTCCTAGACAGCAAGGATTACACTTGACTCTCATTTCATCTCATAGCCTAGTACTGTACTTGGACACATAGTAAGTACTCGACAAACATTTGACAAATAGATGACCAAATGTTCTAAAAGAAATGCTACATCAAATCAAGTGGTTTTTCTTTTTAAAGGCTAAAGATATTCCTATAGGATTGAGTAAAAATGTAAATGAAATGAATAAATAAATGGAAAGATGGAATCAGATGCCAAAAAGGAGGGGTAGAAAAGGTCTGGTGGCTATTGAACACCACTGATAAATGAGTTAAAATAAGGGATATGTCATTAAAGAGAAAGTATTTAGCATATAGGAGGTGAAGATTTAAGGAAAAATCCTTTCATTTTTTGAAAGAACATCCAACAATCCATTTCTTACAGAAACCAAAAAACAATTCTTTATTTTTTTTTAAGTTTATTCATTTTGAAAGTGACAGAAAGAGTGAGTGGGAGAGGGGCAGAGAGAGACAGAGAGAGAGAATCCCAAGCAGGCTCTGCACTGTCAGCATGGAGCCTGATGTGGGGCTCAAAATCACGAAACATAAGACCATGACCTGAGCCGAAGTTGGACACCTAACTGGCTGAGCCACCCAGGTGCCCCCAAAAACAGAATTCTTAATCCAGCATGATCATTAATCATGCCTACAGAGAATCAAACAGTAATACAAAAACTGTTTGAGTTTTCAATAATTGATCTTTTTCAAGTGTTTATAAATTTGTAATCCTAAGGATCAGAAACACTAACCATGATAAATTCACCAACACTCCAGGCAGATTCCCCTTTTGCATCTCAGTGCCTTTCCTTATAGTAGATGCACTGCTCTCTAACTTTTTACCAAGTCACTGAAGTTCTTAGTGCATAGGACTCATAAATATGATCTGACACAGTGGGAAAACTTTGCTTATTAATTAGCCAAACTGCTTGGCCAGAAAACCTATAGAGTGTAAAGTCTGGGGATAAATAGAAGTATTTTTTAAATATCCCTCAATTCTAATGGAAGAAATTCTTTCATATTCTCCTGAACAATGGTGGTCATGGGGGCGGGGGATGTGGGGGAAAGGATCAGAAGAGGGGAACAATAGCATTTATCAAAGTTTACCACACTAGATCAGATTATCAGATAGAATATTCTTGCTCCAGCAATGATCCGCATATTATCATTCAGAATATAAGGGAACTAGCCAGTAGTCAAAGGAGAGTTTTTAAAAATCATGATTCTTAGATGATTTTAGCAAGCAAATGACCAACTCAAAAATTTCAAAAACCTTTGTTGCCATGATCTAAATGGCTGCAAGATTAATTTCCATTTCTAATAATGGCATATGAAATTGTTCACTGTGAATAACTATTGCCACACTTGAAATCCAAACTCCCCTTCCAACTCCCTCTTGACCTTCTAACCAAACACACTTTGCAGCTCACTGCTCAGCCATAAGACAGACAGTTCCAGGAGCTCAACAAGCTGGCCAAGTTTGCCCGCGGGCAGGACCAGTTGGACCACAGAGGGGATCACCCCCTGAGCCCGGCAGCCACTTCGTATAAGCCCTTCTGGGCCTGGGTACTTCAGATCTTTGGTCTTAGGCCACTCCCCACCATCTTGTCCTGCCCCAGCCTTAAGGACAGCCAGCTCAGGGGATCAGGCTTTTAGCAGTGGGCAGAGAGTAGAGGGAAGAGGCTTTTTTAAAGAGAAATGACTGTCTTTTGACACTTTCCTTTAAAAGAGTAAGCACTTCCTGTTCTTCCAACTTCAGGTTCACCTCCTATTAGGAGGTTGCTGGTGGGAGCCAGAGTAGGGACAAATGCTCCTTTGTCCCTCCTCCTCCTCTGTGCCAGTGCCACTTGGAGGCTTCTTGTCTTTTCTGTTTTGACTCCTTCCCCATTCAGTGCCGAGTGTGTTTGTGCATGTGTGTACACATAAATATAGTCATAAGGGGCAAAAAAGTACATACAATGCAAAGTAAGATATCCTAGCACAGAACCCTGTAAGTGGCTTTCTAGGTAGTAAGAGTAGCTGAATACTGCAGGCACTGAGTGCTGCTTATGGTTCTAAGTCAAGGACATTATTAAGGTTTGGTTCACCCAGTGCTTTATACAAACACAGTTCATGGGCTTTGTCTTCCTTCCACTGAGGCAGCAATATTTTATAATTTTCTATTGTGATTCAAAATGAGCCATCTTATCTATCTCGTATCTTATCAATGTTACAGTATTTTGTTTGAACATACTTGTATTTACATGTGCGACTAGCTCTATGAGTGAGGACACAAGTTTTGGGACCTGAATTTGGCAATCTTCAGCAAGAAGCTTAACATATCTGGGCTCCAGATAACTCATTTATGAAAAAAATGATCAATGAGAAACCTGTAATAATTAAATCCAATTTTATTTATCAGGCAGCAACGTAAACCTTGAAAGGACTAGAATGTGTGCACTATTCATAGCTACCATCTGCTGAGCACCTACCATATAGCAAACACTAAGTGAGATGCGTTACATACATTATCTCAACCAGTAAAGCTGCCAGTAGCCCCATTTAAAGAAACTGAGGCTTAAAGAAGTTAAGTGACTTGCTGTTAAGACAAACAACCAAATAAGGAGTCAAACTCAGGATTATGTAGGCCCCAAACTTAAGAATTAATGCTGTTGCCACTTCTACCAAATTATGAGTTCCTTGAGAGTAGGACCTGTGTTCCATTTATCTCTGTATTCTTGCAAAGTGCCCTGTATATAACACGTAGTCAATAAATACAGACTGAATGAGCACCCATAATTATAATCAGATTGTCTAGGTTGGTGCAGTAAAAAAAAAAAAACAAAAACAAAAACAAAAAACAATGAACAACTGACATTCTATAGGGGGTCCTAGAGATAACCTTTGTGATGTAAACTGCCAGCCAATTGCTTGAAAGGTGGAGCTCACAGAAATTGCTCACAAGGTCATCACACAAGAGTTTGTATTTCAAAGGCCTGTAAGAGTTTGTATTTCAAAGATCTAGAGGGTTGTTCTAGAATCTGAAGAGTCAGCTCCACCCATCAATGGAGTTTTAGCTGACCCAATAGATATACAAATTCCTTACCTTCAATGCTATCAAATAACTGGTTTATTCAGACCCCATTTGGGAGATCATAGAAAGGCTAAACTTGTCTAACCAGCTAGGGCCAAAAGGAATTCTGTGTCGAGGCCCTAGAAATGGTCAAAAGTAGGCCTCCTTCACTGTGGGTGGGAATGAAAACTGGTATAGCCACTCTGGAAAACAGTGTGGAGGTTTCTCAAAAAGTTAAATATAGAGCTACCCTATAACCCAGCAATTACACTACTAGGTATTTATCCAAAGGATACAAAAATACTGATTCCAAGGGGCACATGCACCCCAATGTTTATAGCAGCACTATCAACAACAGCCAAATTATGGAAAGAGCCCAAATACCCACTGACTGATGAATGAAGATGTGGTATGTGTGTATGTATATATATATATACATATATATACATACACACACACACACACACACACATATACACAATGGAATATAATATCAAAAAGAATGAAATCTTGCCATTTGCAACAATGTAGATGGAACTATGCTAAATGAAATAAGCCCATCAGAGAAAGACAAATACCATATGATTTCACTCATATGTGGAATTTAAGAAACAAAACAGATGAACATGGGGAAAGGAAGGAAAAATAAAATAAGATAAAAACAGAGAGGGATGCAAACCATAAGAAACTCTTAACTATAGAGAACAAACTGAGAGCTTCTGGAGGGGAGGTGGGAAGAGGGATGGGCTAAATGGGTGATGGGCATTAAGGAGGGCACTTGGGAGGCACCTGGGTGGCTCAGTCGGTTAAGCATCGGACTTCGGCTCAGGTCATGATCTCACGGTTCATGGGTTCGAGCCCCGCATCAGGCTCTGTGCTGACAGCTCAGGGCCTGGAGCCTGTTTCAGATTCTGTGTCTCCCTCTCTCTCTCTGACCCTCCCCTGCTCATGCTTTGTCTCTCTCTGCCTCAAAAATCAATAAACGTTAAAAAAAAAAATTTTTTTTTTAATTAAAAAAAAAAAAGAGGGCACTTGGGATGGGATGAACTCTAGGCATTCTATGTAACTGATGAATCACTAAATTCTACTCCTAAAACCAATACTATACTATAACTAGGAAAAAAATATGCCTCCTTAACTCCAAGATATCAATAACCTTTCTTCCCTAACCTATGATAAATATTAGAGTACTCTCCTTAAGAGCCTGAAAAGATTTGTAGTCCTCAACATTTACTACTGCAGACATTTACTACTAGAAGTAGGCTGTGATCACAGATAAAACCAACTTTTCATTCTTGCCCTAGCTTTAACACACAATCTCAGGGTCTTTCTGAATTGCCTGAAAGTTCAAACATGACCTAAATCATGTTTGTTTTTTTTAATGTTTTATTTATTTTATTTATCCCACACATGCAGGAAGGGGCAGAGAGAGGGGGAGACAGAGGATCCGAAGCAGGCTCTGCACTGACAGCAGACAGCCTGATGCTGGGCTTGAACCCACAAACTGTCAGATCATGACCTGAGCTGAAGTCGGATGCTTAACCTACTGAGCCCCCCAGGCGTCCTTAAAATCATGGTTTTTATGCTGATGCTGCTGATGTGTAAGTTAGTGCTGATCAAGGTTACCATTCTCCATTCTTCTGCTAATAAATCAAACAACTTTAATTGAACTAGAAATCATTTTGTGTGAATTTTCTGTCTAAGGATATCCCACAATTGAGAACATTGAACAAATGAGAAATGCAATTCAGATATAATCAGTAAGCAAAGTTTACAGAATTCTGAATTCTCTTCCTATGTTATAAGAAACTATACTAGAATACTCGAGATCCATCCATATTTCCCTGAAGTTTAAGTGAGATCTTGAAGTTTAATAAAAAGCTGAAAGTTTAAACATTTTCCTCAACAAAATCGAAAAAATTTTAAAAGTTGGGAGCTTTTAAATAATAACGTCTATTATTCTAACTATACTTACTATTTTTAAATAAAGCATTTTTTTTCTGGCTGGGATAGAGAAACTAATTGTATTCCTTATAGACAGCATTTTATCTTCACACTAATAACATACCGGAAGCATCTATACTTCCACTAGCATCTGTCCCCAACAAATTATAAAAATATGGAAGAAAAAAAACATTTCTCATTGTTTCTGTCACCTTGTCAAAATGCTTAGCAAACAGTGACTTTTAAATAAATTTTTTGAATGAGTACTGGGTATTATATGTAAGTGATCAATCACTAAATTCTACTCCTGAAACCAGGATCACACTATATGAAGATAATAATAATAGCTCATATTTACTGATCTCTTTATGACATGCACTGTTCCAAATGCTTTATGTGTATTAATTCATTTAAGCCTCACAAGTCTACGAGCTGGTATCTTTATCGTCCCTATTTTGTAGATGAGAAAACAGAGCATTTAGAAGTAATTTACCCAAGATCCCACAGTTAATAAGCAGCATAAATGAGGTTTAATCCTAAAGTAGTGTTTCTGCTTTTTACAACTAAAGCTACACGGCATTTGGGGCATCTGAGTGGCTCAGGTGGTTAAGTGTCTAGCTCGTGATCTCAGCTCAGGTCTTGATCCCAGGGTCATGAGTTCAAGCCCAGCACTGGGCTCCACTCTGTGTGTGGAGCCTACTTAAAAACATACAAAGAGCTACAATGCATTCCAGGGGAAAGGGTCAAAATAGTAGTTATTTGTAGAAACGTCACATATAATTAAGATGGGATTTTAAGTTAATGGAGGAATTCAATAAGTGATACTGGGACAAATGGTCAACCATTTGGGAAAAACTTTAAAGTTAGAGATCTAATTCATACCTCATACTAAAATAAATTCTATTTAGTTAAAAAAAATTAAACATAAATAGTACTTGATGAAAATACAGGTGAATACTTCCACAATCTTTGGCTACTTATGACACAAAACTAGATGCCCTAAGGAAGAAAGATCTTGACAGGTTTTCTACTTAAAAATCTTTTGTACCTAGAAATTAAATACAAATGTACTGGGGGTGGGGGGTGGGGGGTTATACTATGAATATAAAGTTAAAAGACAAATTAATAAACCAGGAAAAATATTTGAAATATATATGATAAAGGTGTAACATCCTTAAAACTATGCACAGCATCTAAAGACAACACCATCAGAAAAATATGTAGATAGGAACACAAAAAAAATTACCTTTGCTGATATATAGTGCTTGTAGTAGTATAATTGAAACAGCAGAAATGCAGAACTTGTCAAAGTTAAAAGCGCCAAAATCACGTTCTTGTTGATTCTACTCATTAGTCTGTGGTGCTCACTTGGTTGTCCTTTGAGAGTAACCCAGTTGGCGTCATCTTTTTTGGATAAGAAGATAATCTTGTTTTCTGTAAACAAAAAAGATATTTCTAAAGAGACAAAAACTTATTTTTACTTTTTCACCTTTAATAACTGCTTTCTCTATTCATCTACTGGATAGCTGATATTCATCTTGTTACAGTTTATCAAAAAGAACTTATAAACACTATTTACCTTGAGTTCTCGCATTGTTCAAAAACACTTGTCAACTCATAGTTGTGCTGAGGTCACAATTTCTTCCCCCCTGACAACTTGTAGATTTTATACAATAATTCTATAACACTAAATATCCCCTGACAATATCTGATCCTTCCCCTAGCACTCCCCTTTAAATTTTTTCAGTTAAAAAGCTGACCCTTTTTGGGGCCCCTGGGTGGCTCAGTCGGTTGAGTGTCCGACTTCACCTCAGGTCATGATCTTGCAGTCCATGGGTTCGAGCCCCGCATCGGGATCTGTGCTGACATCTCAGAGCCTGGAGCCTGCTTTGGATTCTGTGTCTCCCTTTCTCTCTGCCCTCTCCAGCTCGTGCTCGGTCTCTGTCTCTCTCTCTCAAAAATAAATAAACATTAAAAAAAAATTTTTTTTTTAAGTTGACCCTTTTAATGTGATGAGCAGAGAATGCATTCCTTACCTATGAAAGCCAATTTTTTTCAAAACTAGGTTATGTAATGATGTTGATGAATGTACAGCTGACCTGTGAACATGGGTTTGAATTGCCTGGGTCCACTTATACGTGGATTCTTTACAGTATGTGCTGTAAATGTATTTTCTCTTCCTTAGGATTTTTTTCGTACAATTTTCTTAATATTTTCTTTTCTCTAGGTTACCTTATTGTAAAAATATAGTATATAATACATATAATATACAAAGTATGTGTTAATTGACTGTTTATGTTATCAGTAAGGTCAACAGTAGGCTATTTGTAGTTAAGTTTCTGAGGCGTCTATCACATACTGATTTTCAACTGCATGAGGAGGCTGGTGTCCCTAATCCCCACACTGTTCAAGGGTTAATGTATACTAGCTTTTCTTCATCATGTGTCCTTCCAATCTGTAGAACCAAGACTTCTTTTTTTAGTGGGAAGTTTAAGTTATATGTTTGAATATTCTTCTGTTCTAATGTTGAATTCTCTTATTTCCAGAACACACACCTGAGCATGTTTCATCTCTCATTCCCATTTCACTTCGTTCAACTTCCAAAAGCTTGTTGTCATGCCCTTTACTGACTTTTCAACAATGTTAATTCTCCTTTTTGCTTCCCATATGGCCTTTTATTTCTCTGATTTTATTTTTCTTTCTTTCTTGAGCTCTGCCAGTATATGGTTTATCATATACTGTTGTCTTATTATTTCTTCCTAGCTAATTAACTTTGTCTATTATTTTAAATAAGTGATTATTTCGGGGCACATGGGTGGCTCAGTCAGTTAAGCATCTGACTTCAGCTCAGGTCATCATCTCACTGTTCATGAGTTCGAGCCCCGCATCAGGCACTGTGCTAACAGCTCAGACCCTGGAGCCTGCTTCAGATTCTCTCTCTCTCTCTCTCTCTCTCTCTCTCTCTCTCTCTGCCCCTCCCCGACTCGTACTCTCTCTCAAAAATAAATAAACATTAAAAAAAAAATTTAAAGAAGTGACTGTTTCATTAAATTTGTTAGGCCAATACAGTTTTCTCATGGGTTCTTTGTCACTTGTTTTTCCCTGTTTCTTTTTTCCTTTTCTCTGGTAGCATTTTTGGGGAGATAACTGTGCTCATTTCCTTTTTCTTATTTACCTGTGAATGATGTGAACTCTACTCAGATCAGTTATTTGCAAGAGGCCTGTGGAAGGAAGAAACAAGCTGTGTTCTGGACTAGAAGGTAGTCTCTAATATACAAGAAAGCATCTTATGACACAGTGTTTTGTGCATGTGTGTGTGAGAGAGAAAGACAAAGACAATGTATCCAAGAACAAGTGAGAGAAAGTCGTTTAGCCGTTACTCCTTGCCTCACCAAGAAAGTGATTCCTGCAAAGATGGGGTCTCTCTGTATGTTTTCTTATGTCCTCTTCCTTTCCTGCTAGTTCATGCTCCCAAACAATCAAAGAAAGCTCTTACTGCCTTCCTATGCATCCTGTTGCTACTGGAAACAGAAGATCTCTCCCTGACTGCACTGCCAGCTCTATCTGAGATCTCTTCCCGACAGTATCCTCTCTCAATCTCTTCCTGCTTACGGGAACCTTTCTCAAATATTTTGATTTGGGTTATAGGATTCCTGGTCTCACCAAAGATGTAATCTCTGTCTCTCAATCTCCTTGTTGTTTCAGAGTAATTTCAGACAGAAGGGGGTACAAATGCCTATACTCTCCTATCTTAAAAACTAAAAGTCTTGGTTTCGAGTTTTAAAACACAAATGAGCTTACAGAGCTGAAGACTACATGAAGCATGCACTATATTATATAAAGTCAACAAACTACTTAAGAGAAATGATACTAACAGTAATATGAATAATTCACTTGATTTACAGATGATGTATACAGCAAAAATAACTGAATAAGTCATAATCATGTTGTCTCTTAAAACAATGAAAACTAGCAACATACATAAAATAACATTGATGATGGTATTAGTTTTTGCTGTCAGCTAAAAGCTGCTAAAACAAATACTCTGATAAGGGCAGCTAACAAGATAATAAGAAGAATGTCCTTCGTTTTCAATATTTCAGCTCAGTTTCTTGTGGTTCTAGTAAATAGTACATCAGCATATTGTCTACTGATTCCTATGTAATTTTCTGAAGTGGCACTGAGAGTGCACCATCACTTAGCCTCTTCTGTGCCTGAATTCATAAAGAGAAAGAAAGCATAAAAGGCCTATGTAAACCACGACAGAAACATAAAGACCAAATTAATATCTTGTTCTCTCTTTGGACATGTCTATAATCTACAATTAATTTTTACATGAAATAAACCTCCACAACATATCATCAATCACTTAACTCTACTGTTATTATCAGGATGACATCTAATTAACTCTATTTCATTATTTTCTATAAATGCCGAGGCAATTCAATTGCAAAGGAGGAGTGTTAGCCTGTCAAAACATTCTTCTTTGCTAGCACGATCTTTAAAATGAAAAATGCAGGAGCGGCCTGCATGGCTCAGTCGGTTGAGCATCCAACTCTTGATTTCAGCTCAGGTCATGACCTCATGGTTCATGGCTCAGCATGGAGCCTGCTTGGGATTCTCTCTCTTCCTCCCTCTCTGCCCCTCCTTGGCTCCTGCACATGTGCATGCACATTCTCTCTTAAAAAAAAAAAAAAAGACTTTAAAATGAAAAATGTGGTACTTAAAAAAAGAGTGGCTTACTGATTTTTACCTCTCAAATATGTCTGGCATCAACTCCCTCTTCTTTCTTCACCATCAATCTAATTTAGACTCTAATTGTCCTCATTTTACCTGGAGCCCCCATCTCTACTTTCTACCTAGCCATAATCTCACCTTTACAGTGACAGATATATCAAGTTGCTGAGATATGATTCAAGTTATGCCATGATAAAATTTCTTCAATGGTTCCCCACCACCTACAAACAAAGTTCAAATTCCATGCAATGGCCTTCTAGAGGCAAATTCCATAGGCTTCTTCCACTTCACACACACTATGATTTTTCCCCAAGAATTCCTGGAATACATACCACACTTTCCTGTGTCTGCTTTTGCTCATTCCCTCGTGTGAAATGTTTTCCCCCATTTCTATAAAACCAACCCTACACCTCTTTTCATAACTCCTCTCAAGTAACCATCATACAAAGTCTATCATGCTCTTCTGAGTCACAATTAATTTCTCCTACCTCCAAACTCCTAGTTTTACCTTCCTGCAAGGAACATTTATTGCCTATCTTAACAGCATAGATGCTGCAAAAATGCTAAGCACTGGGATACAGTGATAAATAAGGTACAGTTTCCTATTTTCTAGGACTTTAGAGATGAGTATAAGTTTCCCAAAGAAGAATGGTGGGGTTGATGGGGATGGAAGGTGTGATATGCCTAAAGAACAGCATGGGGAATGTTTTCCAAAATGCACAGGCCCCATTCCTTACCACCCCCACATCAATTAAAAACCACCGCTCAAGGGGCACCTGGGTGGCTCAGTTGGTTAAGCGTCTGACTTCGGCTCAGGTCATGATCTCATGGTTTGTGAGTTCGAGCCCCGCATCAGGGTCTGTGCCGCCGGCTCAGAGCCTGGAGCCTGCTTTGGATTCTGTGTCTCCATCTCTCTCTGCCCCTCCCCTGCTCACACTCTGTCTCTCTCTCTCTCAAAAATAAATAAAAAAATAAAAAAACAAAAAAACCCACTGCTCCAGTTTGTGATAGACTTTCTCAGAGACAAACATGGAGGAAATGTATATAGTGTAACTGCCATGAAGGAATAAGCACAAATGACTATGAGAACACAAGGAGAGGCAAGTAACACTAACACTTTTACTACTTTGCATTTTGAATTATACCTATTAGTATGTACGATTCACTTCCCTAGCAGCCTAAAACTGACTGAATTAATATCAAGAAGTAACATGTGTGCTAAGTATACTCAAATACATGGCACAGTGCTCAAGAGCACACAAATCATTTTTTAAAGTTTTTATTTTAAAAAGTTCTCTGTCCTGCAGGAACTTTTATGATAAAGCAAAATCTGAAATATGAAAAAGTGATTTTTTTTTTCAGAATTGAAAACTCATACTTTTTCCACCTCCTGAACAATAAACATTTAAAAATAACATAGAGAGAAATATGGCATAGAACCAAAATAAAAATATTTTTTGTGTATACATTTCTTTTTACATGGGACATTTTAGCTATCATAATAAAAGTTCTGGGGTGGATAGGTAATGTATTTTCTTACTTAGGTAAAGCTTTCTAAAGAAGGCAGTATATCATTTCTAATGGAAAAGAGAAGGAGTATTTCACAGATAATAAGTTAAAATAAGGGGAGGGGTGCCTGGCTGGCTTAGTTGGTAGAGCTGAGGGTCTTGATCTCAGAGTTGTGAGTTCAAGCCCCATGTTGGTGGTGTTTACTTACATTAAAATAAATAAATAAATAAATAAATAAATAAATAAATAAATAATAAATAAAATGGGACAGGGGGAATAAAGGAAAAAAAGACAGCAAATGTTTTCAGAAAAATACATAATGCAGACACTAAGGGAGTTATGAGGTTTCAGTAAACCAAGTATCTTTAAGTTCTAATGAAAACATGAAGTTAATATAAGTGTGGTATATTGCAGCACAGAATTTGTCTCAGATGACATGGAAGCCTGCCGTAACTAGCGCCATAAACTAAGATTTGGCAACGAAGAAGAAAGGATTGGGTAGATCTGCTTCCCAAATGAGCCTTTAATGGCTTATGGGTGTCAGAGCCATCAATCCTCTCGGTCTTTGGGTCTGGGATAGCCAGAGCCCAAGACTGGTCACCTCCAGCCAACAATAAACACATTTGTATCCTTTATTATCAATTCCACTATGTGTCAAGATATGAAAAAGGTTGGAAAAAACTGGTGGTAGATCAAAGCCATACACAAAGGTGACAGAAAAATGGGAAGTTCAAGACAGTTCTAAGGCTCTCTCTACAAGCCAAGAGCAGTATTTCATACTCTTTTGGCTTCCCATTTGCCCCTTTCACATCATTCGTTCTTTGAAGGTAATGGCAATGAAAGACTTTGGCACCTGGGCTTACCTGACATCCCATGACAACACCACCACTCTTTTTGAGAATCATCTGGGTTAGGGATGTTTGAAAGGATGTCTAACCGCCTAACTTTTTTATTCCACTTTCCCCTACTCCTGCCTTCTGGATCACCTCTCTTGACATCAGAGGCCCTCCAACAAGAAATGACCAGCCCTGATAACTAATTTAGGTTCATAAGATGTAGCCCCTCAATGCTGCTAGGTCCCAACTTATTCAGGGACATTGGAGAGAAAGAGAGAGGCATGGGTGGTATGAATTAGACAGAACTGAGATTCAAATGTGGCTTGCACTGCAAAATAAAACAGGAGGCTAACCGACAGAGAAGAGGGTAGTGTAATTAGGCAAAGGCATGATTAGAGAGATGAGGCAGCATTTTAGAAAGCATAAAGAGAAAATGCTTCTGTAAATGTATTCAAGACGAAGGCATGAAAAAATCAACATCCAGCTGCTAGAAGCAAAAAAAAGGCCTGGTAGATGCTATCCATCTTCCCTAAATATTGCCCATCCTTCATGTTGTTCATTTCCTTTCCTTTTACAGCTAACTTCTGGAGAGTTATCAGTAGCCTGGAAGTTAAAATTAGACTGCAAGGTGTTATGAATTTTCTTTATCTGTTATCACTCATTCACTTCTTAACCCTTTGCAATATAACCTCTACCTCAACATGTTGACACCTGATATAAAAGTTTTTTTCTCCATTGATGCTCCAGAAAGTTGCAAATATATAGTGAGTGACTCCTTACAGAATGACTATGGAGTGATGAGGTTTTGGGAAAGAGTGTCTGGTAACCTAGATAAGAAAGGCTAGCCAAGAAAGAAAGTAAAGATAGGAGGGGCCTGATATTACAAGGGCAAAGGAAGAGGGTGAAGGAAGTGGTGTTGTCTCAGATGCCTATGATTCTCTGCTGGATATAAAATCCAGATGTTAGTTCCATTTACATTCTCTTGCTCTTAATCATTTTTTTGAGACAGAGAATGAGAGGGAGGGGCAGAGAAAGAAGGGGACAAAGGATCCGAAGTGGGCTCGGCGCTGACAGCAGCAAGCCTGACGTGGGGCTCGAACTCATGAACCGTGAAATCATGACCTGAGCTGAAGTCAGCTGCTCAACCAACTGAGCCACCCAGGTGCACCAATCATTTTTTTAGAGAGTGAGAGAGTGAGTGAGTGAGCAAGGGAGAAGGGCAGAGGTAAAAAGAGAGAGAATCTTAAGCAGGCTCCCTGCTCAGCATAGAGTCCGACATGGGACTCAACCCCATGACCCTGGAATCATGACAGCCAAAATCAAGAGTCAGATGCTCAGCTGACTGAGCCACCCAGGCAACCCTGCTCTTAATCATTTTATTAGTTATACTTCCCATAATATGCTGGATTACTTATAAATATTCCAGCTGACTGCTGCCAGGTCTTCTTGAACATTCCACTAGCACCTAAAACAAGTAACTGTCCACCTTCACACCAGATCTCTTCCATGACTTGACCATCTATTCTTGTTAATAGTATCCCTATTTCTCAATGATTTATGTTCAAAACAGTTTCTGTGGTTCTATCTAATGAGTCAACAAACTGTATATCCTTCTCAGTGCTTCTAAAAGCTATCATTTCTTTTCCATTTTCCATCTGCAGTATAGTTAGCCTAATTTAATGGCCTTATTACCTCTGCCTACATGAATGAATGTCCTACTACCAGGCTTTCCTCAAAATATCCATCTTAGGGGTAAACGTCAAATTACTTCTAACATACCTCTTGGTGTCACTTCCTTTGCTTTAAGACCTTCTATGGCTCATTTCGTACTATTCTTTTATATGAATCCACTGGTACAGTACCATCTCATCTACGTGCCTTCACCTATGCTACTCCTTCTATCTATAATGCTTTCTCCCCCTACCTCCCGGTCCCTCTCACTGCCTACTGAGTAGTTAAGAGTATAGACTCTTCAAATCCAGCTCTGCCACTTGCAGCCCGTATGGCTTTGGGCAAGTTACTTTATGTCTCTATGTCCCCATCTTTAAAAAGGATCTATAAATTGTACTTAACTCACAAGGTTGTTCTGAGGATTCAACAAATTAATACATGTAAAGCACTGAATAGCATCTAAGAACATCACAGAGTACACAGTAATGCTAGCAAGCATTAATAAGTCATCTTAAAGGTCTATTAATAATTCCCTCTGCTCTCGGACAATTAAAGTCCCCCTCCCTTATGTTCCCACAGCACTGTATATTTGTACTATTTCTGCAGTCAGTCTTAAATTATAGTTCCCAGAGACAGGAGGCTATCATTCATGTTTCTGTATCCCCCAGTATTCCACATTCCAAATTTTTCCACAGTAGAATTTAAGCACAAATTTAGAGTTAAAAAGCAACTTTATACATATGATGGACCTCTGTTGCCCCAGAAGAGTTGTGTGCGGCTGGAAGAGGACAAAGGCATTTGAGATGAGTGACGAATGCAAGCTGCGGCACATGAAGAGTAACAGCCAGAGTTTATGTCACACAGGTTCGTTTGGTTTGCTACCTCATTCATTCATTCTTCCACTAACTTCACAAAAATTGCTGAGCCCTAGGTACTGGACACAGGGCAAGCTGCTAGCTGTTCTCTGCTACAAGACTACAGAGTATAAACAAAAGATTATGGTTACTTCACAAAGGCGTGGAAACGTGGAAGAACCAAGGATGTCTTCTGACCCAAACACTTACATAAGCCATTCTGTGGGTTCATTTAAGACCTCCCTTAGTTAGCGTACACATCAGAGTTAAGAACAGTGGTTGTTTTTGGGTTGGGTGGAGTGTAGGTATTTTGTTTTTCTATTTATCCTATGGGAGTATCAATTGATTTTCAAATACAAAAAAAAAAAAAAAAGAGTAAGTTTAAAAAAAAATTAAAGTCTTTCATTCTATGAGTCAATTAACAAGTACTCATTTACTACAGCTCACACATTATAAGCTTCAATTATATTAATATCTACCCATTTTTTGAGTGACAGAATGGTGTTAAACCCAGTTATTTTTAACTGAGCAAAGTCTTCCCCTCAGAAATGCACGTACTTAATTGCTTGGTTGAGGACATTTGGGTACTGAGCTTAGTAAAACTATAGAGCTAATAGAATCAAACACAGGGCTCAGAATGTATCAAGTACTTGGGATAACATATAAAGTGTAAACATATGCACACATATTAATCTGAGTGGACATTCGCCGAAAATCAATAATGGGGTGGGGGGAATTGGGTGATTTTTACATTGTTCCTTATGCTTTTCTATACTGTCCCAATGTTGTTATAATGATCATACGTTATTTTCATAAAAGCAATGAACTAACAAAAACAGATGAGGAGCAGGAGTAGTAGTGGTTTAATAATTGCCATATTTGCTAGACAGGATCTAGATCTTTGCTACTTAAAAGCTTGGTCCTCTGACCTGCAACATCAACACCATGTTGGAGTTGGTCAAAAATACAGAAAGAGAGGCCCTACCACAGACTTAGAATCTACATTTTAACAAGATCCTCAGGTGACTCATATGTCCATTAAAATTTGAAAAACAGTGACCTACAAAGCTAAGGCCTTTACATGCGGGAATAAGAGGAACAACATCTGCCTTGTTCATTAGTATATCCTTAGCACCCAACAGTAGCTGAAACGCTATTTGTTGAATAAATACGTTAGTGATATTACTTCTGAGTGGACCATTAGAAAGACAGTGGAGATTATATTTATTTGAGTTACTTGTTTTCTGCCAGAGTCCCCAGAAATGGGTGCTTAATATTTGCTGCAAATGCTGTTAAATTACTTCAACAATAATGTCGGCCCCAATGATCTACCATTACTACATGTAATCTTTTATAAAAGAACTCCTTGCTCATTGCTCTGAGAGCCACACGTCTCCTTCAATCATTTTTCTAGCCTCCTATTCATGGGCACATCCTCTACTCTATTACATTCCTCAAAGCAAATTTATTTTAAGATTTTAACTACCACCTCTGAGAGAAAACTTACTATTTAAGTTCCAATCTATGAACTCCATCTGCCTACATTTTAAAGTCTATTTCCTGCACCTCAAATTTAGTTATGTTCAAAATTAACAATTTTATTTGCCATCAACTATCTCCCACCCCCATTTCAGAAGAAGGTAGTTCTTCATGCTTAGACTCATGTTTTGTAGGTTTTAGAGGAAAGAGACCACCTCATCCAACAATATTTTACAGAGGACAGGTTCAAGAATTAAATGACAGCCCAAGAGGCTAATTACTGGCAACACCAGAGCTACAATCTGAACCACCTTACTTCCAATACATTATTGCATGCTGGAATTCTGACAGAACTCTTCAGTCTTGTCAATCGCATTTAAATACACTTTTTAGAAACCCAGGTTCTAAATTATCGATTGCCTAAATCCAAGAAACCAAGTCCTATATATTGCTGACATTGCTCTCATTCCTTTTTCTTCCTTTTCAGAGCACACTGCACTTTCCTTCCACTTGGGGTTCCTTCAGTACCCAGTGCCATCCTTCCCAAGTCCTCTATGCCCTGGAAACCTAAGAGACTCTAAAATAGGAATGCCTCTTCCTGCCTTTTCTATCTTTATCCATGGTGCTTAACAGAGGTGGTTCCTGGTAGGGTCAAACCGTACCTATCCTCAGAGTATACCAGCCTTTTCTATTGGGCTTTTCTCTTTCTCAATTCCTAATGTGCTGCTCCATCGCTCATTTTGGTATCTGTTCATAGGCTGACGTTTATTCTATGGAAACCTATCTTCAAAAATAGAACCTGACATCATGTAGGTCCTCTCTTTATGCTTGAGAAAACCAAGGCCCTGAGAGAAGTGACTTGCCTCATGTTATTTGAGAAACTGGTGATGATGATGAAATCTAAACTCAGTTTTCCTCATTCCAATTCAAAGCTTGTAACAGCCCCTTCTATATATATCCGGTCTTTCCCGACATCCCCCAACTGTGCAAACAAAAGGCAGACATCAAAGCCAAATGAAACTTTATTGGGCATGGCTAGCTGCGCTCCCTCATGAAGCACAAAACCGGGGCGCTTCGGTAAATATTTCTCCAAATGAACTAAAAGTTGAACCCACGGGGAAGGCATCAAAAGAGAGTTGGTTAATTAAATCATCCCTCTCTGTAAGGCTGTTGTAGTTCTCCACTGCCCATGGGAGAACACCACACTCACAGAGCATCAAAGTACTTCCCCTCTGAGACCCAACGTTAGCTGCTGCCACATTCCTGGCCTTTCCTTTCCTGTACCCATTGCTCTGGCCACTACCCCAGTAAGCATGCGGTACTGCCAAAACCTGGCAGTTTCCTTCATGCTTCTGCACCCTTGCACACATCGGTCCCACAACCTGCAATGCTCCGCCCTACCCCTCACCCCCAATGCCTATCGTCTCCCAAATCCTGAGATGGCTCTCACCACCCTGCTCAAACGTCACTACCCCGACCGGAGTCTACGAAGGTTTCGATCGGCCTCCAAAACTGAACCTGTCCCCAGATGCGGATTTCTACTTGCTGACAAGCCTAGGAACGTGGGAAGGACCGCCCTGGCTGTGAACTGGGTATCATCCCCCATCCCCCGCCCTCCGCCCTCCACCCTCCACCCGGAGCACGCTCAGCCCGTGGCCGGCCCCGACCACTGGGGGGCGGGGGACACAGGTGCCCAGAATGCTGAGGAATGCCCGGTGGCGGCACCCGAGCCACCGGCGATACCAGCCCGAAGGCGCACACCCATCCCCACCGCGACCAAGCGGCGTCTCCGGTACCTTACCTTACCCAACAGCAGCGGCAACTCCGCTTTACGGCATTCACAGCAACCGCTGCAAAAGGTGCCGTCAAGTGCAAAGCCGTGGCTCTCTGGTTGCTGTGGGAGACGCTCCTGCAGTACTGTCCTGGACCTCAGCGTATCCGCGGCGCCAGCGACTTCACCGCCCGAGGTTTACTGATCCCTGACGATTCTTAGCTTTTGATATCAGGCCACTTAGCCAAAGCCCTTTCGGCGCTTGCCTTCCTAACAACTACAGTAGCGCAACGAGGCGACATAAAATTTAGGAAGTGGAGCAAGAATTGGAGGCACCAGCTGAGCTGTGCTTCTTGAAGCGTGTGAGTTTGGCAGATAAAATATAGAATGCCAGTTAGATGTGAATTTCAGATAAACAACAAATTGTGTTTGTTTGTTTGTTTGTTTTTTACTGCGTGTGGGCTAAACAGAGGGATTCAGAATAACTCCCTGAATTCTGGTTTGGGTACCATTAGATGAGATGGGGATGTAGTGGGAAATAGCAGCTGTGATTAATATTGCTCGTGAGGTTGAGGTGCACGGCATCCCATCTCCATAGGACTATTACACTCGGGTTTAGGTCTGGAAATATACACGCATACAGTTCCGGCCTAGTTCTTAACTTCACAGTGTAATACAATGAATTGTTAAGGGCCAGAAATGTCAATTTTGACATGAATTTTAAAAACTATACAGCACTAAATAAATTACTGTAATTTTAGGTTCTTTATACAAAATTATCAGTCCATACTAAAAACTGAAAATACTCCTTTTGTATATTTGAGTTTTCTAAACTTTGTTGTTTGAAACAGCATGTAAAGTTTGTTTTTTTTTAATGTTTATTTATTTGGAAAGAGAGACCGTGTGTGAGCAAGCAGGGAAGGGGCAGAACGAGAGAGGGAGAGAGAGAAGCCTAAGCAGGCTCTGCGCCGTCAACGTGCAGGGCTCAATCTCACCAACTGTGAGATCATGGCCAAAGTCAGGAGTCCCAGGCTTAACCCACTGAGCCACCCAAATGCCCTGAAAAGTTTTAATTTCTCATTTCCAGTTATAAGTTTCTGGTTTTTCCTTCTAGAACTTTTCTGTGTATATACAAGCTTATTCTGTAAAAGTCCTCTTATTACTTAAAACTAGTATATAGACTTAGAACTAGTAGTTGGTAAATTACTCGGAAAAGTAGATAACACCCAAAGGAAGGAAGTTATTGAGGATTAAAGGGATTACTGGACACAAGTGTTAATTTAATGGACCTAATACGGGAAATTTTGAGCATCAAAATGAATAACTATCGATTGAGCTAATGAATTGAGCTATCGATTGAAACACTGCAAATATGTAAAAATTCTTCACTTTGTAAGTCTTTAAAAATGAAACGCATTAGTTGTAATTGAAGGTTTCCAGGGTGATTGGTTGCCAATCACTATTGCAAAACTTGAGAAAGGGAAAAACATCAAGTATTTACCCTTTTGGGGCGCCTGGGTGGCTGAGCCGGTTAAGCATCCGACTTCGGCCCACGTTGTGATCTCATGGTTCGAGAGTTCGAGCCGCACGTCCCCTCTTTGCTGACAGGCTGGAGCCTGGAGCCTGCTTCAGATTCTGTCTCTTTCTCTCTCTCTCTGTCCCCGCCCCCACTCATGCTCAGTCTCTCTCTCAAGAACAAATAAACATTAAAAAAAAAGTATTTATCCTTTCTTGCATGAACTGTATGTCAGTGTAACCAAAATCCTAATGAGAATTCTAGCTAATAAATGAATGATAGAACAATCACCATTTTGCTATTCCTAATGAAATAATACAACTAATATTCATCAATAGATGTTAAAACTAAGGTGAAATGTTGCTGGGGACGTTTTAGAATTATTTTTCTGATGGGGAACTTATTAATAGGTGGTTTAGGCTGGTACCACCTGAACCCACCCCAGTGATCAATCTTATGATTGAGTCTGGGACAACCAGAAATCGTGTATTTCATGACAGGATGGAACAGACAACACACAGCACCACCTGTGAGGGATTCTTGCCTAAAAACCGAACCCGCATTTAATAAAACTCTAGATTTAACAAAGTGTGTAGAGAAGCAATCAGCTAAATTCAGAATGTGCCGTATTCTACAAGATAAATACCCCAGTCTCTTCATTAATGGTATATGGTATTTAAAGAGGGGGGAGGGAAGGAACTACTACAACATCAGAGACTTAAGAGACCTATAAGCAAATGCAGTGTGTAGACCTTGTCTGGATCCTGATATGAAGAAAGCAACCATAAAAAGACATTTTTGAAGCAACTGAAATTTTAATACGGACTGAGCCATTAGATGATATTAAGGAAGTGCTGTTAATTTTGCTAAGAATGTTAGTGGAATGTGGCTGTGTTTAAAAGAGTAAGTCATCATTGATGCATATTGCAGTGCTTATAAGGTGAAATGTTTTAAAACTCCAAAAAAGATGATACAAACATGGCAAAGTATTAATAACTGGTAAATCTGTGATGAGCATAAAGGTGTTCATTATTTTTTAAATGTTTATTTTTGAGGGGGGGGAGAAGGGGCAGAGAGAGAGGGAGACACAGAATACGAAGGAGGCTCCAGGCTCTGAGCTGTCTGCACAGAGCCTGACGCAGGACTGGAACTCACAAGCCTTGAGATCATGACCTGAGCCAAGTCAGACGCTTAAGCAACTGAGCCACTCAGGCACCCCTAAAAGTGTTCATTATTAATAGACCCTACTTCTCTGTATATTTTAAAAGTCATAATAAAAATTAACAAAAAAAAGGGAAAATTTTTCATCAGGTTCTGAGAAATAAATACTTTTCAAATGCAAAACTAATCTTGTTTCATGTAAACCTGGGGGGGGGGGGGAAGGCAGTTAAAGCAAAGTAATTTCACTGGCCAATCTTTTGATTTCAGCTAAGATCTTTTAAATTTTTTTTTAACGTTTATTTATTTTTGAGACAGAGAGAGAGAGAGCATGAACAGAGGAGGGGCAGAGAGAGAGGGAGACACAGAATCTGAAACAGGCTCCAGGCTCTGAGCTGGCAGCACAGAGCCCGACGCAGGGCTCGAACTCACGGACCACCAGATCATGACCTGAGCCGAACTCAGCCGCTTAACCCACTGAGCCACCCAGGCACCCCAGCTAATATCTTTTAAAATATGGATCAACCAATTGTAGTTTCTCACTGTTTCTCCTATAAAAGCCACAGACATACTGTATCACCTACTATTTCTACTTTATTATTTTAAAGTAGACCAGGAACTTAAACAAGTAAAGGAATCTTAACTTTAACAGTCCTAGGTTGGTTTTTTTTGTTTTGTTTTGTTTTTGCAATACTCCCCTATCATTTACAATTTTCTTGGACACAACTGTCTTGTGACTTTTTTAAAGCTCTTTATAAGTTTCCCTCTACATTCTTTACAATGTTTCATACTCGTATTTCATTTTGGTTTATGTCATATTTATATAACTACAATGGCTGCCAGCAGTACAAACAGGTTTGGGAACAAATAGCTAACTGCAGGTAAACTGGTGGGAGCAGTACTTCCCCCAGCAGTACTAGAGTGGAGCCCAGCTGTAAGCCTTCAGCTGTCAGTATGCTTTTAACTTGGTCAGCCAATCCAGTTGGACAAAGGTTACAAGAATGGGTAAAACAGCCTCTATTATAGGCAAAGATCCATCTTTTAAAAATCACTCAGATGGGGGATTACACACACACATCGTGGCCCATCCTAATATTGTGGGTCCTGGGGCAAGAGTACAAATGGAGTTTGACATATTTTAAATGTCTGAGTAAAGAATTAACCATATTATATCCTTCCACCCTGGCAAATATTCCTTCTCAAGGAACAGTAATCTAGGATCAAATTTGGAATTCTCAGACATATACTGTAGAGTCAGCATGAGAACTAGGTCTGCCTGTTCTTCCCACAAGGTCCTGGGTCTTTCCTCTTTTACTTCTAGCTTCAGCTTGCCACAAGAGTCCTGATATGCATCATGTACACACCTGTTTGCACATCCAAGGTCCATCCACACTACTCGTAAAACTGCCACTCCTTAAGTATAAAGGCATATACTTTATATAAAGGTATACACACACACACACACACACACACACACACACAACCTGTAGCACAGTCTGTCTTCAGGATGATTTGGGGAAGAGGCCTGCATCTGTTCTGTAATCAAGCTTTGGGCTGGTCAGGCAGGGAATTCTAGGGCTCTGGCTATCTGGTACATAATGGGTAGAGAACATGCACCCATCCAAGTGGGTGCAGTTCCTTGGTTCCTTCAATTTTCCATTCCATGAAGAGGCACAGCAAGTGTGAGGATCCGTGCAGGGACCCCTCTTTCCGAAGGCTAAGTGCACACACGCCCTCATGGTCTCATACTATATACACTGCTGGACTTGTTTTTTCTATTTCATAATATCATGAATACCCTTCCACTGATAGCATATTCTGTAACAGGTATATAGGGTTACTTTAGCACCATAATCTAATCATTCTGGTGACCTTGTGCAAAAGGGGCATACTACTAGTACCATGCAGCGTAAATGTAAAATAGGATTTAGTAAGGGAAATACTTGGGACAGAAAAGTAGAGTGCAATTTCCCAAGTTCTCATCCCACAGAGATTCGGACAGTCACAGAAGGACTGATATTCCATGGAAAGGACTCTAATTGAGGAAACCAACTCCCACAATGGTCTACATATTCATAGCATTTACTGGGGAAAGGGCATGCAGAATATATGTAGACAAGTATGTAACAATGGTAGCTTGCCAGTGCAGCAAGTTAAAAAGGGAGACTTCAGAATTGTGGTAGCCCATCCTTTTCTTCAATTAACAGTCAGGTTGCTTGTATTTTGCTCTTGTAATGCTGCAAAGAGTACTGGCTTATTTGTGGGTATGTAAGAGAAATACCTAGAAATGGAATTAACTTTTCAAAGGTATGTGTATTTAAAATCTTGATATTGCTGAACTGTTCTCCACACCATCTTCTATATGAGGTACTGTTTTCTTACTATCTACATCACACTCCTCTCCCTAGGACTCAAGACTATCCAGTGTCCCTTCATTCTTTTGGTGAAAAAGCTTAGTTACAGGAGCTCCAGTCTCATCTAGTCATTGATTGGTTTTCTTTTTTCTCCTAAACTTATTTCAAGTTAGGAAATACTTTTAAAAAGATTTAGATTCTGGTCTCTTTTTGGCTACAATCTGCCAAAATGTAACCCACAATGTGACAAGCTCCAAAGACAGAAAAACTAAGTGCTTGATTTATAGTTCTAGCATGTTTCACCTTCCATTTATAGCTGCACTGTGTAAAACAGCTACTAGTAAGATGTGGCTCTTTACATTTAAATTAATCACAATAAAAATTTTAGTTTCTTCATGTAACTCACCATATTTACATTGCTCAACAGCTGCCTGGATCTAGTGGCCACTGTGTTGGACAGCACAAATATAGAACTTCCCATCACTGCAGAAAATTCTGTTGAACAGCACTGCTCTAAAATATAAACTTTTTGGGCAGAGGGACTATGGCTTTTTTTTTAAATCTTCTCATCCCCAACAGTACACTGTAGATATTTAATGAAAATTGATAAAAATGCAAGCACTGAAGCAAAGGAAAGCAGAAAAAGTTTAATTTTTAGAGGAGATATTCCAGGTGCTTTTGTAAGAACTTAGGCTCGGTCATTCTACACAGAGCATACAATCATTTCAACATTCAAGTTACTCCACTTTGAATACTTTATTTTGAAGTTAAAAAGTTTAAAGTTTAAAAGGCTTTGTCTTGTTTCCAAGGATAATGAGGCAATATGCTTATTAAAAGACTAGTTTGCAGAACTGAGTATATTAAAAGTGTCCATTAATGTTCTTCATCCGTAACTTAAAGGTTAAACCTGAGGAATTAGAATTTTTATTATCAGAACTGCATAGCAAAACCATGTCCAAATGATAGACATACCAAATAATCTACAGATTAAGATAACCTGTAAGCCATTTAACAAATCCAATTTAAAGCAAAACAAATGTTAGGAGAGATACTAAATGATATTCAGGTTAGCAAAGTTTTGAAATGTTTCATCATATCTTTTAATGCAAAAAAAGTTGTCAAATGGTAAGTGGGCACATAAACCTGATATCATTTATCCCATGTCAACAAACTGCTGAATCATTTGGTTGTTTGGAAAATATTTGGGCTAAGTTCACTCTGCATGTGGTACTAAGCAGTCATAAATTGAAAGTGCAAATGCCTGAATGGAAACATAGCTTAAAATGTTTATTTATGCTATTCTACACTGACACATGAATGCTGTGAGAGACGTTTACAGTTGTACCAAGTCTAGATAGAGAGTAACAAGTTTGATGAGAAAATACAAAAAGGCCACAAGCATTGCACAAACAAAAGAATGTTAAAGGGCATTATAATCAGGTGGTGTTTTCTTTCCTTTTTTTTTTTTTTTAAATAATCACTTTGAAGTCCTAGTGATACCACTTTAAGCACATGCTTTATTAAAAGAAAGAACATCTAGAAGTACCCAACACTTAAATCCATTATTCACTGAAAATAACGCCTTACATTTACATAGCATTTTACTGTTGTTGAAGCAACTTCACATACTCCATTTCATTTTATTTCTCGCAACAGCCCTGGGAGGTAAGCTGAACAAGTTATAATTATTTTATGTAAGGCAGTGGAGGCCCAAAGATGAGAAATGATTTACTATGCTGAGGTCATAGATCTACTCAGTATATGGTAGAAAGCGATTAATTTTGAATTTAATTACTTTAAAAGAAGTGAAACCAAAATACTTTTTATATCCAGAAATCTTAAAGACTAGTGGTTTTTAATGTAAGTTGTTCCAAAACTTTAATTGTTATATATCTTATAGTATGAATTAGTTATAAATTTTATTTTAAAGAGTCTCCCTTAAATGGTAAATCAGACTCCGTGCTTTGGTACCTTAGAGATATTGAAAATGTTAAAATATATATATATATGCATTCTTATAGCCCTTAGGCTCTCAAAAAATTTCCAATGCTAACAGAAATGCCTTTTACCAATTACTTAAAATGTGACTTATTTTAAAACTGGTCCAAACTTACAAAGCTCCAAGCCAAAGCAAACACATTCACCCACCTTCTGCCCTACATACTGTGAAATCCTCTAAATGCCCATTCCCAAGGACCAACTTAGGGTGAATGGGTATCATTAAGAATATGTATCAGTTTAAACTAACAAAGCTCAAATGATTATGAATCAAAAGTGAGTACCTTATATTGACCCAGAAATAACAAATACTGTTTTAATTTAATAACTGGATAGTCTGAGGAGAAAAGTACTATGGCAATCTCTGTTATTTATAAGCCAGTACTAACCTTTATATGGCAAGTCCAACAATATCTTTTCAATAAAAACAACATATAGGAAACGCAATCCATTTAAACTCCAAATTACTCCAAAAGCTTAAGTATTTACATTAATCAAATATTCCAGGTAACAAAGCATGTCAGGTCACAAATATTTGTATAATGTGAATACTGTAAGATACACATAAAAGGTTTTGAAAACCATACTGAACATGAGGTAATCGTTCTGTAATGATTAAGGAAATATTCATGATCTATTATAATGTTCTAGTACTGACATTATGAAATGTATGTTTTGTTTAAAAATAGCAAATAACTTTATGGTTACTTGGGTGTTCAGTAAATTTATGCCGACCATATACTTCCCTAAAAGAATATATCCAGTTTAAAATAAAATCAAAGAAGAAACTGTTCTAGATCCATTTTATGTGACTATGTAAAACTGAACCATATTAATGCAGTTAATTTGAATTTTTTATAAACTCTAATAATTTATTTTTTAAAATTTGACTTACTAGCAGAAACATTGTTTTTAAGATGCAAACTTTGTCACATTACTCAAAAGTAGCAAAACTATATGTACAGTAAATCAAACTTCACTAATTGTGGAAATCCAGATACAAAGTACGGCTGCCGTATCACAGACACTTAAATTTATCTGTTGTATGAATTAGCCAATGAATGGACACTGATCTAATAAATATGGGGTTTTTAAAAGAATTACAATGATTTGAAAGTATAGTCCTTAGTATTTTTAGCCTGGAATCATAATATTTTATAGTAAGAAGTCAACAGTGTCCTCTTCCAGAATTAATACTCTTTGAAATCATATTATATATATATACATATACATATATATATACAGACATATATATATATACATATATATATATCCTTTGTCAATTTTTTCATGATTTCAAAAGAAACAAAATAACTATAATTTTACAAGTATTGAGAAAAAATAATCATTCTGGGTAAGTCATGAAATGGAGTATGTGAGCCTAATTATAATATTGCATTACAAATTATTTACTTTTATTATTTGTACCACCAAGGATCAGTCACCAAAAATTCCAATTATACATGACACTGTTCATACTTTAATTTAATAAGTGAGTAAATAAAACTAAGCCAATATGCTTCTTTAAATGGTAACACAGGAAAAAGTTACTGTTTGCAGAACAAAGTAGGCCAAGTCTAGCTGTACAGTGGCAGTTAACGGTTTGTCAACACGGTACAGATGCCATCAATAAAACCCATGTACAGACAGGCACGCCTCTAATACTTTCAATTTGTTTACCTATACGGGACATTCAAAGAATCACTGTATATTAAATTTCTATGTGCACTCAGTTATTAAATGCTTCATATATACATATTTACCAAAAGTTAAACACATAGGTGGCAGAGTAAGCCCAAAGAGTCAAAATGAATTGTAAAAAAAATTTTGTTTCTAAAGTGCTTAAGGCAATTCCTTCATTTCTTTAACCCAGTTTACTAAAACTGGTTTGGGATTCAACTGCTAAAAGAGAAATGCAATATCAAATGCACATTTTTATAAAACAATTTTTATACCTGTAATACATCTATTACCGTCAACCTCTCATGCATTTCTTTTACAGAAAGCAATCATGTTTGACCTATCAAAACAAAGAGTAAACAAACTAATAAAGTCTGAAAGGGTATACCATCTTCCCACAATGCATTAAATTTGAGCAAAAAGGCTCAATAGTTTTTAATTCAAATGACAATGAGAATGTTATATATTATGGTCAAGTTAAGAGTTACCTTAATTTGATACTATTTAAATAGGCACTACAGTTGATTATTTTCTAGTTTGAAAAGGAGGGTGGCAGACTTTTCCAGTTTAACTTAACACATATAAACTTAAAACTTTTGTTTTTTATAGAGACATTTAAGAAGCATACATAGTAACAGGAAAACCTCAGATTTTTATTTTGAAGTAATACTTGTTATTACTTCAAATGAATTTTCCAAATGAACATTAGAAAATTTAAATGAAGGGTTTCAAATGATGGCATGAGCCCAGAATAGAAGCATATGCACTCCTCCAGCCCGATTAATCCTCTGCTCCATACACCTGCAATAGAAGGCCCTCACCAGTATAACATAATGGTCTCTGGCTTAAATTATCAGTTGACGCTGCAGGGGGCATGAAGTAAGAGCACACTTAGAGGAAGAAGGCACTGAATTAAAGAGAAGACACAATTACATAAGACGTAATAGTAAAAAATTTTATACAAGAACTTCTGGCTTTTTCTGTGTCAATTTTGCTAAACTATACATGTGTAATTGTTCACATAAAGCAGCTCCACCACTAAATTACTGCTTTCAGATTTGACTCTATGAAAGAGAATTGTAACTTCCTGTTTCTTAGGTCCTGGAATAACACCACTGTAGGGAACAGAATATCCAAAAATTTTTTTTCAAAATCTTTAGGAAGAACAAAACCCAATATTATAATTGTTTGGAGAATCAAAAGGATATCTATTGACATACTTCATTCTCTCAACTGCCTTATAGTCTTTAAAAACTACCAATATGTCATGAGACAATGGTGCAGATATAAATGCCCTCTGGAAAAATAATACCTAATTCAAACAAAATTCCTCATTTAGGTCTGTTTTACCAAAAAACAAAACACCCTATATCAGTAAACAGTAAACTTTAGGAGAGAATGAGCTATTCCTATTTCACAGGTTTTTCTGTAAAAGGCAGCTCAGATGTAAGCAGCAATAGTCCCTTCTTGGGAGAAGGTTGTCAGAGCATAATACCCTTAAAATAAGAATGAAAAAAGGTCAACAGGAGAAAGTAAATTCCAGAGACCACCAAAAACGTTCAAGGACTTCTTAAATACTGAAATCGCAACTTTCAGTTTGGCTCAAAGAACTTGTATTAAAAATTTTAACCAACTTTTAAAAAATAGGTACGTTCTGCTCAATAACCATGGGTTTTATTCATGGTTTAACATATTTTCCCTAAGGTTGGGAAGGATTATTCTATGATGATTTTTGGAAGAATTATACCCCTTTGGAAGGCAAATGTGAAAAATAACCTCTGAATAGTTACGTTTGAAAAACTTACATGGTAAATAAGTCAGAGATATGTAGACATTTTTCAAAACACTTGTTTAAACCATTCCATACCTTACTAAAAAGCAGACATAAATGACCTCAGTAGTTTTAGGCACCTCCCTTTATAACCTATCTTCTTAGATAAAACTTAAATGATGTAGGTTTTTCTACCTTTTTTTAAACTTTAATAAAATTTCATTCCTACTAGAAATATTAAAAATCAGTATAATTATCAATTACTACCAAATTCAAGTGAGAATTTTACCAAGACAACTATTAAAGGTAGTACTAAATGTGACAACAAAATCAGAAAATAGAAAGCTTTAAAAAATCTTATCCATCATCCAAAATGATGGAATGAAAAGAAGTCTAATTAAACAAGGCAACATATAAAGAATATCCCTTTGCCACTGTTAGTGCAGCAGGTTAAAAACAACAACGACGACAACTAATGTATGGGTGATTTTAAGCTAAACTCTTCCTATCCACTCTATTTTGAGTTTTAACTCAAATAAGAGAAATGTCACAATATTTGGAAAAGAGAAAATGATAAACAATCTAGTCAGTAAACAAAAGAGGATAATTTAGCAAAACTCAACTTCTTTACGAAAGGACAACAATTAAGAAAACATTTCTAGCATCCCCAACCAATGATTTCAATTTTTAGACAAACTTAAAAGACTATATTTTTTTTTAAAGCTTCAGTGTAAGAACCTAATAATAGGTAGTGACGAGATAAAGAGAAAGTACAGGGGAAAGAAGACAAGATTTAAATGCTTTCCTCTCAGGTCCTAGGACTACATACTAACTAAACATTTTAGGAGAGCCAAAGTAATCCAAGAAACACAAAAATGAGTTTCTATGTAACTATTTAAACACTGCCTTTCTTCCCATTTGCTCTTCGAAACATCAGTTTCTTGCTCAGAATCTGCTTGCTTGATGCTACTGCACAGTAGGTTCCCGTGAGTACTTGGTACTAGATGCTTAATGCTAACACATCCCAGGCCTTAAAGCAAAAGGTAGCAAACCTGATTTCCACCACTTGTAAATTTCTGTGATTAGTAACTGCACAGAAAAGGCCACCCAAAGGGGGTGAAACATATTCTGAGTAAGCATTACTGAGTAATATTGTTTAGGCTGCTAGCTGAACCCGTCATTCCATTTTCACTTTTCTGAAGCGTTCTCACAGCACTTGGAACCTGCATCCCAGTATTCAAAGAAAGTCCACCACACCAAACCTAAAAAAAGACAAAACCAAAGCTTTAGTCAGATTTCAAATCAAACTAGAACTGAGGTGATTCTTAAAGTTCCATTTGAAAGGCAAAATGCCACGTATGTGAATGTCAACAAGTTCCAAACTGATAACCTTTATATTTGAACCGAGAAGTGAAAAGGAAGGCTAACTCAAGAGTTTTTGAGAACCAGAGAGGCCAGAGGAAGTCTTTGTGGTAGCAGAACCCACTGGAACTGCACACAAGAGAAGGAACTAAGGGCTGCAAAAATTTAGATATTAAATTTTTAGGGTTAATAGGCCAAAAATATTGGCTATTTCTACTGATGCTAACCTTCACAACCAAGAGAAGTGCACAGAGAGCCAATTTCCTTACCCCTATTATTGCTTTACATTGTGATGAGGTGTGGCCTGAGACTATAGGAATCCAACACCCCAGTGTCAACAGAGTAAAATCCATTATTTTTTTCCCTAACTTGTTAACAATAAGAACTCTTTTATTAATTCTTTAAGAACTTCTGTGGGGCGCCTGGGTGGCTCAGTCGGTTAAGTGTCCGACTTCAGCTCAGGTCACGATCTCATGGTCCGCGAGTTCGAGCCCCACGTCGGGCTCTGGGCTGATGGCTCAGAGCCTGGAGCCTGCTTCCGATTCTGTGCCTCCCTCTCTCTCTGCCCCTCCCCCATTCATGCTCTGTCTCTTTCTGTCTCAAAAATAAATAAACGTTAAAAAAAAAATTAAAAAAAAAATTTAAAAGAACTTCTGAGAAAAATGCAAATGGTAATAATATCCAGATATACCATATTGCCATATTCTATTAATTATAAATGTAAGTTTATGAAAGATGAAATTGCTTTGCTTGTAAACAGAGCAGCTTTAATTGAATAAAGTGAATAACTTATTTAGAACAGACTCAAGTGAATTAAAATATGAAAGTATGGATCTTTTAATTATCATTGATGCCTGGTTTGTAGAAGACATAGCTTGAGACAAGGGACACTTAGAAAATGTTGGAGTATTCCCACCTTCAATTATATCCAAAAGTGTTTAAAATTTACTGAGTGATTACATACTATACCAAAGAATCCACTGACCTGTGAAATTTATAGCTGTATGACGAACATTCCAAATTTTTAAAACTAGTAGGTTCAGTAATGATAACTCCCCAAATACAAAAGCTCTGTGATTATAAAACTACTATATTACTTTTTTTTTGAAATTATTTAAGTGATTTACAAACATATTTACTCAAAATATCTAGCACAGAGGTACAAGGGCAAATCAACAGACAAAGGTTAGTCTTTTTTGAACACTTGGAATTCATATACAAAAAACAGATCTCAAACCATACCTGGTACAATATATAAAAAATAACTCAAAATGGATCACAGACCTAAATGTAAAACCTAAAACCATAAAACTTTAAGAAGAATACAAAAGAGATTATCTTTGTATCCTTGAGGTAGGCAAAGCAAGATCCATAAAAGAAAAAAAAATGGATAAACGGACTTCATTAAAATGAAAAACTTCTCCTCAAAATGTTTACAAAATGAGAAAAGCCACAAACTAGGAAAAAATATTTGCAGAAGAGTTATTTGATAAGGACCCATATCCAGCATACATAAAGAAATCTTAAAACTCATTAATGAGAAAACAAGTACCCCAATAAAAAATGAATAATAGATACTGCATCAAAGACATTATAAAAATGAAAAATAAGCACATGAAAAGATCCTCAACATCATTTGTCCTTAGGAAAATGCAAGTTAAAACCATAATGAAATACCATTACATACCTATTAAAACTGCTGAACAAAAAAATCTGACAATATTAATGTCAAGGATGTGGTAAACTCTCATATATTGCTAGTAGGAATGCAAAAGTCACAATACAAGAAACAACAGGTGTTGGTGCAGATGTAGAGAAAAGGGTATCTATCCCCCCTTGCACTGTTGGTGGGAATGCAAACTGGTGCAGCCACTCTGGAGAATGGTATGGAAGTTCCTCAAAAAACTAAAAATATAACTACCCTACCATCCAGCAATTGCACTACTAAGTATTTACACAAAGGATACAAAAATACAGATTCAAAGGGTTACATGCACCCCAATGTTTACAGGAGAATTATCAACAATAGCCACACTATGGAAAGAGCCCAAATGTCCATCTACTGATGAATGGGTAAAGATGTGGTGTGTGTGTGTATGTAACACACACACACGCACACACACACACAGGGGATATTAAACAAAAAGAATGAAATCTTGGGCCTGGGTGGCTCAGTCAGTTAAGCATCTAACTCTTGATTTCACCTCAGGTGAAATCTCACACATCAGGCTCCGCACTAGCACAGAGACTGGAATTCTCTCTCTCCTTCTCTCTCTGCCCCTCCCCCACTCACACTCTCAAAATAAACCTTTTTTAAAAAAAGAAAAAGAATGAAATCTTGCCACTTACAATGACATGGAGGAGATAGAATGTATTACACTAAGCGAAATAAGTTGGAGAAAGACAAATATCATATGATTTCTCTCATATGTGGAATTTATTTATTTATTTATCTATCTATTTATCTATTTATTTATTTATTTATTTATTTTGAGACAGAAAGCAGGAGCAGGGGCTGAGCAGAGGAAGAGGGAGAGACAGAGTCTTAAGCAGGTTCCATGCTCAGTGTGGAGTCCAACGCAGGACTCGATCTCATGACCCCATGACAATGAGATCATGACCTGAGCAGAAATCAAGAGTCAGCGCTTAACTGACTAAGCCATCCAGGTGCTCCACTCATATGTGGAATTAAGAAACAAAACAGATGAACACATAGGAAGGGGGGAAAAAGAGGAGAGAGGGAAACAAACCACAAAAGACTCAATGACAGAGAATCAACTGAGGGTTGATGGAGGGAGATGGGTAGGAGATGAGCTAGATGGGTGATGAGTGCTTATTGTGTTGAGCACTGGGCATTGTTTTTAAGTGATGAATCACTGAATTCTACTCCTGAAACCAATATTGCACTGTATGTTAACTAAAATTTAAATAAAAATTTAAAAAAATTAAAAGGAATACAAAAGTCACACAGCCACTTTGGAAAACATTTTGGTAGCTTCTTATAAAGTTAAACATACACTTTCTTTTTTTTTCTTTAATTTTTTTTTAATGTTTATTTTTGAGAGAGAAACAGTGTCAGTGGGGATGCCCAGACAGAGAGGGAGACACAGTATTCAAAGCAGGCTCCAGGCTCTGAGCTGTCAGCACAGCCCAGTGCAGGGCCCAAACCTATGAACTGTAAGATCATGACCTGAGCCGAAAGCAAATGCATAACCTACTGGGACACACAGATACCCTAAACATACACTTTCAGTGTGATCTAATACCCTCACTTCTAGGTATTAACCCAAGAGAAATGAAAACAAATACGAAAAAATCTATTTGCAAATATTTACAGTGCCTTTACTTATAATTGCCAAAAACTAGAAAGAACCCCAAAGTCCTTCAACTGGTGAGTGGATGAATAACGTGTGCTACATACACAGTCAGCAATAAAACAGACAATCGTCAGCAAAAAAAAAAGACACTATGACTGATAAACACAACATTGATGAATTTCAAATACATTATGCTATAGAATCAAAAGTCTACATACCATACAATTCCTTTTCTCTAATATTCTGGAAAAAGCAAAACTACGGAGACTAAAACCTTGTTAGTGACTACCAGGGCTGGGTGTGATCAGAAAGGTCCGTTACAAAGGAAGATGAACTTTTGTAGGGTGATAGAAATGTTCAATGTCTTGATTATGGTAATGTTACACAACTGTAAGCATTTGTCAAATCCCACAGAACTGTACACTACTATGAATTATCCTTAATAAACCTGCTTTTAAAAAGAAAACTAGGGGTGCCTGGGTGGCTCAGTCAGTTAAGCGTCCAACTGCAGCACAGATCATGATTTCATTGTTCATGAGTTCAAGCCCCACGTTGGGCTCTGTGCTGACAGCTCAGAGCCTGGAGCCTGCATCGAATTCTGTGTCCTCCTCCCTCTCTCTCTTTCTCTGCCCCTCCCCCACTCACGTTCTCGCGCGCTCTCTCTCTCTCTCTCTCTCCCCCCTCCCTCTCTCTCTCCCTCTCAAAAATAAACATAAAAAAATTTTTTAAAAAGAAAACTAATCTTGTACACAGAAAGTTTAATAATCACTGACCTAGTTAATAAACCCTTCAATGAAAGGAAAAAAATAATTTCAACCAGTTTGAAAATACTTTTCCTAAAGCATCTTAACAACACTTACTAATGTAGTTAGTGTTTAATTATTTGGAATGAAAAGCAATAAACTCACTACATATCTACTTGAGATAAACTCAAATTAAACATGAAATCCAACCCTTTGAGACACAAGGAAAAAAATAACTTTTGAGTTTCATATGGTAAACAAATTTGTCCCTGAATGACCTATTTGGAAAAACAGCCAAAAAACACATAATACAGCAGAGGTTTGTGGCAAAGTAATAATAATAATAATAATAATAATAATAATAATAACAACAACAACAACCCTTCTAAATCCTTAAGTGTTTTTCTATGAACAATAACTTCATTCACTGATTACTTTTAATTTTTAATGAAAAACCAAGAGTCTTAGTTATTAGCATTGTTTTAAATTTAAGATTTTGGAGTATCCAAAGTGAATGATCATTATCAATTTTGAGAGTTAAAAGTACTATATTTTAAACCCACATATACCCTGAATACTTTCTCCTCACAGTTTGAGAAGCTACAGTCAGGGTAATGATGGAAGAACACACATACAAAACATTCTGCCAACTCTGCAATGGAAATAACCCCTTTGATTGTAGAAGTAACCCCCAAATTAAGAAAAGGTCTAGCCAGAATAATGTCTTAATTGTACTGCAGAACTCCCCAGAGTAGCCCAAACTTACAGAAAAATCCAAAGGATAAAGGAGTTGGAAGAAGCAGTAACATCAGCTTAATAAAAAAATAAATTCAAACCAAGTTGCATTTTGTATGGAGAATAATGACTTTTTCTAATATAAACTGTGACCACTAAACCAGCCTTGCAAGAAATTTTAAGGGGGACTCTTTGAGTGAAGAAAAAAAACAAAACAAAACCGACCAAAAGCAATAAAGACTAGAAAGGACCAGAGAACATCATCAGAAACATCAACTCAATAGGAAACACAATGGCACTAAATTCATGTCTTTCGGTAGTCACTCTGAATGTAAATGGACTAAATGCTCCAATCAAAACACACAGGGGATTAGAATGGATAAGAAAACAAGACCCATCTATATGCTGCCTACCAGAGACTCATTTTAGACCTAAAGACACAGCAGATTGAAATAAGGGGATGGAGAACCATCTATCATGCTAATGGACGTCAAAAGAAAGCCAGAGTAGCTGTATTTATATCAGACAAACTAGATTTTAAAACAAAGACTATAACAAGAGATGAAGAAGGGCGTTCTATCATAATTAAGGGATCTACCAAGAAGATCTAACAACTGTAAATATTTATGCTTCCAATTTGAAAGCACCCAAATATATAAATCAATTAATCACAAGCACAAAGAAACGCATTGATAATAATACCATAATAGTAGGAGATTTTAACACCCCACTTTCAACAATGGAAACAATGGCTCTGAATGAGACCCTGGACCGGATGGACTTAACAGATATATTCAGAACATTTCATCCTAAAGCAGCAGAATACGCATTCTTCTTGAGTGCACATGGAACATTCTCCAGAACAGATCATACACTGGGTCACAAATCAGCCCTCAACAAGTACAAAAAGATTGATATCATACCATGCATATTTTCAGACCACAATGCCATGAAACTTGAAATCAATCACAAGAAAAAATGTGGAAAGACCACAAATAACTGGAGATTAAAGAACATTCTACTAAAGAATGAATGCACTAATCAAGAAATAAAGAGGAAATTAAAAAGTACATGGAAGCCAATGAAAATGAAAACATGACAGTCCAAAACCTCTGGGATGCAGCAAAGGTGGTCATAAGAAGGAAGTATGTAGCAATGCAGGCCTTCCTAAAGAGGGAAGAAATGTCTAAAATACACAACCTAACCTTACACCTAAATGCGCTGGAAACAGAACAGCAAGTAAAGCCCAAAATCAGCAGAAGAAGGGAAATAATAAAGATTAGGGCAGAAGTCAATGATATTGAAATTAAAAAAAAACAACAACAGTAGAATAGATAAACAAAACCAGGAGCTTGCTAGTTCTTTGAAAGAATTAACAAAATTGATAAACCCCTACCCAGATTGATCAAAAAGGAAAAAGGAAAGGACCCAAATGAATAAAATCAGATGAGAGAGATCACAACCAACATCACAGAAATATAAACAATTATAAGAGACTATTACGACCAATTATATGCAAACAAATTGGGCAATCTGGAAGAAATGGACAAATTCCTAGAAACTAACTGAAAAGGAAAAAGTAGAAAATTTGAACAGACCCACAACCAGCAAAGAAATTGGATCAGTAATCAAAGATCTCCCAATAAACAAGAGTCCAGGGATGGACGCCTTCCTAGAGGAATTCTACCAAACATTTAAAGAAGAGATGGGGTGCTTGGGTGGCTCAGTCAGTTAAGTGTCCCACTTCAGCTCAGGTCATGATCTCGCAGTTTGTGAGTTTGAGTCCCGTGTTGGCTCTGTGCTGACAGTTCAGAGCCTGGAGTCTGTTTTAGATTGTGTGTCTCGCTCTCTCTCTGCACCTCCTCCCTCCCTCCTTCCTTCCCTCATTCCCTCTCCTCCCTCCTCAAAAATAAATAAACATAAAAAAAATAAAGAAGAGTTAATACCTATTCCTTTGAAGATGTACCAAAAAATAGAAATGGAAAGAAAACTTCCAAACTCATTCTATGAGACTAGCATTACTGTGATTCCAAATGCAAACAAAAACACCACTAAAAAAGAGAACTATCGACCAATCTCACTGATGAGCATGGATGCAAAAATTCTGAAGAAGATACTAGCAAACCAAATCCAACAATACATTAAAAGAATTATGCACCACGATCAAGTGGGATTCATTCCTCTCCCTGAGATGCAGAGCTGGTTCAATATCTGCAAATCAATTAATGTGACACATCACATTAATAAAAGAAAGGATAAGAACCACATGATCCTCAATAGATACAGAAAAGGCATTTGACAAAATACAGCATCCTTTCTTGATAAAAACCCTCGAGAAAGTAGGGATAGAAGGAACATACCTCAAGATCATAAAGGCCATATATATGAAAGACCCACAGCTAACATGATCCTCAATGAGGAAAAACTGAGAGCCTTCCTCCGAAGGTCAGGAACACAACAGGGATGTCCACTGTCACCACTGTTTTTCAACAGTGTTGGAAGTTCTAGCCTCAGCGATCAAACAAAGAGAAATAAAAGGCACCCAAATTGGGAAAGAAAAAGTCAAACTTTCATTCTTCACTGACATGATACTCTATGTGGAAAACCCAAAAGATTCACCAAAAAACTGCTAGAAATGATACATGAATTCAGCAAAGCCGCAGAATATAATATCACCATACATTTCTTTACACCAATAATGAAGCAGCAGCAGGAGAAATCAAGGAATCGATTCCATTTACAAATGCACTGAAAACCGTAAAATACCTAGGAATAAACCTAACCAAAGATGTAAAAGATCTGTACACTAGAAACTATAGAAAGCTTATAAAAGAAACTGAAGAAAACACAAAGAAATGGAAAAGTATTTCATGCTTGTGGACTGGAAGAACAAATATTGTTAAAACACCAATATTACACATTCAATACAATCCCTATCAAAATAACACCAGCATTCTTCACAGAGCTAGAACAAACAACCCTAAAATTTGTGTGGAACCAGAAAGGACCCCGAATAGCCAAAGCAATCCTGAAAAAGAAAACCAAAGTGGGAGGCATCACAATTCTGGATTTCAAGCTATATTCCAAAGCTGTAATCATCAAGATAGTATGGTACTGGCACAAAAACAGACACATAGATCAATGGAACAGAAGAGAGAACCCAGAAATGGATCCATAAATGTATGGCCAACTAATCTTTGACAAAGCAGGAAAGAATATCCAATGGAATAAAGACAGTCTCTTCAACAAAAGGTGTTGGAAAACTGGACAGCAACGTACAGAAGAATGAACCTGGACCACTTTCTTACACCATACACAAAAATAAACTCAAAATGGATGAAAGACCTAAACGTAAGACAGGAAACCGTTAAAATCCTAGAGCAGAAAACCGGCAACAACCTTTTTGACCTTGGCCGCGGCAACTTCTTACTTGATACATCTCCGGAGGCAAGGGACACAAAAGCAAAAATGAACTACCAAGAGAAGGAAAAGGAAAGCCAGAGTGGAAAAGACATTTGCAATGCATATATCTGGCAAAAGACTCAGTTCAAAAATGAACTACTGGGACCTCATCAAGATAAAAAGCCTCTGCACAGTGAAAGAAACAATCAGCAAAACTAAACGGCAACTGACAGAATGAGAAAAGATATATACAAATGACATATCAGATAAAGGGTTAGTATCCAAAATCTCTAAAAAACTTCTCAAACTCAACACCAAAAAAACAAATAACCCAGTGAAGAAATGGACAAAGACATGAATAGACACTTCTCCAAAGAAGACATCCAGATGGCCAACCGACACATGAAAAAATGCTCAACATTACTCATCATGAGGGAAATACAAATCAAAACCACAATGAGATATGACCTCACACCTGTCAGAATGGCTAACATTAGCAATTCAAGAAACAACACAATGTTGGTGAGGATGCAGAGAAAGGTGGAACACTTTTGCACTGCTGGTGGGAATGCAAACTGGGGCAGCCACTCTGGAAAACAGTATGGAGGTTCCTCAAAAATTAAAAATAGAACCACCCTATGACACAGCAATTGCACTACTAGGTATTTACCCAAAGGATACAAAAATGATGATTCAAAGGGGCACATGCTCCCCAATGTTTATAGCAGCACTATTGACAACAGCCAAATTATGGAAAGAGCCCAAATGTCCATCAACTGACTAATGGATAAAGAAGATGTGGTTTATATACACAATGGAGTACTATGTGGCAATAAGAATGAAATATGGCCCTTTGTAGCAAGGTGGATGGAATTGGAGAGTGTGATGCTAAGTGAAATAAGCCATACAGAGAAAGACAGATACCATATGTTTTCACTCTTATGTGGATCCTGAGAAACTTAACAGAAACCCATGGGGGAGGGGAAGGAAAAAAAAAAAAGAGGTTAGAGTGGGAGAGAGCCAAAGCATAAGAGACTCTTAAAAACTGAGAACAAACTGAGGTTTGACGGGGGGTGGGAGGGAGGGGAGGGTAAGTGATGGGCATTGAAGAAGGCATCTTTTGGGATGAGCAGTGGGTGTTGTATGGAAACCAATTTGACAATAAATTCATATATTAAAAAAAAAAGAAGATGTGATATTTACATATACAATGATATATTACTTGACGATCAAAAAGAATGAAATTTGCCATTTGCAACAACATAGATTGAACTAGAATGTATTATGCTAAGCAAAATAAGTCAGTCAGAGAAAGACAAATACATTATTTCATCACTCATATGTGGAATTAAGAAATAAACCAGATGAACATAGGGGAAGGGACAGAAAAATAAGATGAAAAAGAGAGTGGGAGGTAAACCATAAGAGACTCTTAACTACAAAGAACAAACTGAGGGTTGCTGGAGGGGTGTTGGGTGGGGGGATGGACTAAATGGGTGATGGGCATCAAGGAGGGCACATGTTAGGATGAGCACTGGGTGTTACATGTAAGTGTTGGATCATTAAATTCTACTCCTGAAACCATTATTGTTTGTTATGTTAAGAGGGATTTAAGTAAAAGTAAAAAAATAAAATAAATCAACCTGAAATTGAGTAGTCCTGGTATCATCTATGTGTGTACAGACACATATATTCTGCCTACCACACATAGACTGTTAATCTAATATTTTACAAAGATGACACTCCACTACAACAGAAAAAAAGATGGTCTTCTCAATAAATGGTCATGGAATAAGTAGATAGCCATAAGGAATTTAGGAATTCCTTACATTTAAGTTGACCCCAACCTCATACCAAACATAGCAATTCTACATTGTACTTGCATTGTAAATGCAGTCTGTATCTAAAGGTACAAGGAAAAGCTTTTAAAAGAAAACAAGAATATTTTCATGACCTTGGAGGTGCAAAAAGATTTCTTAAAGAAAAAAGTGCTAACCATACATTTTTAAATTGATAAATAGAGCAAAATTAAAATTAACAACCTTTTTCATGAAAAGATACCAAGAGAGGGAAAAGGAAGGCCAGAGTGGAAAAGAAATTTGCAATACATATATCTGGCAAAAGACTCAGGCTAGAAACCTAACAGAAATCCATGGGGGAGGGGAAGGAAAAAAAAAGAAAAAAAATAGGTTAGAGTGGGAGAGAGAGCCAAAGCATAAGAGACTCTTAAAAACTGAGAACAAACTGAGGGTTGATGGGGGGTGGGAGGGAGGGGAGGGTAGGTGATGGGCATTGAAGAGGGCATCTTTTGGGATGACCACTGGGTGTTGTATGGAAACTAATTTGACAATAAATTTCATATAATAAAAAAAAATAAAAGACTCAGGTTATTTAAAGAACTCCAAATTGATCAATAAGACATAGGAAGAGGACTCAATAGAAATACAGGCAAAAGACTTGAGCAACCATTTCACAAAAGAGTGTATCTAAATAATAAAGATTAAAAAAAGTGTTCGACAGCACTAGTCATCAAGGTAGTGCAAATGAAAAACCACAATTCAATATATCTTACCCATTAGAAGAACTAAAACTTAAAAAAGATACTACCAAGTGTTGATAAAGATATATTGCTAGCAATAAATTAGTATAACCATCAACTTTGAAAAACCCTGCTAGGGTTGATTACACACACATTATACTATCTAGCAACTCCAATCTTAGTTATATACCCAACAGAAACATACATTTACCAAAAGGCATGAACAAGAATATTCATAACTATTCCATCTGTAAATGTCCCCAAGGAGAAACCACACAAGAATCCAACTAAATTAGAATGGATATATAAATGATGAAATAGTCATATAATGGGAAACTATACACACAAATATAAAGTAAAACTATATGAGATGAGTAAACTACCACCACATAGAACAACATGGATAAATCTCACAAACATAATGCTAAACCAAAAAGATATTGTATACAAAGGTGAAAAGGAGGCAAAATTAATTTATGGTATTAAAACTCAAGATGGTAACCACTTTGCAGGTAGGCCAGTAGAGGCTAGAAATGGGCACAAGAAGGCACAGGAGGCTCTGTTAATGTTCCACTTCTTTTCCTTTTTTTTAAATGTTTATTTTTTTTTTTAACAGAGAGAGACAGCATGAGCAGTGTGAGGGGCCGAGAGAGAAGATGACACAGAATCTGAAGCAGGCTCCAGGCTCTGAGCCATCAGCACAGAGCTCGACACGGGGCTCGAACTCACAAGCCGTGAGATCGTGACCTGAGCCAAAGTTGGACACTTAATTGACTGAGCCACCCAGGCGCCCCATTAAGGTTCCACTTCTTGATCTAGATACTGATTACAAAAATGTGTGCAGTATATGAAGATTCATCAAACTGCATTCTTATGGTTTGCATACTTTCATGTAATAATATTTACTTCAATAAAACACACCAAAAATATACCCACAATCACAGATTTGGAAGAGGTAGATTAGGGAAAGAGGAAAGAATATGAAGGAAAAATAAGATATTTGACTTCCCCAAATATATAGAATAGATTGTTCTCAATAAATTTGTCAAACCAAATAAAATATAAATTTGGTACTAACCATGAAACCAGGTAGTACTGGCTGAGTAAATTTTGTCTTAAAGGAATACAACAACTGTTTTGAGCTTGCATCATAGAAAGAAAGTTGACCTAAAAGAAAAAAAAAGGGGGGGGGGCTAATTTATTATACACATTTAATTAAATCTAACATATAATCATGGGTAAAGTAATAACTGACTACATATTTGGGACTCTTTTTGGTTACAAACTATAAGGACTGGACTTAGAAATTCTCACTTGAAAATCAGTAGTATACATGCTTAAGAAAAGGCCCAAATCTAGTTTTCTTTCCTGATTTTCAAGATCTCTATAGTGCTTCCATAATCTAATTCAACTATAGACTATTTTATCATTATTTAACAAATGGCTTCCTTAACTCAGTAAAAACCAAGGCTATTTCTTCTTCGTTTTTACTATACCTAGCCTCTCTACCCAACTCCCATCACCATTTAAGGTTTACTCTATTAAACCTTGTCTTCTAAATACTTGAAGCAATACTCATTTTAGTCTCTGAAATCATAGTTATCACTGCTTCAGTTTTGCTAATTTTTAAAATACCGTCCTGGTCTGTCTTTCAATGTTATCATTGCAACTAAAATGATTGTTTTTCTGACCACCTAACTGTACAACTTGATGGCCTCCTTACATCTGTTATCACTTCTTGAAATTCTTGTCCCATAACTTCTCTTGGTTTGTATCTAACTCTGACGATATCTTCTATCTCCTTTTCTCCTATTCTGAATGTAGATGTTTGCCCAGGCTCTCTTTTCTCTCTACAATGTTTCCTTAATGACTCAGCTGCCACCAAACAGAGAAGAGAAACTAGCATTTATGTCTACCATCAAAGCACTGGGCTCTTTATACATATTACCTCAAAACATTAAGCAACCTATGAATGGTCACAAAGTTAGTAAACAACACAGCAGTAACATTTAATTCTTCTATGCAATCTTCAGTAGCCACTCTGTGATGGTGCGTCTAGTATTTAGCTCCAGCTCTACATCTTTTCTGAGTTCTAGCCCTGAAATTTTCTCAATATTAGCCAGCTATGCCACATGATTGTCCTGCTGGCATCTCATCTTGACCCAGGACTATGTTCCCCATGCTACTGATGACATGCCATCCTCTTGACCACAGTGGCTGGAATCTCAGTCATCTTCAACTCTTGTTTGTTCACTTTCCAATCCACATTTAGTTATTGAGTCCTATGAATTCTACTTTCATACCATCAAATCCATTCCTCTTGATTCCCCAGTGCTCAGGCCCTTGTTACTAATAATTGCTCAACAAACACTTATTAAGGGCTTACAATGTAAAAAGCCCTTGCCAGGAATAAGGAAACAATACTTAACAAGATAAACATGGCCCTGCCACACTGCTTAAAGACTGACTCCTGAAGAGTCTTAACAATATGTTTGCAATCTCTTCCACATTTAGCCACTTACTCTCCAATATTTCTAAAACTATATTATCATATGACTACAGTTTCCTAAAATGCAGAGAAATCCCCTTCCCTCAAATAACAAAAAAGAGAAGCCTATTATTATTTTTCAAGGCTCTCGGAATCTGATCCCATCTTACATTACAACTCCTTCCTACCCTATGCTCTAGGCTAAACAACACACTTCTCACTACCATCTTTGAGGAACTGAACAAAGCATGAGAAAATGGAAGATAAGCAAAAGCTACCTTGAGAGTTGAAAAAGAAAAAAAAAAATGTGCGCCAATAAATTTAACATGTATCCTGAGGAAATTATTTATCTGAGTCAAAGTGAGTAAGTAAAAAGAATGCAGCAAGACTAACGTGTTGTCACTAAAATTCAATCAAGCCAAAATTAACTTTTTCCTTTTGAGTAACTAGGTTGAAGGCTCAGTAAATTATCTGGAAACATGTTACTTAAAATGGTAAAATAGAGTTTTATTTGTTTACAGTGTCAATTTAAAGAGAAGTACCTAGGGAATTACTTTTGTTCCCTAGTTCAATAGGGTCATCTTTAAAATTTTTATAAATATTTTGATGACAGTGAGAAGATACTTATCAAATACCTAATTCAAAAAGTTCAAGCAAATTTTGCAAAAGATAAATATCAAGTTACTTTTTAGATGATTTTAACAGAAGTGTTCAAAAAGCTTGGTCAAATCAATTAAGATGAAACCATTAGAGACTCTTAACTATAGAGAACACATTTAGGGTTGACGGAGGGAGGTGGGCGGGAGACGGGCTAAATGGGTGATGGACATTCAGGAGGGCACTTGCTGGGATGAGCACTAGGTGTTGTATGTCAGTGAGGAATCACTAAATTCTACTCCCGAAACCAACAGTACACTACATGTTAACTACTATTTAAATAAAAATTTGAAACAACAACAACAAAAGAAACTTAAGGACAAATGTAATATTCTTGAGTTTAAGCAACAAAAACAACCCTAAACTGCCTAATATATGAAAAAAAAAAAAAAAGACAGTTTAATAGAACTCCATGAAAAAAGATCTAGTGGACTGGGTGGCTACAAGCTCAATATACACCAACAATGATAATAAGTCATAGTACTAGAAACCGTGCTGCCAAATCACATGTCCTATGATGGTCCTCAGTTTCATGTTCTACTTTGAGAACCCATCTTTAAGAAATAATGTTGACATAGTGTACAACCACATACTTTAATTTTGGAAAAATTAAACTGTAAGAGGAACAGCCAGTGATACAGAAAATGTATAGTCTGGAAAACCAGCACAAGAAGCAATGTTAGGTTTTAAGCAAATAAGGATTATCATGTAAATGTGAATTAGGGAACATAATTCTGTTTCTTCAGATGACAAAATTTAAGGATAGCAGTCTCATAAGGTATCAGGAAACAAAACAAGTCAATTTAAGAAAAACTCTGCATTACCAAATGCTCTCCAACAATGAAGTAAGCTACCTTCTACAACAATAAACTTCACATTAAAAAGTTCTTCAAGCACAGGAGTGACAGCTACCTGCAGAGATAACTGTAGTAAGGATTTTATACTGTGTAGATTTGGGTAATTTCTAAGTCCACTCCAACTTGAAAAATCTGACTCCACCACTCTTCACAGATAATAAAATCAGGTCAGGAAGGAATAAAAATGGATAGAAAAAATTTTAATGCTTAACACTAAAATTAACAAAATCATTCTTTCAGACCTATTAAGCATATTATACATGAGTGCTTTTGTAAGGCTTCAGGCAAACATCACACACCCTCCCAGTCAATTCCAGAGCTGAAGTTATGTTTGTGATCAAATCCTAGTAGGTCAAAACACCCTTACCACAATATTAAAAAATTCTGTGTAGATGATTACCAATGAAAAGTACTGAAATGTAAGCAACTATGACAAAATGACTTATGAGAAAATCAGTAAACTTACCCCCATCAAAATCACAAAATACACCTATTCTCTCAGGAACAGTAACATCCAAGGCTTTGACTTTATTATTATGCTTTGCTGCAAATGTGTTTTGCAGCCAGTTGTTGACATGGATACACCAACTAGTGTTTGTCTTTCCTAATTGGTCAAATTTCCCCAAAGTCTTGTATGCTACTCCCACACTGTAAGATTTACAATCCTTCTGGGCCTTGACCTCCCAATAATGTTGTCCACTTTCAATAGCAGTGTCTCCTACAAAAGATCAGAAAGGTAAATTTGACTCTAAGATCTTCCTTATACGTCACATAGATTGTTACCTCTCATCCCACAAAATGGCACAAAAAATCTGATTCAGGAAAATAACCATATTAACACACAGACACTATAAGCAGAGTATCTGTTATAACTTTACTTGTATATTTACTATTATTTTTTCTGATATATAAAAAGCTTTAGAACTTTTCTTCCTATCTCCTCAAAAGATATGCATACACGTAGAGCACTATATAAAATGAAATAAAGTTTTAAACAAATAAATAATTAGACAATTTGAAACCCGCCAAAAGTAATTAGGCTTCAGGAGGGAGAAACCTTGGCAAATATTCATTAGAAACAGGCCACTCCAGCTCTAAGTGGGCAGAAAGCCCAGCGGTGTGACTGTGATCCCTTTAACCTGACACAATGAAGACTATGTTTATCGTACCCAGCACTGTGTATGATTCCCCAGTAAAACGATCTCTGCTGCCTCTTCCTGCTGGTGGCCTGGAGCCTATGGATGTCCGTTTGGGGGACGGCGTGCCACTTCTATACAAACAGGAAGAAAAGAGAAACAAATACTCTATGCTGTAGATGCCTCACAAACTAAAACTACAAGTCATGAAAGGCAACTTTGAAAAGTTTTAATTACGTTGCACAAATAGCACCATTTAATTTCATCTGAATTATTATCAGAGTTGTCAATTAAAAACACTGAAATGTAAGAAGTCATCAACACAAAGCAGGCTGAACACTAATATCATGCAGACTGAACAAAGCTTATACAAAGAACACACAGTTGAAATAAGAAACAATGCCAAAATGAGACAAGTTAAAAAGGAAAACAAAAGAACTGAAGGGAAAAAAGAATTCAAAAAAGATAATGGATTATAGAGCTTACATTTCTTGCAGTTAAATTTAAATTTTAAAATGGCAGAAATAATCTTATTATGATAAAAACTAAATAACCTTTTCATAAGCAGTAAGTATTTTTGTTCTGAATCTTTTCTTCGTAAAAAAGAGAAATAGTCAATGCCCAAATCCATGCATAGGATAATATCAAATATTATAAAGCATTTCTCCTACAAGATTCAACCTGATCTCCCCTTATGTCGAATTATATGATAGGATAAATGGGACAGTACTAGGCCTTTCACTAAATCTCAAAAACTCAAAACAAATCAAGACCCAAAGATGTTTAAAAATAACATTTCAATTATATTGAATCCCTGTATTTAAAAAACAGTAAAAAATTGTAACTTACCAGTAGTAAAGAAATAAAGGGAAAAGCATGGAGAAAAGACAAACAGGCATAACTATTAAGAGTGGCAGTTTACATTTCAGAGAAAAGTTAAATAAGGGGAACTCTTCCATTGCAGCATTCTAGACTTCCAACCCAAAGTCCATTTTTGCAAGAAGTACAACAGCTGTTACTGTCTGATGTCAAACACAATCCCCTCCCACCTCACCCCTTTAAGACACCTTTGCAGCTCTACTGTGTAAATTAAGGCTCTTTGTTTACCTGCCCTCTAGATTGTTTTACTAGCTTCTGAAATGATCTCTTTGCCACCTAATTCATCTTATTCACTGTTACCACATAAACCTAAGTTTGATACTGCTACCTTAAAATCTTCAAGCACTTCCTTACTGCCTACAAACAACTTTGCTTTGGATTTAAGGTACTTCTTGATTTGGTCCTAGTCTGCTTTTCTAGCCTTCTCACCCTAGAGAGCACTATTCAGCTAAATGCAGCAGTGTTCCTTAAACTCAGGCAACCTGCTTCAGTGCTTTTCCTCTAGTTTATGTAAGGCCAAATGGCACGTGTTTTTCCATTTCCTTGAGAACCAGCCTAAATGCCATTCCTTTAATGAAGATCTTCCAGATCTTACCAGGCTAAATAACTCTGCTGAGGAATCCACCTCCAGGCCAAAATCCTATGTGTAATCTTTCAGGCTGAACCATAAATGATTATAAAACGCTTTTAGTGACAGGCCTGAGAGGGCTGCCTTTCCCATACCAGACTTGGTATATAGTTAGTTCACCACAATTTCTTAAGGAAGATGTAATCCTCCCCCACCCCAACCCAGAGATCCTATGCATATCTGCATTCCTAGCTTAGGCACCTCTATTCAGAGATCCCCTTATGGGAGAGGGGGTCTTCAGCTAAGACTTTTTCAGCTGCTTCTGAGTAGACCTCCTTAAAGAAGCGGTGTGAGTTGATGTGGTCTGAAGATACTTCTCTCCATTCAATCTCAATAGTTTTCCATCTCTAACCTTGCCTCTTCTCCCTCCTTCTTGGCCACAGGTCCATAAAACAACAGGAAGAGCATTCTGTTTGGGGCTCTCTTGGCAGTGAGATGATCCTCCAGATAACCACCATCTGCAATCTGCTTTGATTTACCTGACCCTCACCCGTGCTATTCTGCTGGGAAAAACGGAACACTGAGGAGAGCTAGCACTCTTTCCTTTGTGGCCTCTTGCTTAAACTATCATAGTAAGTGAATAAAGGCTTGATTGTTACTTTCAATCAAGTAGAAAGTTAGAAATCAGGTAGAAAGTTAGACAGTGAACCACTTTAATACCTGGCACTGTCTAACTGGCCACTTTAATATCTGGCAGCTCAGGCTATCTTTCTTCTTCAACTCCTTTTGTCACACTTACCATTACCCATAATCTCTACCTTGTGTTGTTACTTATATATAGATATATATCTCATACATGTAAGTTAGGGCAAATTTCTTAAAGACAAGAAGAGTGTTTATTCCTACAAACTCTACCACATCCAGCTAACATCTACAGTGAATAAATATTAATGGAAAGAATAAATGTGCATATCATTCCAGAAGTACTCCATACATAAAATACCCTTTAAAGGAGAGGAGAAAAAAAAGGAGAGGAGAAAGAGAAGTAATATGAGCTGAACTGCTAAATACAAACACTCTAAAAATCTCCAAGGAACCAAATGAAACTTCATACACTCGATTAAATTCAGCAACATTTTACAATTTATAATATTCCAACTCTGAAGTCACTTTCACTAATAATGAGCAAATAAGCTAGAAAAAATAAAAGAAGGTAATTTTGAAAAAGTAACACATTCTGGTTTCTGGTAAAGATATGTGGTATCTTCAAATCAGCACATTATTAACGATGCAATTCGAACCGATTCATCTTTCTGGGCACTGTCTTAACTTGAGTAACTTTATTTCTTAAATGCTTTTGAAACTGTATAATTATTATACAATATAGAACACGTCAAACCTCCCTCATGTCAAATACAAATAAAAGCAAAGCTGTAATGTTAGATATACTGACTATAGCACAAGAAAGATGCCAGGTATAAGTAAATGCAGAAAAAAATCAGATGAGGGAAAAAAACTCAAGAGACTTCAAAAGCAGGGCTCATTGTTTTGTTACCATATACAATATAATCCAAATAGTATGCAGCGTACTACAGTGCTGTAAATTCAAAACATAAGCTACCAATACAGACAGTCTACACAGAGCAATATTTTAGCCTACGAAGGCTGATGCTATGGCTTCTGCTTATTGGTTAAAAGAAAAATTAAAGTTATTCAGCCAAGCTAGATACACTAAGTCCTAGAACCAGACACACATAGATCATCACCTTGTATGTTTCTTCAGTGAAGTAACATGGACACTGTTAGATAAAAATAGGCAACTGTTAAGAGAATGCTTTACAACTTAAATGTAACAGCTTATAATTAAATTAGATCAAAAGCCTGCTGAGAATTTTTTTTTGATTCACTGTTGTAACTCACGGTGATTATTACTTTATTCCAGTTTGAGCAAAATTTTCCTCTGTTAAAAAAGGCATACTTTGAGACTGTCTAAGTAAGACTGACAGCAAAAGGTCGAAAGCCTTCCTCTTTGGTTCATAAGGTTGCTAATCAGGGGCAAGACAATGGGGTTGTATTGCTAAAAGTTGTCATTTCATGCAGACCTTCAGGTAAGACAGGAGATCTAGAAGTCTAAAATTCAGGAACTTCTCTCTTAAGCAGTTCAAGTTACGTAGATACAACTTTAAGGAAATGGAATACTGAAATAAAATGTGTAAAAAGAAGATCAGGGAAAAGAGTAATGAAAATGTTATAACAAATTCAAGTACTCATAAACAGTATTATATTCTTCACTTCAATGTTACTAACACATCACAAATTATACTGATATATAGAATAAGAATTTCATCATAAGTTATTGTCAAATAAGGATCAATGTACAAGTACGTGTCCAGATTAACATTTAATAAACTAGCTTACCTGCCCTTATTCTCTTTTCCTTTCATTTTACTTTCTTGACCTTTTCCTCCTGTAGGATCCCACTCTACACAGGTATCTTCAACTCTCAGGTTCAAATGGGATGATGAGCTATCCAAATTGAAGTTTAGTGCTATCCAAAATAAGATTTCAATTTTTAAAAAATATAGAACATCTCCACATTCTGAAGCACAACTATCACCACATTATTTTCCTACTTAGTTTATTCAATACCATAGATAAGAGAATAAAGTTCAAACTCCTAATGCTAGCTGGCATTTAAAGTCCCCAAAGTTAAGGCTGTAATTTACTAACTCCTATTTTATTTCCCATTATTGTTCTCTACATATCCTGTAGCTCCAACCAAATACAATGTACTTGCATGGCCTCTGGTGTTTCTGCTATTCCTTCTGCTGGAATCTCCATCAGCACATAATAATCTCAACTTTCTGCTATTAGAATATCAGTTGATTATCAGTTGACTGTTATAACTAAATAGGAAGAGGAGCCGGTGGAATTGAGGATGGAGAAAAAGTGATGTGGTATAAAAAATTACACAGCCTGGCACATACACATTTTCTCTGATGCTCTAATACTTAATAGTTTCATAGTTAAACTCTCAGTAGTTTTGAATTAAAAAGCACAGAGAGGGTGCCTGAGTGGCTCAGTCAGTTAAGCATCCAACTTCAGCTTAGGTCATGATCTCGCAGTCTGTGAGTTCACAGAGCATCGGGCTCTGTGCTAACAGCTCAGAGCCTGGAGCCTGCTTCAGATTCTGTGTCTCCCTCTCTCTCTGCCCCTCCCTCATTCACACTCTGTCTCTCTCTCTCTCTCTGTCTCTTGAAAATAAACATTAAAAAAAAAAAAAAGCACACAGAAATAGGCACAGGAACAAGGAAACCGAGCCAGCTGATAGAGCTAGAGGTGACTTACATGGCAAAGAGATGGGGAAAAGACTACTTAAATGAAAACAAATCAAAATACACGAAAACAAAGTCATGGGGGAAAAAGGCACAGCATAAGGAATACAGTAACTGGGACTGGAATAGCATTATATGGTGACAGATAGTAGCTACATTTGGGGGGAACTACAGAGAAGTTGAATCACTATGTTGTACCCCTAAAACTAATGTAACATTGTGCCAACTGTACTCAAATTTTAAAAATAATTTAAAAAAATGAAACAAAACTATGTTTTTTAAATTATTTGGTATTTGGGGGATCTATCCTACTCAGAAAACTTACTCAGAATTCCTACTTTAGGAAATCAGTGTAACAAGGTATTATCTTCTCTCTTTGGAAATTGAAGGTAAATCATTAAAATATATTGATTAAGCTGAGTAATGCAGACTCCTCATATTCTAAAATACAATGCCTAGAATCTCTGCCTTAAGCAAGGTATCATATACTACATAGTTACCAACTAATCTGCTTCTCTTAGTTCTACTTTCCTTCAAAAGTTCAAATTTCTGGTAATTACTCATTGAAGTGGTACTTCCTTTACAACCCCATTTCACTTAAGGATATTACTTGATTTAGCCAAAGCTTCAATGTTTCTGTCTATGAAGTATGCATCATCAAACAATAAAATATTCATATAAAAAGCCTAATGTTTACCTAGTAGATTAAAAATTTTTTCCTTCACTGTTCTGTAAAGTACACTTTAATTTCAACTATGCATCTGACCCATTGTTCATTGTCTTTAATTATAAAATAACATTGTAAATACAAATCTACTGACCATACTGCTTCTAATAAATATACTATATAAATTACTAGCTTTTCAAAATTTGCATGTAAACAAAAATGAACTTACAGAAAAAAATACAGTCTTTCAGTAAAAATGTAAACAAAACTCCTTAATAAGCAGGTTACTAAATAGGCACTTAATAATTACCTCATAGGTAGGTGACTAAAAAGTTAGGATTAAGCAAACTTGAGATCCTATACTACCAAGAACGAAATGCCTTAAGAAAACAGGGTTGGGCTGTGGCGTCTGGGTGCCTCAGTCAGTTAAGCGTCTGACTCCTGATTTCAGCTCAGGTCATGATCTCATGGTTCATGAGTTTGAGCCCCACATTGGGCTCCACGCTGAAAGTGCTGAGCCTGCTTGGAATTCTCTCTCTCTCTCTCTCTCTCTCTCTCTCTCTCTGCCCCTCCCCTATGTGTGCTTATGCACTCTCTCAAAATAAATAAATAAACTAAAAAAAAAAAAACAAAAAACAGGTTGGGGCACCTGGCTGGTTCAGTGAGAAGAGCATGAGACTCAATCTTGGGGTCATGAGTTTGAACCCCATGTTGGGTGTAGAGAATACTAAAAAAAAAAAAAAAATTAATTAATTAAAAAAACAGGGTTAAGGCGCCTGGGTAGCTCAGTCAGTTGAGCATCCAACTTCGGCTCCGGTCATGATCTCACAGCTCATGAGTTCGAGCCCTGCATCGGGCTATGTGCTGACAGCTCAGATTCCGATTCTGTGTCTCCCTCTCTCTCTGCCCCTAACCCACTCGCATTCTGTCTCTGTCTCTCTCAAAAATAAATAAACATTAAAAAAAAATTAAAAATAAATAAATTTTAAAAACAGCGTTAATTAACCTCTATATTAGCTATTAGGTGATACATGTGAGGGTACCTACTCTGGACAGAAAGAAAAAGTAAATTATAACTCTAAGGTGCTATCAATTCTCAGCCACTTGTTACAATCCTAAGGCTGTTTAAAAAAAATAGGTAAGAAAAAAATCCTAAGACTGTTCCCTAATGTTTAATGTGATGAAGAAGGATGGGGTCATGAGTGGCAAGAAAAGGTGCCCCTTCCAAGCTACCTGAGACTAGACTTACTAAATACCACAACATGCAGACAGAAAGGCATGGGCTTCCATCCCAGGGGTATAATCTTTAATCTATCTCCTTGCCCCCCCCCCTTTTTTTTGGACACTATCCCCTTTCTGGGACCTCAATGAAGTCATGGAGCCTCTCTAAGCTAACAGGGATACTGTGTTGTTTAAAAGAAAAAAACACATCAGTCCTCAAAAGTGAGGTCTCAAACATCAGTCCTGCCTCTCATATCATCTCTGTAATAGAACTAGGAATTAGTTTCCATATCTTTAGAAGTCTGTGAAAACAAAGTACCAAAATATCAAAGTACCATTATGTTTCATGTATTTGTATTGGTAGCTGCTTTCTTGGTACTCTAAAATTACACCATAGCCACTATCATTTGAAACTAGAGAGTAATTTGTGATTAGTATCATATCATTTACCATTAAAAGGAAGGGATAAACCACAGAAAAATTCCGTTAATTAGAACTTCAATAGTCATCATATGTGACAATCCCAATGACAAGAACAGTGCTACATACATTGGAGACAGAAATTAATAATGTTCACTATTTCCCACATCAAGCACCATTAAAAGACAGGATATCAAATTCTGGTAGGCTTCAACTATTTAACTTCCAGCTCTCTCCCTTTTCCTCCAATTCTCTGCTCCATACCTGTATTTCAATGGTTGGTCAAAAAGCACTACAGCAAGCCAAAAAAACTAGCAAGCAATTGTTCAACATGTCATTTTTTTAACATCTACACTTTTCCTCTGGAGCTCTTGCCCTCATTAGTTACCAGTCCAGTGATATGGAATAACCCTTAGAGAAGCTGTGGTCTATAGCTATTTAAGAGACAAATTTTATTCTGGGTCTCCCTGAAGGTCAGAATTAAATGTTTAGTGGGCCTCAGGGTTGAGTTTCAGTCTATCCCCACCCCAGGGGGTTTACCCAGTGAGAACTCTTAAAAAGACTAAAAGCAACTCTACGAACACCAAGATCAAGAATTTGACTACTAAGATCCAGACCCTGCCAACAGGACCAGCCAGCCCAGCTCCAAGGAAACTTAAAGCCAGCTATTCATTCTCCTGAATCTGTAGAATTTGCATAGAAATGTACAGGTCCAAGTTTGGTGACTAAATATAAAGGGTAAAGGAGAAGAAACAAAAGAAATAAAAAGATACAATACTTCTGAGGAAGAATAATAGTAACAATGCAGTTTTACCTGACAGGGCTCAAAACAGTTCAAGTTGTGTAAAGATTATCTATAACTATACCTTGAAATGGTTAAAATCTCTCAAGAAATCAGTCATGTATCAGTTTAATAACAAGTAAGTCAGAGTAACCATTTCTTGGCTAAGTTATCTATAGTTCTCCAATAAAAACATTAGCTAATCCAAAAAAATTACTCAATTTAGTTTTTTTACCTTTATGATGCAAACATTTTCTTTTGAATTTGTCTTGTCAATAATTTACAGCCTTCACATTTTGCTTTATTCTGATATAGTATTTTTAAACAAAATTTTTTTTAATGTTCATTTATTTTTGAGAGACAGAGAAAGACAGAGCACGAGTGGGTTAGGAGCAGAGAGAGAGGGAGACACAGAATCTGAAGCAGGCTCCAAGCTCTGAGATGTCAGCACAGAGCCCGATGCGGGGCTTGAACTCACGAACCGCGAGATCATGACCTGAGCCGAAGTCAGCACTTGACCAACGGAGCCACCCAGGTGCACCTATTCTGATATAATATTTTTATATCACTTCCAAATCATATCAAACTCTGGCACACAAACCTATTCAAATGCTATGTGAACTGAAGGTCAGTGGAACCCCTAAAGGCCGAAGTACTTCAACAGTGTGTAGAATCTGATTCTTGCGGTAAATCCAGTCAATTACCATCTCACAAATGACAAGATCTCTAGCATTATGGCCCTCCAAATGGTAAATACCTCAAAAATGTTCCATGTTGAAATATGTTATTCTAGAGAGTTTTAACTAAATCTGAATTGGTTCTAGGCCCACAGTAAGGGTTGGCACAGAATTTGGAAACAGATTCTTTACACCTTTTCAAGTTAGTTCTAGGGATTGTGGGCAAGTCATTTAACATATGTAAACTTTCTTCATCTGCAAAATGGGTATCAATAATATTTAAACTACCGACCCCTCAAGATGGTTTTAATGATCAAATGGAAAAGTGTGAGAGTGCTTTGTAAACATTAATAAAATATACAAATGTTAATTTCTACAATAAGGTTTAAGAAAACAGAGAGTACGTGAACTAAACTGAAATGGTACTTCCCCATTATTGAGCCATAATCCATTCCCGAGAAATCTGTGGGCAAATCTCACTGATGCCTATGTATTCATACTAGACTGCAATTTGTAAAGCACCCACACCACAGGATCCAATGCCATCACCTCAGTCTATTTTACCTATTTGAATACCATCATAAAAGAAGAACTAATGAAAACCAATAGTATAGTCCTAATTTCCCCATCTTAAAATTCCTACTACTGAGAATTCCAAGTATGTATGTGCATGCACACACCATAGGGAAGAAATGCTACCATACATGAAATGCTTCCTGTCCCAGTCTTGAATAACTTCGGATGTTAAGTTCTGTTTTACGCTGTATAAATATCTACAATCTTACCTTTGGTCTCTAGAGTCACTGGATCAGAATACTCTCCAGCTACAGCTTTGTTACAAGCTCGAACTCTGAAATTCATATACTTTGAATCAAACTTTAAGCCTGAAAAAATGAAAATGGTTTTCAGATATGAAAATTAAAGGGATCTACTCCCAAAGTAGGAGTATGAACCTTCAAACAGACATATTCCCTCTTGAGAACTCTCTCTTTACTCCACAAGAGTATGAATTTATGTTAAAACAGTGGTAATGCCAAAAATAAGAGAAATCATGATTTCTTACTTTCTTCAAAATAAATATAAATAATAGAGTTTAATCAATGTTTTTTTCTTTTTTAACCTAGTGATAAAAAGGTATTCCCAAGTTAAAAGTAATGTCTCATTCAAGGAGAAATGACATATTTAAAAAAAAATTTTTTTTAATGTTTTATTTATTTTTGAGAGAGACAGAGCATAAGCGGGGGAGGGGCAAAGAGAGATGGAGACAAAGAATCAGAAGCAGGCTCCAGGCTCTGAGCTGTCAGCACAGAGCCAGACATGGAGCTCGAACTCATGAACCATGAGATCATGACCTGAGACGAAGTCGGCCGCTTAACCGACTGAGCCACCAGGCGCCCCTACAATTTAAAGTAACATACTCAATTTCTGGAAAGAAGACACCCTAAAGAATTTTAATATTTATGAAACACTGTATTTTTATGTGGAAAATGAATTTAAAGAGAAAGTAAAGCATAGGGATTAACAGTAAAACTCTGAAGTTAGTCACGTCTAGATTAAAATCTTAGTCCGTGGGGTGCCTGGCTGGCTCAATCAGTGGAGCATGCGACTCTGGTTCTCGGAGTTATAACTTCGAGTCCCACACTGGTTGTAGAGATTACTTTGGAAAAATAATAAAATCTTTAAAACTTCAGTCCAAAAACTACTAGCTAAGGGACCATCAACAACTTGACAGAACGAGTTTTTGTATCTGTAAAATAAAAATGATAAAACCAACCTCATAATTATAAAGATTAAATGAGATATACTATACTGATTAAATGAGACGTATTATGTAATACACTTCAGCCCAGCTGACAAGTGGTAAGTGCTCAACAATGGTAATGTTACTGCTCATGCATAACAAGTGTTGAACTACTCCGGAAATATATGGCTACTTAAAATAGCCAAAGTCCCCTATACATAGAGACACCTTTTGAAAGAAAAGGCTAACACACAAATTTCTAATACCAAGTCATAGCTCTGTAAGTATTACTGTGAAGATAATCATAAAAAGGTAAAAGCAACAGTATTTATAGAACCACTGAAATGCAGGGGTAGTACGTACACCTAAAAAGTTGACAGCTTTTTTATTGTTAAAAAACCAAGGTTAGGGGTGCCTGGGTGGCTCAGTCGGTTGAGTGTCTGACTTCGGCTCAGGTCATGATCTCACAGTCTGTGAGTCTGAGCCCCGCGTCGGGCTCTGTGCTGACAGTTCGGAGCCTGGAGCCTGCTCTGGATGATTCTGTGTCTCCCTCTGTCTCTGCCCCTCCCCTGCTCATGCTCTGTCTCTGTCTCAAAAATAAATAAAAACATTTAAAAAAATAAAAAACAAAAGAAAAAAAAAAACCAAGGTTAAAAGTGATGTTATTCTGAAATATTGTTTCCAAAACACTCCTTCATGTTTGTTTTACATACATTGTTTTAACAAACTGAAAATATCAGGAAGGAGTTAAAATGAAAGTTTTCCTGATATTATAAGAGAAATTCACTTCTATAACAAATATAGAAAAAACCTGGCTAAAGAAACTTAATTTCATCTTCTAAAGTAACTCAACGGGAGCCTGGGTAGCTCAGTTGGTTAAGCCTCTGACTCGATTCCAGCTCGGGTTTGTGGGTTTGAGCATCGCATCACACTCCATGCTAACAGCACAGGCCTGCTTGGGATTCCCTCTCCACCCCTCCCATGAGCTCATGCGTGCTCTCTTGCTCTCTTTGAAAAAGAGAAATAAAACTTAAAAAAAATATCTAAAGTAACTCAAAATATTCTTCACAATTACATTTACTTTCTGAGAAATTCATAAAATGCAGTCATTTTACCTGATAGTGTATATTCAGTACCCTTAATATTATCAATTATCTCCCAGCATCGCTCATCCTTTACACGTGGAAGTCCGTCAAAATTAGTTTTCCGATATTCCAGTATAAAATGGTCAATTTTATTATCTTCTTCTGGCATTCTCCAAGCCACTGTTACAGAATTGTCAGCCACCAAACACTCTACTGGATCTATCTCTGGAGCTTTAGGAACTGAAAGAAAAATACAGGCTCATTTCTCATTTACTACAGTACTAATCCAATATTCATGTTTGTCATTCAAACTGCTTTCTTCAAGTTGCTTTTGAATGGTTCCATTGAATCAGGCTACAAGAAAGGATACCCTATAAATGCAAAGTAACTATTTTTCCAAGTTCCATTTAAAAATTCGTTTCAAAGTTCTTTCACAGACGTATTCAAGATTTATTAAAATCTTATTTGGCAAAAAGCAATTCAAACATGCTAAGGATAAAGAACCAACAATGACTTGTTACTTCTCAACACATATTTTTTAATCTGTTACTTCAAACAGCTATAGAATATAGATGAAATCACTACTGACAAAATAGAATAACTTGCTTTGAATCCAATGATTATAATAATTTAAGATATTTTCTATGTATTTTTAAAATCTTGTTTATAAAAGAATTGTAGGGGCACCTGGGTGGCTCAGTCAGTTAAGCATCTGACTTCAGTTCAGGTCACGATCTCATGGTTCATCGGTCTGAGCCCCTCATCGGGCTCTGTGCTGACAGCTCAGAGCCTGGAGCCTGCTTCGGATTCTGTGTCTCCCTCTCTCTCTCTCTGACCCTCCCCAACTCACACTCTGTCTCTCTCTCTCTCAAAAATAAACACTAAAAAAAATTTTTTTTAATTAAAAAAAGTAGTATGAATGACAATAGTAATTCTGAAAGGCCAATTTACAGGTAGATATCCTGTAGTATCCTGAAGTATCATTTCTTTTTCTACATCTATGGCTCCTTCTCTCATCTTTTCCTTCTATAAACTTACTTACAACTTCTGACCTGGCCCACACAAGTTAATACGGTAAAACCTTGGCTTGTGAGCATAATTTGTTCCAGGAACATGCTTGTAATCTATAGCACCTGTAGATCAAGGCGAATTTCAAGAATTATTGGCTCAGTTGTGATCATGTGACATTTGGGGTCACACACTATTCGTATTGCAAGACATCACTCATTTATCGAGTTAAAATTTATTAGAAATCATTGCTCATTTGCAGAACACTAGCAGAACAAGCTACTCACAATCCAAGGTTTTACTGTACTTCACTTATGCTACCTTTATTAGTTCCATTATAGTTTCATGACTACTAATCTGTCTTTTCAGCTAACCTCCAAAAACTAAAGGTCAGTTCTAACTAGAACCTGTAAGTAAAAAGCACCTGTAAGTAAGTAAAAAAGCACTTGCTCCTTCAATCCACCATGTCCAAACTGTTTTAGCTACCAGCCTAACACCATCACTTGATGTGAGCTAAAAAGAGAATACTAGCCAAAAGGTCCCTAGTTGGCTCTCTCACATATGTGGAAAATAATTTGAGACTCAATTTCAAATGGTTTTGGCTACTGAAATATCCTCATACTAATATTCTAATAAACCAATGTTAACATGTTATTACTGGAAATAAAATGTCATCTGAGCCAATAACCACAACTATACTGGTAATTACAACAGCTAATATGCACTGAGTGTTTACTATGTGCCAGGTACTCCTTTCAAGAGATTTAGAGATTTCAATTCATTTAATCCTTACACAAACCCTAGAAGAATACCATCACATTTTATAGATGAAAAAAATGAAGCAAAGTTAAATAATTTGTTCAAGGTTCACAGCAAGTAAATGGCAGCCAGGATTCAAATCTAAGTCTGGCCCTAAAACTCACTGTTAACTATCATTGCTTCTCTCTGCCAAACTAGCAATAAAAGACATCCCTTTGACGGATTCTTAAAACAGAATTTTTACTACCAGGGAAGTAATTCTCTAAAAGTAAAGACTAGGAAATTTAATTATTCCTTCGCTGATTAAAGAAAAAAATTTCCACATTACACTTCTTTAATATATACATTTCAAAGTTCATTACCAAAAAAACCACCTTACATTTTATATATATATATATACTTACCTGGCAAAAACTTCAAAGTTTGCAGCATCTGTCTTTCCTGAGAAAAATCCACCATTAAATGAGTCATGTTGTCACTGACCTTTGGTTTCAAAGAAAGGCGAAAGGCTGAAGCCATTGTTACTCTATGGTAAACAAAAATATACTTTTAAAAATAAAAGAATGGGGAGTATACCATATTTAATTTATAAATGAAAAGACAGAAGTTATTTCACTTTAGTAATATCAGAAACTATAACAAAGGTAACAAAGCTAAAAATAAATTTGTTCTCAGAGTCTCTCGAAAATTAACTAAATAAAAAACTGTAAAATGTTTTTAATTTTAGACATTCAAATATAACTTAAAGCAACTTTCCTCCAGCCAGTTTTATAAAATTGTACACAAATGAAAATATCTCAAGAGAAAATATCCCATATAAAATCATCATTAGCAGACTCAACAGGGATCTGAGCCTCTGTACGCTCAATCTCACTGACTTCCTGATGCCAACCTCACCCCTTCTCACGTGCCAGATCATGAACTGCATGCTCTCTTTAGTAGTCACAACTACTCCATGTATCCTCAAATAAGAGTAAAAGTACACTGACCAAATATTGTGCACCTGGCAGCTGCCAAAGATGGGCCACGGATGAGAAAGGAGAGAAGTGAAATCACAATTTTGAAAACCATGTTAGTAGGTGTCGCTGTGATGCATCAAAATCAGCTAAACGGAAGGATATAAGGAGAAACAGCCTTGTGAAACCATATGCCATGGAAATAACAGTCCAATACACATTATTAGATGAATATGGTATTAAAAACAAAACAAAAAAAGAAAGAAGCCATACCAGACCTCATTTTACACAAAGTATGGGGGAACTGTTCTGTCAATTAAAACTGGAGATTAAAAGAAATTCTTATATTCTATTAATTTGCCATTTTATCTCAAATTTCAATTTTTTATATTACAATAAGTTTCCACAAGTATAACAAAGTAACACCCCTTATCATCTTTGGTCAAAGAATGATACAAAAGTACTATTTACGGATGATGTCCTGCTAGTACACAATTTGGGAGAAGTAAATAGAGCTGAGGAACAAAGGGAATACTAGGCCTAGTCATTCAAATCTGCCAAATCTGCCAAATCTACCCAGAGATACGTGGTATGGGAAGATATCAAACTTGCTATCTTCAGTTATTTTGGGATAAAAAATGTCAAACGGATGCTGTATTCAGTTAGTTTACTTCATTTTAAAACTAGGAAAGTAGGGGCGCCTGGGTGGCTCAGTCGGTTAAGCGTCCGACTTCGGCTCAGGTCGTGATCTCGCGGTCTGTGAGTTCGAGCTCCGCGTCAGGCTCTGTGCTGACAGCTCAGAGCCTGGAGCCTGCTTCCGATTCTGTGTCTCCCTCTCTCTCTGACCCTCCCCCCATTCATGCTCTGTCTCTCTCTGTCTCAAAAATAAATAAACGTTAAAAAAATTTTTTTTTAACTAGGAAAGTATTTTATTAATAACAATGACAGCTGATCTATTGATCAAGAAGAATGTGCTATAGTGAAATACAATTTATGGGAAAGGGAACTCACTGAATACCAAGCACAATGCTGAATATTTCACACACATTACTTTAAGTTATTGGTTCTCAATACTTAAATTTCAGGTGATATCAATAAAAAGTTAGAAACAAAGGCTCAGTCTTACTTTGTTCTTTTATTTATTTATTTTTGTAGAGAGTGTGCATGTGAGTGGGAAGGGCAGAGGGAGAGAGAGAGAGAATCTGAAGTGGGATCCATGCCCAGCAAAGAGCCTGAGAGGGGCTCAATCTCGTGACTGTGAGATCATGACATGAGCCAAATCAAGAATTGGATGCTTAATCGACTGAGCCACCCAGGTGCCCCACTTAGTTTGTTCTTTACTGCCCAAGTATCTTGTGATTTGAAGACTTCTGAAAGAGCTATATTCAGATAGGTACTTAGTAAATGTCTACTGAATCAATAAATGGGTTTGAACCTACTTGGATGCTTCTAAACCTATTTAAATGTTTTTTGAGAACTATTCAAAAAAAATATCCGAAAGTATTTTAGGGAATTTAAATCTGAAACTTTATCTACAAAACTTGATTTTAATCACTAAGGCCTCAAAGAAAAAGAATGTCCCCCAAAAGTACATTAGAAAGGTCTATCAAAACCTAAAAAACAAGAATAACCTTTATTTTCTGGTCAATGAAGATTTCAGTCTCCTTAAATCAACACAGATGTACAACAATGCTATAATCTTTCAAAAGACTGAACAAATTTTTTACTTTTAAACTGAATAAATTTAGACCATTGTGTCTGAAAGCCCAAACCAACAATCTACAATCCTAGATAATTCTCTACATTACAAGATCCTTGTGATCAGGACTGTTTTAATTCACCTTGATTTTCTTGGTTTACTTCCTATAATACAAGCTGAATATAAGGATCCTTTCCCCTTAGTTTTATTTTTACAAAGACAAAATAACTGCAAAACATATGCATGAGCACTTTCATTTCCTCAAAGTATCTACCTAATTAACTTGACCTACCCTTTCAAGATCCCTTTCTTTCAAGAACCAGAAATCCACAACAAACCTCAACTAATCATCTTACAACATTACTAAAAGCACCCAGAAGTACATACTAGTGATCTGTAAAGTTACAGAGATCTGATGTGTATTATCTTTTCCTTTCAGTTGCTAGTTTTAACTGTCACTCTCACTGTTTCTCCTGCATAACCTCTATCACAACAAATGATAAATATTCAATTTCAATTGTATATACTTGATTCCCTTTCAATTGTATATACTTGATTCCCTGGTCAGGTATGGTACACACTTTTCCTTAAAATGCCACTTCTTCCCTCAATAGAAACTGTTTTATTTTGACTATATATTTAAATTATTTTTATATCATAAATGGCAATGATGGAATTCTAGAAGCTTGTTTCCTGAGAGAGCACCTAATATCTATATCAGAGAAACCTGGACATTATGAAGTTTTAAAACATTAAGCCCAAGACCCAGAAGTTCTCAGGCACTGAGTAAAAATTTTGTAGGTAGCCAAAATAAATAATGTATAGACTTTGATCAAAAAAAAAAAAAAATGTGCTTTGACAGAGAAAAGGAACCCTGACTGCTGATATCACTCAGAAACTGATGAAATCAAGCCAAGAAGTAGGCTTCGAGGGGCAAAGAAGTTAAGCTTCACTAAAGCTTTGCATTCAGCCATGAAAAAATGAGCATTAAATTCTGACAAACATATCTGGACAGAGAAAGAGGTAAGGGGTAAGAAAAGGATTCTTGGAAGCACAGAACCATATAGATTCCTAGGAGAGGAACAAAAGAAGATCTTGCAAGGGCTCTCATAAAAAGTCTTTGGATAGCCAAAAGCCTGATTAGGAAATGACGTCTAATCCAGAAAATCAGAGACCAGGGAACGACAGAGTGGAGAGTGGAGTAGGTGGCTAAAGAGAATGATCTAGCCACACTGAAAGATGGATTACTCGTACCGAATTCCAGCAGATACAACCCAATTCTACCTTATCCAAAAAACTGACCTATCTAGCACCCATTCCTTTGTACATTCAATACTTCTCACCTTCAAATTCTCATAATCACCTTTCCACAAGCAGGATTGATAAGAATGACCCACGTCTTTAATCACTCCCTGATATAAAATATACCAAAAATATATAAAAACTAACATCTGTGCTAAGAGTGCTAAAGACTGGCATGTGACTCTTGCCTCTAGTCAAATAATAGGCCATCAGAAAAACAGAATTGAAGACTTCAGCCAAGATTAACAATAGACACACTGGTTTTCACACAACCCATGATGAATAATTTTGTGAATTATCTGATGAAGAATAAATAATTTAATCTAGGATTCAGAGTGGTGCTTTGAAGAGCTACCCCTTTCAGCAAATTTCATAATCCTCAAAGGAGTAAACCTTAAGTGATAATCTCACTATTCAATGTGTAGTGATTAGCCAGGAAGAGCAAAACCATCCCTTCTGTGGTAACCCAATCCAAAACTGCTAGCAGCTCTTTTAGCCCTTTGGTGTATTCATTACAGCCAGTACTACATTACCTTTCTTAATCCTGTCTCTATCAATGAGAAAGACCTCTTAAAACAAAGTCATCGTTTTAATTTTCTCTTCCCACACACTAAATAGGAGTGGCATGAGAAACAGAAAGAGATGGCACCAGGAACAGGATGGAATGAGAATACAAAGGTGTTAAACAGGAGAGCAGTGAAGTAGGAGAGCTTTAGCTCTTGAGGACTATTAAAAATGCTATGACTTCTCAGAAAATAAGACATAATTATAAAATTTATGAACAACAAAAAAATACATTCCAGGAAATATGTATTTTTTAATTATCCAAAATGGGTTCCCAACCATTCATAGCTAATTAAAGAACTGTACTAAAACTAACTATATTATACCAGAAATGAAATTCTTTTGGAAGTACATAATTGCCCACAACTAATTTTTTTTAATCTTGCTGATATATTGTTTATTCCAGAAGATATGCAGAAGACATTTTCTTTTTTTATACTTGGATATTAGGTATTTTTATTTTAACCAACGAAAGTCTAGTAAGAAACTGTTCTTGAATTTCATTTCTGACTTCAATATTGACACATATAAAAATGTAGGTTGTATACCATACCTATCCTTGATCTGTCTGGCAGCCTTGAAGCAAATCAGGGAGAAGAGAAAGAAGGCAGTTAGTGTTTTTCATGCAAGTTTCAATGGCAGTGACATGCAAGAAAAGTTAGGATATAAACCCTGGAATAGATTAGTTTCACAGTCATCAAAACATGTATTACAGGAAATCTGTACAGTTCATATCAGCTTGCACAACGTGATGTTAGAATTATAGTAAAAAAAAAAAAGATATCCAGACCCCATATAAGTCACCTTAAAAGGAGGAAAATTTAACACTTCAAACTAATTCCAGATGACTATAAATGTTTTTCCTTACCTTAAGATTATCAAAGCACACCTCCACTTGCATTCAGTCTGACACTCTTCAACTAGAACAATCAATCTCCTTCATGGGGCACACATTTCTATGCAATCTAATGGTTTTCTTATACATGTCAAATCTGTTCTCCAATTTTTCTTCAGTGATCTTTCACCATTTCATCATGGTTGTTCCAAGTTTTCTCTATATGCCTTCCCTGGGCAAAGACTTTGTATTTTGAGAGCTTGCCTGCTAACATATAAAACTGGGCTGCAGTTCTACAATCCTTTATCCAAAAGAGTACAGTTGTAATGACAAAAATTCAGACAAGGAGAAACCAGAGAAATACTTGTAGCAATAGGGTCTTTCCCTGAGATGATACAGAAGCTGCTAACTTCAGCCTACTATGCATGAGATATGTTTGGGTATTTTTTAGTTTTTTTTTTTTTTTGAGAATGCTAACACAAGTTTAGGAAAGAAAGAGCTATCACTTGGTGCTATAGAGTATACAGAAAAACAATGAAAAATACACACAAAAACTGCTGTCCCCTTCACATTTACATAGAATGTAATATATTTAACAAAAGTTTTTTTCCCCCACACTGACCACCATAATTAACAATAATACATCCAATGTAAACTATAGCTGTTTTGCTCTACACTCTAATCCTAGGCCTTGCATAACGCCTGGCACATGGTAATACTAATAGTTATTCAATTTAGTTGAACACTAATTTGATGTATATAGCAATGCTTCTGCTGCCTCTCCTCTTCAGTTCTAATACTGTTCTTATTTGGTATTGGTCATTTTTATACCCATCCAAAATATCCTGGTCTGAATATCTTTCTACACAAAAAACCAGAACTGACATTTAGGACATCAGCATATGACACATTACCAGCACTACCAGAATCAACTGTGAGACCTGTATACTAATCATTCTCTTCCCTCTATCAAGAAATTTTAGTCCTGGGGTGCCTGGGTGGCTTATTCAGTTAAACATCCAACTTGGGCTCAGGTCATGATCTCATAGATCATGGATTTGAGCCCTGCGTCGGGCTCTGTGCTGACAGCCCGGAGCCTGGAGCCTGCTTTGGATTCTGTCTCCCTCCCTCTCTGTCCCTCCCCTGCTTGTGTTCTGTCTCTCTTTCAAAAATTAATAAACATTTAAAAAATTTAAAACCAAAAAGACATTTTAGTCCTTAATAAGTTTCTAAAGAGACTTTCCAAGTCCCGCATTCTGCAGGAAACAACCCAATTAGGTGGCACTGATACGTGTCTCAAGTCATGATACTACCTTGGTATTAGGAACAAGAAATGTTAAGAAAGTCAATTACAATGATTTTTAAAAACCACTGTCATTACAGCTAGAATTACAAACCAAAGATTTTAATATAAATGTCAGAGGAGAGAAAGAGGAGAATCCTCTTGTTTCTTTAAATATGGATAAGTGCCACTACCATTACCCCCTAGACTCCCTTTATTTCTTCCTCCAGGTGAGGTGAAAGGACTTAATCTGAGATGGGTTTGAAAGGAGAAACTAGAAATAAGTAGCTCAGTTACTTTTCCTCTTTCTGGCAACTTGCTTGCCTACTGAGAACATATATTCTGTTCTTTGCCTCTATGCAGGAAGCTTGACAGAAACAGGCTCTCTCTCACACACACACAGAACTGAGATAGCCTTGTATTGACTATACCTAGGTGGGCAAGTCTGACTAACTCTAGGATTCAGTATTAGAAAGCTTACCCGTTGCTATAAGCCAAATTCTCCAGTATCGTTTTGTTGGTATTTGGCTTATCAGCTTTACTGTCTTCTCTTATTTCCCAACTGGTTTAGAACTTGGTTAGAGAAATGTTACTTACCTGTCACTCTCAAAGAACCCAACAATCTGAAGACCATTACTATCTTTTTTTAAAAAATAAACTAAGATTTTATTTCATCTTTCAAGAACACTATACAATATATATGTTTAATTTCCCTACAACAATTTTCTTTAAAGTAATCTCTATACCCAAAGTGGGGCTCAAACTCACGAGCCTGAGATTAAGATTCGCATGCTCTACTGATGGAGCCAGCCAGGCGCCCTCAATACTGTGTCTTTTAAACTGACCATAGTGATTCAATTTTGTGTATAGAGTTACTTAATTTAGTAACGGTGCCGTTTTTTTAGTGTGTCTGTGCAAGTGCATGCATGTGCACACGCGTGTAAAGCTTTCTTGTTACATTTAATGTATTAGATTACTTGTGGCAAACCAGAAAAGGAATATATGAAAAGCCAAATAATGTTGGAAAAATTGTCTTGTGTATTTACACATAAACATACCCAGGTCATCAAACTGAAGACTCAGCATTTCCTCTTTCATTTAGGTTCGAATTTAACAGTACATACACTGTGTAAATGCAGAAGGGGTTGAAAAAGTTACTCTGTGTGATAAAAAAGGGGAGAAAGTCTCAAATTCTGAAGATACTTCTCTAAAAGGGCCCAATTTCAAGAAACATCTTAAATTGGAAAATTGTTTAATTTTTTTCTGGAATTTCTTCTCCCAAAGCAGAAATCTATCCAAAAGACACACATTACTATGCTGCCTGATTCCTCTTTCAAGAGTGATGCATTCTGTCAATTAAACATCTCTGCTTACCAATTACCAAACGATTTCAGAATTTACCATTGCTCTATCTCTAACACATTTATTTGCATCTACAGAATTCCACTTAGTGAATTATGAACAGGCCTCAGTGAATCTTCAGATTTTTGGGTAATGGCACTGTATATTTTTAGAAAGTCTTCAAGAAGTATTAGCCATATTACCTTGCTCAATACCACTGTTTTCAATTTCAATAACTATTTCTATTTCAATCTTTTATTGAAATCCTTGCCAACACTTAACTTTATTGCCTTCAGATATGGCTCCTTTCTCTCCCAATCTCTTCCTCCACCTCTCAATTAATTGTTTTCAAAATAAATCTTACAATCCTGATCAGTTATAGGAATCTATCACCTGAGACCAAACTTCTTTAAATAGAACTGTAATAAGAGTATAAATAGGAGTAATTGCAAATGGTTCTTCATAATTACCAATTAGATATAAAGAAGTTAAACCAGATCTTTCCCAATCTCTCTTGGTTTTAATCTGCTATAAGTAGATACAGAAACTATTTTCTTCCACGAATTTATCAAGCACTCTGAAAGTTAAGATCTTATTGTTTCTGTATTTCTTTTTAATATCCTCATTTTTCTATTTTTATAGGAAGATGTTAGATACAAAGTACCCTAAAATAATCCAACTGTGGGGCAGCTAATTGAATAGTATTTTCTAAACAGTTAAAATGGAAATAATAATAAAAATTTTAGCTCTTGCTTACTGTACTCAATGAATCATTTACCCAAAAAGAACAAAATTTGAGATTTTCAAATTTCTTCCACTCAGCAAAAGTTTTGAAATTCATCAGCAAAAAATATGCAGTCTGAGACCAAGGTTTAAGATATCTGAGTTTCACACCACATGAACCAACAAGTTACTTAACTCGTTTAGGATTCAGTTACCTCATCTATAAGGTGATGAGCACTAAAGTATCTTCAAACCCCAAAAGTTCATCCTAAGCCATCTTATTTTCACATAACTTTTAAAAAATTATCCAAATTAAACACTTCAACAATCGAATTCTCTGAAATACAGACTAAAATGAAGAGGCCACTAGGGAAAAGTTAGTTAAAATCAGAACATTAATAAAAAGCAACAAAAATAAGAATACGGTTGACCCTTGAACAACACAGGCTTTGAACTACATGGCCCACTTATATATAGGTGGTTTACAGCATAGTGCTGTAAATGTGTTTTCTTTTCCTTATGATTTTCTTAGTAACATTTTCTTTTCTCTAGCTTACTTGAACAATTCAGCATATAATACACATAACACACAAAATATACATTAATCAACTATGCTATAGGTATGGGTTCTGGTCGACAGTAGGCTATGAGTAGTTAAGTTTTGGGTGAGTCAAAAGTCACACATGGAGGGGCGCCTGGGTGGCTCAGTCACTTAAGTGTGCGACTTCGGCTCAGGTCATGATCTCACAGTCCGTGAGTTCGAGCCCTGCATCGGGCTCTGTGCTGACAGCTCAGAGCCTGGAGCCTGCTTCAGATTCTGTGTCTCCCTCTCTCTCTGACCCTCCCCCGTTCATGCTCGGTCTCTCTCTGTCTCAAAAATAAATAAAACATTAAAAAAAAAAAGTCATACATGGATTTTAAACTATGTGGAGGTTGGTGCTCATAGCTCCTATCTTGTTTAAGGGCCAACTGTATATCTGTTTCTGAATAACAATAGAGAAAAATACACTCATGCTGTCAAAATGATGAATCTAGCAAAAGCTAGATTTCAAAACTAGCATTTGCCTGACAGGATTTATCTTTATTTTGATTTGCAGTAGAGTCCAATAGAGTTCCTGGTAACACTCTGAATGCCACACAACACTAAGAAACTTTTCAAGTCTTGTCTATATGTTCATTCACATTGTTTTAGTATAAAACAGATTTTCCCATTAGATTTGGGAAACATAATTTTGTAATGTTTTCTCGAGACAATCTGAAAATGACTAAGGGGCAAACATTTAATACTTTCCCAATACTGTTTATTATATATAATTGAGACTCGTGCCCTCACCCCAAAAATACCATGTTAAGGAATAACCTGGGAAATGAAAGGGACTCCAAGAAAATGAAAAAGAGATGGCTCCAAAGAATGAAAGAGAAAATGAAAAGAGATGCTATTTTCCTTTAAGTAAAAATACTAGCTTTAAAAAAAATAAAAAACAAAACTACTGCACACCAGTTGAAACCATATATTAAAAGTTTTATATTTTCGATACATATCCTTATCTGTTTATAAAAAGAACTAAAATATGATCATTTAAGCCTTCTTCACAAAGCTACAGTAAATAACTTGAAATAAATTTTGAATACAGTACTGCATACATCTGTTCTATGACTAAACACATAAGACATAAATGCCCAGAAATGAAATAAGGTGAAAAATTACAGTTTGGGCTATTCTATTCGAAAAATTTTTTAAAGTAGGCTTCACACCCAGTGTGAAGCCCAATGCAGGGCTTGAACTCACAACCCCTCAGACCAAGGCCTGAGCTGAGATCAAGAGTCAGATGCTTGACTGACTGAGCCATCCAGGCACCCACAGTTTGGCCATTCTTAACAAATATTTATATTTGTTTTTAAATTGCCTTCGTAACTGAAACATTCACGCTTTTGGTAAAGATTCTTTCCTCTCTCAGCATTCCTGACTTCAACCCACAGAAAGCACTTCTGCTAATACTCCTGTTCCCTTGAAAACACACTCAGCTTCTACCCTTCTCCTTATTTGTTCCGCCCAGTGGTCAGAGGCTGACACCGACTGAACAATATGCCAATGGCGAGTTACTATGAGTCTGAAGAGGGAAATACACAAAATCCATTCTCCCTTTTCATCTAAGATCAAATGCAGAAGACACTGTTCCCCTTTCACCCCACCCTGTACTTTTTATTCCACTGAAGATTCCATGTACAGGTACCCATTCCCTCCCTTCTAGTCTAACAAATTGGGTTATGTGTGGCAAGATAATGAACTGTGTGGTTAGTGACTTGGAAACTGCCCCACAGACTCAGCTCTTTTCATAAGTAGAATTCAAGTTCCAAATTTAGGGATGGGGGAACAGAAATATTAATTTTGCCAAAGGATCCAAGCAATGCTCTGCAGACCAGCTATTAGCAGAGAAGCCAGGTTTGGTGGGATTTTGGCTACTTGTCCATCCAGAAATAAAGGAAATGATCCAAATTTCATTTGCTTGTGAGCCTTCTTCATATATTCATATCAAGCAAACCTCTAACAGTTAAAAAAAGTTAATGAAAATAAAACAAATTTGTAATGCCAAATTTTAAAAAATTAATGAAAGTATGTTCCAATATCCTTTTCCATTTGTGCCATTTTTACTCATTCATTTTCAGATTGCCTAATGCTGGTAAATAGCATAGCTTCATATTCAGGTACTCTGAGGTACTGCAACATGATCATTTAAATGTTAGTACTTAAAGTACTCTTTTCGAAAATAATAAAGTCTAAAAAGACTCAGGGGCTGGATTTCAGCCTATGATTTTTTTGTGCCCACGAGCTAGTCATCAAATTAATCTGATTTGATCACTTTAATATGGGATATTCATAAACAGTATACCTTAAAAGAATTTATTTTCCCAAATATCTAACAATGTACTGCTAGCCCAATACTTAATATTTTAAGTCATCTTCCCTATTCTGTCAGCAATTAGGTGTTTGAGGCAAGCTTATCTATAGTCCACGCAGCTGACTAGAAAAGTGAACTTGGTCTGTGACTTGGAATCAAACTATTATTTGGATACTATTTGGATGTACTAAGAAAATAATCACAAACAACTCTCAGTTAAGCATTTTTCTTGAACAATAAACTCAGATTTTTAGGTACAAAACAATGACAAATAATTTATTTCATCACATTTCCAATTGGGTTAAACAATTAAGCAATACTGCACAATGCTGAAAAACCAAAATAATAAAATAAGAAGCAACATGGAACATTAAAAAAATATGTTTAAACCACAATTGGATTTATCAGAACCTTCCCAATTTACAATCATCTGGGAATAAGTTTTAACAAAGTTATGACAAAGGAAAAAAAGGAGAAAACAGCAGCCTTTGAGAGCAAGGGGAAAGGACTCAGAAAATAGTGGAAAGAGAAACTTGGAAGAAACAAACTTGATCACAGTTTTCCCAAGCGTCCGTCCCTACTTAAATGCAACTGGGTTCAAGTTGTTTTTGAGTACTTTTGTCTATATTTTACTGTTTTCCTATCTTCTTCCTCACTCTCAGGCTGTTAGTTCTTGCTGCCATGATTATGTTTGTCATTTATAACTACCTCACTCCACTAGAAGGGGACTCTGTTAACAACTAGGAAACTGAAGAAAAAACTAAAAATTTACTAGCGCCATGTATATAATAGTCACCAGATTCTAAGAAACTATCATGAAAAAAGAATATTAATTCCTGCCCATGAACTCTATGACACTAATTTTGATGACTCAGATACTTTTTGCTTTCTGTAAATTTTTTGGCTATGTTCCAGATATTTGAGGTTATCCCATAAACATCCTCTGCAAAGGTGATGTATATATATCTTTAAAGTACTTTAAAGTATGATACATTTCCCTCATAATTCCTTTATATAGCAAGTCCTACCAAATGCAAAGATGAACCTACTTACAATCTACCTCCAAATTCAAGAATTAAGTAAGTCACAGATTTACAGCAAAAGAATGTTTTTATTCATTTCATTACAAGTAATCCATTTTTAAAATTCATTTTCAAAATGCAAGGGATGTAAACCACTAAAATGTTATCTTCTCAAAGAAGTTTTTTCTACCTTCAAGTTCAGAGAAAAATCATGAAATTAAAATATTAGATGAACAAAAATGGATTATAAAACCGTGCTAATGCAGTTTTCACTACATACTCCACAAAGACCAAGAAAATATCAAATTCAAATATCTTATCTTGATAAAATTCCTACATAGTATATATTTTACTAATTACATAGCTCAAGTTCCCACTTTTCTCACACCTTTTTTTAAATATTCTACATCCTTATTCTACATCAAATAGAGTGTATTTGATTTGATAACTTGGTAATCATTTAAAAATGACCCAACTTAAAATAAAAATTAAAATCTAGAAATCAGAATCTCCTAAATACCAGGATCTAGGTTAAAACATTAACAGTCTTATTATTCTACTGCTTATATTTCATACCAAACATACCCTTCAAGTAAGATCCTACATTTTGGGGGCACCTGGCTGGCTCAGTCAGTTAAGCGTCCTACTCTTGATTTCAGCTCAGGCCATGATTTCACAGGTTCGTGAGTTCTAGCCCCACATCAAGCTCCACACTGACAGTGCAGAGCCTGCTTGGGATTCTCTCTCTCCATCTCTCTCTGCCCCTCCCTTGCTCTTGTGTGCATGCTCTCTCTCTAAATAAATAAATAAACTTAAAAAAAAGAACCTACATCATCATATTTTAACAAAACATTCAAGCAGTTACACTAAACAGTGGGACATTTAATAACAGATTTAATAACAAATTTCACTAGGTTACAGTGCTCATCTGCATCAAGTGATGTTTTCCCAATCAGCTCATAGAAGGAATACAAAACTAGATTTTGAACAATGTTAATAGCAATATTAATCTTCTTTCCTAAGTCAAAAAATACTTATAACAAAGGTAAAAAACACAAGTACCCTTAAAATAAATAACCAGTAGGGATGTAATTGAAAAAGAAAATAGGGGCGCCTGGGTGGCTCAGTCGGTTAAGCATCCGACTTCAGCTCAGGTAATGATCTCACAGTTCATGAGTTCGAGCCCCGCATTGGGCTCTGTGCTGACAGCTTAGATCCTGGAGCCTGCTTCAAATTCTGTGTCTCCCTCTCTCTCTGCTCCTCCCCCGCTCATGCTTTGTCTCTCTCCTTCAAAGATAAATAAAAACATTAAAAAAAATTTAAAAAAAAAAGAAAAAGAAAATAACTTGATTCATCTGAATAGAGCATTAAAGAGAAATTAAATAATTTGTTCTTGACTCCAAAGACACATCTGGGTGTCTGCTTTGGAAAACATAAATATACAGCAATTTACTTAAGAAATTCCAAGCCTATTTATTTACTTATTTATTTATTTTTAATTTTTGAGCAAGAGAGAACATGTGAGTGGAAGAGAGGGGCAGAGGGAGAGAGAGAATCCCAAGCAGGCTCCACGATCAGCAGAGAGCCCAACGTGGGGATCAGTCCCATGACTCTGGGATCATGACCTGAGCTGAAATCAAGAGCTGGATGTTCAACTGATTGAGCCACCCAGGCACCCTCCACAAAGACTTTTTTAGAATTAGAAATAGCTGAATAAATCCAAAATTGAAAGGGAAAGCACCATTTTTTTTTAAACAAAACTTTCCTATTTAGTGGTTTAGTTTTTTGGCTGGTTTTTTGGTACCTTTGAAAATTCTTCAGGTTCCTTTAGATCTAATGACCGTGTTGCAAATTCTAGTAGTTCTTCTGAGTTCTCCAAGGCATTATTACATTGACTGAGCTGACTCTAAAAAATAATAAAAATAAATCTTTAAAACAAATTTCCTATTTCCATGAGGATCTTAACTGTATATTGTTATAATGAACTTACAATTTGAATAGCAAAAATTGAACAAAAATATTTTAGAGAGGTGTTAAAGCAACATAATCACTAGTCATATATGTAATAAATTTTAATTATTTTAATACATTGTACTTAACATCTTTCCATAATTTATTCAAAATAGCTTAATTGCATACAGATATAGATATACCCATCATTTAAAAACACAAAAGAAAATAAAGCAGTTATAAAAAGTTGGGGTCAAATTCACTTAAAGATTCTTCTCAATCAAGGTAATCAGAAAACTATCAACAACTTAGTTAACTATCAACAATTTAAATTAAAATATCAAAATAATTCATCTGCAGACAACATCCTCTATAAATGAAGACTAAATTTCTTGATAATATTTAACAATTTAAGCTAAAGTTTATTAATCAAGTTAAAGGTACATTCAGTTGAGCATAATTTTAATATTCCATTTATCACATTACTCAAATAATACATACTACCATAAATGATAATTTATAGTTTCCAAAATTGGGTAACACAGGAATCACAAATGGAATTGCCAAGATTTCAAAAAGAATAAAGAGGAACAAAAGATGGTAACTGTTACAGTGATGTGCTCTGTTATGGTGATGTATTAATTTCAAGTACCAGTCTTTCTTAGTTCTCTTCCATTCTATCATTTGTGGTCTAAAACTAAGCCCAGTCATGAAAAACTATTGTTAGTGATACCTTTAAACAAAGAAACAGATATATTTCTAAGTTTTTAACGTACTCAAGATTTTTCTTCAGAATATTAATATCTATTACTATCTATTCCATATTCAAATCTACTTAGGTTTCCCTTAAGATCAGCACTAAAGATAAACTATGGCTAATTTTCTTAGTTTCTGGATATGTTATATTTTAACTGTGGAAAAGTAGAATAGTTTTACCATATTTTGGGTTAAAATAGGTTTTCATGTATTATTCTAAGAACCCAACCACAATCTACTAAAAATACTACTCCTTCTAGGAGTAAAACTCTTATGAGTTCCAAAGAATAATTAACAAACCACCATTTGAAATATCTCAATTGTTGGAGAGCTTTATGAAAGGTTTAAGCAAAATCACAGAACAAAATGGTAGCTATAAATGGTCTACACAGGATCACTAGGGCAAACTAAGTTAACATAGCTTTAAAGTAAGAAATAACAAAAAGAATAAGGAATATATCTCAAGGAACCATTAAAAGAATCAAATCTGAGGTCAAAGTTTAAGATAAAATATCTTATTCTAAGAAAATGCTATAAATTTGCTTTCAAGTCAAGAGGGAAAGTTAAAAAGAGTACAAAGGAATTCAATTTAAAGAGCAATAATAACTTGTCAGTTATTTAGAGGAATTAATAAAATCTTAATGAAAACAACATACTATTGAGTTTGTGAACCCAAAGGAAAAACAGAGATATTCTACTGTCTCCAACTAAAGAAGAAAATGGCATCAGTAGCCAAGTTGTGATTCTTTTTAATGTTTGTTTTTTAAACTATCCCAATAAACCTTTAATATTTGAATTACCATTAGGCTGATATCACCATAACTTTTCCTTTGAATCATAATACAAAAACATCCTCAAGAATGAACTTCTGTCCACAAAGCTTATATTTAAACAACTCACAGTCTTATTTATAGCGTATTGTCCCCTCAATATCTCTTGATCTCCCCTAGATCATTATTCCTATGAAAAAAAAATTGCCAAAATTTTTGTGGCATTGAGGAACAGCAAGTATTAAGAGTTACAAAGGATAATCAAGTGTAAGATTAAAAAAAAAAGAAAAAAGAAAACAATGGAATCTCTGGAAAAAATGAAGATCTCAAGTGATGATACAGGAAGAGAAAAATCGTCTAACATCCTTGTAGTGACCACTTTGAAACAGTACTTGGAATTCTGCTTCTATTTTCTGCAATGTTCTGAATTCTCCATCGTTATTCAACAGCCAGTGATGAATCTGATAGAATACTTGACAAAAAAATCAGAGTAAAATCATCCCTTTTAAAAAGAGCCCAAATGTAAATTTAATGGAAGACTTCCATGAATCATCAGCTCAGTTGCAAAAAAAAAAAAAAATTATCATGTAATTAAGATTCACAAAATCCAAAGTAAACAAAGTTCATCTGAGACTATAAGAAAAAGAGTTTAAATAAATTTATGTAACCCAATTTTCTATTAATGGCAATTTGGTCAACAACTAGAAACAGAAACTTAATAGTTTATAAGAGCAATAGATGCAGCTCGTTCTAAGAACAGCACTGTAGATTTTACGTGTACACACATATATCCAGCTCTGTATACAGCTGTCAGAAAATAAGTTCTGAAATTAAAATATCACACTTCTTTTGGAAGTCTTAAAGACATACTTTAAATCAAACTCCACAATGGATAGAAATTACCCCATTCTGAAAATCTCAAACATCTTGAGTTAATAAAAAACTCTTCTTTTTTTTTTTTTAAGTTTATTTATTTATGTTTAGAGAGAGAGAAAAAAGAGCAAGTGGGGGAGGGGCAGAGAGGGAGAGAGGGAGAGAGGGAGAGAGAATCCCAAGCAGGCTCCACACTGTCAGCACAGAGTCTGATGTGGAGTTCAAACTCACGAAACCATGAGATCATGACCAGAACCAAAATCAAGACTTGGACACTTAACCGACTGAGCCACCCAGGCACCCCAAAGAATAACACTTCTAAAAATCAAAACCCACATGGCATGACATAAATGATACAGATCTATCCTCCAAATCGGCACTGACTTGGCTTCAAGACGATTCGAAGACTCTTCCAAACTTTTGAACTTTGATGATCTTAACAACTGACCAACCTCTTAACTGAAATACCCCCTCTTACCTTTATTAATTAAGCTTTTCCCCCCTCAAAGCACTTCAAATCAGTTTCTTTTCTTTTTTAAGTTGATTTATTTATTTTGAGAGACAGCGTGAGCAGGGGAAGGGCAGAGAGAGGAAGGGAGAATCTCAGGAACCATGAGACCATGACCTGAGTTGAAATGGGAGTCAAATGCTTAACTGACCGAGCCACCCAGGCACCCCAAAAATGAAATACTGTACTCTGAAGTAAACTTAACTAAGGAGGCAAAAGACCTATACGTTTAATGCTATAAAACTACTGCTGAAAGAAATTAAAGCTGATACAAATAAATGGAAAGATATCCCATGATCTCAATTGGAAGACTTAATATTATTAAAGTGTCTATACCACCCAAGTCAATCTACAAATTTAATTCAATCCCTATCAAAATTTCATAGCATCTTTTTTGCAGAAATAGAAAAAAAAAACATGTTAAAATTCACAAGGAATCCCAAGGGACTCCAAAGTGCCAAACAATCCTGAAAAAGAAGAACCAAGCTGGAGACCTCACTCACACTTTCTGATTTTAAAATTTATTACAAAGCTACAGTAATCAGGACAGTGTGGTACTGGCATAGAGACAGACATATAGACCAGAGCCCATACAGAGCCCAGAAAGGATCCCACACATACGCAGTTAAATGATCTTTGATAGGAGTGTCAAACCACACAATGAGAAAACCACAGAATCTTTTTAGACAAATGGTGCTGGAAAAACTGGATACTCACATGCAAAAGAATGAACTGAGACCCTTACCTAACACTACATACAAAAATTAACTCGAAATGGATTAAAGACCTTAATTAATACAAGCCCCAAAATTATAAAACTGTAAGAGAAAACACAGAGGAAAACTTCATGACACTGGGTCTGCAATGAATTCTTGACTATGACACCAAAAGCAAAAAGAGACAAATGGGACTATACCAAATTTAAAAATTTCTCCATATTAAAGGAAATAACACAGTGAAAAGACAACCTACGGGATGGTAGAAAATAATTACAAATCCTACATCTGACAAAGGGTTAATATCCAGAATATATAAAGAACTCCTACAATTCAACAACAAAAAACAACCCAATTAAAAAATGAGCAGGAGGCCTGAATAAACATTTCTCCAAAGAAGACATACAAATGGGCAACAAGTATATGAAAAGATGCTCAACATCATTAATCATTAGAGATGCAAATCAAAGCTACGATGAGATATCATCTCACATACATTAAGATGGTTACTATGGAGTGCCTGGGTGACTCAGACGGCTAATTACCCAACATCGGCTTAGGTCATGATCTCGCGGTTCATGAGTTTAAGCCCTGCAAAAGGCTCTGTTCTGACAGCTCACAGCCTGGACCTTGCTTCAGAGTCTGTGTTTTCCCCCTTTCTCTACCCCTCCCCTGCTTGCACTCTGTCTCTCTCAAAAAAAATAAAATAAACATTAAAAAAAAATAAAGATGGCTACTACCAAACAATATTTAAAATATGGATGAACAGGTGATGGTGGTCAAAAGGTACTAATTTCCAGTTATAAAATAAGTCCTGGGAATGTAATGTACAGCACGGTGAATACAATTAATATCATATTGCACATTTTGCAACATAGGCCTCAAATTCACGACCCCAAGATCAAGAGCTGCAGGTTCTACCAACTGAGCCAGCCAGGTACCCCTACTGTACTGTATATCTAAACACTGCTAAGAGAGTAGATCTTATAAGTTCTTATCACAAGAAAAAAAAAGTCTGTAACTATGTGTGGTGATGGCTGTCAGCTAGACTTACTGTGGTGGTCATTTTGCAATATGTATAAATAGCAAATTATTATATTGTACACATAAAACTAATAAAATGTTATAGGTCGCACATCTCAATTTAAATAATAATGATAGTAATAATAATAACAATAAAATAGAGGGGCGCCTGGGTGGTTCAGTCAGTTAAACATCTGACTCTTGATTTCAGGTCATGGTCATGATCTCACAGTTCATGGGATCTTGTCCTGCATTGGGCTCCATTCTGACAGCAAAGCCTACCTGGGATTCTCTCTCTCTGCCCCTCCCCCACTCACCCTCCTACTTTTTCTCTCTCTCTTTCAAAAATAAATAAAAGCAGTTAAGAAGGTAAATCTTAGGTTTTTAACCACAATTAAGAAAAAACAAGAGGGACGCCTGCCTGGGTGGCTCAGTTGATTAAGCATCCGATTCTTAATTACACTCAGGTCATGATCTCAGTTTGTGAGTTCAAGCCCCACATCGGGGCTCTGCGCTGACCTCACAGAGACTGCTTCAGATTCTGTGTCTCCCTCTCTCTCTTCCTCTCCCCCACTTGCTCTCTCTCTCTCAAAATTAAGTGACTTTTTTTTTAATGTTCATTTTTTGTTTTTGAGAGAAAGACAGTGAGCAGGGGAGGGGCAGAGAGAGAGAGAGACAGAGGATTCAGAGAAGTGGGCTCTAACATAAAAGTAGTTATTCACAGAAATTCACTGATTTTTGCTGTCAAGAAATCAAGTACTAAATAGACTTAAATTATTCATATTTAAATAAGCTGTATGATCTCACCTGTAACTCTTGTGATTTACGAGCTTGTTCCTGCTTGATACTGTTAATCATACTTTCTTTCACCTCGTCCAAAATAGAATATAAACTATCAAATTCTTCATCTAACTCTGAAAGTATGTTAGAAGAATTTTCCTGTTTAATAAACAAAACAATGATTTTACTGAAGAGCTGTCAAACATTTGAAAATACTTATCAGAGAAGAGATTCACATTATAAACCATCTCAGCCTGACATCATATAAACAACAAAATCTAATACTTGACATAGGCTTTAAAAACAGGTAAATCCTAGAAGATGGTTGCTAACGCGGAGAGCACTATCTCACTTACGCTATGAGTGAAGCAACTTTTTATGAACTAGCCTATACCCTCTTCATCTTTTAAAGCAATGTTTCCAGAGGACAATGTGAAAGTTTGTTTTAAGATTGCCACCTTTGTCCAGACCTTTGTCAGGTTCCAAGGCAGACCGTAAGCCAGTGGTTCTTTGTCGTGCATCAGAATCATCAATGAAGCATTTTAATGAAATATTCCAGAGATTTTGATTCCGTAACTGAGGAGAAGTTTGAGCATACAGGGATGGGACTAATTTTGTGTAAATCTGAAAATCTTTCAGGTTGTCTAAAACAGTGCATTTACATTAAGATATACAGAACTTAAAAGACCAAGCAATTCCTTATTGGATCCTAAGAGATTTATCAAACATTAAATTTTAGGGCTTGAAGCAACCTCAGAAGTCATCTTCTGACTAGAATTTGTAGTCAAACTCCTAAATTTTAGGAATTAAAATACAGAAAAGTGATTTGCCCAAAGCCACACAAGTAGTTACCAGTGGCAGAATCAATAAAGCATTTCAAGCCTATTAACTTCCCAGAGTTCCTCCTCTTCTCATTAAGCAAGACGCTATTTCAACAATAACTTAAAATATCTGTGAAATCTCTACATAAGCAATATCCACACTTGCAGTAATTATGAGACAGAAGAAATTATCTTAGGCATTTTTCAACTTAGATGAATCATTCCATTAAGAGAATTGGCACCAGTTAAGAGACCTAATATGTAACAATCCACTGCAATATCATAAACCAAACTTTTGCTTATAATTTTTATAAAAATAAGTTATCATCTCACTAGAGTCTTATCAAAAGTGGCGTTAATCACTTTACTAATTGATTTACAGTGACAAGAACAAGTTGTGGAAAAAGAAATGTGCAGTCTGGTAGGCAAAAGACCTAAATCTAATCCCACATTAACCACTCAGTAATCAATATTTGAGTATGTACAGTATGGATTATCTGCCCAAACCTGGGACTGTTTCCTTAAGTATTCATTTTTTTCATTAGGCACTTTACTTTTTAGTTTTATGTTTTACTTTCTTCCAGTTCTATAAGCAGACCTCTTACCACCTACATTTTCCTTCTACTATTTATCATAAAAGAAATGTTTAGCATCCCAGTACTCTGAAGAAATATAATTTGCTCTTAACTGGAATTAGAAAAGACAAATCTACAATGGAAAGGGTCAAAAGTAAGCACTATACTATTCCTTAGCAGCTACAATTCCAGAGTTTTCTTTTTTCCTTACTATTTGACTTTTCCATGGAGAATGTAGGAATAGTAAGGAAAGCATTTTTTTATTTATATGCCATTTAAAAACCCTGCTCTCACCTCCTTTAGTTTATAATCTAGAGTTCATGGAGTATATTTATTTATATTGATTTGGCCCAACAATCATTCATTGTGACATATAACAAAACATTTTTTAAAGAGTCATACCTGAACTCCTTTTAGTGTTTGATTTAGTGTATCAATAAAGTTCTGAATTTCATCATTTTTATTTGCCAGAGTTGAAATGATCCTTTGTAGAGCTTCCTACGATTAAGATAAACAAACAAAAACACATAACATGATATTTTAATGAAAGAATTATAAATCATAACAATTCTCTAAACAAACCATATATAAGAGGAGCAATGTAAAACTTCAAATTGTTAAATTTCCAAAGGCCTGTAATTACAAAAGATAAGATATGTATTTATACTGTTTTAAAACCTCTTATTTCTAGTGTACAACTTAATCACTACCACACCTTTCATACTAAAAATGATCAATATTATTTAATATCAATGATATTATTTTAGGTCATAGGGCCATGGCCAAGGAATAGAACCAAATCCTTAAATGCTGCAAAAACAAATGGAACTTTTTAATACAATATTAGGATATGAGGAATAAAAGCAAAGAGGCAGTAAAATTTGACATTTAATTTATAAAAATAAAAAACATATTTTAGAAATATGAAAGCGATAATAAATTTGCAGCTAAAATTGCAACATTCATTGCAGTGTTTATAGATGTCATAAAACCATAATAAATAAGTAATTTTAGTAACAAATACCTCAGACTTTTTGATAATGCTTCCTACTTAAATAAAACATTTGGTTATTTAATCTTTCATACTCTCTAGATCAGGGCTGTACAATAAAATCTTATGCTATGATGAATATGTCCTATACATGTGCTGTCCCATATAGTACTCAATAGCCATATGAAGCTAATGAGCTCTTGAAATGTAGACAGAACTGAGGAACTAAGTTTATCTTTTTTAACTTTAATTATTTTCACTTTTTATAGCTGCATGTGACAAGTACTGTCACACTGGACAGCACAGGTCTAGGTGTTCAGTAACTCTTCATGGGTAGTAACAGCAAACCCAAACAAGGTACTTGTATTCTCAGTAAAAATAAAATGCAAGTACTTTTACTTCATAATCTTTCCAGAAGCACAAGCCTTGTTTCTGTAAGCACCTACAAGTGTAAATATTTTAATAATGCCCTATGAAACTTTGTAATAAAGGTTCTCCTCAAAATATAATCAGATATTGATAAAGGGCTATATATAAAGAGCTCAAGAAATAAACTGATAAAGGGATATTTTATATAAATGTTCATAAAGCATAACAGTGAAAAATTAAAAATAATCACAACAGTTATCACTTAATTCTCACAAGAATCCCTGAAATAAGGAGGTATTATAATCATCCCTGAGGCTGCCTAAGGCTCCCTGCTGTATTCACTTACCTATACTATTACTTCCCATCCTCACGGATGGTGTTATTTTAGTATAATAACACAATGAAGTTATGCTATGAAAGAAGATCAACACCAAGAGTTAGCTTTTTATCCTGTTGGTGTTCCTCCCAGAAATGGGTACATACACCAAGATTTGAATACAAAGACAATCAGCAGAGAGGCAGAATGAAGCCAGGACTTGGAGGAGGGGTGGGGACAGGTGTAGGAGTGAGAATGGTAATACAGAGATGTAGAAAAGGAGTGCAGAGGACTTAAGGGTTCCAGTTATTCATCCCAGATAGGTTCCATATATATTTAAAAACAACACAATGGAAGAGTAAAAATGGTTCTGCACAATCACTGGACTGTGTAGAGTAAGCTTCAATTAAGACTGGTCTCTTTCTGGTAAATGGACTGTACCTGCCTCCCCTTTTATCACCCCTAATGGCAGGGCTAAATCCATACTGTACAGATGACAAAATGGAAGTAACTGTTAGTAAGGTAAATATTATGCTCAGTCTGTCTCCAAAGTCCACGCTGTTTACCACTCTAGAACACCGTCTCTCAGTCTAACAAATTTGCCCATCATATGAAATAGCCACACAATAAATTATATATTCTTTTAAAATTTTGGTTTGCTAAAACTCTTCAATGACATATAAAACTGCTAGAATTTCCATAGTAGAGTATCGCTGTTTGAGGTTTATAGCTCTGCCCTCTGCTAAGCATACTCATGAACTTCGAGGTAAAGATTAAGAGTCTTCCAGAAGAGATCTTATCCCATGAAAGGGAGGAGCGAGGATCAATGAATTCAACCCAACAACAAATTTTCATCACCAGGATATATGTGAGTTCAATAAAAACTGAAGGAAATTTCACACAAAAAAACTGTGAAACACTGGTATATATAAAGGCAGACCTAGTTCAGAGCCAAAAAAGAAATCTCCCTAGTACAAAACAGCTTTTCAACTTTTATTTTTTGTCTAAGTATAGTAGTAAAGTCTGTATTTAGGGAATTTTGAAGGAAAAATTCTTGGGAGATAGCTGAAGCATAATGCCCCCAGGTAGGTAACCTCTAAGCTCCAAGGATTTTAATGAGAAGCCTCCCTACCTTTCTAAAGCTCCCTGCTACTTACTGAATATAGTCAAAGCCATCTAAATTGTTCTAATTTTTGTTAAGTTTTCAAGCTAAATCCTTTATACTTTTAAGAGTTAAGCAACTACTAAAAGTTAATAGACTCTGTTGTCACAGTGATGTTAGAAGGAAGAATACAGCCTTTACCAACTGTAATATTCACTAGAAATATACTGAGGGCCAAATAGTAGCCACATCAAAAAAAAGTAAAACAGGTGAAATTAATTTTAAAATTTTACTTAACCAAACATTTTCCAAAATATTATTTCAACATGTAATCAAAATTTAATAATTACCGAATTCCTTTTTTCCTTCCTTTTCGGTACTAGATCTTCAAAATGCGACGTGTACTTTATAGTTACAGCACATCTCAATTCAAATTAGTCACATTTCCAGTGTTCGACAACCATATGGAGGTAGAAGCTACCACACTAGACAACACAGCTTTAGAGGCCTAACCCATCCAAATAGCCCATATATTTCTAAGAGTGGGGATAGGGCAGATCTGCCTAATTTGCAATCAATAATAAAAAAACTTAAAAGCTTTCTGAGTTTTTTTCTTGGAATACTACAATTTCTATATATGCTTACCATACGCCAAATTCTTGAATTATATAATACCCATATGTGAATATAAGCTAAAATGTTACAACCTGTACCAGAATTTCACTATTTCTCAGTTTTTATTTATGTAAATATTACCTTTAGAAATGGAAAAGTAATATTATACTATTACCACTCAAAAAAAAATGGGGCATAAGCAGCTCTTTTTTGGGGATCCTTCTAATACCATAACAAGAGTAATCACTCTTCTCTTCTGTAATACTTAAACTGTTCATTGGTGTTGGCTGGAGAAAAACATCCATGGCAATATTGGCATCTGACAAAAACAAAGCTGCACCTGAAGATGCCTGACATGTAAGTTATACAAACTCAAAGAATCATCAGGATAATGCCGGGTTTTTTGTGTATGGTACTGCTCCATACCTCCAGGATAATACCCAGTTAATCTTATGGTAAAGACCAAAAAAAATCTAATGGTAAAGACTATTCCCTTTTAATTTATTAAAAATTCAGCTAATACCAGAAAATGAAAAATGACCTTTCTAAATCTGTATTGGCCCATGAAGTGTTAATAGCAATATTTCTGGAAAGAAATCCTATGATCTGTGTGTTAAAGCTATTCTATATTAATTAGTGGTATTATATATTAATTACCTAAGGCTTTAGAAATATTCTCCCAGAAAGTGGTTGGGAAGGGAGAGTCTTTAAAGGCTGATATAGGGGCGCCTGGGTGGCTCAGTGGGTTAAGTGTCGGGCTTTGGCTCAGGTCATGATCTCACGGTTCATGAGTTCGAGCCCCACATCAGTCTCTGTGCCTGGAGCCTGCTTCAGATTCAGTGTCTCCCCCTCTCTCTTCCCCTCCCCCTGCTTGTACTCTCTCTCTCTCTCTCTCTCTCTCTCAAAAATAAACATTAAAAAATTATTTTTAAAAAGGGCTGATAAAGTACTTCAGGGAAACATCATCTCATTCTTTGAAGAGAGAATGCTTTATGGCTCACATTTTGCACTTCACTGGGAGTTCTAGTACAGAATGAGAGTCTATCACAGAACTCCTAAAAAAGGGCCTACATCCGGAGAAAGACATCTTACCTTACTGCCAAAGTAGCAAAGACTGAAGTCTGAGATTCTCGGGGGCGGGGTGCAACTCCAATCTCTAGATAGGGAGAGCTTTGGAGCCTTTGCTGTAATATACACCACCGAAATGCTATAAGAGTAGACAAGCCATCTGTAGAAGGCTTTGGAGCCTCAGCATTTAAGGTAACCTGTACTTTAAACACTACCAAATGCATTAGTAAACATGGCTGCAGAAGAAGCAATCATCCAGATGAATAAGATAACCCAAAGCAACCAATGTGACCTTGGTAATAATCTAATACAGATAAAGTGCTGCCTCTACCCTAAGCTTAGAAGAAAAAAAGAGCAGTAACCTGAAATTTCTTCAAGGATAGGCTGCTAAAGGGCTCCAGAAGCTCTAAAGCTACCTTTCCTTTAATGTGGAAAGGATGAGCAAATGCAAAACACTATAATCAAGAACTCACATTTAGTATTCTCCTATAGCGGAAGTTCATCAGGAAGGGCTGAAAAATGAATTATCAAGGGGACCAGGGCTTCGACCATTCTGGTCACCACAATAACAATGACTAGCTAGACTAAGGGTGAAGATGGCATGAAGACAGAAAGAACTAAGGAACTTGGAGCTCAGGAGAACTGGAAAACAAATGACAAGCAACCAAACTATTTAAGATAAGTACTACCACAAATACCAACACTTACAAAAATGAAAGGAATAGGATTACATGAACTGAGTTCTGAAACTTAACCCTAGCTTGTGTATTTGACATGAGGCTAAAGTTTTCTCTAGGTAGCAGGCATCAGAGAAGAGGGGTTATATACAGGGTTAGTGTGTGCCTAATATAAGAGGTATGCAATAGGAGCCTGGCTAAATAGGTACCAAATCCAGTAAAAAAAATTTTAAGTGTTTTCTAAATTTGGCAGGCAACATGCTAGGGCAGAATATCTATGTGTTTTGTATTCAAAAACAGAAAGAGAAAAGAATTAAAAGATACCATAATGCTTTGAATTTTCTACCCCACTTTATCCCTCTAGGGCCTCCACAATTAATCAATAGCTTTTATAATGGAGACACAGCAATTGATAAAGAAGTTGAGGAGGAAGCACAAAGCTCCAAACTTCAATGAATTGTGCACAGAGCACCATTAGATACAGAACCTCCCCTCTGAGCTCCAGACTATTTTCATCCAACTGCTTACTCAGAATCCCTACTTGGCTGTCACCCAAGCACTTCAAGATTCAATATATGGGGTGCTTGGGTGGCTTGGTCAGTTAAGCATCTGTCGGACTCTTGATTTCAGCTCAGGTCATGATCTCAAGATTGTGAGATCGAGACCCACAACAGGCTCCTGGGCTGAGCGCAGAGCCAGTTTGGGATTCTTTCTCTGGCCCTCCCACACACACGCGCATGCTCCTTCTCTCTCAAAGTAAACATTAAAAAAACACTCAATATGTCATAAAGTCCCCCACAAACCTGAGCCCTCTCTAGTGTTCTATCTTTGCAAATGGTGGTACTAGCTACAAAATCAGAAACCTAGGCCAACATAACATCCTCTCCTCTCATTTGTGTTCTACATGTAGTCAGTAAGTTATGTGGATTTTTACCTCCTAAATAGTTCTGTAATCACCACTACTATCTTAGGACAAGTCAATATCATACCCCAACTTATACTTTTACAAAACTTAACTGGCTTCTGATCCATTCTTTCTCCCCAGTAATCAGTTCTATATACTGTAGGTAGAATAATATGATAGCATCACTCTTCCCAGATTTCAATGGCTTCCCACCGGTCCTTGGATAAAACTGAAAATCTTTTAATATGACCTATTAAGACCACCTTACATCATCTGTAAAACCCTGCACGATCTTCCCATTGCCCACCTCTCCTGCTTCAACTCACACCAGACTTCCTCTTCCTTGCTATATACCAGCTGCGGTAGCCTGCTATGAGTTTCTCTAACATGCCTTTTTTCCCACCTGGGAGCCCTCACACCGATCAGTCCCTCTGCCTATAAACACTGTTCTAAAACATACACGTGATCTCTATGTTAAAACAAGTTTCAAAAAGGTATAGAATGAGCTCATTGTGATATATATTGCCTCATTTCTTTTATTATCACACCCTGATGATGGAGAGCAAAGACATCTTTCATCTGCTCTGTGGGACTCTATCAATCTGAAAGGATGCCTACAGGGGTCTCAGATTTTACCCCAGATCTTATCCAGTCTCTCATTACTTTCCAAAATAATTACATTTTGCAAGACTTCAGGTGGCCATGACTAAGAGTTCTAGGTGATATAGATCTGAAGATATCACAGTCATGAGATCAAGCCCCACATCGGGCTCTGCACTGTCTCCCTCTCTCTCTCTCTCTCTTTCTTTCTCTCTGTCCTTCCCCATTCATGCTCGTTCTCTCTCTCAAAATACATAAATAAACCTAAAAAAAAAAGAATGTTAAAAAAGTATATATATATAGGAGGTATATTTCCAAAGGAAGTATGCACAGGCAATCTTAGCCATTATCCTTTGGTCAAGAACCACAATTACCAGACACCAAAACTACTGTATCAGGATTAAGCCTGTCAATTACTTGATTAGGGAAATAGACTAAGGTAAGTGCTATGCTAACAACAACAAAAAAGGGGGTTTTATACAACCCAGCCAAGTACAACTGCAATCATTTCCATGGAATGAATCAAAACTCTGGGATGTACAAGGCATGAGGTACCCTCTTCAAAGGAGCATAACTTAAAGTTATGCTTATCATCACTATAAATCATGTGAAGCCTCTTATGTGGATCCTGAGAAACTTAACAGAAACCCATGGGGGAGGGGAAGGAAAAAAAAAAAAAGAGGTTAGAGTGGGAGAGAGCCAAAGCATAAGAGACTCTTAAAAACTGAGAACAAACTGAAGGTTGATGGGGGGTGGGAGGGAGGGGAGGGTGGGTGATGGGTATTGAGGAGGGCACCTTTTGGGATGAGCACTGGGTGTTGTATGGAAACCAATTTGACAATAAATTTCATATATTGAAAAAAAAAGAAAACTGAAAAAAATAAAATAAATCTTCCAATGGAAAAAAATATATATATACATACACACAATATATTTTAGTGAGAATAAAAAAAAATTATGTGAAGCAAAAGCACAATCAATAGTCTCTGAGCAAAATAATAAATAACACTTCTATACTCTTAAGTGCCTAGCACCATTTTAAGCTCTTTACATATATTAATTCATTTAATCCTCTCAAGAATCCTAAGAAGTAGGACACTATTACTATCACCATTTTCCAATTCAGAAGCTGAGGTATAGAGGTTAAGTAATAGCTTGCCCAGGATCTCAGAGCTAATATGTGGCAGAACCCAGATTCAAATTAAGGCGGTCTCACTCTTGAGTCGGTACTCTTAATTATCACACTGTACTGCCTGAAAGTAAAGATCAGAGGGACATGAAAAGAATACCTAAGGGCACCAAACACACTACGATTTTACTTCAACACTGAAAAAAACTGAAGCTGATCAAAAGCTTGTAACATGTCCCACCCTGCCACATATAAGGGCAACAAAAACAGTTATTCTTACACACAGACATATCATCTTGTAAGTCTGAGAACATGATGACTTTCAACATTTGAAGTGGCAAGGTTCCACTGGTTTTAGCCTAATATATGTGAAGATGACAAATTCAAATGTTGAATCTTAATTTTGCTGCATCCAAAAAAAAAACTACCAACTTGGGCTACTTGCTTGGAAACTATTCAGTGTAACAAGCTCCTGAAATTATGATTCAGAACCTTCCTGTTCTTAGAACCAGTGGCAGAAAATCATTACACCCAGGTTTATATGCTAGTCTGAATCTGAGGACCTCAATAACCAAGTAGTCATGAGAACAATTTGATGTAAGAGTTTTCTATCAGCATCTACTCACACCAAGAGAAGATTTCTGATTCAAATTCTACATTAGTTTTCTAGACCATTGAGATACACAAACCTAGAACCACTGCAAATATCACTAGTTGATCTACAATTTAAGAGGGTCAAACTAGTATTATGGCCATTTCAGTAGTATTTACTAAGCACTTTCTATGTGCCAGGCCCTGTGCTAAACTGTTAACATGGCATATCTTTCTAATCATCACAATAGATTTTTAAAAAGTATCAGTGTTTGCATTTTATAGTTGAAGGAAGGTTAAAGGAGTTAAGAAATTTTCTTAGATCACATAGCTATCAAGTGGTAGTCACAATTCAAACCTAGAAGCTGCCTCCAGATCCTATACTTTTACACTACCCTAGGCTGCTTACACTGCCGGGGACGATGCAAAACAAGTATAGCATTCCTGCAATCAGAGAAAAGGGATCAATGAAGTCAGGATACAGCATTTCTGGAACATATCCTGATGCCACCAAGAATGATGGCACTTGTATCATGCCACACCATAGACTTCTCCTTTGAATTAGGTAATAAGAGTTGAAATCCAGAAAGTTCTATCCAACTGGTAGCTAGACAATCAGAATCTTATCAGCTGACCATAGCTCTGCCAACACAAACAAGAGTATTGTGCTCAGAGGTGATGTGAAGAGGTGAAAAAGGAGATTATATATTGTTGAGAAATTCAGGAATCAATCATCACAAATAGCTAACTGATAGAAAGCCATGTCCTCTCTTAACAGCAAAACAGTTAGGAACACTACCTGCTTACAGAGGCAACTGAGGTAATCCAAAGGGGGAAAAAATCTAATAAAAGACCTGGTGGAGAATGCTGTCTTTCTGCCCTAAGCCCGACTAGGACAGAAGAGGTACCCCCCCTACAAAGGATTTGAAGAAATATAGTGGAGTCAGAAGCTAAAGAAGCCTTATCCATGTGCAGTGACCTCTGAATTGGCTGTTCCATTCAATGAAGTCTACAAAGCTCATATTCAGCCAAGGAAACCAGAGGTTCCATCACCTAACTGAGGGGAGGTGCAATGGGAATGAAGATAGGAGCACACCTGGGTACTGCTGGTAGTGGTATAAACTAACAACCCTTCTGAAAAAGAACAATTTGGCAATACATATCAAAGATTTTTAAAAGTATACACACATTGACTCAATAATTCTATTTCTACAAAATTTTTTTTCCATTTCTAAAAAATTTATTCTAAATAAATAATTAAAGGTATAAGCAGAGACTTGGCTACAAGGATGTTCATTTCAGCGTTACTTATAACACTAGAAGTTTGGGACTAACATAAATATACAACAAAGAGCACTGATTAAAAATCAAATAATACAGCCATACAAAAGAATTCTGAATTGTTAAGTGTTGTAGAATGATATTAACATGGTAAAAGATTCATAATATATTAAGGGACAGGCAAACTACAAAGCAGTATTACCACATCATGATACGCAGTCTTTTTAAGGTTCTATATATGTTTAAAAAAAACTGGAACATAATATGTACAAATGTTAAAAGAGGTTATGTCTGGGTGGCAGGATTATGGGTGATTTTCATTTATCTATATTTCCTATTTCCCTACAATAAGCTTGTGTTACTTATATTTATAAAAGTGCACAGATTGGCTGTGCCAACACTTTATTATAAATTAGTACAAAATTAGCTACCAATCAACACATGTCAATAACTAAGACCAGATTCTGTTAGAACATTGTGGCTGGGAAGAGTGCCAACTGAGGATATAATACATACAAGAAAGATGGAGACAAAATCTACCAACTTGAAAATGTTGCCCACCCTAGGTTGGAGTGGATTATCTATCACCATGGTAAACATTCAATATGTGCTTACTGCATGAATAATCCTGCTTACATTCAGCCAGGCATTGCAAAGAAACATTGTATGGAAATTTAAAAAAAAAAGAAAAAAGAAAAAATCTGCTTCACTATTGACCCTTGAACTGCCTGGGTTGGAATGCACAGGTCCACTTATAAACAGAGTTTTTACAGCTCAGTACTGTAAATATATTTTCCCTTTCTTACAATTTTCTTATCATTTTCTTTTCTCTAGCTTACTTTATTGTAAGAATACAGTATATGATACATATACAAAATAGGTGCCAAACAATTGCTTATGTTATCCATAAGGCTTCCGGTTTACTATTTCTATCAACAGCAGGCTATTAGTAGTTATGTTTTGAGGGAATCAAAAGTTATATGCATATTTTCAACTGTTGTGGGGGCATGTTGGTACCCCTAACTCCTGTGTTATTCAAGGATCTACAGTATTTCCAATTTTTTAGAACTGTCAAGTTCAATAAAAAATGAATATATACCTTAATTTTTTTTAATGTTTATTTTTTTTGAAAAAGACAGAGCATGAACCGGGGAGAGGCAGAGAGACAGAGAGAGAGACAGACAGACAGAATCCAAAGTAGGCTCTGAGCTGTCAGCACAGAGCCCCACGCGGGGCTCAAAACTCACAAGCTGTGAGACCATGACCTGAGTCAAAGTCGGATGCTCAACCAACTGAGCCACCAGGTGCCCCTGAATATATATTTTTAAATATAGTGATCATGAGTATGTCAATACGGTCCTTTGAAGAGGGTACCTCATGCCTTATATATCCCAGATTACTTTGATCCATTCCATGGAAATGAATGAGATTGTTTGGCTAGGTGTATAAAACTCCACTTATACTTTCCTGTTCACAGCTCTACTTTAGAAAGCTAAGACCCTCCATCAAAAAAGAAAAAGAACTGCAGAGAGGGGATTTTATACACATTCACACACACACACTCTCTACAGAAAAATAATGATTTTATATGGGGCATTGAGTGAGACCAAGTTCCAGGTTTTTATATAAATTGTGTTCTATACTTTCTGTCAACTGTTTTCACTAGATTTAATTAGCTTCTTTAAAAAAAAAAAAACTATACGGATTCATTCCTAATAACATCTTGAATTTTAATTAATCATATCACTATTTAAAGGCAAAAAATTCAGGCAAGAAGGGTGGTAATGAACAAAGCTTGGGCTGTGAAGAAAGACCAAGTTTGAATTCAGACTATCACTTGCTAGCTGCGTGACTCTGAACAACTCATTTAGCCTCTGAGTTTGGTTTTCCATTATCTGCGCAACAGGAATAAGAGGTATTGAGAGAATTTAAAGCATCTAACACAATACTGGATGCAGAACAATATTCAAATTTCATTTCTCTTTCCTTTCTTCAGGAAATATTATTTTTTGACCAAGAAGAAGTAATTTTGGAACATGAGATGGTTGGTTATCTGGATATGGTGGAGGTCTCTGAATCACTAAGGTACAATATGAAGAAAAAAAATAGCAAATACCAGGGTAGAGGAGGAAACTGGGATAAGGAAGCATATATACAGACATACTACTTGCTACCAGATGTCATGCTTTAAAACTCCCCCTACTCAATCTCCCCAATCTAGGTTTGTCCAATCTTGCACACTCAACCCCTCACCTGTCACTACCGCTTTCCAAGTGGAAAGTAAAGAATATGCAGGAAAAACTGGGGAAAACCAAACAATTTACAATGTATACTCTTGGCAACATCCTTCCTCTGGGATCCCCTTCCTCTCCACCTTTATTATTCCTACAGCATGTACCTTTCCTAGAAACAGCAATCCCTATGAATATAAACAGATCTCTTGTGCAAAAATTTAACTATCAAATTCTAAGCACCCAGATTCTAGAAAGGTGTAAATGTCTTTTTGTTTCAATGGTTTCTTTGAACATACACATTTAATCAAGTATAGAAACCTTTGGGATTTTATCTTAAAACCACTTAAGGATATAATCAAAAGGTTTGAGTATCAAACAAAGCCACCTATCCATAACACATCCTGTTCGCAAAAGTGTCCCAGAAACTCAATGTAAACAAAATCCTTCTGTTTATTTCTAGGAGATAATACTGTGGTTTTCTGTATCCAACAGTATGCCTTACATACCCAAGGCAATTATGTTTTCTTCCTCTACTCAAACAGAGCATCTGTTGCTAACACAACACTGAAGTCCAAGTTATTTTCACAGACAAAAAAGCAGCTGGTCAAGCTAATCCATCTGCTGACTAGCCACCATCAAGCTTCTGTAAGACTGTCCAGTTAACTTAACCTCTATTGTCAGACTGCATGAGTCAGAACTCCCAGTCCTCTTTCAATTAGGATTTAACAACTCTTCTTTGACACCACCATTTGAAATCACTTATTAGACATAAAAACAGAAAACATATTTTAAAACTTAAGGACAAAGGTTAAAAATGGTAGATTGGATTAGAAAAAGTTGTACAAATTATCAACAAAAGAAGAAAGTTATTTCGAAGTTGGGATTATGAATTTCATAACAATAGCCAGCAGTACTTACATATGCTAGGCACCAAGGATTTTTAAAAATTAACATGATCCTCACAATAACCCTTTGAGGTAAGTACAATTGTTATCTCTATTTTATAGAGGAGGAAATAGAGACACACAGCAAATTTCCCAAGCTCATTCAGCTCAGAGATAGTAGTAGGACTGGAGACCTGGCTCCAAAGACATCCTCCAATAGTTTGAAGCTCAAATCCCAATGCCTTACTAACAGGTATATATTCAAGACATCCTCACCATTTTCCTTACAATGACTGAAGTACCATCCCTGTTACTATTTTCATTGTAACATTTTATAATGGGGAAGAAAAATCATGCCAGGGATGTACTACTTACTTAAAAAGAAATATACAGTTTAGTTCATTATTAGTTGAGGTATGTAAGTGATTCTGCAATAGTTCATGAGGGAAAAAAGCTCAAATTCATAGCACTAAAGTGGTTATAAGCATTAATACCAGATACTTGTTATAAGCTATAAAACAAAGAGTTTTATAAGAATATTATTTGATACCAATAAATGAAATGAAAATCAACACATTTTCTAAAATTAAGAAATTGATTTTCAAAGTTACCACAAGGAACACCTAATTCTCTGCCACCTCTGGGGAAAGTGCACATGGTACTCGTAGGTGCTCAAAAACACCATATGGAATGAGACCAAATAAGTTCAAATTTTAGCCTTCTAGCTAGTGGTATGACCTTGCAGAAGCCACAACTGCCAACTCTTGAGTCCTTGATCCATATTAAAATACTTTCTCAAATTCTGTTTTATAACACACAGAGTATCTTAGTACTTTGTAAACATTAAAACACTTTTAACACTTTTTCATAATGAATTACTTTATCTGATTTTTACAGTAGCTCTATAAAATATTCTTACATCCACTGCATAAATGAAGAACTAGATTAATCACAGGTAAGTAATTTGCTCCAGAGCACAGAGCTAGTAAATAGCAACATGGAACTCAAGGACTCTAAGTCTCTGCTCTTCCGTTTGCCCTGAACCAACATCCATTCAGCTATCATGTGACTTTTACCTAAAAAGTTAAATAAGGCGTGACATGTTTTACGAATTTAGGCAGAGATGTTTTAAACATACATATTCAAAACACACGAAATGTAATTTTTTACAGATGTCTTACTAATAGTCACGGAAATAAAATTGAGTTTACCCAATTGAGTTTCAAGATGCCTGCAATCAAATCGTGTGCACTTTAGTAAAACACTAGAATAGTCAATGCTTAACACATCACTACACTATTCTCCCGTGTCCCCTGTGCTTCTTTCCCTTGAAAAGGTGAAATCCAGGCAAAATTAGAGAAACCATTGTTCTAATAAGTCTTTCCAGTGCTTTCTATCTAATAATAGAAAAGAATGGCCTCTTGGATATGCCCTTCTTTTTCCCTGCTACATTATTAATAACACTTGTGTTCCCTCCTCTACTGTACTATACTTCAATTACTATCATCTAACAAAGAGAAAAGGGTGGTTACTAATCTATACAGGAATTATGACTGCATATTAATAACTCTAAATGTATTCAAAACATTGGCTATGTTCTCAAAACATTTTTTTTTCTTAATCGAAATTACTAGCTCCTTAACTTGTGCGCAAAGTGTATATACAACAGGCCACAACAGCCATAGATAACCGTGACGAGCAACAAACTGGTCGAAGAGGGTGGGACCGCTGCCAACTGTAAGTCTCTTCTCCCAGTTCAACTAATACTAAACACCAAGACCTGCTTCTGAACTGGTCACGAGGAAGGAGGGAGTGGAGGGCGCGGTACTAAGCAGATTTGGTTCCTGACCTAAAGCAGCGTGTACGGTCCCCGTCAGCAGGTAGACCCCGTGCACCTCGATTGGTGCTAAGGCGGGATAAACCCGCGCTCGCACGCGGGGAGGCTCCAGAATCAAAGGGGGCCTAGAGCGCTGCAGAAAATGATTGTGGAATGGGGACAGCTCCCTTCTTCCCCGCAGGAGCCAGGGCCCAGGGCCAAAGGCCAGCTCGGGTCACCGGGCGCGGTCCCCGCAGCCTGGCGGGCGCCGCTTTGCTCCCACCGGGGAACGAGGGAGGGAGGGAGGGCAGCTGCCTAGCCCTCCGCGGCCGCAGCCCTGCCTGGCCCAGCGCGCCCACCGCCCACCCGGCCCTGGGCGCCCCGCCCACCCTCTCCCCAACCTCCGCCGCCCCGCGCCTCGTTCTCCCACTTACTTTCTGTGAGTCCATGGCCAGGGGCTATGTCTACTGGGCCCGAAACCGCGTCGAAGAACCTTGCGGCGAGGCGGAGGGAAGTCGGGCAAGCCAACACTGCTACCCGCGGCCGCCCCCTCTCCTCCGCCGCCGCCTCAGCCTCAGCCTCAGACAGAACCGACCCCGCCCGGTCCGCGCCCAGCCCGCGCGCGCGCCGTCGTCGCGCCGCGGTTGCCAGGGTGAAAGGGCGGCCCGCAGGAGGGAGGGAGGGAGAGAGACCGGAGTGCCCCGCGCATGCGCGCTGCCGCGGGACTGGATGGAGTGGAAGGTGTCCGATGCTGGGTGGGAGGGGCAAAAACTAGTGGTGCTGCGGGTCCAGTGACCAAGCCTTTCCTTCCTTACCGCATCCTTTTTCTTCCAGGGCTCCCGATCGCTGCAGGCCTTGGAATGGGCCACTGGGCATCCAGCAGCCGGGCCCGTGGGAAAGGCTGGGGAAGGAAAGCTCTGGTCCTTGAGATCAGCCCCGCTCCATCCTGCACGCATCTAAGCACCCCTGACATTGACCGCCGCCAAGGAGCAGCCAGGCTAGACCAAACCCACTGTCCAGTGAGAAGGAAAGGGCTGGGGTAAGGGATATCGTGGAAACATGGAGAAGGCCTGAAGGAACGTGGTAGAAACATGGGTAGAGGGTGGGGCCTGGTAGACCTTTCCCAGAGAGCCCTCCTGGGCATCTTGCTGTGTTTTGAGCAAGTCACTCTCCCTGAGCCTATTTCATGTTCCATAAAATAAGAGCAATAATGCTTACTTTGTAGAGCATTGTGAGGATTAAGTAATGTATTTGAAGTGCCCAGGACATAGTTAATGGCCAGTAAATTACAGTTGTCCGTGGGGTGCTAGAACCTGCTCAGTCTGGTCTGAAAAGGACCGTGCAGACTGTAGAAAGCTTGGGGAAGTAGGCCTGAAAATGTTCTTCTCCAAGCAGAAAGGCCTCAGCTTCCATTTTGATGACTCTGGAGAGGCTCAGAAAAGTTCCAACTAGGCAATCACTCATGAAGAATGAATAGAAGGGAAATACATACTGAGTATCTATCAGGTACCATTTCTCTGAACTGAGAATTCAGCAGTGACAAGGCCCTGTTCTCACTTGCAGAGCTTACAATCTAGTATGGGAGGGAGGCCAAAAAAAAATCAACGTGTATATATAGTAAATAAATGTGTATATATATATATATGTGTGTGTGTACATATATATACACACACAGTGTTTAGAAGCACTATTAATATATGTTTATTAACATATATATGTAATTATATATGTTTATATGCACTCAGAATTGTGAGGGCTCCATTTTCCATAAGAAGTTCAGGGAAGGGCTCTCTTAGAAGTGATCTGTGTAAAGTAAGAGAATGAGTCATACAAAGGTCTGGGAAAAAGCATTATAGATAGAAGGAACAGCGAATACAAAGGCCCTGAGAGGGCATGAGCTCTATATAAGACACAGTCTTTATCCTACAAGGCTATAATTGCCTGTATACAATTATACTCTGTACTATGACTTCCATGAAGGTCGAAATTTCTTTTACTCGTATCTGTATCCCCAGCGCAGGTCTTGCCATCTAGTATGCACTCAATAAATCCTTTTTTTTTTTTTAAACTGGACAGACATGTATAAGAAATGGGATGAAGGGCCCAAAAGGGAAAACAAGGACTTGGCTCAAGCTAGGTGGGTAGTGCTTAAACGCCAGGGTCCAGGGAGGGCCTGTATGAACAATTTTGCTCCTACAGCTAAAAGGACAAATGGTGTGCAAACTTGCAGAGAGATACTCCCTCTCTTTTTTTTTTTTTTTTTAATGTTTATTTATTTTTGACTGAGAGAGATGGAGACGGAGCATGAGCAGGGGGAGGGGCAGAGAGAGAAGGAGACAGAATTCAAAACAGGCTCCAGGCTCTGAGCTGTCAGCCCAGAGCCTGATGCAGGGCTCGTACTCACAGACCGCGAGATCATGACCTGAGCCGAAGTCGGACACTCAACCGACTGAGCGACCCAGGCGCCCCGAGATAGATGCTCCCTCTCTTGGTATCAAGGGAAAGATGCCTCCTATCCAAGTTGCCCCAATTCCATGAGGAGCAGTGAGAGCAGCCAAGCACCCAGCGTCTAGTGCATGAAGGCTATTCTCCGCACTGCGGACTCAGTGTAGTGAGTCAGTTTCCCATGAGGGAGAAATGCAGCCTAGGGATCGGACATTAGTGGTCAAACCGCCCCACTGTGAGCTCCCTAGCCGTGACCCTGCCTTCTACTGTGGGACGCATCATTAAGGGGGAAAAAAAAAACACAGCATTTAGCGCTGTCCCCAGTTCTCTTGCTGTAAGGACTTAACTTCAGAGAGCAACTCCTGGGCACTTTATGACTGATGGGTATAACCACAGAAGGAGACAGAAAGAGGCTTTGGAGACAGCAAGTCACAGCTGAAATGTGATCGCCAGAATTCTGTCACAGGTCATATCCCAGGAGCTCACTCCTGGCTCCTTGCCTCCTCAGTCCCCAAGTTCTTTCCCTGCAGCCCAGCGAGGAGCCTGCAGCTTTTGTCAAGAGTTCTGCCCCACTTGACTCCTGCCCTTGCCAGATCTCGTTTCCTTTAGGCAGTCTGGCTTCCCTGCCCAGCTCACCGGGGCCTTCTGCCTGCCCTTGTTCCTGTCCCTTCTGGCTGTGACTTCTATCTTCCCCAACCTATGCAGGCTCTCTGGCAGCAGTACTTACCTGGCGGGGCACTAAGTCTGCACCCCCACTGCTTCTGGCCTATGGGCAAGTCCTCTGCCTTTTCTGAACTTACCTTTTCACAGCCAAGTCAGCTGGGAAATTTTCAAAAGTAGCTTTACTAGTAAAGTAAAGCTGCTGTTCTCAAGTGTAATCCCCAGACCAGCTGTATCAGCACCACCTGGTAGCTTGTCAGAAGGGCAAATTCTCAGCCTTCATCCTCAGACTAACTTAATGAGAAACTCTGGCATGAGGGTCCAGAGATCTGTGTTTTAACAAGTCCTCCAGGTGATTGATGCATACTAACGCTTGAGAACCATTGAACTAAGAGAAAGCATATTGTTAAAAAAAAAAAAAGGAAAAACTACAGAGGGATAAAACAGATGACGTTTTTTAACCCTTATGTTTCAATTCTGAGATAGCATATCTAGTTGTAGGTATTTACTGAGGTCCCTGGGCCTCCAGGAATGCCTTTCTGAGGAAACATCGAATTAGAATAACCTCAGGACTGGCCCTACTGATGTGAAGTGTCTGGCAAACTTGTCTCTTCCAGAACAGGTTCTCTACCCCCTCTTGCCAGGCGTTACCCCTGTAGCCCTGAGTACCCTCATGAGTTCTGGGATTCCCCCATCTCTTGGGAGAGAAAGCTACTTCCCTTAAGTGGTACCAACAGTGTTCCCCTTTGGGAGTCAGTATAGGGCCCGGCCTGGACTCAGCAAATCTGAATTTAAATCCTGACACTGCCGCCTACCAGCTGTGTAGCCTTCAGTGAGTCTTTTAAACCAAGATAAGCCTCAATTTCCTCATCTGTAACATCATGATCATAATAGTAGTAATTCCCAGTTACGGTTGTTGTGGGGAATCAAAGGAGATTACATATGCAAAGTGCCTGGTTTAGTCTACATTTAACAAATGTGTGGCTGTTACTATTATTACTCCCTTGTACATCATATCCTTCTGTGCCACCCTTGGATGGCTTTTTCCCCCTTGGTCTTTGGGGCCTTAGAAGCCCTATTTTCACCCCTAACTCTCATTTTCATTGTTATCCTAGCTTCTCTGAAGCATAATCACAGTCCACATGCTGCTCTTTGTTGAAGTACCAAATCTCTAACCATGTCTCTCTCCCTGTTCACATCTGGCCTACGTCTTAGCATACACCACCAAACCCAGGAAAACCCTGAGTTTGCTCTAAGCCTCAGTTTCTTCAATTATGAAAGAGGAATCATAACAGTACCACCTACAAGGGTTTTTGAGTTGATTTCACTGAGATAATTCGTGTTCAATGTTTAGCGGCATCTGTCATGTAGTAAGTATTCAAAAAATATTAGCCATCATCTCTTCCCGATCATAGAAACCTAATTCTTTTTTCCTCTGCCTCCTTCTGACTAAAAACAAACTCAACCCAAAGTCCTGGACCCCCTTGAACTCCAGAGTGCAAATTTCTGATCCTAGGAACTCACTATAGACATTTACGTTCTCATAGGAGCGAAAGGATGATTCCGTTCTGATGTGAGCTGGCACTGTATGAAGTGGTCTAGCTCCATATTTGGAGAGCTCTAAGCAAAGTGGGAAGCAATCAGTAGACACAAACATGAGAAAGGGCCTGGAAACCACGTGAGAAGGGACACAATCAAGGATTTCGTCTGGAAAGGAAAATTTCTCATGTCAGAGGGGACATGATCTTTTACCTCAAAACTCTCTAGAGCTGTTGTATGGAAGAGGGGGCTGACTTATTCTCTAGCATCCCACAGATAGAATTAGACCCAGTTAGTGTAAGCTACAGGAAGATAGATTTCCAATCAACAAAGAGTCCAACTTTCTAACAGCCATACAGAGCTGGAATGGACTTTGGTGGTGAGGTCCCCATCAGTGGAAGTATCCAAGCAGGGGCTAGGCATTTGCCTAGGGGGATCAGGCAGTGAAAGGGTAGATGGCAGAGATAACTTTTAACATCTTTCTGAACCCTGAGGCTATGTCATTCTGCAAACTAGAGGCCAATAACTATTCATTCTCTCTCTGACTCAGCTTTGCAATTGTACTCACCTCTGGAATGCGCTCTGAATCTCTTCTCCCCACCCCCACTCTCATAAGCTCCATTGCAAGAGGCCCCTCTCCTTCCCGGGATAGGGCATGCCAGGAGCAGTTAACTAAACTGTAGCCATTTTGATGTTTCTATGTCACAATACCTTCTCTATGCATGATGGCTTGCTTTATACTAGGCCCTGGAGACACTGAAATGAGTGAGGACTGGAAGACACGGGTGTTTCCATCACCTCCTGCCTTAGCTCTCAAAATGCCTCTGGACTCATCTAGATCAGAGAATGACCAAGGACAAAGCAAATTTATCTGTCTGTTGATCTCTTCATTGTAAAAGGATGCTGCCCACCACACCCTCCACCCCCAGGTCTCTCCAACACAGAGTAACGGGCTCCCTGTTCCTAGTGAGAACATTACTCAGCAGCCCTTCTTCCTCTGCATATACTCTGAGAAGGATGTGGGGCAGTTTGAGACTGAGTGAATGAGACTAGGGAGATAAAGGGCCCACAGTGAATTGACCACACTTCTGTTTCATCGACCAAGCACCCAGATGCTGATACCAGACTGTCTGAATTCAAAGGCCAAGTCTACCACTTACCAGTTGTGTTGCCTTGGGTGATTTGGTAACCTCTCTCTACCTCAACGTTCTTATTTGTAAAATGAGAGTATTAACAATACCCACTTGAAAGTGTTGTCATGAAGATAAATGACAATGTGTGTAAAGTGCTTACTTAGAATAATGCCTAATTACTGGGAAGTACAAAATATATGGTATTTATCAATTTATTATTTTCCATAATAAACCATTCTCCTGACCACAGCACCGGGAAATAATGGTGTCTGTGAGTCCTTTGATACTGTGGTGCTGTCGTTGTCCAGATCAGATGGTACTACATCAGCACTTCCTAGGAAATAAGTCTTTTGAATCCAACTCTCATTCTTTTTTTTAAATTTTTTTTTACATTTATTTATTTTTGAGAGACAGAGACAGAGCACAAGTGGGGGAGGGGCAGAGCGAGAGGGAGACACCGAATCCGAAGCAGACTCCAGGCTCTGAGCCATCAGCACAGAGCCCGATGCGGGGCTTGAGCTCACGAACTGTGAGATCATGACCTGAGCTGAAGTCAGACGCTCAACCGACTGAGCCACCCAGGCACCCCAATCCATCTCTCGGTCTGAAGGGCAATCCGAACTTTTCCCTAGCAATCAGAGTTTGAAAAGGGAAGGAGACACAACTGAAGCTGGAATGAGGAACTTAAGACAAGTCATGAAAGGAAGATAGGACCCTTTCCAAGCCAAGGAAACAGCCTAAGCGAAGGTGGGAAATGAAGAGAACAACTCCAGGAGATAAGATATGAAATGAATGGAAATAGGAACCCCCAATGCCTTAATACCAGCCAAGTATTAGGAAAACATTGCAGCATATGAGAGATGGAATATTCCACTTGGGGCGCCTAGGTGGCTCAGTCAATTAAGGGTCCAAATTTGGCTCAGGTCATGATCTCGAGGTTTGTGAGTTCAAGCCCCATGTCGGGCTCTGTGCTGACAGCTCACAGCCTGGAGCCTGCTTCATATTCTGTGTCTCCTTCTCTCTCTGCCCCTCCCCGGCTTGCACTCTGTTTCTCTCTGTCTCTCAAAAATAAATAAACATTAAAAAAATTTTTTAAAGACATGGAATATTCTGCAGCATGAAAAATTATCTTTATTAAAAATACACAGCAATATGGGAGAAAGCTTTTTTTATTTTTAAGGCTTGTTTATCTATTTTTGATGGGGGAAGGGTCAGAGAGAGAGGATCCCAGGCAGGCCCCACACTGTCAGTGTGGAGTAGGACATCAGGCTTGAACTCACAAACCATGAGATCATGACCTGAGTCGAAATCAAGAGTCGGACACTCAACTGATGGAGCCACCCAGGCACTCCTGGGGAAAAGCTTATATTACAACTTAAAAACAAAACAGAAGTTTTAGCTGGAGTATTTTTTCAAAATATAAATGGGTAATGTCTACTGTTAGAAAGTAGACACCTTTATAAATTTTCCTTTTGTTTATAAGTTTTAGCTTAGGTGCAGTGCCATCATATAGGAAAGCTCAGCCTGGTTCCCTGTTATCAAATACTTTCACATGTTTACTGTTCTGCTTACATAAAAGTACATTAAAGGGTGGGGGATGGGTGAAATAGGTGATGGGGATTAAAGAGTACACTTATGATGAGCACTGAATGATGTATAGAATTGTTGAAACACTATATTGTATACCTAAAACTAATATAACACTGTATGTTAATTATACTGGAATTAACATTAAAAACTAAAAAAAGGTGAATCAAAGGCAAATAAATTGGCTTTGAAATATAAACTCACATTTGGCATGACTTCCTCATGATTAAAAAAAAAACAAAAGAGGAGAGTGGAAAGAGAGATTAGTAGGGGTCAGATTGTTATGGTCTCTAAATTCCAGGCTGGGGTGTTGGGATTTGAGCATGTTGCAAGTGGGAAGCCACTTACAAGTTTATGAGCAAAGGGTTATTTTAGGAAACTTGATTTGGCAGGAGGAATAGGAAGGACATGAGTGGGATGTGTCTGGGGTGAGGAGTTGACTGGGGACCCGCAGGCCAGACCTCTGCCTTCTACTCCCTGCCCCTTAACCTTCCCAGGTTAGATTCCCCCAAACCCCCACCCCCACCCCTGCTCCCATCCCCCACTCTGCCACCACCACCACCACCACCACCACCACCATTAGAATATAGTGATTATCTCAGCATTACAAACCTTTAAGTCGTTTTTCAGTCCAATGGGAAAAATAATAAATTGGCCTTAATGAAAACTGTTGGCTTTCTTCCTAAATCACCTAAAACAGGGATCAATATTTTAGGCTTTTCAGGCCATACGATCTCTGCCACAACTATGCAACTATGCCATCGTAGAGAGAGCAGTCATAGACAATACATACAGGATTGGAGATGGCTGTGTTCCCATAAAACTTTATTTACAAAAACAGGCTGGGAGCTGGATCTGACACACAGGCCACAGTTTATCAACCTTTAATCTAAAAGACCATGGTGTTCTTTTAGTGTCCCTAAAGCCTCCCTGACCCTCCCTCTCAGACACTTCCCATACACATACGCTACCATCCTCATGTCTATTTTTTTTAAGTTTATTTATTTATTTTGAGAAAGAGAGAGAGAGAGAGAGAGAAAGCAGTGTAGGGGCAGAGAGAGAGAGGCAGAGAGAGAGAGGGAGAGAATCTCAAGCAGGCTCCAAGCTATCAGCACAGAGCTCCACGCAGAGCTCGAAGTCACCAACTGTGACATGACCTGAGCCGAAATCAAGAGTCGGACGCTTAAACTACTGAACCCCCCAGGTATTGTCCCCACCCCCACCACCTCTATTTATAAGAGGAATACCAGTGATGATATGATGGACTAATCATCCCTGCAGCAGTGATAGGCAAAGCAATGTGTTAAAGTGAAGAGCCTTTGTATCTAGATCTAGATTTGAGCCCCGATTCTGCCAACTGTGTGATCTTACACATAGTGCACAACCTCTCTGAGCCTCTTCTTCCTCGTGGGCAAAACGGAGATAGTAGGTGCAACCTTATAGGATTTTTGTGAAGACTAAATGTTTTAAAGCATCCAGCTTAATGATTGGCATGAAACAGGCATTCAATAAATAGTTAGGAACCCACGCTGGCTCTATAAATAGCCTGAATGAAGAGAATTCCATTGTGGATCCAGCCTTCAGGCCAGCAGTGGCACTGGAGAGAGAAGCAGCAGAGGTCACACAAACATACATGAGGCCAGATAAGAAGGCAACACTAAATTTGAAGACATTGCTTCAAGACAGATTTGTATCAAATACTTCTGATGAATCATTTATTACGCAGCCCCACTGTACCAAATCCCCTTTGCTGTTGGTTCGGGAACATGGTCGCACACTTCCATTGAGGTAATAAGATCCTGCTCTTCATCCACAGAGTCTCAACAGCTGGTGAGTGGGAGATCCTCATGTAAACAGCCTCTTCTGAGTTCATTCTTCCGGGCTCATGGGACCACTCACCTTCGCTTCAGCTGCAAAATAAACACATCAAGAAAATGAATGCTTCTCTCCTAGGGGAACAGGACACAATGAGAATCAATCAATAACAAGAAATAGCATGGGATCATCTGTAGAGAAGACACTGTGAAATGTAAGAAGGCTAAATACACACACACGCACACACACACACACACGCACAAGCATGTAGATTAACAAATAAGAAAGGTGTCTGAGAGCCTGGGTTCAAATCTTGATTTTATACCCTTATCAGCTATATATTTATGATCAAGCTATTTGATTCCCATGCCTACACTTCCCCACGTACAAAATGAAGACAGTCACGGTATGTTCCTTTACGGCTGTTGTGAGGATTAAATGCATTAATAAATACAAAGTGCTCAGAACAGTGCCTGACCTAATAATGAACGTCCGGTTAGTATCCACCAATGCTGGTATCAGCATTTTTCTTTGAGAAGGATGTTTTCAGAATAGCTGAACCACAGAATCAAAAAAAAAAACCCAAACAAACCACATAATGAATCAAATTCAAAAGTAATCTGAAAAATCTGAATCTGTGGTTTTCTCAATGACTCAAACCTGAAATTCAAATGAGGCTTTAGATTTTTCACTCCCATGACTCAGCAGTAGGACAGGTCAAACCAGGATAATGGGTGTTCCCATAGTTCAGTTCAATTCAGGAAACAATGACTGAGTAAATGTACCAAACTTGACAACTATACCGTGGTTTTATAAAAGGATATCCTTATTCTTAGGAAATACACAAGGAAGTCATTAGGACTAAGGGGCCATGATATATGTGAATAATTCTCACATGGCTCAAAAATATTGGGTATATCTATAGATAGATAGATAGATAGGTACACACACACACACACACACACACACATACATAGAGAGAGATGTATAACAATAGGTGTAACAAGAGTCTATAGTGTCCTATGTACTATTCTTATCCTTGCAGCTTTTCTATAAGCTTGAAATGTTTTCCAAATAAAAAGCTTTTTAAAACCCATTAGGATGGGTTAAAAATAGAAAAGAAATGTTAACTCCAGCTCTACTATCAAACAAGCACAGGTCTGCCGAAAGGACAAGCAGAGGTGATAAGATACAGTCCTGACAAGACACCAGGAGAGCTTGGACTTGAATAAGGGGACATGAAGTAGTTCTAAGATTCAAATGTTCAGGAAAGTCAGGCTAGGACCCCCCTGATACATGTCTCCCCATAAGCTCTGCTTGTCCCCAGGTGCCTAAAACAGGTTGTATGTGGCACTAAGAATACCATTGATGGCCAACAGACACATGAAAAGATGCTCAACATCACTCATCATCAGGGAAATACAAATCAAAACCACAATGAGATACCACCTCACACTGGTCAGAGTGGCTAAAATTAACAACTCAGGAAACAACAGATGCTGGAGAGGATTTGGAGAAACGGGAACCCTCTTGCACTGTTGGTGGGAATGCAAATTGGTGCAGCCACTCTGGAAAACAGTGTGGAGGTTCCTCAAAATATTAAAAATAGAATTGCCCTATGACCCAGCAGTAGCACTACTAGGAATTTATCCAAAGGATACAGGGGTGTTGATTCATAGGGGCACATGTACCCCAATGTTTATAGCAGTGCTTTCAACAATAGCCAAATTCTGGAAAGAGCCCAAATGTCCATCAACTGATGAATGGATAAAGAAGATGTGGTTTAAATATACAATGAAATACTACTTGTCAATGAGAAAGAATGAAATCCTGCCATTTGCAACAATGTAGATGGAACTGGAGGGTATTATGCTAAGTGAAATAAGTCATTCAGAAAAAGACAGAAACCATGTTTTCACTCATATATGGAACTTGAGAAACTTAACAAAAGACCATGGGGGAAGGGAAGGGGAAAAAATAGTTTTCAAAAGAGAGAGAGGGAGGGCGGGGGAGAAGGGAGAATGGGAGATGGGCACTGAGGAGGGCACTTGTTGGGATGAGCACTGGGTGTTGTATGTAAGTGATGAGTCGGGGGAATCTACCCCCCAAAACCAAGATCACACTGCATACACTGTATGTTAACTAACTTGACAATAAATTATATTAAATAAATAAATAAATAAATAAATAAAGTAAAATAAAGTGTGGGGGGGGGGAGGGTGGGGAAGAATACCATTGCTTGAAACCCTTGCCCTCCTTGCCCTGAGTTTCGTTTTAGAGCTTTGGTCTTGAGACTTTTGTCTCACACGCCAGTTACTGCTTTTTGCTTATACCCTGTCGCAGATTCCTCCTCGTCTGCAGCCCATTTTGCACTGTTGGCTGAATAAATCCTTAAGTCAATCCTCTCACTACCTCAAGTTCCTCACTCAAGAAATTACAATGCTTTCCTATTTTCCACAACACCTTTTCTAAACTTTGCTGTCTCATCAGTTCCATGTTTTATGATTTTACATATTTTCATTTTCAGTTTCAACTTTCATGATTTTTTTTTCTTGTGATTGAAAATAACAGAGCCTATTAGTCTGACATTTGATAGTGGTTGATGTTTAGTTAAGGTCTTGTGGTCTGAATACTTGGCTCAGGCCAGTCGTAATTTGTCTGAGATTGAGTTCTTTCTTCCTATTTTTTAAATTTAAATTTACTTTTTAATTTTAGAATAGTTTCAGGTTGGGGTGCCTGGGTGGCTCAGTCGCTAAAGCATCTGACGCTTGACTTCTGACTCATATTTTCCCCACCAGGAGTGGGGAATTTCTCTCTCTTAGGGAAGAGAAATAATACCCCTTTGTAGAAGAGTTTCTTAGATGGCAACTGAACTTACATACAGTATCCTTTAGAATCCTACTATCAAATAGTATCCTACTAGCAAAGGGTTAATAGTTACAAAGACTTCAGAAAATAAACATATTTACCAGCAACTCTTTCCAAATGAAATGCTTGGCACAGAATTTTAAACAGCCAACATAGGATTTTTACCAGTTCTATTTTTAAAAATTTTTGATGTTTCCTTATCTGTTTGAAAACCCAATATAAAAGTAAAGTGAATTTTTAAAAAAGAAAAATTCGCTCATAATTTCCCCATTGTAGCATACCTATTTCAGGTTTATGACTTCCCTTTTGTCTTCGGCCAACCCTGTGTTCTTTTCACCTCACATTATATTATAAACATTTCCTATGTCCCTGATATTCATGTATATTTTTAAAGGTTACATAATAGTGTATAAACATTTCCCTAATGTGCTTTATGAGGGCAAAGGCTTTTGTCTGTTTTCAACACTGTACCCTCAGCATTCAAAACAGTGCTGGCAAAAAGGAGGCACTAGGTACATACTTGTTGAAAAAAAGTGAATTTAGATGGTTTCAAATTTTACTCTCATTTTCATGTTTATCATCCTACTTTCTTCTGACTTAGTTTTTTCTCACTCTATCTCCTTGAAATAAAAACAGTTGATCATGATTATTATCTCTTTTTATGTAGAAAACATTTAGAGTGGTTAACAGTCTTTGATTATGATCTGGTATGATTGGTATGATTCCACGTAAATCCCTTGCATATCTGAAATGTCTTTATTCTACCCTCACATTTATTTCAGTTTGTATAGGTAGAGAATTCTACAATGGAAACCATTCTCCTTCAGAACTGTGAAAGTATCCTTCCATTTTTTTGTAGTTCCCAGCGCTGTGTTGAGAAAGCCATTGCCATTCTGATTCTTGATCTTTTTTTTTATGTGTAACATTTCTCCCCTCCCCCTTCTCCCTTTCTCTCCCTCCCACTGACCCCTGCCCTCTAACCTCTCTGGAGTGCCTATAATTTGAATGTTGAATCCCCTGGAATGAATGTCTAATTTTATCTTTTCCACCTTGTTTTTGCCCTACTTTCTGAGAGATGTCCTCAAATTCATCTTCTAACTCTTCTACTGAATTTTACATTTTTGTTCTGTTAATTTTCAAGAGCTGTTTTTCCCCTGAATCTTCCTCTTTTAAATCACAAGCTATTTTCACTGTATACTCTTTTCCATTTCTATCTGAGTTTAGCACTTTTTAAGATGTATTCTTCTACTTTACAGTCTGTTTCCTGCAAATCATTTTGCTGTTCTGTCTTGTTCTTGGTCTCTCTCTTACCATAGAGACTTGCCTCAAGGGTCTGGTAATTCATATTTAAGAAACATGAAAACTAGTTGCAGTTTTTCATTTGTGGAAAGATTTTGTCACTGAAGTGCTTCACTAACGGTGATCTGGCTGAGTCTTTTATTTTATTTTATTTTATTTTATTTTATTTTATTTTACTTTATTTTATTTTATTTTATTTTATTTTATTTTATTTTATTTTATTTTATTTTATTTTATTTAGGTTATTTATTCATTTTGAAAGAGAGAGAGAGAAAAAGAGCATGGGCACATGACCAGGGGAAGAGCAGAGAGAGAGGGAGAGACAGAATCCCAAGCAGGCTCTGTACTGTCAGTGCTTGAACTCACAAACCATGAGATCATGGCCTGAGCAGAAATCCGATGTCAGATGCTTACCTGACTGAGCCACGCAGGCGCCACAGGTGGAATCCTTGAGTTGGAGAAGTCATGTTAGCTTATTTAGGTATTTTCCCTTGGCCTAGTCAGATTCCCCAGAGAATGATTTTCTAATTTCCTGCTTAGTCGGTGAAGGCCCATTTGCTTGAATTTTGGGAGCTATGAGGGGGGAGAAAGCCCCAGGTCCTCTCTTTCAGTATTCAGACTTCCATTTAATCCCCCTGATTTAAGTATGGTAGCTCTACTTGTGATATCCCCCTAAATTCTATTTTACCCTCTTTAGAGAATACCCTTCTAGCTGTCTGCTAGGAACAAGAAGGGGCAGTTGTCTAACTTCACATAATAGAGAATAGCGCCTGGAAAACTTTATTTTTTAATATACATTTTTGAAGTTTATTTACTTTGAGAGAGAGAGAGAGAGGAAGGGGCAGAGAGAGATGGAGAGAGAGAATCCCAAGCAGGCTCTGCCATGTCAGTGCAGAGCCCAGCGCAGAGCCCAAACCTACAACCCTGAGATCATGACCTGAGCCAAAATCAAGAGTCAGGTGCTTAACCACCCAGGTGCCCCTTTCAATATACATTAAAATTTTGTAATTATAACATAATATAGTAAAGTACACAAGTGTTTTTTTAATATAAAAATCTTCAGCATAATGACATTTTTATGTGTGTCTGTATCCGTGGAACATCATCCAGACTGACATATAGAATATTTCCAGCACCCAAGAAGACTCCCTCATGCACCCTCCCAGTCAGAGCACTCTCCAAGTAACCATTATTCTGTTCTTTTTTACCATAGATGACTTTTGCTTGTTCTTTTATATATATATATATATATATATATATATATATATATATATATATATTAATGTTTGTTCATTTTTGAGACACAGAGAGAGACAGAGTGTGAGCAGGGGAGGGGCAAAGAAAGAGGGAGACACAGAATCCAAAGCAGGCTCCAGGCTCTAAGCTGTCAGCACAGAGTCTGATGCAGGGCTTGAACCCACAAACCACGTGTTCATGACCTGAACCAAAGCTGGACACTTAACTGACTGAGCCATTCAGGCACCCTGACTTTTGCCTGTTCTTAAGCTTGATTTCAATGAAATCACATGGTACGTACTCTTTTGTGTATAGCTTTCTACTCAACATTGTATCTGTGTGATTTGTTCATGTTGTTTCAAGTTAGCTGCAGCTCACTCTTTTTCATTTTTGTGTAGTATGCTATTGTTTAAATATACCACAATTTACTAATCCATTCGACTATTGTGGACACTTGAATTATTTCTAGCTTTTATTATTTTTTTTAAATTGAAGTATAGTTGACAAAGAGTTTTTTCCAGTTTTGGCTCTTACAAATAATCCATCCATGAAGATTTAAACATATCGTATGCATGCACTTCCATTGGGTACATACACAGGTGTGAACTTGCTGGATCTTAGGACATTGTATTTTGCTTTTAATAATATCACCAAATAAGCTTCCAATGTGCTTGCACCAATTTATTTTCTCATTAGCTGTGAATGAGAGTTCCAGTTGCTCCACAACCTAGCCAACACTTTAAATTGTAGCCATTTTGGTGGGTGGGTTCTAGTTTCACACTGTGATTTTAATTTGCATGCCCAGATAACTGAAGAAGTTAAGCACCATTTTATGTGCTCACTGGGCATTAAGTGTCCTCTTTTGGAAAGTGCCTGTTCAAGCCTTTTATCCATTTGGGTTGTCTTTTTCTTATTCATTTGCAGAAGTTCTTTATAAATTTTGGATAGGAACCCTTTATCAAATGTGTTTTGAAAATATAATTTTTCTAGTCTATGGTTTGTCTTTTCTCTATCTGCTTTTTTTAAGTTTATGTATTTATTTTGAGAGAGAGAGACCTCTTGTGCGATTGGGGTAGGGTCAGAGAGAGAGACAATCCCTAGCAGGCTCTGCACTGTCAGCACAGAGCCCAACGTGAGGCTCAAACTCATGAACTGTGAGATCATGACCTGAACTGAAATCAAGAGTTGGATGCTTAACTGACTGAGCCACCCAGGTGCCCCTTCTTTAATGGTGTCTTTTGATGAAGAGAAGCTCTTAATTTTATTTTGGCAAATGTAGGGCTCAATTTTAAGCAAGTTCAAAGGGAAAAATTTTATTCAAAAACTCAGGGCTGTCTTTCTGCGTTCACTGTAATGCAGTGTAATAAAACTTGTGCTGAGCAGAAAGCCATCTTTGTTCCAAAGTTCAGGGTTATGACCCTTTTTTCAGCTGTCCTCATGATTGAATATTATCAGACATAAACTGTATATTGTGATACTGTAGGATCTCTGGCACCAGTAAAGAGGAAGAGAGAGATCCACCTATGGTTATTCTGGAACACCACATTACAACAAAGCTTTGGTCCCTAAAGGGAAGACAAAATTCCAGGCCCAGAGAATCATTGTCACTCTTTATACCTTGCTTATTAATAACATGATGTCACCTTGAATAAGTTTTCTTCAATCCTGCAGGTGCCTTCCACAGAGTGAAACAGAAAGCCAAGCATTCTATTATACCAAGTGATAAGGTTTTATTACTTTTAACAAGGAGTGGTCTGAACAGATAGTTGGCTTACGAGATAATTATTGCCAAAGAGAAGGTCTTTAAAGCAACCGTTCAAAAACCCGAGTCACCATTTAACTATTTTTAACCTATGAAAAATAATAATTTAATATAGTCAACTCACTGTTTTTGGTAACCTTGCAAAATATTGGAAATATGCCAGAAATAGAAGTCCACAATCAAACCTGGTTTATGGTGCATAGTACAGAATAGGAGCTCAGTAAGTACTTATCAGACGAATTTGAGGGTACTAGGATACACATATGATATGCCTGCTTAAAACTGACTAGGTTTCCAATTCTTTTAGCCATATTGTATGGACTGGAATTTGGGTCTCATTTGCTCATTTGTCTCTAGGAGGCTCTTGGAAATGGTCAGAGGTACATATACTCTCTTTTCAGGTACAGTTTTGAATGGGAAGAATAATATTTTAAAAATAATATTTTCCAAAGTAATTTATAAAAGAATTTTTTTAATGTTTATTTATCTTTGAGAGACAGAGTGCAAGCAGGAGAGGGACAGAGAGAGCGGGATACACAGAATCCAGAGCAGGCTCCAGACTCTGAGCTGTCAGCACAGAGCCTGACACGGGGCTCGAACCCACAAGCAGTGAGATCATGACCTGAGTCAAAGTCGGACGCTTAACCGACTGAGCCACCCAGGCACCCCCAAAGTAATTTATAAATCTAGTAGTCTTCTAATTAAAATTGCAGAGGCTTTTTAAAAAATTGTAGAGACTTTTTTGACAGATAGTAAATCGTTCTTAAGTGATTTTATATATCAAAGGATAATAAGTGCCATATAGAAAAATAAAGGATATTAACCAGACAGGGAATGTGGTAGTGGGGTTACTATTTTCTGTAAGTAGTTCAAGGAAGGCCTTACTGATAAGGTAGCATTTGTATGGAGACCTGAAGCGAGTGAGGGCATGAGACACGTGGAAGTAAGTACAAAGGCCTGAGCTATACCTGGTTGTACAAAGAACAGCAAGGTGCAGGAGGAGGTCTTGTGGCTAGAGCAGAGTGAATGAAAGGAGAATGGTAGGAAATGATTTGAGAGCAGCAGCAGGTGGGTGAGTGGGTGGGGGGTGAATCATGTAGGGACTTTGAAATGTATTCTGAGCGCTATGGCAAGCCTTTGGAGAGTTGTGAGCAGGGGACTGATGGGATCTGACTTACATGTTAAAAGAATCACTCAGGCTCCTGTGTTGAGAATAATATGTAGCGAGACAAGGCTGGAAGCAGGACAGCAAGACAGCAGGAAGATGAGTGAGGAACCTGCTGCAATTTTCCAGGCAAGAGATAAGGGGTGGCAGCAATGGAGAAGGTGAGAATGATTATGTTATGGCTCTCTATGGAAAAAGAGAGTCGACAGGATTTGCTGATGGACTGGGTGTATGGCATGAGAGAAAAAGCATGGTCAAGGATGATTCACAGCATTTGTTCTCAGCAAATGCAAGGGCAGAGTTGCCATTTGCTGAGGAGAGTTTGGTCTGGGAATGTTACTTTTGACGTGCTGATTAGAAATCCAAGTGGAGAAGGCAGATAGGCAATTGGAAAGGCTTAAAAATGAATCTACATTTCATCTGGAAGAATAATGGGCAAGAGTTGCTAAATAAAATTTCAAAATAAAGATTAAGGTGGGGAATTGGCTTCACAGATATGAAAGTGCAATCTAAAACCACAATAAACAAAACCGGCACAGGAAGTCAGAGAGATCGATGAAACAAGAAATATACCTTGAAAACAGTTCCTACAAGGCTTCTCTGCATCTACAGATTTAGGCATTGATGTTTTTACTATTTCCAGTGAGCTCTAAATCTTGGGGGATGATTAATCTAACTTTGTTCAGGCATGCAGTTTTTCCAATGGAAACTTTATTATTCTTGCCTCTATGTATGTTAATTATTGTCAAAAAATTTAAGTAATACAGAAAACGGTACCCTCAAGTCCCTCTAGCTTTTGAGGTAGTCTGTTTTTGTTTTTTTTCCCTTCGGGTCTTTCTCCTAAGGCAATATGACTTGTGTGCCCTGTGGATGTGGAAGTGTATCACTTAATTGTGCGTGAGCCTAGCTAATGTCCAATGTGGAGCTATGAATGCGGCTTTGTTTTATTTTTTAATCAAATTCCCAGTAACTCATTACAGGTTAAAACAAATGTAGCTTTGTTTCACTTTTCAGATTCCCAGTAACTCATTAAAGCTTTCTACGTCTACCCCATTCAAGAGCATCGAGATGTATTAAAATATGGAATAACTTTACCAATATCATAGTCAGTAGTAGCTAATATGTACTCTATGGTATGTTTTCCAGGTGACACACTTCATGCTTAATGCTCTACATGCACCATATGATAGAGTCCTCTCTACATTTCCTCTTTCATAGATGGGGAAACTTAGGATTGGATGGGCTAAGTAACTTCCTCCAAACCAAAAAAATAGCAGAGCCAGGATCTGACCCCAGATGTGATTGATCACAAAGTCCAAACTCTTAGCTACTATACTTCTTGGAACGTTAAGCGTTCTACTACATATGATAAAACATCTTTACAAACCAGTAGGGGAAGGGATGAAGTATTCAATAAATGATTTGGTGGAGATTTGTTAAATATTCAACATGGGCCTCGTTTCACATTATACAACAAAATTATTTGTAGCTACTAATAAATATGAAAAATGAAAGAGATAAAGCCATTAAAAACAGAGCATAAATTATACCTTAATTTAAAAAAAATGAAAAAATAGAAGAACATATATGTAAGTATTTTACTGATTTACTGGGGGGTTAAGGAAAGACTCAAACAAAAAATTGGGAAAATAACACAAAATAAATCAATTTGTCTATCACAAAAATTTAAATCATTTATAGATGAAACATCACTAACAAAATTAAAGACAAATTATAAAGAAAGAAAAATATCTGCAATGAATATATGACCGAAAAAGTGCTAATATTCTTAATATAAAAAATCTTTTATCCAACAGTAAGAAAAGCAGTGATATCTCAATAGCAAAGTGGGCAAAGCACATGAATAGAGAACTTACAGAAGAGGAAATATAAAGGGCTGATAAATGAATGCAAAATACTTAACTCACTAATAAAGAAATGCAAGTAAAAACAAGACACTCTCATTCATCTTCTGCCTTTAGGGTTATCAGAGGTGATACCTGCCAGGTGTGGGAAAATGGGGACATTCATAGACCTTAGCAAATATTTACTTTAGTAAATTGATAGAAACTTTCTAGAGAGCAATTTGGCAATATGTATCAACATTCATAAGGAAGTACCTTTATCTTTTGATCTAGTAATACCATTTCTAGAAGTCTCTCTTAAAGAACTAATCAGCAGTATGCAAAATATATCTCTACAATAAAAAGATTATAAGTAATCTAAAAGTTTAATAATAAAACATTAATATAAGGAAATATAAATCAACTATTATAAATCATGTTGCTGAAGAATAATGATCTGAAATGTGTTTGTGTATATATATATATAATGTTATATAGTATTAAATTTGAAAGCTTCTATGTGTATATGTTTTATTATCAACTCTGAAAATGAGATACATATGTGGATAAATATTATAGAGACATAAATATATAAATATAGCAGGAAATACAAAAATCATAAATGTAGTTATTCTGGTCAGGGGGTACAGCATAGTTTTTCTCTTTTCTGGAAATATTTGCTACATATATTAAAAGGAAAATGTGTGGTGCACCTGGGTGGCTCAGTCGATTAAGCATCCAACTCTTGATTTCTGCTAGGTCATGATCTCATAGTTGATGATTTTGAGCCCCACATCTGGCTCTGTGGAACCTGACCTTGTGGAACCTGCTTGGGATTCTCTCTCTCTCTCTCTCTCTCTCCCTCTCTCTCTGCCTTTCCCCTGCTTGTACTCTCTCTCTCTCAAAATAAATGAATAAAAACTTTAAAAAAACTATTAAAGAAATAAAAAAATAAAAGGAAAATATGTTATTTTGATCATCAGGTTAAAACTTTTAACAGGAGCCTTTTAAAAGCTCATTTCATCTAGTAAGTCATTCAAGTTCCAGGAATGTATCCTTAATAATGGTCAGAGATGAAGATAAAGATTTCTATACAAAGGTGATGATTTTAACATTATTATTTTTTTATAGATGTATTCTTTAAAAATTTTTTGATGTTTTATTTATTTTTGAGACAGAGAGACTGCGTGAACAGGTGAGGGGCAGAGAGAGAGGGAGACACAGAATCCGAAGCAGGCTCCAGGCTCTGAACTGTCAGCACAGAGCCCGACGAGGGGCTCAAACTCACAAACCGGGAGATCATGACCTGAGCCGAAGTCGGATGCTTAACAGACTGAGCCACCCAGGTGCCCCATTTTAACATTATTAATGACCTTTTAATTTTGAGAGGGAACTGCTAATTTCAATTATAGAAGACTGAATAAAATACAGTACCAAAAAATGAAAGAACATTATCAATCTATTAGTCCTATTTGCAAGGGATTTATTATTATTATTATTATTATTATTATTATTATTTTTAATATGAAATTTATTGTCAAATTGGTTTCCATACAACACCCAGTGCTCATCCCAAAAGGTGCCCTCCTCAATACCCATCAGCCACCCTCCCCTCCCTCCTACCCCCCATCAACCCTCAGTTCTCAGTTTTTAAGACTCTCTTACGCTTTGGCTCTCTCCCTCTCTAACCTCTTTTTTTTTTCTTCCCCTCCCCCATGGATAGACACTTCTCTAAAGAAGACATCCAGATGGCCAACAGGCACATGAAAGATGCTCTACGTCGCTCCTCATCAGGGAAATACAAATCAAAACCACTCTGAGATACCACCTCATGCCAGAGTGGCTAAAATGAACAAATAAGGAGACTATAGATGCTGGAGGGGATGTGGAGAAACAGGAACCCTCTTGCACTGTTGATGGGAATGCAAACTGGTGCAGCCGCTCTGGAAAACAGTGTGGAGTTTCCTCAAAAAATTAAAAATAGACCTACCCTATGACCCAGCAATAGCACTGCTAGGAATTTACCCAAGGGATACAGGAGTGCTGATGCATAGGGGCACTTGTACCCCAATGTTTATAGCAGCACTTTCAACAATAGCCAAATTATGGAAAGAGCCTAAATGTCCATCAACTGACGAATGGATGCAAGGGATTTTTAATAACACAAGGAAATTCTCATATATTACGCTAAGGAAAAACAGAAGAAACTATCTAATATGTATCTTATTTACTGTAACCTTTTATTTTTATGACCTGAATTAGATAGATAGTAGATAGATACAAACACACACACTCTCTCTCTATTTATGGATAGTCATTTATTTATTTGTTTATTTGCTTATTTTTCAATGTATCCATTTAACTATATATATATATATATATTTTTTTTTTTTTTTTTTTTTTTATAGAGACTGGGCTTGAATCCAGGCTCTGGCAAAAAATAACTGTGACTTGGGGCAAATTCCCAGTCGGCCCTTAGCTTCCCACCCATCGTGCAAGAGTAAACGAGGTAATGTATATAAAGACCCAGCACAATGACTTACTCATAAGAAGTTTTCAAAAAATATCAATTGATATTATTTAATTGTTTTAACAAATGAAAAAGATTCAGGAAGCAAAGAAGTAGCGAGGAACCAAAAATGTGTGGGCAGAGACCTTCACATTCTCCCAGTCAGGGGAATTCTTTACCTCCTAATTTAAAAATAAAAACCATAAAAGACATTACATTTCTAGGACTTAAAAGGAATGTAAATGTCAATGTAAATCAAAGACCAAACAATAAGAAGAAATAATGTTAGGAATGATGCAGTGCAGGGAGTAACCCCAGCAGTCTCTCATGTGGCTTAATAACTATGATATTGCCACCTTGTGGAATTAGTATGCATTTCACATCCCAGGGAATTTGAGATTTGATTTTGAAATTATTTATATAGAAAAGCTAAATTCCTCAAATTCTCTTACCAAAAAAATTGACAGGTCACAAGATGAGGTCAGACATAAATTGTTCAAGCATGTAGAAATGTAGAAAGTGATATTACAGAGAGTTTAGTGAACAAAAAAAACACCATAATTCCAACCCTGCAAAGTGATAATATCATTTTAAAATTATTTTTATAATTCCATCCTGCTTTTTACTTTTCTTTTTTTTAATGTTTATTTATTTTTTAGAGAGAGAGAGAGAGAGGAGGGGCAGAGAGAGAGAGGGGGGGGAGACATAGAATCCAAAGCAGGCTCCAGGCTCTGAGCTGTGTGCCCAGAGCCCAATGTGGGGCTTGAACTCACAAACTGCGAGATCATGACCTGAGCTGAAGTCAGACACTTAATCAACTGTGCCACCCAGACACCCCCCACTTTTTACATTTCTAAGCTAACATCTTATCATTAGCATTTTCCATGCTGTGGCATTTTTCACGATGAGTTTTTAATGGCTGCCTGCCATTTTATTGAATCTATGTGCCATACCTTGGCTCAACATTCTCATAATGCTGGACATGTAATCGACTTCCAAGTAAAATGTCAATTTACTGGGATAGTTTCTGTACAGGTGAATATTACTGTATTTATTTAGTTATAAAAATTAAAATATACTCTTATAATGAAGATAATACACACTCAGTATTTTAAAGATAAGCAAAAATGAAATAAATGACACTTGCAACCCAGAAAACCACCGTAATGCCTTGCAGACTTTTTAACATACACATATATGTGTAATATATACATAAACATATATGTAGCATATATTCAAAATTTTTAAAACAAAAATAGGATTATATTATTATATAACCTGCTTTTCTAAAAGTTGATTTCTTTACTGTGAAAGAGAGAGAGAAGGTGCACTAGCAGGGGAGGGGCAGAGAGAATCCCAAGCAGGCTCCGAACTGCCAGGGCAGAGTCCGTCTCGGGCTTGAACCCACAAACCATGAGATCATGACCTGAGCTGACACCAAGAGTCAGACGCTTAATTGAGCCACTCAGATGCTCCAACCTGCTTTTTTTTTTTAAAGATTTTATTTTTGGGGTGCCTGAGTGGCTCAGTCAGTTAAGCATCTGACTCTTAATTTCAGCTCAGGTCATGATCCTAGGGTTGTGGGATCGAGCCCTGCATTGGGTTCTGCTCTAAGTGTGGAGTTCACTTAGGATTCTCTGTCTCTCTCTCTCTCTCTCTTTCTCTCTCTTCCTCTGCCTCTCTCCACTGCTTGTGCTCTCTCTCTTTTTGTCCGTAAAGTGAAAAATAAGATTTTATTTATTTTAAAGTGTATTTATTCATTTATTTTTAAATATTTTGAGAGAGAGAGAGTCCAAGCAGGGGAGGGACAGAAAGAGTAGAGAGAGAATCCCAAGCAGGCTCTGCACTGTCAGCACAGAGCCCAACATGGGGTTCAAACTCACAAACCATGAGATCATGACCTGAGCCAAAACCAAGAGTTGGTTGCTTAACTGACTGAGCCACTCAGCCACTCCTAAAGTTTATTTATTTATTTTGAGAGAGAGTGCACACAGGGAAGGGGGAGAGAGAGAGAGAGAGAGGGAAAGAGAGAATCTCAAGCAGGTCCTGCGCTGTCAGTGCTGAGTTCGATGTGGGGCTCAAACTCACGAACGTTGAGATTATGAGCCCAAATCAAGAGCCAGACGCTCAACCGACTGAGCCATGCAGGTTCCCTGAAAAAAATTTTATTTTTAAGTAATCTCTACATCCAATGTGGGGCTCTAGCTCACAACCTGGAGGTCAAGAGTCAGAGTCAGCCAGGCATCCCTACCCTGCTTTTTTCATTTAAATTTACATCATGTGCAGCCATCTAAGCCAGTAAGCATTATTTTTATGACTAGATGGTGCTTCATTTACAGATTAATTAATTGCACACGTAGTATATAGTACTAAGCTCTGGTATATATATTATTGAACATGATGATTACAATTTGATGGAGGTAATAGATGTTAAACAAACAGGAGAAATAAATGTAGATGTCTGAATCGTGATAAAACGCCATCAAGGAAAAGAGGACACTAAGAGAAAATAGTAGGGATACACCAAGCGTTGCAGAAGGTCCATCTGAGGGAATAAGGGAGTAATGAGGGAGTAAGCCTGGGCCTGAAGGAGGCAGATGGCATGTGGGAGATGAGGAAGTACATTCCAGGCTGAGGAGGCAGTATATTTGAAGGCCTTGAGGTGGAAACATTCTTAAGTGTTGGAAACTGAAAGATGGTGTGCGTGGCTGGCACTGATTCATATTTTATTTAAAAATTTTTTTTCCTAAATATTTATTTATTTTTGAGAGAGACAGACAGAGTGTGAGTGAGGGAGGGGCGGAGAGAGAGAAGGAGATACAAAATCTGAAGCAGGCTCCAGGCTCCGAGCTGTCAGTACAGAGCCTGATGCGGGGCTCAAACCCACAAAACGTGAGATCATGACCTGAATTGAAGTCGGACGCTCAACTGACTGAGCCACCCAGGCACCCCTTACAGATTCATATTTTAGAAAGCTCGCTCTCCCTATCCTGTGCAGGAGAATGGATTGGGGGACAAGAGTGTAAGACAGGGAGACTATTGAGAGAAGTACGGCAACAATTCAAATAAGAGGTGACAGAGCTTAGCATAGTGTGGAGTTAGTTAACAGGTGGATATGAGATATAACGGAGGAAGGCGTGGCAGTAAACATTGCATCCAGGATGGCTATTGGCGTTTGTGAGATCTGAGGCGAGAGGCCAACTAGAAGATCCTGCTCCCATTCTTTCCCCATCCCTTGCTCCAGCCCACGCTGCAAGAGGCGTCTGATGCTCCTTGGTAGACTCCCGAACCCACTGGTCCGAGCTCCATCCACACCACCTGCTACAGCCAGGATCCACCCTCAGGAGGAGGTTCCTGGAGAAGAGATCATTCAGGCCTTGTTGGAGGAGGGAGTTCTAGGGGCCCGAGTTTCTTCAGTGTGCTCTCAGGGGAAGGAAGTGGGCTTTGGGTGTTCATGTCCCTTCAGCTCTGTGGCCTTTTTGCCCTATGAAGGGGTCCAGGGCAAGGAGGGCAAGAGCGAGGACCTGATGCTCAGTGGTACTCATGGCAGTACTGATTGCATCTAGTCAAAATTAACTTTGAAAAATCTCATAAATCATCCATGAAGTACAATACTGTATATCTCTTTTACATGTATGACCCTATATCATTATTTTCTAATTTGTCCTTGTCCATGTTCCTCTAGGTCTCTCAAATTAATTTCATCCCACATGACATTAATGGAGTCATCAACACCCACTTACCTAGCTATTGGAACAATGTATTTCCCATGTATCATGACAAGTAAACCCTTGAAAACATTCATAACTATTTTATGCATGGGCTTTTAGGCTTGATGGCATCTATTGCCTGCTTAAGTTAATACAGCTATAAGATGACTCCCTGTATATTTTGGAAAATGATAGGACTTGGAATGACAGGTTGAAATGGAGGGAAATTTAAGAATGATTCTAGGTTTCCAGCCTGAGCAACTGGTTTAACAGTGGTGCTGTTTACTGAGATGGGAAAGACCAGGGGAAGGACAGGTATAGATGTAATTCACTGATCTGATTCCCTCTTGTTGGACTTTTAGGTTGGTTGTGGTATTTTATAACTAGGAACAACACTCCGATTGTGGCAAAATCTTTTCAAACATCCTTAATTCTAAATACAGAATTACCTGATTAAGGGATGTGCACATTCTTTAGACCTTTAGTGCACATTGTCAAATAACTTTTAAAAGAGCTGTTTCCTCATACCATTAACATTAGGGCAGATTTTGAACGCTGAAGTTCTAAGTCTCCCTCCCTCTTTCTTGCTCTCCCTCTCACTTCTCCTTTGTCCATTCAGTAAGGAACATTTTGTCGAATACCTACTATGTCTCACACAGAGCCTGAGATAAATCTAGCTTTGTTCCTTGTTGGGGGCTGGGAGATGGCTGGGGAGAAGGAAAAGCTATGGAAGACTCTATACAGTTTTGAATTGGGTGACTCGGATGTCCTGCCCCAAACTTCTTCTTTAGCTCTGGGTAGCAATCTAGATAAGATAAAATCCCTTCTTCTTTTAGATGGGTGATGCTACTCTTAGAATTTGGTGGAAAAAATGTGTAACTCTGTGCTGACCACAAATAGGACAGGGAGAGCAGGTTTTACCCCAAGGAACTATAATTTGGGAGGCATTATTTTACAGCAAGCTTTTAAAATATGATGCAAATTTTACTCTTAGCCGATGGCCACATCACCTCACCAGGCCTTGTGGTGAGATTGTCCCAGCCAGGAGTCTGTCTCACGGCAGCTGATAGAGAAGGATGGAGCAAGAGCCCCTGGGTCAGGGCATGAGGCCCCCTCTGTGCACGCTAGGGCCAGCCCTCACCTTCTTGACTTGAAGTACATTTCATACTACTTGGCTTGAGCGCCTAAATGGCTAGATTTGACTTTGACCTTGAGTTAAAAAAGGTGCCAGTGGGCATCCTTATTGTTGTAACCTAGATAGGAGAGCCCAACACAACAACGCTATCTTTTCTTCTCTTAGCTGGCACCTAGTAAAAGATTTCAGCATGCACGACACTGTAGTTGATGCTCAGGACCTATACAGAGCTGGAAAATAATAAGAACATGCCCATGCACCAAATGAATTACAAGGAGGTTGTGAACCTAACCCAAAACTGGATTATGAGTGTTGTTGCTCTCTTCTCTGAACATAGGCTATTATATAAACCTCCATAATTCAGAGCTCTGTTAATGACTGTAGCTCTAACACTTAGGGAACATGCTAGAGCCTCTCTGACCTGAGTCATTGTGTTCTCATTTTTAAAATGGGGAACAATGCAATGTCTCATGATTCTTTTACGTATTTAAAGAAATAATGCATATAAAGCCCATAGTGCAGTAGCTTTCACTTAGGAAGTGTTCAGTAAGTGGTGGCTGTTCCTGGAACCAAGTATACCATACTAGCACATCTGGTTCGTAAAATATTAATGCGTCTTATTTATCAGACCATGTTTTTGAAAACCAGAGGAACCATTCCCAGGTATTGTTTTACAATGAGAATAAATTAACGTAAAATTATTTGTTAAAGACTTAACATCTGTCTTCTTAAAATGTATGATATGGTTCAACCTCTGGAACTCTAGATATTTGTTAGTTTATTCAACATCTGCTGCACATTTTTTTTTAATTTTAGAGAGAGAGAGACAGCACATGTGCATGAGGTGGGAGAGGGGCAGAGTGGGGGAAAGAGAGAGAGGGAGAGAGAGAATCCCAAGCAGGCTCCATGTTCAGCACAGAGCCCTACAAGGGGCTTGATCTCACAACCCTGAGATCACTGACCTGCGCTGAAATCAAGAGTCAGACGCTCAGCCGACTGAGCCACCCAGACGTCCTTGAACACTTTTTATACACCAGGACTATGCTATCTATCTGTGTCCTTGAATGGGCTTTTACAGTTCTTTGCTTAGTGGGATATCAAAGGAACTGAACTGCAGATCTATCTGGACCATACTATTTAAATACATATTACGTTGACTATAATTAGCTCAGCTTTCTGACACTTAGTCTTCCTTATTTTGGAAGAAAAGAAACAGATGTATAAAAATGGGATGTATGATCCCCAGTGAAAGAGTCTTTGTAACTCCACTCTTACACCTCCATGCACACATTTCTGTCTCCAGGACAAATTAAGAATGCTGTGATAATTTTAATTTTCCATTCCCAATAGGAGGCCAACACTTCATAAATAATAGAAGTTATAGATAACCATGACTTTTATTTAATTAAGTTTCTATGACTGCCTCCTTCTTCCTCGGAATTTAACAAGAGGTTAAACAGGACATTTGGTGCCTCCCCTCTCTTCCTGTCACAACACTGGGGTGCTGTAGGCAGTGGGATGCTTTCCATCTAGACCAAGGGATCCTGGATTGGAAGGGGCTCTGGGGACCATGGCATTTGGTCTGAATAATGGCAGACAACAGAGACCTCTGAGCGAATGATTGATGGGCTTTGAACAGCACAGGCACCAGCTGTTCCAAACAACACAGCAGAGTATACTGTGGAAGGCACATGGCACCAGATTCTGCTCCCCAACTGTCAGAGCAGACAGCGTGGAAACATGCCACCTTTTACAAGGACTCCTGAACTGGTCAGAAGGTAGGGATCACCAAATTAATTTCTATTAATAATCAGCAGTTGAGTGTACCTGTAAGTTAGGAGTTCCAGAGCAAACAAGACGCTTCCTGGAGTATAGTGTATTCAAACCTTTTAAATTCCAGATTGGGACCTATGGTCTGTTCCAAGGCTTTTTCTCCTGACTTGGGTCTTTCCTGAAAGATACTCCCTTTGTAAAACTACAAGGAAGGTACAATCTCCTTTCCAGCCCTTGAGCTTATTAAACTCTAAAATAAAAATTGCTTTGAACATACTTTAAAATCCTAAAATAAAGCAGAGTAATGTTTGAGTATCATCATTATCTCCCCATGTCAGTCACCAGCTTTGTCTGCAGCCATCCTCGGGCAGGTGTTTGGACAGTTTACATTAGTCCTACTCCGAAGTCCTGAAGCTGTGCCAACTAGCACATTTTACCATACGTCTGTTTTTCTGCTAACATAAGGGTTCTTCGGCTTCTAAGTCCTTTTCTTTTGTGGCTTTACGATCTTTTGTCACTTGGCTTTTTTGATTGTCATGTTTACTGCCAAACTTTGTTTGATCACAATTTTCCAATATCTCTGCATTTCCAGGGCATTGGGAGTAGATGAGTACAACAACAGAACAGAATAACATGCAATTTTGGGGAACTGTCCCCCGCAAATGTTATCCCTTTAAGTCAAAGATTAACTTTGGACCAAATCTTTGAGAGTAATGTCCTTTAGGCTGTTGACTTGGCTAATAAGTAAGAACCCTCAGTCTGTTAAGTAATACCTGTTAATAAGAAAGTCACACTTCAGCACGAGTGGCTAAGAGACCCTCTCCTGATTTGGGGTCGGGCCAGTCAGGCACGAGCTGCTTATCTGTGCAGATAGAGCAGCCCCACCCATGGGTCAGGAGAGCCTGGCTTTGGGTATCACATCAGAGTTATGGCGCATGTCCAGTCATGAACAAATATTGACAGAACTGGATTCCTCTCAGAACAGCTAGTTAATGACCGTCAGACTCCATACTTGAAAGAGCTCAAACTCTTTACAGAGAGATTGGGACAGAAAATCTGTAAGCTAAGAAAAGGTCTCTTATTTAATTAACCTATTTCAGAGGTAAACCCCATAGAACAGCACAGAACAGCATGAACTAATAGCCACTTACCACTGCTGCAGTCTGAAGGCCGTGTGCTTCCTGGTCTTTTGATGATTCATTGGTATCAAGGGAAGAGAAGAAAAAAGGGAAAGGAGCTAACATTTATTAAGGACCTGCTGTGTATTGGGCACTGGTCTCCGTCATTTTATACATATTTTTCTCACCGAATCCTCGAGAGAGGGTATTATTAGCTCCTTTTGCACAGAAAAAAAGAGGAAAAGTTAAGTGACTTCCCAACATAATGGCAGGGAGGAGGCAAGATTCAAATTCAAGTCCATCGATTTCCACATCTGATGCTTTTTCTGCTAGGTCAGGCCAAATGTGTAAGGATATGCATCGTGTAGCTGAAGAGAAGAGAGGAGGGGAGAACAAAGAGATTGCGTTTGTCCATCTCTCATGAGGAAATATATCCATTCTCACTTACTATTTTTTTTAATGTTTATTTATTTTTGAGACAGAGAGAGACAGAGCATGAACAGGGGAGGGTCAGAGAGAGAGGGAGACACAGAATCTGAAGCAGGCTCCAGGCTCTGAGCTGTCAGCACAGAGCCCGACGCGGGGCTCGAACTCATGGACTGTGAGATCATGACATGAGCTGAAGTCAGACACTTAACCGACTGAGCCACCCTCACTTACTATTTTTAAGAGGTGGGAAAAATGCACAAAATAATGAATTGGTTTATTTCACGCCACTGGTTCTGAAGATGAAGCAGTGCTAGATTTTGGTCCTAAGGACACCTGTGGGATTCTCCTGGGTTTTGTGTGACAGGCAATACTGCATGGAAGGCCCTGTTAGGACAGGAAGAGGAGTCAGTGCAGAAGCTCTGCACAGAAATCCAGCTCTGCCACGTAGCCACGTAAAAAGAACCTCCTGGGACAGCACACAAGCCAAATCTAGTTACCAGAAGAGACTCTCCAAACGCACTGGGACTCTTTGTGCTGAACCTGTTCAAAATGCTCAACTACTACGTACAATCTTAATCAGGAATTCGGACTCAGATTTGACCACCGTTAGATAAAAAGGAGGTCCTGTACTTAGGGTACTGATATTCCAATGGAATAAACAACCTGATGAAAAGTAAATCTTAAATTTAAACTTTTCAGTGGTCACTCACACCTATAGGATGAAATCTAACCTTCTTGCAGGTGGGCCTGCCCTTGGCCCCATCTCCCATCACGTGCATCCTCACACTCCACAAGAGCAAAGTATTTGGAGGTTATCCCCTCCCAGTGAAGACACCCCAAATGCCGTTTCACACCTCTGTGTTTTAGTACATACCAGTCTCTATTCTGGGAACTTTCTGACCTGGTAATATCTGTGTAGGATTTGGGAGAATGAATTTTTCCCAGGCTTTATCTTCATCTTGATTCCACCTCTATCCCCTCGTTGATTGTATGCATTATGCACACTTCCATGGCACTGACCACACCTACCCCCTCTCCATGCCTCAACGATGAGCTCCCTGAGAAGAGGGCTGGCACAGAGTAAGTGCTCAGTAAGGAAAGGAAACAGTTTCTCTAAGATCTCTTGAAACACTTTTTCTTTATCTTGCTTGGAGTCTTCAATGAGAGATCAAAGCTGGCTTCTCATTATTTCTCTAAAGCAACAACAAGGAATAAGTTCCTTAGTCAAAGTCTCAGTAAATCCTTCCAGAGGAAATCCAAAAGTTGTCAACATTTGAGATGAACATGAGATAAGAATATCAGTTCTAAGATACATGTAAGATAAATGAAGGATAATATTCTTCAAGAATCTATTGATTCTACCTCAAGCTAGTGAAAAGGGGATAGACATGTAAAAGCCTGTGTCCCTCCTCCCTGATAACTGGGGCTTTGGGTATATTGTTCGTTGCTGTTAGAATTCAAACACTAAAACACAGCACCCACAGTATTGCAGGCCCTATATGAGAAAACACTTGTATAGTTTGAGGGGGTTGTGTGTTTGCTAATTTTACTGTCAACCAGCAGGTGTCGTCAGAGACAAGAACATCTACTGCGGCTGCCTTCTCAGAGATGACCACCCAAAATCCTGCTGCAGCTGGAATTCTTGCTGCTTTCTAAGGTCCCATCCTTCTGTAGAAGCTTCAACTGTAAGCCAATATCCACGCGGTTCCAAAGTTTATTTCACAGGAAAGTCACGTGGAGAGCAGGGATTGTTAAAATGCAGATTTCTGAGCCTGAGTTGCAGAGATTCTGATTCAGTATGTATGGAATAGGGCCTTGGATAAAAAATTTCCAGTTTGAGTACCTGGGTGGCTTAGTTGGTTAGGTGTCCAACTTCGGCTCAGGTTATGATATCCTGGTTTATGAGTTCGAGCCCCGCATTGGGATCTGCACATCAGATCCTCTGTCTCCCTCTCTCTCTGCTCCTCCCCCAATTGTGCTCTCTCTTTCAAAAATAAGCACAACCTTATTATCCTCCCCAAACCCTCCACTGGGATGCATTTTGAGAAATACTAATTTGCGCCCACAGAGACTGTACGACATCATTTCATAGCCTTGACTCAGAGACAGTCAGGCTAGAAATAGATTCATTTGTTCATTCATTTACCAGACATCCACTGAGCCCATACAGCTTGCCAGTCACTGCCGGCTACCTTCACAAAGCCAGGCTGCTCATGCTCAGGCCTGAGGTCACCACTGAGGGATCACTTAGAGAATCCAGCAAAGATTCAAACTACCCTTTCTTATATTCACCCTATCAAAGAACCTGGTTGACATCATGAGAGGAAAAAGGTCCTCGTTTCCCATAAAGAACACTCCCATGTTTACAGAAATTCTGCCAATAAATAGATCCCTAATGGTTAGTTTACAGGACATAAACATATAGTCAAAAAAGGAATCTTGTTACCAAGATCCATTTTTTAAAACACTGACAACAATAACACATTCATGATTTTAAAACAAAGACAAAAATAATAAATCCATTAGTATCTGAAAATCCAAATGCTGTTGAGTATATGTTTCACTGTCCTATTCACTTTGCAAATCCAAGATAAATAAAAACCCGGTAGTAAAAGAGTAGGATAAATTGCATTACTACAAATAAACCATAAACTAAATTCCATTAAAAACTTAACATTGGCATGATATGGTTGCCCAGGAGGGTTGAAGGAGAGTGCGTTCTTAGAAACTAATGAAAATTGTGTATTCCAAAGCAGTCTACAGCTGAAACACACAATCTGTTCAGTGACCAACACTTACTATTTTTTTTTTAACTAACTTTCTGACTTTAGAAAAGTTTTTGTTCTAGAATGGACTTTAAAGGTCATTGCACCCAACTTTTCACTCCACCCTCAATACTGCTTTACCACATTGCAGCTGCAAAAGTGCCTCCCAGCCTCCGCATGCATTCCTCTGAGGGATCGCTTCCTTCCTTGGAGCTCAGTCCATCCTGTGACTGTTCCAGTTTTTAGGAATGTCTTCCTCACATGCTGACTGATAGGCAGGAAAAGCCAGTGAGTCCACAAGAAAGCCTTCCCTGACCCCTCAAAGTTAGCGTGGTGCCTGGGGTAGGACTGCATGGGAAAGAAACCTATTACTGTGGCCTAAACAAGGAAAGCATTCATTTTTCATATGTAACAGGAAGCCCAGAAGACAACAAGCCCAAGTGAAAAGCTGTGCAATGATGTCCTCCAGGAAGTAGGCTCTTTGTATCTTTCTGCTCTACCCTCTTTCCCACGTGGTGCTAGCTCAGGCTTGTAAGGTTACTGCTGCTTCTGCAGGCATTACATCTGCATTCCAGACAGGCAGAAGAAGGGGAAAACCAGGAGGATGAACGGCACTTATATTGAAAGGGCAAAACTTTCTTGGAACTCCCCCTTTTATCTTACCTTACATCTCATTGGCAAGAACTATGTCACATGACCACCTCAAACTTCAGTATGGGAAGGTGGGTATTTTAGTTGGGCACTTTGTTGACCAGAACAACATCTGGGTTAAACTCATGAAGAAGAAGGGCAGAATAGATATTGGGTAGGACAATTAGCAGTCACTGCCAGAGCCTGATAGTTAAATGGCGATTAACATATTAACTGGCTGATAAAAATCTGTCTTTCTAACCATTAGAACCCTTCAGGGGCTTGGGACGAGATTATAGAAACTCTTCTTTCACTGTAACATCCCTTCAGATAATTGAACACTGTGATCATTTCTTTTCACTTTCCCCACCCCCAAGATGTCTCTTTTCCAAGTAGCTGTCTTTTCCAGGTTGTCTTTAAAAACATTCCCATTTGTTCATATTCCAGGTGTGGATTGGCCTATAAAAATTAATGCAGAGTCTTGCCTTCTTCCTGCTGTACACCATGCTATTAACAGAGCCCCAAATCCCTTGAACTAAAACATCCCACTGTCAATTTATACAGAGCCTGCCTTGAACTCCAAGGCTTGTGGGGAAGAGGGGGGGGCAATGGGGACACACATCACTGAATACATACCCTGTGAAAGGCACTCTGCCGTCTTCTTTATAAGGCATTCCATTCAGAAGACCCCAAGGCCATATCAATCTCATTCAGGCCATTGCAAGGCTGGTTTTATGGACTCCAGGAAGCACTTTACATTATCATTGTTAAACTCCATGCTGCCAGATTTAGTCTATTGCTCCTGAGCTCTGGTTGTTACCTGAGGAACTATACAGCTAGCATTTTTAGCTCTAACTCACCTTAAAATTTTGTCTATCTTTAGTATTAATTAGGATTATGTTCGGCTGTAATGGAAAACAACAACCACCACCAAATAACAATTGCTGACGTAAGACAAGTTTATTCCAGAAGTCTGGAGGTCATCAGGCCAGAATCGACACAGTATGCCAAAGTATCAGGATGCAGGCACCTTTTACCTTCTTACCCCATCATGAAGTTCTACCAGTTTCAAGGTTACTGAATCATCCAGGAGGGCTGCCGAACTTCCAGCCATCATGTCTGAATTCCAGCCAGCAGGTAAGAGGAAATCAAGGAAGGGGCAATAGCCCTTCCTTTTAGACATCTCCTGGTAGTTACATGTCACTTCCGCTTATATCCCATTGGCCAGGACCAAGTCACATAGTCATAACTTAGCTGCAAGGGGGGCTGGGAAATGTAGTTCTGTTCAGGATGGCTATACGTCCATCTAAAAATCAAGTAAATGTCACCATCAAAGACTGACAAAAAAGAATATGAGGAGACAACTTAGAGTCTTGACCACTCCTCACATTTGTTTCTTTGTTTAAGTAACAGAGTAACATGCCCAACCTGGGGCTCGAACTCACAATCCCAAGATCAAGAGTCACAGGCTCTACCAAGTGAGCGAGCTAGGTACCCCTCTTTCCATTTCTTCATCCATATCAGTAGGAAATATATTAAACTGTCCAAGTCTAAGGCAAAAGACCAACAATAAGAGTTACTATTCACTGAACATTCACTATGTGCCAGGAACTTCTCTATGCATTTTACATGTAATAATCTAATGACAAAAACTTTACGTTGGGCATTATTACTCTACTACATAGGTAGAAAACAACAATGACAACAACAACAAAAACAACAACAACAGAGGCCTAGAGAGGCTGAAACCCAAGTTCATATAGCTTATAAAACATACAGGTGTGCTTGAATTGGAGCTCTTGCTTCTAATTAATCACTGCAATGCATTGCCTTAGGGCAATGTGTGAAAAATATAAACTTCTATCTTATTTCAGCAACTGTTATTTTTGGGGTTTTTGTTACTCACATCTGGCATCTTCCTCCTCTACTGGAGCCCTCCCTTGGGTTGAAATTAATTAGCAAGCCTTAGGCTTGGTCTTTCAATTAATGACTATTCCACCCGTATTTCTTCTTAGGTCAGCTTAGCTCCTAACAGCCTTGTCCTTTGTAATTTGGATAAACAGGACAGGCTCCCAGAACCAGGCTTACCCTGAAGACAAATGGGAGATATGACCCAAATGCAGGGAGCAGGCGTGGCAGTCCAGCAACACATCATGGCAGTACAGAGTGCTTTCATGGCTTTGGAGTAAGAAAAACCTCAGGTTGAATCCTGGATCTGCCATTTGCCATCAGAAAAACTCCTTAATCTCTTTGCCTCCCGATTTCCTCAGATAAGATCCACCTTGCACATACACATGCATGCACAAGGACACGTCTCCAAACCATACAGCACAGAGTCTGGTACCTGGCAGGTACTCCCTTGCTTTAGGACTTTGATGAAAACCAGCGAAACTCCAACGCACGGTTGGAGCTGCAGGCATCCTTGAAGGAGAAAGAAATGTGAACGATTAAAGGTTGAAAAGATAGTGAGGAAAATAAATTGTTACACTTTTTTTAGAAAAAACTCTTTTTTGACTTCTGGGAATTTATCCAAAGGAACAAATACAACTGAAGGAAAAACATAGATGCTAGATTTTCAGAACTGTCTCTGAACAGCTAAAACCTAAAAGCCACTACATGCCTGTGTTGGGGAAGGAAGAACTTAGCGTACTGGGCACAGCTGCTCAGTGGAACTGTGGGTAGGCATTTGAAAGGACAGGACTGAGCCCTTGTGGCAGCATGACAACACATTTAGGATCAGGATTTATTATAAGTGAAAAAAGGAAGACAACCATAGTACATATGGTTGCAACCTTGTATATATAACTATAACTATATGTATATGCACATGTTCATTCTTGTGTAGAACTAGGAAGAATGTGTCTAAAATAAAAATAGAACTGCCACAAGGATGTGGGCAAAGGGGTGGAATATTTTCAGTGTTTTAGTATTGTATTTTCAATAAAACAACAAAAAAAGCATTCCATAGTGCCATCAGGTGGAAAGTCAGTTTTCTGTAATTTCAATAAAAGCTAGCACAATGAGTACTTCTAATGCCCAGGTCTTGGTTTCTAAATACCAATTTCCATTAAAAGGAACCAGGATGCCTTTAAGACATTATTGATTACAGAGCTGAGATAGGGCAAGCACAACATAAGCCTGGAATAGCTGGGTTGTGTCAGTAAACAAGGAAATACTCAAAAGGCTCATAGAGACCAGTCAAAAGTGTATAGGAGCCAGTATATGTGCTCTTATTGGCCAAATGTGAGATAATTTGGGCATAAAGATAGTGATGTAGAAAAAAATATCCATAATTCAGTGAATAAATAAGTGGGAGAGAAAATAAAGTTCTTCCTCATAGTAGAATACCAACTAATAAATGTAGAAGGAATGAGGGTATTGGAAAATCACCATTAGGCAAAAACCACAGTAGTAGTTGTTTCCGAGAAGAATCATGAATAGATGCTAAAGCCAGCTGGGTAAAAAGTTGATGACAAACATAATCTTTACATAGTCTCAATATATCTCCCCACAAGATACTTACTAATTACAAAGGGAGAAATAGAAAACTTACAGTGAAGGGACCAGGAAGATCACGTTAACCAAATGACCAAAGCTAACATCACCAATAATAGACAAACAGATAATCATGTGCCTCCTGATATGAGGCACTGAGAAGAACACAGTATGATTTCTGTGATATACATGCCAAAAGTGCATAACCTAATCATGAAGAAACTTAAACCCAAACTGAAGGACATTCTATAAAGTAAATGGCCCGACTCTTAAAAAATGTCAAGGTCATAAGTGACAAAGAAAGACTGAGGAATTGTTCTGAATTAAAGGACATTAAAGACATGTGAAACCAAATGCAATGTGTGATCCTAGACTGAATTCTTGACCAGAATGTTTTTTTTTTCCATAGAGGACATTCATAGGACAACTGTAAAATTTAAATAAAGTCTGTAGAACACACACACACACAGTCAGAGACATAGAGACAGACAAATAGAAACACAGAGAGCAAGAGGGACAAAAAATGATAAAACAAATATGATAAAATGCTAACGTTTTAGAATTCTGAGTGTGAGGTATGTAAGAATTCTTTGTACTACTCTTCCAACTTTTCTGTATGCCTAAAATTATTTCAAAATAAAGTTAAAAAATAATATCTACCAGTGTCATTAGCTTTTTTTCTCTCTATTGTGGTAAAATACACTTAACAGAAAAATGTACCATTTTAATAATTTTAAATTTTTTTTGAGACAGACAGAGAGAGAAAGGGAGGGAAGGTCAGAGAGAGGGAGACACAGAATCTGAAGCAGGCTCCAGGCTTTGAGCTGTCAGCACAGAGCCCGACACAGGGCTCAAACCCACAAACTGTGAAATCATGACCTGAGCCTAAGTCGAATGCTTAACCGACTGAGCCACCCAGGAGCCCCCATTTTAATAATTTTAAAGTGCACAGTTCAATAGCATTTGTACATTCAGAAAGTTGTGCAGTCATCACCACTATATAATATACTCCAGAACATTTTCATCATCCTAAAAGGAAACTTCATACCCACTAAGCAGCAACCCCTCTTTTCTCCCTTCTCCTAGTCCTTGAAAAACACTAATCTACTCCCTGTCTCCATGAATTTGCCTATTCTAGATATTTTAGACAGACGTAATAATACACTTTATGGTCTTTGGTGTTTGGCTTCTTTCCCTTAGCATAATGTTTTCAGTGTTCATCTGTGATGTAGCATGCATCAGTACCTAACTCCTTTTTATGGCTAGATGATGTTCTATTGTATGGGTATACTGCATTTTATTTATCCATTCATCAATTGATGGCTATTGGATTGTCTCCACCTTTCGGTTATTGTGAATAGTGCTATTATGAACATTTGTGTACAAATTTTTGCTCCAATTTCTGTTTTTAATTATTTTGGGCATATATTTAGGAGTGGAGTTGCTGGGTCATATGGTTATTGTATGCTTGAGAATGTACTGAGAAACTGCCAAATTGTTTTCCATAGTGTCTGCATCATTTTGCATTCCCACCAGCAACATATGAGGGTTCCAATTTCTGCATATTCTAATTCATGCTTGTTATTATCTGTTTAATATTGTCATCCTAGTGGATGTGAAGCGGTATCTCATTGTGGTTTTTATTTGCACTTCTCCAAAATATTTAAATGCTGAGCATCTTTTCATGTGCTTTATGGCCATTAAAAAAAATCTTATTTAGAGAAATGTCTATTCAGGTGCATTGCTCATTTTTAAATTGGGTTATCTTTTTATTGTTGAGTAGTAAGAGCTCTTTACATATTCTGGATACTAGATCCACATCAGGTATATGATTTGGAAATATTTTCTCCAATTATGTGGGTTGCCTTTGCATACTTTTAAAAATAGAGTCCATTCATGCCAAAAGTTTTTAATTTTGATGCAGTCCAGTTTATCTATTTTTCCTCTGTTGCTTGTGTTTTGGTGTCATATCCAAAAAAACATTGCCAGATCCAAGGGCATGACAATTTATCCCTATGCTTTCTTATAAGGGATTTATAGTTTTAGCTTTTTTTTTTTTAACTTTTTTTTTTTTAACGTTTATTTATTTTTTGAGGGGCAGAGAGAGAGACAGAGACACAGAATCTGAAACAGGCTCCAGGCTCTGAGCTGTCAGCACAGAGCCCGACACGGGGCTCGAACTCACGGACCGTGAGATCATGACCTGAGCCGAAGTCAGACGCTTAACCGACCAAGCCACCCAGGCGCCCCTATAGTTTTAGCTTTTTTAAAAAAATGCTTAATTTGAGAGAGAGGGAGAGAGAGAGAGAGAGAGAGGATGTATGTGAGCTGGGGACAGGGACAGAGAAAGAGAGAGAGAGAGAGAATCCATGCTGAGCATGGAGCCTAACACAGGGCTTGATTTCACAACCCTGAGATCATGACCTGAGCCTAAATCAATAGTTGGATGCTCAACTGACTGAGCCACCCCTACAGTCTTAGCTTTTATATTGAGTCTTTGACTGACTGAGTTAAATTTTTATATATGATGTGAGGTAAGTGTCCAATTTCTTTTTCTTTTCCACATGGAGATACTGAATTGTGTAAGCATCATTTGAAAAATGATAAGGAAATGACAAATTTCCTCATTGAGTACTCTTGGCAATTTTACTGAAAAAAAAAACAGTTGAAATACACACATGCTTTTATTTTTATATTTTTAACCCTTTTCCATTGATTTCTATTTCTATCCATGTGTCAGTACCACATTGTTTTGGTTACCATAACTTTGCAGTAAATTTTGAAATCAGGAAGTTGTAGTTCTCCAACTTTATTCTTTTTCAAGATTGTTTTGGCAATATGAAGTCCCTTGTAAAACTCCATATGAATTTTTGAATCACCATTTCTATTTCTACAAAAAAAGACCATTGGGATTTTGATAAATATTGCATTGAATCTGCCAACCACTTTGGGTAGTACTATCATCCTAACAATATTAACTCTTCCAGGGGTCCCTGGTTGGCTCAGTCAGCAGAGCATGCAACTCTTGATCTCAGGGTTGTGAGTTCAAGACCCACATTGGGCATTGAGCTTACTTAAAAAAAAATTAACTCTTCCAATCTGTGAATATAGATGTCTTCCCATTTACTTATGTCTTCTTTTCATTTCTTTCAATGGTATTTTGTAGCTTTTAATGTAAACATCTTCCACCACCTTAGTTAAATTTATTTTACTTTCTTCTTTTTGATGCTAATGGGAATGGGATTATTTTCTTCATTTCCTTTTTATATTGTTCATTGCTACTACACAGAAATAAAACTGATTTTTATGTGATCTTGTAACCCACAACGTTTAATTTGTTTAAATCTAATTGTGTGTGTGTGTGTGTGTGTGTGTGTGTGAAGTCATTATAATTTTCTCTACATAAGTTCATGTCCTCTGAAAAGAGAGATAATTTTACTTCCTACTTTCTAATCTGGGTGCCTTGTATTCCTTTTATTTCTTTTCCTTCCTGAGTTACCCTGGGTAGAACCTTCGGTACAATGTTGAATAGAAATGGCAAGAATAAGCATGCTTGTCTTGTTATTGATCTTAGGGGGGAAACTTCGAGTCTTTCACCACTGAATATGACATTAGCTGTGTGGTTTTCATAAATAAGTTCCCCCGCTACTACCACAGTGATTTCCCCCCCAAATGCACAAATCATCAAGTATTCTAGCTTAAAATCATTCAGTGAGTCACCATTTTCCTCAGCATAAAATCAAATCCTTTAGCATGGCCCACAGGACCCTCAAGGTCTGACCTCGGTTGAGTTCTCCAGTTTCATGTCTCCATACCCATTCTCTGTACAGATTCACAGGCACGTCATTTCTTCATACGTGTTGTTCCCTCGCTTCTTTACCTTATCACATCCTATCTCCCTGCTCCTCCCACCTTCAGGGAGTCTCCGTGCTGCTCCTGAGCTAACTCCATTAGAGTGTCTGGCACACTGTATTACAATCATCTGCTTACCCCTTGTCTTCTTAAACAGACTGTGAGACTTTGGAAGGCAAAGACTGGATCTCTCATTTCTGCATCCTTGGCTAATATAGGACTTGATAAATGTCTTTGGGATAAACGAAGACTCCTTTCCGGTTTTTTTTAATACGTAAGAATGTGTCTTGTAAGTCCTAATAGAGGAAGATCTGGGTAAGGATGAAGTAATACATTCAGTTAAAGAATCAGGAAGTTATAAACTGGGACTTTATCAGCTCAACACCTCAAATCCCAATTTGAGAGCCATATGCAGATTATTTTGCTTTCATAGTAACTTGAAGAATGTGTACACTAACTTCCATCAAATAACAAAATTCTACTAATTTTGGTGTTTTCCTTTCTTTTCAGGTTGCCAGGAAGCTCAAAATATTTACTACCTTGCTATGTTGTGACAATTAGTCCTAGAGTCTAGCATATTTGTTTCTTCTTGCTTATGCCTTTGTTTTTCTGTTTTTAATAATCTTATTGTATATATGCATTTTTGGCAAAAGTAGAGAATAAATATGTAAATATACAAATACATCAAAAATACTGCATTATTTCTTATTAGCATAGAAGTGCACGGATGATTAAGGTGACAATTAGTAGAACAGAGTTACAGCCATTAAGACAAAGTTTGCCTGCAGTTACTGAAGCACAGTCATTGTTAGGTCGGGGTCTCTTAACCAGCAATTAGGTAGATTTCATTCATCAGGGAGTGAAAAAAATAAATATTTTTGTTGGCAAAGAGAAGTATTTTCAGGCCCTCAAACTCTTTTCCAACTGACCCCTTCTTAACAGTACAGACATTTTGCATCAGATAGCATTGAGAAGAAAAGGTAAATATTTCTGAATTCAATTAATCAGAGTCAGAGCCTCTAATTGGCTCTAATGGATGAACTTGACCATCAGGTGCAAGCCCCTATCTTTAAATGCAGAGGCGACCTGCACCACCCTGAGTATAGGCTTCCATGATTTCTTTTTCCTCCCCCCCAGATCTAGTTGGTCACCAGGCCTGTTAGATTTCTCCCTGGAATATTCCTCTTCCCCTCTTACTCTCTCCCAGGTCTCCCTCCTCCTGTCCCAGGCTCCTGATAAATCTTGGTTCAGGTCTGAATGCACATGCAAGACTCCTGTATCCTCTCCAGGGTCACCTCTTGCTGCATATCCACATATTCTTGGTTCAGAACATGCTGGACAACTGGCATTTTCTCATGTTGCTGTACGATTACTGATGTTATTCCTCTGACTAGAATCTTCATTCCCTCCACCTCCCCTCCCATCATCTGGCTAATTCCTGCTCATCCTTTAAGGCTCGGTTCAGGTAGCTTCTCCTAATGACCCCATACTTCCCTATGTGCTCCCAGAGCACCCTGTTCTCATCTTAACCCTCACTGCTGTCTATCTCCCTCATTAGGCTGTTAGCTACTTAAGGTAGGGAGTGAGTGAATATTTACCACCAAGTTCCCGCATTATAAATCTTGCTGACCAGAGGAGGTCTCAGGAAATGCTTGCTGAATTAAAGTGGACACACTTAGCGCATTGCTGTAGACATGCTGAGTAAATGCATCTGAAATGGGCCTCACTTATTACATTTTCCACAAAAATTTTCCTCACCAACTCTCATCAGACTGTGTTTTCTTTTCTTCCTTTTTTTTTAACCTAATCCTTCTAAATTTATTAGGTCCTTCTCACTCCTTCCCCTGATCTTTCCCTCAATTAAAAAAAAATCCTTAATCCATTTGTATTTGACTTAGATTCGCTGTCATTCTGAAAGCCAATTGTTCTAAACACCATTTATTGAGTGAATTCTTTCTTTCCTTATTCATTTGAGGTATATCCTTAGCTTTTATTAAGTTCTTATAAATAATATGTTTTGGGGACTATTCTTCTACTCCATTAGATCTATTACCATATGGGTTTAGTTACTGTCATTTTATTTTACTTACCTAGCTATTTGCTTTTGAATGTGACTACATTTTTTCATATTAAGAAACTCTAGAGGAATATTTTAAACATAGAGATAAGCAAAGAAAAAATTAAATTATTCATAATCCCATAACAAAGAGATAACCATAATTATGATTTTGATGTAAAAAGGGTGGTTTTCCTAGCTGCCTTCCTCTTCACCATGACATTCTCCGATACCCTAGAATGTACTGGTTGATATCATAGCTGGCTGAATGTTCCCAGGGGCTTGCGTACTCTGTTCTCAACATCAGTGAACTATTCATGGTAAGAGTCAGGCGTGTTTATTCCAACATGTTATGCCAGGTGCAATGGGTTATTTTAATGGTATGCTTACTTATGTAATATATATTGATAAAAACTATGGGGGCCTCTGGGTCGCTCAGTCGGTTAAGCATCCAACTCTTGGTTTCGGCTCAGGTCACGATCTCAGAGTTTGTGGATTTGAGCCCTGCGTCCAGCTTTGCGCTGACAGTGTAGGCCCTGCTTGGGATTCTCTCTTTCCCTCTCTCTCTGCCCCTCCCCGCCTCTCCCTCTCTCTCAAAATAAATAAAACTTTTAAAAATTAAAAAAAAATGAGTATGAAGAGAGTAATTTCTATGAAAACTAAGTTGAATGCCTTGGAAAGACTATAAAGATACTAAAATTATTACTCTCAACTGTGTGAAAATTATAAAGAATAGAAATTATAAAACTCTGGGAGTGCATACTCAGCTGACTTCATAAGTATGTCTAAATTCCTAATCCACTTTTGAAAATCCATGATTTCACTTTATTAAAGTTTTGGGTGGTTATATTATTGGTGCGGTTAAATGCAAAAAAAGGACAACAGACAACTTCAGAGGAGTCAGTCATAAAAAAGAACTATACCTATGTCAAAAGATTGGCCAATGAATGTTTACTTGAATTTAAACATTTTTTTCTTTAATAATGATTCTCCTTGACCACATTTTTCAATTAACTGATTAACTACCAGTGCTTATGGAATTGCTTCAGAGAGCACCTACCATACCTTCAGTCATTTAAAAATATATAAGAATATGGATTTTATATAAATGAGATCAGGCTGTAAATACTGCTTTATCCCCCCTTTCATTGGCTATACTGTAGACGTTATTCCAAGTCATTAAATATTACTCATTTTTAATACCTGCCTAGTCCCTCCTATTAAAGTTCTATTCAACTCTTCCTTTTTTTTTAGACATGTAAAACCATGTACCTTTCTTGATTTCCTCTTTGCAGGACTGACAGAACACTTGGAGGTCAATCTTATGTTCATCCTTGGGTTTCTTAAACAGCGAATCTCTTTTTCTCAATTTTCATTCACATTTTTAATTTTGGCGTTAAATTGTTTTATTTTGTTGTAAGCTGTGATAATCCTTCCTGGCAGGTGGTGAGTAGATCAAACACAAACCCCTAATATCCTGCCTCCAAACGTAAGGTTATATGATGAGTATGGATGACTAAAAGCCCTTTTGTTTTGCCTTGAAGGCAATTACTTACTGTGGCCTGTCTAGTCTGACATACCTGGCCAGGGAGTTATAACTACCTAGAAAGCTTTAAGACTATCATTGAAAATGCTGATAAGCCCATGAAATGGTCTAATAGCTTAGCTTTGCATTTTCTGAAATCCTAAATTTCACCTAGGTGCATCTTCTAAAGTTATTTTTCTCAGGATGTGAATAGTAAATGCATACTATGAAACAAAAGGCACAAAGCACTTACTTTCACTGCTACTTGCCCCACCTAAAAAAATAATGTGTAAAGAGGCACTGATTAGTTTCACAGCACTTGATAGGAGATCTAAGGCCAAAGAGCCTTACAGGACACTGGCTTCTTTTTCAATTTTTCAACACTTGTAAGAGCTTTGAGCTATACAGCTATTTGAAGATCAAATTTTAATCATAACTTACATATTAATGTAATAACTTACATAACTTACATCTGAAGTGTGTAAGTAGTATGCTTCCTGAAAGAAATCCTGTAGGTGTTTTTTTTTTTTAATTTTCTAAAATTTGAGGTTGAATACAAAGTATATTTCCATAGTCAAACAGAAAAAATTTCTGGGTACCTTTTAGGAGACGTGAGGCTTTTTTGCATCTCTTTAATCTTTAGGTGGTCTATAGAACAAGAAATTATGTAAACTTACATCAGAACGACCCAAAATATGAATGAACAGTCCAGACTCATCAATATTCTTCAGTATCTCAAGTACCTCCGTTGTTTGAGGATGCCTCATAAATGTTCTAGAGCAACAACTTTTGGCAAGACGGTATAGATCAACAGCTGGGCTATGATCTGGGCATTATTCGCATTTGCTCATGAAAAGCAGTCTGTACAGAAGCCTCTCAACAAAAGGCCAACATTGTGAAACAAATTAGGAGAGGTTTATTGCTGTTGAAAACGGTCTTCTTCCACTTATGAACATCCCTTCCTTAGTCCCCAGTATCAATCAAAACATGTTAATGGGTTGCCTGTGTAGCTCAGTCGGTTAAGCGTCCGATTCTTGATCTTAGCCCAGCTCTTGATCTCCGGGTCGTGAATTCAAGCTCAGCACTGGCCTCTGTGCTGGGCTTAAAGCCTTGTTAAAAATAAATAAATAAAATAAAATATTAGTTTTAAATGAACTTGACTTTTTCCAAACTTTCATGGGGCGCAGCATAAATTACAGCACACCAGAGTTTCGCAAACCCACTAACTTAGCACAGATCCAGGTTTCAATTCGTGGGCAGGGCACCGTACCAGGTGCGTGTGTTTTCTCTGGTAAATGTTATCCAACAGGCTTTTTTCTACTCTACCTAATGACTTAATTCAGCTGCAATGGCAGCCCAGACTCAAGCCCCACCGGGCAGTGGATGAACTTTGTACTTCTTTAGTTTGTAGTACATTTACATTTTGTACTTCAAGGATCCTAGGACATGCGGCAAGTTGCTAGAAAGGAAGAGCTTGGAAATTCTGGGGCACCCCTGCAGCATAAGGACCTAATCTGACGCCAAGATGTTGCCCATGATCACTTTCTATTGAAGAGTAGAATATGCCACCCCAAAATAGGACGGTAGGATTTCAAAACATGCTACCCCCAAATGCCACTTTGGTATATTGATCATTTTGAGGTACATGTAGGTACCCGAAAAAGAGTAGATGCAGGGAGAGGCTTTCTCTGAACTCTCCTTATCTGCCTAAAGACAGATCCTCCAAAGGACTGTCGTCAAGTCCCTTCTTGGGAGGTTCATTAACCAGGGAGAACTGACTCTTCTCACAGGAGACAAAAAGTCGACACCACACCCAGGCAAACTTTCTCACAAACTATCTCACCTCCCCCTCTATTCTTCTAACGGCCCACGCATCTTTCCTAAAAATCATCTCCTATTCCCCAGGAGGCTTACCTCACCCCTTGTCTTTCTCTGGTAAGATGGTATTTAAGCTTGAATTCTAAGCCACCTCAGGGAGTTACTCAATTTTCCCTGGGTATCTCCCATGTATACATGAGGTACGCATGTTAATAAATTTCTGCGTGTTTTTCTCATTAATCTGTCTTCTATTAAGGAGGTCTCAGCTAAGAACTCAGAAGGGGGGGGGAAATTATTTTCCTCCCTTACACTACTATTAATCATCATCCTGGTCATGGGAAAGTTTTCCAACACAGTACACAATGACATTCTTTCCTATAAAATTTTATTTATTACATAAAAAATTCTATACATTTGTTAGACTAAAATACAGTTTTCATTATAATTCTGGCAACTGAGTCAGTACACAGAGAAAACTTAGCATTAGATCAGCACTTTTTTCTATTTCATATTTCTGCACAAGAAAAACATTTCAAAGCTCCATTTCATATCGGCTCATTGTACTCTGAAGCCAGCTGGAATTTCATCCAATTCAGAGCTCTTGGAAGTTAATTTCCCAGCAAGATTTGATAACTCCAGAAAGTTAATTGCTTAATATACATATTTTTAAAGTCCTCTGAGAGCATCATGCTCTGTCTGTAAAGTCTGCACTGTGTCAATAATGACAGCCACAAATAGTTGGGCTACCACCTTGTCTGTGGGGCATGTTCAAGCACCTACATGTTTGTTTCCCCACCTGAATACAGTGTAATGACACTGTGATAAGAAAAAGCTCAAAATAACAGTAAGGTAAAGGATCCTGAACTACGGAATTCATGGAAGGCTGAACTGTGATCCTCCAGTTCATAATGGACAGACAGGACATGGTACAAAAATTCATTCTGACACTATGGAATAGGATGCAATGGCAAAAGAAAAAGACAAAGACAAAAAAGGCATCAAGTTGAGAAATATGCGGCACCACAACATACTTCTCATGCTGTATCACACAGCAGTGAGAAATAGGGACACACTGATGCGTGTTTTGTATTCCTATCACCCCATACGTTGGGCTGGGCCTGACACGATGTGAAGGCTCAAAGCCTGAGAGGTCTATAGCAGGTCCCTATTGCACTGACTTGTCTTAAAGCTTGGCTGCCTGTTCTAGGGGCTCTATTCTAAACTCCAGAAGTTTGGACAGGTTGTGCCAGCAAGTACTTAGAGTTGGGCCTTTGGTCTTCAGAAGATATGCATTTGTCTTTGGTTGTTTTTCCAGAGCCCCTGCCATTTTGTTAGGAGCCTTCCACACTTTTCTCCCCACCTTTCTGGTTTGTTAGTTGTTAAGTTTTTCCTCTTATAATCAAATCAGCTAACAACCCACTGAACTTACCTCATGGGGTTACAAGACCTATTTAAAGTGCATTCAGTGGTCAAGAATATTCTGAGACAGTATAATTGAAACTTCTTTCTATTACGGAGCTCCCGGTACCCTTTTGTAAAAGGGAAGAAGTCAGAAAACCTCAACACCACCACATAACCTTGTAGTAAGCACTAAGTCAACACAGAAGAAAGGTAAATTTCCCCATGCCAAGTCTCTGAAAATCAAATCTAGCAAAAACCAAGAGGAGCCAAAAAGAACTTCCAAGTACAGACTACTGGAGCCCAGAGGACGGGGACAACTGACTAGTCTCTGTCTCAGATCATCAGCCCCCAAAAGCTGTCCTGTTACTGTCTCATTCCTGTGAGGTATCTAATACCATTTAGGGATCCTGGCCTGATGATCAACATGGTAAATAAAGAGAGTGCTCACATTTTCTAGTGGCAGGTGGCATGGTCCGTGGGCTGTTGGCTGTAGCTTCATCTCAGTTCTGTGCCCATTTAGTCAAGTCTTCTGTTCCATGCCTACTTTTTACTCACACGGAATGATTTAACACAAATTCCTGAAAAAAATAACTAACTCAAACTATATTTCTATCTGACAGGATGGGTGAATCAGATTCAGAGGTGAAGATCAGAACATTCTAAGTCATACACATCTACAACAAAAGGAATATCAAATGTAGATACTTACACTGGACTCAGGCCCTTTTTCACCCGATATGGGAATTTCCACCCATGGTCTCTCCATTTGCTACTGTAGAAGGTTCATTAAAGCTCTTCTGGATGTGTGGGGTGGGGTAGGGAGCTGACTTTTCTCCTTTCTTCTCCAGCCAGTTATGAGATTTCCACTGCTTTCTTCAGCTTGAAAAGGTAGGTAATGGTTTGATGTCTGACTATAAATCATGACTCACTGGAATCAAACCTTAAAAGAACTTCAAACTCCTTTAAGGATTTCTGCGTGCTTTTTTAAGGGCCCTGAGGGCCCTCCATGTAGACGCAGCACCCCTACCTAATAGTATGGAGCAGATGTGAAGAAATCCACGTGCTTCCCTAAAGAAGCAAGACAGGGTGGGTGTGGGGAGTGAAGGCACAGTCTCATTGGAAGAGTGGTCAAAAGCTGCTCTAGTGGGCGACTGGAAAACACTCAAAGCAAGAAACACTTCCCCGATTTAAGTGGGGAGGAAAACAACTTCTGAATTCCCTCCTCCCCATCCCCAGCATCTGCTTCTCCAACTTTCCACTAAAACTTTGTCAACTATGAGCTAAAATGAGTTTGCTAATTTATCGTCCTCTTCAACTGTTCTTGGTCATGATGACTGATATATTTTTAGACAGTGATCTAGTGATAACACTTGTCGTATCTGAGCAACAATAAAAAGAATCAATAATTTGTAGATGGCTAATTATAAGGGTTCCTTCCTTCTTCACTGTCTGGATTTTCTCATCCATGGCAAATAATGTGGTAGTTTGCCAAAATCCATCCCCAACACACACACCATCACACCTCCAAGGAAAGAAATCTCACTGTCTTGAAGATTCAGTGTCGACCATTTTGTTACTTTTCACATCAGTGCGGTTTCTATTTCCAAAACTGGTACTAAATGAAAAGTCTTAAGTTACACAAATGATTCCAGGTCAGAAGTTGGTAGGTGCCATCTTAAAAGTATTTTTAGTGGAGTCCTAATCACTACTTTATTTCAAAACATGATATCAAACCAACTTTAGAGCAGCCTTTGATTTGTGTGCATGAGGCCCTAAGGGGACGGTGGGGTGGAGGCTGGCAGTTTGAGGGCCCTGAAATTCGATTACCATTTTAAATGTTCATAAATGTGCTATGTGCCTTTGAGAGAAAGACAGTCCATTGCTTTCATAAGTTTCTCAAAGGGGCCCACAGTCCTCTCACAAGATTAAGAACCTGCTTATGAATATCAAATATTAAATTCAGGTCTTAGCAAATACAAGTCAAAATTTCCTGAAACATTTGGGAATTACAATGCTTTCATATTCAGCTAGGTCTTGACTAGACCTTGAGTAACCTAAAAGCCTTATTATTCTCAGTGCCCTGGCCTGGAGTATTTTTTTCCTCAGGAAATCATTTTAGTTGTAAAACTGAGTATCAAAATGGAATAAAATAGCCTAATATTTTGGTTCCTAGTAATTTCATATCTTTTCCACAAATTTACTAATGAACTCCTTTAGAAAACATCAAACTTAAATGTTGCCCATGTAATTTACAAAAGTGATAATTGTTCATGCAATATTGAAACTGAAACATAAGTTTGACTTTTTTTTATCCATATAAAAATCATGAAGATGGGAAGGACAAAAAGCTACTGCAGTATCTCCCTAGAAAGGTTTTCCACAGAAATTCTCAAATTTAAAAACTCTGCATTGAAGCTTTCTATAAGAAAGACACTTTAAAAGATTTGAATCTTGGATTAAAATTTTCCTCTTAAAACTTGTAGAGTAAGAATTTGGCTCACATTTATGAAGTTTGAATGGGGGAAAGTGTGCTATTTTAAATTGACAAGTGTATGCAACACGTTTAGTTTTTTGTTTGTTAAGTTTGTTAGCTCTAGATTTTTCTCTTGGCACACTCAAGGGTCCTGGTTTCAAAATTTGGGCTATGTGCCACTAATCAAAGATGAGCTAATTTCAAAAGCGGCCACTGTATGTGAACAGTACCTACCCTTCAAAAGGGCTAATATGTATCCTTAGTACACAAAGATGCATGAATATGCATTTAAAGCAAAAGGAATTCTATGCTGTGAATTTATAATATGCAAATCTCTGCCTTATGTACATTTACTTTTGAACTTGCAATTTTCTAATATATATTCACGGACCACATCTTAACTCTAGGCAAGCTGTTATAGTGCACTCCTATCTGTCAGATGAAATGTGTGAAAAGAATACAGAAATTAACTGTGGCAGGTGCATTGATAAGCCTCCAGACTCTGAGGATTTTTTTTTTAAGTAGCAATAAAAAAAGCAATAGAGAACTTATCGAAAGGTGAAAGCTTATTTTCTGAAGGAAACTTCTCATAGGCTACCTTAAGGCTACTGGAAACTCCAGAAATTCAAATGAGGTTACTGACCAAAGATAAGCTAAAATGTTCAAGTCACCATAATTGGCAGCTCCATTTTTGGAATAGACCCCATTATTTCTATTTTGCAGGTGGGGTGGCCTGGGGGACCCCCTTGAAATGGCCTTTATTAGCTAGTGCTGGTGCATGGTGCAAATGGTTGAAGCTTTGGAGACACTGATATGGCCTGATATTTGGTGCCTGCAGTTCTGGTGGGAGAAGCACTACTCTCATGTAAAGCAACAGCTCAGGACCAGGATAAAGGAAGGGGTCATCTCCTCACTACCCCTACTGGGATGAAATCCTGAAACTGCCCTGGAAAGACAAGGAGCCTTGGCAGATACCAAGATCAATGGTATTGGGAATCAGCAACTTAATGTTCTTTGCTAAAAAAAAAAAAAAAAAAAAAAAAGAAAAAAGAAAAAATATCTAAGAGTAAGGGAGCATCTCTACAAAGGAACTTATTTCCACCATAATTTAAAAATAAGATTCAATGAGTGCCTCCTCCCCAACCAATATGGAAAAAGTTTGGGTACCAACACACAGTTAAGCTACTTAAACTGCAGTAACGTAGGACTTAATCGTGCTATAGGATAGGATAAAAGCTCTAATCCTAAACATTAAGCACTGCATTAAATGGTTTAAAGGAACAACCTGCTCTGAGCTCTGCTCATCCATGCAAGGATTATGTAATCTCAACGCCCTAGCTAAATTCCTAATGTTTACCTAACGCACTGGTTAAGCCTCCAGTGGAACATAGGTCTCTTGGACTTACACCGAAATGTAACCTTCTCCCTTCCATACTACATTATAGCAGCATTTACTATGGAGGCGGGAGCCTAGAAAGTCTAAATCATGTACCAGAGGCTTTTTCTGATGGCAGAGCCCACAGTGATACTCCAGCCACCACGATCACCATTTACAATAGAGGACCCTAACTAGAACTCTGGAGATGTAAGTACTGAACACAATTTTGAAGATCCATCACAGAAAAAGACAAAAACCACAACACAGAGTCGATGGCTTATAAAATTATTCAGGTAACCACATATCACAGATAATTTTTGTTCTTCATCTATTCTTCTCACTTGGGCAGAAGATGGAGGCAGTGAGCGAGTAGCAATAAGGCGGCCCATAGCTAGCTGAAGAATGACTCACAATGAATGAAAGAGGCAGCAGGAATATCCAAACATAACCTCAAAACATTTAAATATTGCTAAAAAGCCTCTGTGAGGCTTTATAAAATGTATCAAGGAATGAAGCTCATATGAGAGTGATATTCTATATATTAAACATCTCTCTGTGTGTGCCTGTGGTAATATATATGCACCTATGCATATATCTACTTAGACAGCACACAGATTCACTCAGGGAAAACAGCCTGGCAATTAATTTGGAACTCAAATGACATGGTTACACATAGATCATAATTTCTAAACACAATGTTAGTAAAACAAAATTTATTTGTAAAACAGGACCTGTTATATAAAATGGCACACAATCAAGTTATACAAAAATACAAAATTTCTTTCTGATTACAGTTCTAGTTGCAAATGATAATTAGAAAGCATTCCTGGTGGCTTCCAAATAGCTGAGATTGCGAGCAAATGGAACAGGGAGCAGCAAGAGTCCATGATGCTGGGATGTCCAAGTGAGTAGAACCTAATTTCCAAATTCAAGACTTCCATCAGGTCACTTTGGAGGGACATCTCCTAGAATAGCTAGCTCCTAGAATGTCTTCTGTTTTGATACTCATCTTCCAAACTTTTTCCAATCCTAAATTTAGTTCCCAATGTTTCTTAATGTCCAAAATCTGTGTGGCTATGAAACAGAAGGTATTCTGAATTTCCTTACATGATTTGCTCTCTCATCTATTTGGAAAATTGTTAGTTACATAATTATATTTATTCCATTTCAAATGATATAAAAGAGTACAATGATACCGTTTGGCGATGTTAGATGTTAACTTCTGGAGAATTATTGTTTCAAAATAGCTAGTCTCACAATGTTGGTTTCCCAGGTCTTGCCAAGATATGAGCTCTTAACTGTGTGTGTGTGTGTGGTTTTTTGTTTGTTTGTTTTTTTTTTTAAATCCAGACTCTTATTGCAAATATTCTGAAAAATCAGAAATATTACATGAGCTTTGAAAAGAAACCAAGGCATTTAGCAAATTTTAGCCTAGCTAGAGTAAAGAACACGGATACTTAAAAAAAAAAAATACAATTTACCTTTTGCAGCAATTTAAAGGTCTAACCCTTTGAAAGGAAGCACATTAGCAAACAGCTGCTTATTAAGCCCTAGTGACATTAATTGTATGCATTTCCATCATACCGTCAATTCACTGTCTAATTCTGGTAGGAGGCAATGCTTTCTTTCAAAAGATTCTTCTTCCATGGAATGATAAAATGCTGAGGCTTTTTTTTTTTTTTGTACAGAGCCTGTATTTAGTGCAATAAGTTTAAAAAATTTGCTCTGAAATATTTACTTTACATTAACAAAAATAGCCTTTTTTAAAAAAATTGTAACAAAAAGGAGTTATCGCATAAACAGATCATGAATTATTCTTAGCAAATTACACTTTTTTTTTTCTTAAAGCATTCACCATTACAATAAGCAGAACAATGGAATATTAGCCATTCATATCTGGTAAGCTTTAGGAATTAAAAAAAAAGAAAAACAACAAAGAAACAAAAAAACCCCAAACCCATCCCCAAACAAAAAGAATGTTCGACTCTTAGGATCAAAACATAACCAATTCTTCAGTTAAACATTGTAGAATCTGGATACTGAATGAATTGCCAAGGAGAGGAGCACCTGCCAGTATGTTTTCAGATTTCATAGCATTTGAATAAAATGGCCATTTAGCCCTAAGCCACTGAAGTTCCTTAGAAGCAGAAGCCCAAGCACTGGAATCTGCAAGGCTTTTGTGTTCCAAGTTTCCCTTCCTTCTTTATTCCTCCCAGCATTACTTAATCTGCAAATCAATACACAGAAACTTAATGGCTAAACTCGCTGGGTGCCCCAGCTTCCCTTCAAATCAGGCACACAAATGTGTGGAGGATGCTACTAAAGTAAAAAATGAAAGAAAAGACAAACTATAAGAACAAAGTTTGCATAAGAAAGATTATCTACCCTTTTCTTTTTAACCTACTCTCTTATAGAAGCTTAGGGTAAACTACAAATACCTGAGGAGTTGGTTACTTTTTAATGTTGGCTGACAAATGCATGAGCGATTATGAAAATTCCCATATTGAGTCCACTTGTATGTTTCTAAAAGTAAAATGACATGGCTTCTTTGATTGGGGAAAACTGATTGGAGTAACTCCTTATTTATCTGAAAGCATATGCCTAGTCTCGTCCCACTAGGACTTATGCATCAGTAAAATAAGATCTTGATTTTATGCACACATCAGGGAAATCACCCCTGAATAAACTTTAGACAGAGAATTCGGTACAATAATTTTATCTCATTTAAATAACTAAAGTTAAAATCTCCTCTAAGTTATTAAAAATGTTAATCAGATATGAATCTTAACATTTCCATTAAGACAATTACAATTGAAAACATTAAATGACGGCAGTTGCCTTGTAAAAGCCACCCGTATGAAAGGAGTACATGTTTGACAAAAATAAGCATAAAAAAGGTATTAAATCCCTGTTCCTTTTCTCTGATTTTGGCTGATTATGTGTGTGTGTGTATATACATATACATATATATACACACATACATATACATATATACACACACCCACACACACAAATACATAGTTATGTGTATATATTGTTTTGGAATGTCAATGGGTTCCATAACGGTCGGCTAGGTTCAAGCAGAACTTGCTCCCGAAGCCTAGAAAACAAAGTCATACAGAGTATAATCTTAGACAATTACCATTAAAAGGAGGTCATGAATGATGTTACAAGTACACAGATGGTCACAAGCGGCAACAAAGCAAAATGGACTGAGAGCCCTTTGCGCGAACCTATATTCCAGGGGCCGCAATTCCTATGAATGTTGAAAGTCAGGGGCACCTGGGTGGCTCAGTCGGTTAAGCGACTACAGCTCATGATCTCACAGCTTTGAGTTCCAGCTCCTGTTAGGCTCTGTGCTGACAGCTAGGAGCCTGGAGCCTACTTTGGATTCTGTGTCTTTCTCTCCCTCTGCCCTTTCCCTGCTCACACTCTGTCTCAAAAGTAAGTAAACATTAAAAAAACAAAAATTTAAAGACAGTCACATTTCCTTCTGGATAATCTCTGAGATACGCAGAGAATACATCTCTGGCCTATGTTGTTACAGTGTTCAGGTTTTTTCTTTTTTTTCCTTTTCCTCTATAAATTCTTTCCTGTTGAAGCAGATGGCCGGAAGTTCTCTTTCTTAAACTTCTAATAACATCACATTTGGTAAATCTTTCTAAAATCATTTTCAAAGATTTATAGGACGACCTCACAGACCTTCAGAGTATCCTGAACTAGTGAGGCTCTTTCTCAAAAAAAAAAAAAAAAAAAAAAAAAAAAAAAAAAGTCCAAGAGGAAAACCGGAAGTACTTATATTTAATTCAATGATCCCTCGTCAAAAGGGAAATTTAAAACCTCATTTTCCTGAACATTAATTCTCTAGGCTAAAAGTAAACCCTAAATTAAAATATCCCATTAAGAAAGAAGATAAACAAGTGAACTGAACAGCAGATTGTATAGATACGGCTAAATAGTATGGCGCTTTTACAGAACTTTTATCTAAGGGAATACCATGTGAATTAAATCAGGCAAAGACAAGTTAGCAATCCTGATTTCTACCAAACCCCAAGTTTTAACAAGGAATCTCTCAGAGAATTATTTAGGGACACATCCAAGATGCATAGTGGTAGCAGGGTCAACTCTTACCATGCTAATGCAAAAGAGAGATCAGAATCAGAGGTACTGATGTACTTAAAATATTTAACTACTCTGTAAGCAACATCTCAACTTCTCTCCCGGGAAGTTTTTAAACTGCATAAAAAAATACCATTCTTAGGGACCAAATGCTATAATGTCCAAAACACCAGAAGCACAATGCACATAGAAGATATATTTGGAAACATAGTGGAGGGTTTTGCCATTAATCTGCAAGCAATGAGCTGATGAGCAACATAAAACAAAAGCGAAAAATGAATGAAGATTTTAAAGCAGTGTTTCAGTTAAGGGGCATTAATTTAAAACTGAAAGCAATATTAGGGGGAAAAAATCTTCCTAAATTTTTGGCTTCTGGTAGAATGCCACATAACCTGGGGATTTCTCCTTGTATCATTACCTACGAATTAGAGGTTTAGGTAAGAGTCAGCATACTTGTATTCTCGTCTTCCACACTGTATCCTTCACTAAAGGATAATGTAGAAATATGTGCCAATTCGTGGTCAAACCAAGCCAGTCAAGACCTCCAAATATTTCTCCCTTTTTAAAAATGATTATGACTGACAAAAAAGGGGGGCAAAGGTAGTTTACATTTTAAAGATTTTATATTTTACCTTTTTAAGGTTTATACTGGGAGCCAGTTACTGAACACGTATGACAAACAAACAGTGGCAAGAAGGAAGCCTTCCTCATTTAACCATGCCACCAGAGGGTCGGCAGAATCTTCACTACCGTCCCCCTTGGCCAGGGTCAAGTAGGAGGTATACAGAAAGAGGGGGGGTAGAGAAGGCAAGAAGCCAGACCAGGGGGATTGCTGATGGTGCCCCTTGCCCACTCAACGGAGTTCTGGCTGGTGCACACTTAAAACTAAGAGTTCTACATCCTTTGACTTAAGATTAGAGTGATCTGTACCTTGGGAAATAAACATTGAAGTTTTGACTCCGACAATCATTAATGCTATTAACAGCAACACCAAAATAGGCCCTGGAGGGGGTTACGGAGGAATTTATATCTAAACATTCTGCTGAGGTTTTAATTTAGGTTGAATATGCAATTATTTTGCATATAAATATGGCCTCCCCAGCACCCAACCTCAAACAAACCCATTTCCTTTACTCTTATATACTTAAACGTGCTTGTTTTATGCAAGTTGGAAACCTATGAAATCAACCACTTATTAAACTTTATAGTTTAGTAAGAAAGAGGAGTCTTCATCTCACACTTTGGGACATCACGTGCAATCAGAAGGCACATTATTTAAAATTAGCTGTTTCAGGACGTAGGCAGTTATATAATATTTTTAAATAACATGCTGTTTAATAACAATACATTTGCAAAATAAGCAGTAATTACACAAAGATATGCGAGGGTTATCTGTCATTATGCAGAGGTGAGAGTATCTGTGGCAAAAGCAACTCAGGATTCTCTTACATTGATTAAGTTGCCTTTTTTTCCCAAATGAAAGTAGAGTACTTAGAATATACATACATATCACTGATCAGAGATCATTGACCTTTCTCACAATTAAGCTGAGGTTAGAGAAGACCAGGTTGTTTTACTGAGTGGGAATGTGAGTGTTGATGGAGTAATCTTGTTTGCTACTGAAAAACAGCTTAAGAAACAAAGAAAGTACAATCCGGGCAACGGAAGAAAAAGTCAGCAAAGGGTAAAAGACAGCAACAGAAACAAACCAATATTAAAAAAGTGGGGAATGTGAATTTTAGCAAGTTGAAAGGAATTGCTAGTATCATCTTCCAAAATGATAAAAATCAAACTGTCAGTTCAAGTGTACAACCAAATGTTCATTCCATTGAAAACCAAACACGTACAGCTAAAAATTAAAAGAAAAAAAACCCCCAAAACCAGAAATGGCCATTTTACTTTAGGGACAAAAATTAGCCCCTGCTTCGTGATAAGCCTTGAGACAGATGTTGTTCCTTTCAGCTTACTTTTACAGAAGGCGGTCTCAGTTGTGACAAGAATTCTGCCATCCAAGTGATGGGTAAACACACAAACAGAAAGAGCAGCACATCCTGTGTGATACAGACAACAAAAGCTTCTCCTGAAGAAGTGCAGTCAGTGAAAACAGAGAGAGAGAGGAAGTGAAAGTGAAATTCTTGGAGGGCGGTCACCTCCTCATCTCCACCTACCATCGGCTTTAGCTCTCTGGCATCGGCAACGCCTCCCTTACCAGCTTCTTTCATTGCTTTTCTACTGTTTTCCACAAACTCCTGCAAAATATGGACCAAATTGCATAAATTCTTAGGTCCTTTCAGATTTTGGTTGGCAGATGAATTCTAAGGAACACTGACATTTTTAATTCAGTATCAGTACACGGATGGCCTAAAACCAGAGCAGTGAATAATATTTAGTATCACTACACAACAGCTGCTAAATCTGTGCACATGGGCTGCAACTTGTGATATCTTTAGGACATCTTTTTTCCATCCATTTATTGTGACAATCTCACTTAAGCTCAAAGAGAGAATGTTACTTCTATCTGGAAGAGAAAATCCCTAATGCTTTCTTAAAAGACTGTTTTCTCATACTTAGATTATTGTCCTATTTGTTGTCTGACTTTTTGCATACCAAGGTTAAACAGAAAAACAAGAGCGTTTTATTCCATAAGCCCTCTCTTTAAACTAGCCCTAGCAGGTAAAAGAAAGCATTGATTCTACTAAGCGCAGAATACTGTTTTTACCCAACCATAAATAAGCTACTTAAAAAAAATGTCTATCTGGCTTTGAAATTACTCCATAAAGCAGGAAGACAGGAAGTAACAACCAGAACCTGTGGTCAAAAGTAGTTAAAATGGGATTATGCCCCAAAGAAATGTTTCTATCACGTCCAAGTTTATGGAACACTTCTCCATTAAATATCCTCATCATTCTTACTGAAAAAACCAAAAGAAGAAAAAAGTATTTTTTGTTACTCTGCTCTGGATCAAGGGTTTAAGACACAAAAAACAAATTCTCCCTCTTCTTTTTTTTAAGGTTTTTAAAATTTATTTATTTACTTATTCATTCATTCATTCATTCGTTCATTTAGGTAATCTCTACACCCAACATGGGTCTCAAACTTACAACCCCAAAATCAAGAGTCGCCTGCTCTATCAACTGGGCCAGACAGGTGTCGCCAAATTCTTCTTCTAAATGTCTTAATCAGAAGGGAGATGGAATGCTCACAAGTCAAATTCCATTATGAAAACAACCAGTTAGAAATATAATTTAGACATTATGAAAATTTCCAAAATTTAGTTGATGGTGTTTTCAGTGAAAGAGATAATCAGTACCCAATACGTCCATTAAATCATTTGAAATTTCTGCAATTGAAAAAAAAAATCTATCTTATTTATTAACACATTTATTTTATATTTAACTAGATAAACCAGGCTCCTGGAAGAGGACTTGTTATCTCAAGGTCTAATGTTTACCCTTCAATATTACCTACTCTTCAGATAGGAATATTTCACAGCTTAATGGCAAAGTACTATTATTAAGAAGCATCCTTATTTTGGGAGCATTTGACATTGATAATAATATTTGAAACATTTAAATAGTTTCTAAAGTTTTAAAATTTTTAATTGAGATTCTAATACAGGGAGGCTGCAGAGGCTAGATAACTAAAGAATCGGAATATAATATCTGTGTAAAAGTTCAGATCTTGACTAATGGAAAACAGTATATAATCTATCAGTCCTGAGTCTGTTAATCTGTATTCATTACAAAACACTTTCAGTTTGGCCTGGCATACTTAGGATAATGACTTCTAATGGGGCTGACAGCAATACTATTTGGAAAGGTGGTAGACGGAAAAATATAGTCAGGTGCTACCACCGGGGAAATAAAGACTTTTTGTCTTTGAGCTCCACTTCAAGAAAGGGCACTTAGAACATCCGTGGTCCAATGTTTCAATTCAAGAACTAAAATTCAGGTTGTAAAAAGTCAATTCTAATCCATCTAATTGCAGAGAGGGAGGGAGCAGTATGAAATAATGTGAACTCAGGACTATTAATGGGTATTGCTCTAGCTAGGTGTATATATATGGTCTCATCCATGCCAAGAGGACCTTCCTTCTTCCCTGATTTCCCCAAGACTAACCTCATTCGTGAGCCCTACAGGTTTAATTCTAAATTACTCAGTTGCATATAACAGGAATTAAACATGGAGAACGTTTTGCAAAATATTTTTACTAGTATGTTTACCTCTAAAGCAATAGAGGGCGTTTGAAACACTTACCATCAGCACTTTATCCATATAGAATTCTCTGCCAGGGCTCCCATCATTGTATTTTGTATCAATGGCAAAACACAAGAATAATACATCCACTACCATTTCGTAAATGGACAGGAAGCAATGAGCGACTAGGAAAGCAAAGAGGCAGACGATGATCAGAGGCAGCACCCATACTGTGTAATCTTGCTGGTAGTTGAGCAGCATAATCCCAGCCAAACCCGTGCTGCAGACTATCAGCACCTGAAGCAGAGAGAACAAAGAACACATTTAATACCCTACCATAGAAAACCACTATTTCTTCATCATTTGCAGACTTCAAATTCCGTTTAATATTTATAAATGCTGGCTGCATACATTCATTCCACTGCAAGCAACAAAGGATAATTCATATATACCCATACACACACATATACATGTATATCACATAAATAAAAAATAATCTTTTAAACACTTCTGGTTTACATGAAAAATAGTCATGTTTCCAAATGTTATGCTTGTTCCTTAAAACTTCACGTATTTAAGCACCTGTGGCAATTTTTAAGACAAATGTATGCATGCATATTTTATTTTTAAAAAAAGTTTAATGCTTATTTAGTTTTTGAGAGAGACAGAGAGAGAGAGAGAATGAGGGAGGGGCAGAGAGAGAGGGAGATACAGAATCTGAAGCAGGCTCCAGGCTCTGAGTTATCAGCACAGAGCCCTACGCAGGGCTCGAACTCAAGGACCGTGAGAGATCATGACCTGAGGCGAAGTCGGACGCTCAACTGACTGAGCCACCCAGGCGCCCCTATGCATGCATATTTTAGAAAATTGCACTATTACACTCAGAATAAAATTATTGACAGTCCAGGGTATTGTACTTTTATATATATGAAATAGTATTATATAAATAAATCATTAAAAGCTATTCATTAATATTTATAGTAGCATTATAAATGTTTCATCAATACTTAGCCGCATAATTTCATCTTATGGGTGACTTAAAATTTGACCATTCTCCTACAGTTGGAGACTTGTATTGTTTTCTGATATAAATAATGCTGCAACAAACATCTCTAAGAGTTTTTTGTTTTGTATTTTTTCACAGAGAACATGTGGTAAATTTAATATGAGTCGCCATGTAGTTTAGATTTGGATTACCTGTGAAGAAAGAGGTTGCCACAAATATCCATCATAGAAGAATATAAGAAACAGTGAAATTGCTTATTGTCAAGAACCACCTACTCTGGTCCCTCCCGTGCAGCACTTGAAATTTCTTGTGGTTCTTTTAATACATTTAGTTCAGCTTTTCAATCCCTAGGAATGGTTTATGGCAAACATTATCACCTTCATGTTATAGACTGGGAAACATATTCAGAGATGCTAGCCAACTTGCCCAAGGTCACAGAATATAAGGGCAGATATCACCCAAATAATGCTCTTATGATGCCAAATCCAGCCCTCTTTCAAGGTAAGAACTCAGCAAATACTTGGATATTGATATAAAGCAGTAATGGGTTATACTGAATCCTAAATACACTCGTGCTCAGCCCTACACCTGGCCTAACATACAACATGAAATAACAAAGGAAAAGAAAGAGTCTTCTAGAACCACAGCAGCCTTTTCTGGTCCAGTGCTGAGAAGGAGCAGACTATAAATTGACCTGTAAATTCTCAGATGATTTTAGGGAGCAAATCTGGGTCTGCCCAAAATTTAGATGACCCTCCACCATTTTTCGTGGCAAACACTCAGGAATTCTCTCTTACAGTCATTTACTTTCTGGGGTGACTTCTATAGATAGCTAATTATATCCATTTTCTTTCACTCTTTTTGGTTTTTAGAATGAGTTGTTTCTTATATCTTCTTCAAATTTTTGACATTCGTCCTACAGAAGGACTGAGGTTCTTTATGCTCACTCTAAACCACTAAAAGTTAAGCCACATTTGAAATGTTAAAGTCAATTACAGGGAAAAGGTGCGGCTCCGACAAACTAAATGTTGAGACAAAATCTGTTGAAGTGGAAGGTTGGATACTGTCACATTAGAAACAACTTTAAGGGCCACCTGGGTGACTCAGTTGGTTAAGCGGCTGACTTGGCTTAGGTCATGATCTCATGGTTTGAAAGTCTGAGTCCTGCATCGGGCTCTCTGCTGTCATCACAGGCTTCATCGGTTCCTCTGTGCCCCCCACCCGAACTTACTCTGCCCCTCCCCCACTTGCACTCTCAAAACAAACAAATAAACAAGTAAGAAACAACTTCAAGAATTAATGATATTTAGCCCAAAAGCCAAGGGAATGTAATAATGTAATAATTACTCCCAAATATAACGAAAGGGTGTCAAGCAGAGGATACATTAATGGTTCTCAAACTGCAGAAGGGCTAGGTATCACTTGGGGAGTTTGTGAATAATACAGATTCCAGGGCCCTACCCCCAGAGTCCAATTGGTTAGAGCTAAGATGAAGCCCAGCAATATTCATTTAAAAGGTTCTTCGGGTGGGGGCAGCTGGGTGGCTCTGTTGGTTAAGCATCCAACTCTCTGATTTCAGCTCAGGTCATGATCACAGCTTGTGAGTTTGTGAGATGGAGCCCCAAACTGGGCTCTGAGCTGACAGTGGGGAGCCTGCTTGGTATTCTCTCTCTTCCCCTCTCTCTCTGCCCCTCCCCTGTTCATGTGTGTGTACATGTACAGATATAACTCTCTCTCAAAATAAATAAACTTTAAAAAATAAAATAAGATAAAATAAAATAAAATAAAATAAAATAAAATAAAATAAAATAAAATAAAATAAAATAAAATTTGCTTCAGGTGATTCTGATAAAGTCTACAAGAAGTACTGGCTCAGATCAGTGATCTCCGTGGTGGGGTACACATACCCAAGGGAGAATTTAAGAGCACCTGGGACTTCAAATTATATTTCTCATTTATCTTAATTTCCTTTTATACTATGCTTTACCATGTATATATTAGTAAAAGCTGTACATATATTATTAATAAATGTAAATATATTAGGAAGTGTGCTCAAAAATTTTTTCTAATAGGATGCATGATTTTAAACATTTCAACACTCCTGTTCTACAGGACACATTTTTGGTGACACCATAGAAGAGATTCATACACAGGGTAGGATGGGAGAAGCAGAAAGTAAAGGGTGCTAGTTTTAGAATCAGAAAGATGTAGATTTGAATCACAGAGTTAATACTTCTTAGTTTTGTGACTCGAAGCAAGTTCATGTAACCTTTCTGAATCTGTTTTTCCACCTTTAAAAGAGACATAAAAATACATACATCTCATTGTTAAAATAAGCATTCTGAAAGCATTTAACACAGTGCTTAGCAATCTTTGTTTGTTTGTTTCTTTCATTTCCACCATAAATCTTGCATTTGCGATGCCCTTTCCACATGGAGCTCATGTTTTAAAAGATTTTGTCAGTAAAATAGCACCTACAAGTAATAATTCATATTATAATTTTTATTAATCAACACCAAATAAACTACCAATAATTAATGTTAGAAAAAGTATTAGCAAATGAGATAAAATAATTTCACACAGAAGTGAAGAGCTTCAGATTTTGTGGGTTTTTTTGGATAGTTTTATTGGGCAAATATGCAATATCTATGAGACCTGAAAATGTTGAAATAGTTTGTAAATCTCTGTTCTTACCTGTGAAGACCCAATAGGCCAGTGGTCACAGATCACAAGCCACTAAACTAGGGGAGATAAGATCCCTCCTAAATCTAATTTACCATTCCATGAAACCACTGGGGTTCCACAGAAATGGAATCCATGGAATTGTCTTCTGTTTTCTTTTAAATTCAGGGTTTTTAAAATTAAATTTTATATTTTGAGACAATTTTGAATTCACATTTCATTGTAAGAAATAACACAGAATGATTTCATGTACCTTTTACCCAGTTCCCTTCAACAGTAACACCTTGTCAAACTAGAGTACAATATCACAACCCCAGTACTGACACTGATACAGACAAGGTACAGAACATCTCCATCATAACAAGGATCTCTCACTTTAGCCTTTTATAACTTCCCCTATGCCTCCCTGCAACCCCAGCCCTAACTGGGTGACCGTAAATCTGTTCCCAATTTCCATTATGTTATCATTTTAAGAATGTTTATAAATGGTTCAAGCCCCATTTTGGAAGTAGAGCTTACTTAATTAAAAAAAAGAAAAGGTATGTAAGAGAAAATAATTTGGGGTACCTCCTGGCTCACTTAGACCATATGACTCTTAACCTCAGGGCCATGAGTTCAAGCCTCACGTTGGGTGTAGAGCTTACTTCATTGAAAAAAAAAAGTATAAGAATGTTATATAAATGGAATCATACAGTATTTAATTTTCTGGGATTAATGTTTTTCACTCAGCAATATTCCCTCATGATTTATCCAAGTTGCTGTGTGTTATCCATAGTTTGTTCCTGACACCATCTTTTATAATGCTTATTCTGATCTACCTATGTGAACTATCTGATCAGGGACCATTTCTGCATACTAGCAGCTACTTTTAATTGCAGTGAAAAATTCTTTTTAAAAGATTTACTGTATTCTGTGATCAGAACTACAGTCTTAAAAAAGAAAACTGAAGAATGTTTATCTTAGTATGTTGGAAAACTAAAATACTTTTTTCCCCTCTTATTTTTTTTCTCTTTTTTGGATATCTCAATTTAAAAAAAGTTATCTTGGGGTACCCAGGTGGCTCAGTTGGCTTAAGTGTCTGACTCTTGATTTCGGCTTGGGTCATGATCTCTTTGTTCGTGAGTTCAAGCCCTGCATCAGGCTCTGCGCTGAGAGCACGGAGACTGTTTGGGATTCTCTCTCTGCCCCTCCCCAACTCACATTGTCTCTCTCTCTCTCTTTCTCTCAAAATAAATAAATAAACTTTAAAAAATAAATCAATCAAATAAAAAAAGTCTATCTCTCTATGTTTTAAAAGTAATTTTCTTACAGTGTTATAAGTTTTGTATTATTCAAACTTTCATGTTTCTGGTAGCAATTTGGTAATGCACATCCAGAAACCTATTAGGTACTCCGACTCATTGATTCCACTGCCAGGATTCTGTCCTCAGGAAATAAGGATTGACACAGGCAAGGGTTTGCTTACAATGGCTTCACTGTATCACACTTTATATTAGTAGAATGAGAACAGTTTAACTATAAAAAGAAAATTAGAGGTTTGGTTAAAGAAATGATGATACAATTGTATAACGATGTTTAAAACATTTTTAATAAAATAGTAAATACTCATGACATAATATGAAGTGAAAGAGAGATAGAGGAACCTGGCTGGCTTAGCCGACAGAGCATGTGACTATTGATCTTAGGGTCATGAGTTCAAGTCCCATGTTGGGTATGGAGACTACTTAATTAAAAATAACAAAAGTTAAAAAAAAAAAAAAAAGAAAAGAGATATAAAAATTGCCCTTTTTACCACATTGTTTTCTGTTATTCCGATATATGGCTTCTCTTTTATTTTTTATGTATTTATGTATTTATTTATTTATTTATTTTTGAGAGAGAGAGCACAAGCGAATGAGGTGCAGAGAGAGAGAGAGAGAGAGAGAGAGAGAGAAGTGGGGCTCACCCAGGGCTCATGTTTTACCCAAAGCAGGGCTTGACTCACCCAATGTGGGGCTCTAACTCACAAACTGTGAGATCATGACCTGAGCCAAAGTCAGATGCTTAACCGACTGAGCCAGCCAGGCGCCCTCTTTTATTTCAATTGTTCTGTGTACATATGCTTTTATTTTAAGTTGCTTCACATCCTTCTTAGTAGCAGGGATAAATACAAGTATGTAAAACATAAAATAGACAATAGACAAAAAATCTGAAGCCTTCCTAAATCAGTCATATAGCATATAAATAATAGCAATAGTTGATAACAGTAACACTGTTATCAACACTATACTCCTTGACACAGATTAACTTATTAAATCCTTACTATAAAACATTTCCTCTTATTGTAAAAACATGACAATAATAAATCCAACAGTCATAATGTAAGTTTAATTACAAATTTCCAAAAGAACTATGTGTACAGTTTTATCATTCTTTTTAGATGACAGTTGCCTGAGAACTTAACACCACACTGTGCTTTCCATGCCTCTCTACACCAAATATTTTTTCCTTTTCAAAAACATTTTCAACACACAGTGGCTGGAGTAACCTAAGTGTTTGGTAGTAACAGAATGTTTAGGAATAGCATCTGATGGGGGTGCCTGGGTGGCTCAGTCAGTTAAACATCTGCCCCTTGATTTCGGCTCAGGTCATGATCTCATGGTCATGAGATCAAGCTCCATGCCAGGCTCTGCACTGAGTGTGGAGTCTGCTTGGGATTCTCTCTCTTTCTCTCTCTCTCTCTCTCTCTGCCCCTCCCCCCTGCTCGCTCTCTTTCTCCTTCTCTCAAAATACATACATACATACATACATAACAATAACAAAAAAATAGCATTTGATGAAATACTGACAATAATGATAATGAATAATTATGAAGATTATCAAAGCAATATGAAAAATGTATATGATATAATGTGAAGTGAGAAGGACAGAACAAACTGGTATGTAGGCTATAATTATTATACCATAGAAATATAAACCTATTAAGAAAAACACTGGGAGGGCATATATAAAAATGATATTATTAGATTATAGTGATGTCAGCTCAGCTCAATATTTCAAATTTTCTGAGCATTTTATGGTTTGAAATACAGATACAAAGAAATCCAATTATATTGCTATTTATTATTCTGCAGATTTTAATAGTATAGAAAAAATACTTTTTTCAGATGCTTTAAGGATAGGTAAGTCTCATTCCCTCACATCTGTTTTTTTTATTTATTTATTTATTTATTTATTTATTTATTTATTTATTTATTTTCAATATATGAAGTTTATTGTCAAATTGGTTTCCATACAACACCCAGTGCTCATCCCAAAAGGTGCCCTCCTCAATACCCATCACCCACCCTCCCCTCCCTCCCACCCCCCATCAACCCTCAGTTTGTTCTCAGTTTTTAACAGTCTCTTATGCTTTGGCTCTCTTCCACTCTAACCTTTTTTTTTTTTTTTCTTCCCCTCCCCCATGGGTTTCTGTTAAGTTTCTCAGGATCCACATAAGAGTGAAACCATATGGTATCTGTCTTTCTCTGTATGGCTTATTTCACTTAGCATCACACTCTCCAGTTCCATCCATGTTGCTACAAAGGGCCATATTTCATTCTTTCTCATTGCCATGTAGTACTCCATTGTGTACATAAACCACAATTTCTTTATCCATTCATCAGTTGATGGACATTTAGGCTCTTTCCATACTTTGGCTATTGTTGAGAGTGCTGCTATAAACATTGAGGTACAAGTGCCCCTATGCATCAGTACTCCTGTATCCCTTGGGTAAATTCCTAGCAGTGCTATTGCTGGGTCATAAGGTAAGTCTATTTTTAATTTTCTGAGGAACCTCCACACTGTTTTCCAGAGTGGCTGCACCAATTTGCATTCTCACCAACAGTGCAAGAGGATTCCCGTTTCTCCACATCCTTTCCAGCATCTATAGTCTCCTGATTTGTTCATTTTGGCCACTCTGACTGGCGCCTCACAGCTATTTTAAAGGAGTTTATACGTAGTAACAATGACAGCTAACATTCACTGAGAATTTACAATGTACCAAGCACCATGTTAGGTACACTACATGTATTAACCAGTTTAATCCTTACAACCCTAAGAGTGTGGCTCTATTATTATCCCAGTTTCATAGATGAACAAACTGAGGCACAGAATGGCTATGTAGCCTGCCTCAGGTCACACAGCTAGTAAGTGACAGAGCTAGGATTTAAATCCAGGCAGTCAGGCTCCAGATATAGTACCCCTAACCACTAAGCAGGATGTTTCTGAATTCTTTACAGACCGAATTATGTAAGGAGAAACATGTGCAAATTACTGAACTGTTGTACCTCAGTTTCCCCATCTGTAAAGTGAGGATAATATAACTTCCTTTACAAATTTATTGTTAGGATTAAATGAATACCATACATGTAAAGAATTTAGAACAGTGCCTGATGCATATTAAGGGCTTTGTAAGTGCTTCCTTTATATTACATATTTTACTTAATAGTTTTTTGATGAGCTAGACATTTTTCAAATGAAAGAATATATATATATATAACTTCACTGTATGTCCCAGATAACATATTTGGTCTTACCTTGCCTAGGAATAACATGAAATCCCCCACCGTGTTGATCGCAGCCACTCGTAAAGCATTCTCCACAAGAATGACAAAGGCGTCCTTGGCGGAGGTGCAGAAGTTGGTGCTGTTGATAGCTGTGGCTGTGTATGCATTCTGGACAAGGCAAAAGACAATATTTTCATTAATAAATGTGATTTTACCTCGTTAAGATATAAACCAAATACAGTGAACACACGGCTTATTCAAATAGTCCACAGTTAAACCCATGGCTTTGGTGAGGTACAGGTTAAGATTAAGTGCAAGGAAATACAAGACATTAAAAAAAAAAAAAGCCTGATATGGTAAAAAGAGCTTTTGGTTGGCTTAGTTTTAGTCCTTTTTAAAACACTGACATTTATTAACACACACACAGATTTTTCTAACATCCATTAACTTCTTCCCTGTCTTAGTAAATCAAACATGATTTAACCTTTCCTGGATGTCTCAGGTTCATCACTATGAATATCAGTGATGCATTATTACCATTTTAGTGATGCTTTAAAAGCTACACAAATATGTAAAGGCATAAGGATGCTGTGCTGTTTTATCCGGAACATCTGCCGTCTCCTCTTTGGTGTTTCCTTTCATGCTGTCACTTCTCATAGCTCTTGTGGTAGACAGCCGTTTGTTGCTCCCTCCTTCCTGGGAGCAGGACCCTGAATCCCCTTTGAGAAAACAGTCCTTCCCCATTCTCTTAGAGTCTGAGTCAGGGACACTACCTGTAGCTCTGGGGGCAGGCCTTGATCCATGTGAGCCAATCAGCATGTTCTACCCACCTTCTCAACGGTTGGTTCAGGAACTGGTACATAAACTCATAGAGCCAATGAAAGTAAAAGATGTTCCCTGGGGCTTCTGGGAAAAAGAAGTTTCCTTTCTCTTCCATGGAACTCCTGACAAAGCAGCTCTCTGATTTTCCTGGATAGCGAGATGTGAGGGCTGCGAGGGCTGTTTTGCCAACACGATGGGAAGAACCCAAAACTGCTGGGGGTCACAATGTGTAACAGAGGGTGAGGCTAACATCATGGAGGTCAGAGCAGAGAGAAACCCATTACTAGTACTTGGTGACAGCTGTCACATGATGTCTGCATGATTAGGAACTAGCCAGATTGCTGGACTTTTCAGCCAGAGAAGCGAATACATTGCTCAATATCTCTCCCCTCTCCTCCCACTCTCTCTCCCCCCTTTTCTTTGTCTCTCCTTTTAGGCCAGACTGAGCTAGCTACCTTTCTGTCCCTTGTAGTACTGAGTCCCAGCTGACACACTTTTATTCCATTATACCTGCTTCTGCTCTGTGTCCTCTCTGACCCGCAGTCACAGACTCTGATTTTTCCCCCCTTTTTACACTGCATTCTAGAAGACGGCTGGCATTTTCTGGGAAATGTGAATAAGTACTGTAACATCAAATACATCTGAATCTTAGGAAGAGAAAGTTTATAGACTTTGTGGCTAAAACTTATAGCCCTGAGGAAGTTCTGGTCTGGTGCCAACTTAAATTGTTGGAAAACTGCACACAAAGGGCTTGCTTTACGCTGTGTTGTCTATAAAGCTGGTTTTTTTTAGCTTAAATATAGTCGACACGTGATGTTTCAGCTATACAATATAGTGATTCCATAACTCTATAATTCATGCTCTACTCACCACCAGTTAGCTACCTTTTGTCACCATATACTATTACAATACCATTGACTATTTTCCCTATGCTGTGACTGTCATCTCCAGGACTTACTCATTCCATAACTGGAAGCCACCCCACTTTAAACACTGAACTTGGGAGAGACAGCCTTTAATTTCTGAATGTTCCTACTGTATGCTTGTTAGTTAATAGGAACCTGGTATGAAGATGAAGTTTGAGTCACAAAAGTTTAATTTGCCATTGTACCATTAAATCTGTTGATTAAAAATGCAGACTATTTCAGGGCCAAGGAATGAAGACTGTACTGAGTGGGACACACTACATTTTCAGCAATGGAGCAGCAGGAAATAAGGACGCTCTTTTAAAAACACAATTATGATTTTAATATACATAATTCCATCAAACAAATTGGGGTAATTTATTATCAGAATATAGTACATTATGTTTGCAGTTCTTTTTATCTCAAAAGCTAATATAGAGAGTATTTTAAAGAAATGATACTGTTAAATTATTCTGGTAGCATTCGTTTCTGCCTTGCGCTCATACATGGTCATCTTATCAGTTAAAAGACAGCAGGCACCAAAGAGTTAACTATGTAACTGCAGTGGTCCACATTTCTCCATCTTCTGTAAAGCTTCTTTTGAAACACTCTGCCAAATGCCTCAATGACCTCAAAATAAACTATACTTTTGATCTTATATAACAATAACTCTGTTGAAAAATGATGGAGAACTTCCCAGGCCCGATTTATTCTCAAAGAACCAAGACTGACCACTTCTCTACATACTCACACACACACACACACACAAAACCATTCAAATGTATTCTAAAGTAGAGGTTGGCAAATCTGACCTGCTGCCTACTTTTGTAAAAAGCAGTGTTAATGGAATACAGCAATGTTCATTTGTTTACGTGTTGTTTAGCACAGATGTTTTCACGCTGTAATGGCAGAACTGAGCAATTGTGACAGAGTCTGTATGGCCACAAAGCCAAAAATATTTACTACCTGGTCCTTTATAAGAAAGCTTTGCCGTCCCTTGTTCTAGAGTATTGCCCAGGATCAATATCAACCTTGTTCACGGTCTATGGAACCCATCTCTTATCCCTTTTGAAATACGAACCTCAGTTTCTCATTTCTAGTCTTTTAGTACCTTTCTCTACATACAACCTTTCACTATAATTCTTCAGTTCAATGACTGACAAATGTCTATAGTGATCTGAGACACAACATCCCATAAGGAAAATACCTTATTTTCCCTTATTCTGAGACATGATTAAGAGACTAATGAACCAGTTACTTAATAACAAGTTTTCAGGGGAAAATACCCTGCCATATTAATTATATATTGATTATGAGATGCTTCGTGAAATAAAAAAAAAAAAAAAAAAAAAAAAGAAGGCATATAATGTCTAGAATCAGGGATATTGGAAAACCCATTTAAATCATGTAGGTACTGTCTTAAAACTTACCTCCTCAATGAGGACCGACAACTCACTCTTAATTATGTTATTTTACCCTTCCCAGTTTGAACATGACCTTCTTTAAAGGGACAGAAGCAAGAGAGGATCCACATACTTCCAATCTGTCCTTTGTTATCATCAGACCAGCTGACTCAGAGAGGGCCTAACACCTCCAAACCCAACCATAAAAGCTGTTTTGCTGCCCTCATTCATTTTCAGAAGAAATTATTATTTCTCCTTTCTCACTTCTTCTCTCCCCACCTGGCCTCACATGTCCCATCTACGTTGAGAGCAGTTTATTTTTTTGTGGACATAGAAGGAGGCAGCAGTAATTTCTTTTCTCTACTCCTGCGTTCCAGCGTTGGATATGCTCACAGAAATTTAGCCTTCTTGGCAACATTCCTACAGATCTGTGCAACTCCTTTGTATTCAACCTAACCAAAAAAAGTTAAGTGGATATTTTATAAGCTCTTTCTTCCACTCCCGGGGCAGGAAGATGAGCTGCATGTGACATGCAAAGGTCAAGGTGACCTCTTCAAGGAGAAAATTGTGCTACAGATCACAGCAGGGCAATGAAATCTTCTTCCACTTCTTTATATCCTAGTCTGAAAGGATTCACACGAAGGTTCTCAAGAAATTCTGAGCTCTTTGTGGCTTTCCCTATTAGTGTTCTCTGAACTTTCTGCTCAACTACTTGGGATTTTTTAAGCCCACCTACCTCTTCTCTGACAGCCCTCCTGATCTTGAGCTAAACTGCCCACAGAGAACCATCAATGATTAACATTTAGCCAGTGCCCAACATCTGCTCAGGCAGGATATAGGCTTAAGACTATTTAATTCCCAGAAACAACATAAAAGGTGATCACCACCCAGGAAGATTTTTAAAAGGATGACAGTTAGCACAAGTGGTCCCTGGTAAGATTTTTGTGTGACAGGATGAGGTGAAAAAGTCCTGTGGAAGAAAATGTTAGGGTTGAAGGTCACTGTGTGGGTAACCCAGGCCTGCTTGGCCACATGTCCCAGACCATAGCTTCTACATTGTCACACCTTTCCTTTCTTAACATGTGGACCTTGAGATTCTCTTTAAATTTAAAGTCTTTATATAATAACTCACTTAATAGTGGCAAGCTAGATAACAATGGTAGGAAAAAGGGAGCAGGTATGTGAAACTCTATGTGTGGATTATAAATTAAATAAGGGAAAAAGTAATTAAAATGATCCCTTTGTTATTCTGAACAAGGAATGGAAGGGGCACAAAGTCCAATCTATACCATAGATTTCATTTAGTTTGGTTCTAAATTCTTAAGAGTTTTTAAGGGAAATAAGAGTTAAAATATGCAAATCTTACATTGATTGCCTTTAAAACTATCACTTGTGTTAGTTTATAGCAGGAAACATAAAAGTTTGAGATGTTTGCATATTCTCTGTAATAATCTATACTTTAGTCTTCCTTATGTACATAAAACAGGTATGTATTTATATGGGAAACGGGGATATCATGGCAAGAATGAGGCAAATTTAGATTTGAAACCTTCATCCACCTCTAGGCCATATGCTCTGCCACAAGATGCTAGTCTCAACTTTCTCATCTATAAGACAGAGGAAATGAGCCTTCCTTATAGTGGGGAGAAAGCAATAATATATATCAAGTGCTTAGTAAAGTATCAGGTGGTAGGTGCTCAAAAAATATTCTTTGCAACTCCCACTCATACTACATAGAGAAGAGCTTTATAATCTTACAAGCTTGGTGGCCAGAGAGCAGATACTTTCCAGTATTAAATGCTCTATCTCCAAGTGGTGTCGAAGTAAAGCAAGGCCTGAGTAATCCAATGCCCACAAGAAACAGACTCTAGTTGTAACAGTCTCTCTACCTAAAGTAAATTCTGTTAGATGAGATATGCAATCACCTTCACTGTCACATTAACACAAGCACCTGCAGAAACAAAGAACAGTTCACAGTTCACTCTGTTGATGTGCAAAGCTCCAGCACCTATGCTATAAATAATTAATGGCTTATTTTGAAAATCTAAAGCTCTTTTTTGAAGCCAGCTGTATTTTCCATGCAGTTTGGCAGTGGAGCATGGCTTTGGATTACAGGATTTCATACTGTGCTGCAAAATGACTGTGGCCTACTCTGCCTCCATATCAACACTCTTTTCTACTGCTATCCTCCCAATTCTCTAAAGCACTGCGACAAACTGGCGGCCCATGGACAAATGACACTGTGTGGCCCAAAGACCTTATTTGCCCTGGCCCACTCACTTATCTTTTTTTAATGTGTGTGTGTATATATATATATATATATATGTGTATATATATATATATATATATATATATATATATATATATATATATTTTTTTTTTTTTTTTTTAATAGCAGGACATAAAATGCAAACATCCAGAATTCTGGCTTCTCTTGAAAAATTGGAAGAGTTAGAAACTGTCTATAAATCTTCACGTTGGCAAGTGTACAAGAGCTAAGAAGGGACAGCCCTCTTTGGATAGAATATGAACTCCCCATTTTACCAGTCTCTGCCACTCTCTATTGCCTTAGACCCTGTCTGCTGCACTCATTTCCATGAGTCACGTGATACGCCTCAACTGGCCCAGACAGTTTGTGTTGTCCAGCTCTGCTGAAGGCTTTTGACTTCAAGCTGTATCCTGATCTCAGGAGCGACAGCAAAAGAGAGGATAGGAGGAAAACAATGCAAACGGGCATTAACTAATTGTTAACCCTTGCCAAATGGTTAGACAAAACAGATCTCTAAATGGGAGCCACTGCCAATAAAGTGTGAGCCACAGTGCCTGTAAGTGCTCAGTAAATACTGGCTGGCATTATAATTAGTATTATTGTTTCACTGTATCTTATTGAACAGTAAAAGATAATTTCAGAAGATAAACAGGTGATTAGACAAGAAATTTTTGAAAAATTAGAATGAGAGGGATTTGTATTATAAGACACCTGGGGTATATAATGAAGCTATAGTAACTAAATATTGGCATACTGATAAAAGCATAGGCAGATCAATGGTACAGAAAAGAAAGTCCTGAGACATACTCAAGCATGATAGGTAAGAATTTAATACATGATCAGATTGACATTTCACAGCAGAAGGAAGAACAGGTTAATCATTAACTGGTTCTGGGATAACTGATTAAATCCCAAAACTAAAAAAGTAGGGCACCTGGCTGGCTCAGTTGGTAGAGCATGTGTGACTCTTGATATTGGGGTTGCAGCATCATGAGTTCAAAACCCACGTTGGACATGGAGCCTCCTTATCAAAAAAAAAAAAAAAAGAGTAAACTTCTAAAAAACTATAGAGAAGAGCACTAGAATAATTATTTGATCTTGAGGTGGGGAAAATCTTTCTAAGCATCAAAGTCAAGTGCAAAACCATAAAAAAAAGTTTGAAAGACCCGACAAGAGAAAAATAAAAACCAGTGCATATTAAAAAATGTAAAAGAAACCAACCCTGAACATCTAGAACTTATTCTATACTATTTAGAACTATTCTATACTACAGAACAGTTGGCATTACAGAGGACTTGCTGTGTCAGGTGCGTACTCAGAGTATGGGAGATACCATCTTTCTGTATCCTCATGGTAATGGGCACTACAGATACTATTATTACCACCATTTTACAATTGAGGTTTATCCACTGATAAAACAGTCTACAAGTAAAGTCTGATAAGCCATTACCATGCTGCAGTGAAAAATTAGAAACTTTTTCTGAAAGCTAATAGTAAACATTTCAGTAAAAGTAACTGTTATGTTAGCATGGTGAGATCATGGGTGATGTTTTGTTTTGTCTTGGTTTTACAAGCTCCTCAGTGTTTTACATTACATTTATTTTTAGAGAAAATAGATACATCTTTAGAACAACCTCTTGTTTTATCTTGGCCAGAGCTCTCTTATCTTAGAGTAAAACCCTGGGAGTTCTTTATAAAACAATAAAATGAGGGGAGCGGGGGAGAGCGATAACACTAAGTGAGGACCAAGAGCCAGGCACTGTAAGAGTTGATTTATCTGCATTATATTTCATCCTTACTTAAAGCCTATGAGGATAGGTGTATTTTTCTCCACTCACTGAAGAAAGAAGCCGAGACTCCAAGGTTTCACTGAGCTTGCCAAACAGTTACATTGTTAGGATTGAAACACACCTTTAATATCTGGGCTCTCTCCACTGAATATCCTCCTAATTATCCACTGTGCCTTCTCCAACAAGGCTATATAGTGTGGACTCAATCCTATGTGTATGGAACTTCATTTTCTGAAAGCAGTGATAAGTAGCAGAGACAAAAGGGATGGTGTGAACCGCCTGATATCTCAGTGCCAGCTCTGGCTTGATCTCTAGCAAAGCACTAATCTCATAACTGCCAAATGTACAGGGCAGCACTGAGAAGAATGCCCCTTCAAACACCAGCAGATCAGACTCTTAGACCCTGCTGGTTTTTCAAATTTCAGAAACGTCCCTAGATCTCATCTATTCAGCACTGCCATGATTCCTATCATCTTGAATACTTCAAACAGATGGGTGCCCACCCAGCTCTGAAACATTCCACAGCAACAAGGGTTTAAAAAAATTCCACTGGCAACCAATACCTATGCTTAACCTGTCATGGGAGGAAGTGTTCTAATGTCTTCAATATGTTGACCTCATTTAGAGTGAAATTCCTGTGAAAACAGGAGACATGAAGCACCCTGGGTAATCAGTCCTCATATCAGAGCATTTCATATTCCCAAACAGAACTAAGTATTAGTTCAGAATCACTCTCCCTAAACCTTCACTCATTTATTTATTCCTCTTTTAGTGCTTCTCTTGAATCTTCAAACATCAGACCTACCTAAAGAAGATTAAAAATGCACAAAAACCGGGATGCCTGGGTGGCTCAGTTGGTTAGGCATCTGACTTCGCCTCAGGTCATGATCTCGTGGTTCACGACTTCGAGCCCTGCACTGGGCTCTGGGCTGACAGCTCAGAACCTGGAGCTTGCTTCAGATTCTATCTCCCTCTCTCTCTCTGCCCCTCCCCTGCTCTCTCTCTCTCTCTCACACACACACACACATACACACACACACTCTCTCTCAAAAATATAAATAAATAAGTAAATAAATAAATAAATCACAAAAACCTGTGCAAGAAAGAACAACTTGAAGTTCGGATATGTTTCAGGACTGTAGGTACTAAATTGCTAACTAACGTTTAGCTTGGGATTAGCTGAAAACTTTGGAATTTTTCACCTGGTTACTGAACATCTTAACATCATGTGATGTGTTCTCTTCCTTCAACATAACTGCACACCTCTTTTTTGAGATGCTTTCTTCTGGCTTTATATCAACCAATTAGTCTTTTAAAATCTGAATATTTATTCACTGATTAACAATTCATTCAGAAAACATTTAAAGACCACCTATTGTGTACCAGGCACTGTGATAGTTTCTGGAGAGACAAAAATAGGATCTCTGCCTTTAAGGAGCTAAAGGTCTGAAGGTGGAGATAAAGAGGTAAACAGACAATTTCCATGTTGATGGTCTTAGTGTTTTTGCAGAGGTATGAACCAGCACTACGAAAGTTCAGCAGAGGGGATGGGGTACTGGGGGAGACTTCGTGGAGGTAATGCTCAGGCAGAATCATTAAGGATCAGTAGGAGTTATTCAAGTGTTGGAAGGAAGTCACTCCAGGCAGGTTTAGGAAATTGGGAGAGCAAAAGTTGCCTGTGGAAAGCTGGTAGAAACTGATAATAGAGAGCTGGGTTCAGCATCTCTCTCTGTGGATAAGCTATTTAGTGATGGGTACACAATGTAGCGATGATTATTTTTATTCATCCATCAACTTTTTGATAAGGGTGACTTGGTCCCAAACCAAATTTTAAAGAACGTTAATTTTTCAGATTTCTATGGCTGTTACTGATTATTTTAATAATGACTTTCCAAACACTTTCCATCCATACAGTATTATTATCTACAAGAACTTCTTTTACTAATGAAATGTCATGCCAGTTTTTTCATATTAACCATAGAGCTGCAATAAAGCAAACTCTAGGCAAGCTCAACACCATGGCCAACAGGACTACCATCTTTTGACTGTCCTTGAGTCAATGGAAAGTGCAATGCTACTCTTCAATCACTGAGGGGTAAATGGTAAGAAGTCCATTTGTATCCTTGCTCTATTAGATGAGGGCACTGGTACATCACAACTGATTTTTAAGGAATGGAGAGAAGTGGTTAAAAAAAAAAAAGGAAGATGAAGGAAACATGGGTAGAGTGCTTCATAGCAAGTCCCAGGTGCCCAGACACAGAACGACAGAGGACCAACCTGCTCCCTAAGAAATGTTAACCCATAATACCAATTCCTTCACTTAACTTGAGAAATGATAGCTCTTCCTCTGATAATATCTCCTAGGCCAGGATCATAGTCCTCAAGCAGTTGGACTCCCAAAAAAGTACCAGGATAGGGAGGACACTAGCTTTGAACAATAGTAGACAGCAGCAAAAAATGAGTTTAAGTGTCATAATGTCTTTCCACTAAACTAAAGCATTCAACAGCATTCATTCATTCACTCATTCATTCATTCATTCATTTTTTAAAAGTAGGCTCCATGCCCAATGTGGAACTTGAACTCACAATTCCGAGGCTGAGAGTCACACACTCTATTGACCGAGCCAGCCGGGCGCCTCTCCAACAACATTTAAAAGAATTAAAGAAACATGGCTAGAGTAGACAGATTCTTAGGGAAAATCAAAGATGAAAGGATGTAAATTAAGGTATAAGAGATAAATGTTCTTCCAGAAAGATGAACCCTAATAATATTTTATCCTCATGTTACAATTAATTAATAACGAGCCCTGCTAAGAACATATGTTACTTTTAAAAACAGGAATATGGGGTGCCTGGGTGGCTTAGTCAGTTAAGCATCCGACTCTTGATTTTTGGCTCAGGTCATAATCCCAGGCTCTCTACCGAGTGTGGAGCCTACTTAAGATTCTCTCTCCCTCTGCCCCTCCCCTGCTTACATGCATGTGTGCACGCTCTCTCAAATCAATCAATCTACCAATCAATAAATAAAAGAATATGATAGAAATAGATATACCTGATCAAGGAACAATGTACCACACCATGAGAAATATATAACATCTTTCAGTTAAGCTCAATTATTTTATCTTGGAAGAGGAAATGATCAACCTATCTTTGAAAGTGAATGTTCAATTTATTTTTAAAATAGTTTACCTGATTTAAATAATTTAGGCACTTTTCAAGACACCAAAGGCAACAAATGCAAGATTTCAGCACACATCGAGCACAAGCATTCTCCTGGAAAGGACAAAAAATTGAAATAATTAAAAACCAACATACAGAATATTCTAAATGTTAGAAAAATAAATAAAGTAAAAAAAAATCACAATCTATGTTTCAAGACCTCCATACCCACCTACCCTCTTTTCCCTCAAAATGTAATGGTTAAATTATTTTTAATCAATTTAATTTGACACATATTTAGTACCTATTGCATGTAAGATAGAGTATGATACATGAGATCGGCAAGGAACTTATACTATAGTTGAAGAAAAAAAAGCTAAACATAAAAAAAGGTCAGAATCAGAATATGCGATTGATACTATGAGAGTGGAGAACAGAGAGAGATGACATCATCTGGGAGAAGGAAGAATCAAGGAAGGTTTCTAGGAAGAGGTGGCATATCATCTAACCCATGTTGAAATGCATGTTATCTCCACAGCCAGGGATAGGGAAGAGGTTCCAGGGAGGAAGGTGTGAATCAACACAGAGGGCGAGAAGCACAGGACATTTTGGGAAACCAGGGATATGATGGATTTTGCCAGAGCACAACGTAAGCAAGAGTGTGGGACAAGGCAGAAGGACTGGATTCTACTTTGCAAGGATTATGAAGAAAACATTCACAACTATGAACTGAACATGGTTGGGAGCTTTACTACAGGCAGAGCTGAGGTCTAGAATGTGACCACAGTTAAGTCCAGAAAAGAATTTTCTCCTTACCTTTCCTTTGAGCTGACTGTGAATGTACATAAGGATCATTCGTGGAATTTTGACTAATGTGATAATGAAAGATCCTTTTGCCACAGTACCAAGGTGATAACGAATAAGGCGATTCACTGATGCTAAAATAGGTGTAAATGGCAGATTCCTTTTATCCCTTTTTGAAAGATAACCAAAAAGACAATTAAAACAAAGGCTAAGTGCAGGAATGGTTTAGAGCCCAATGCAGTGAAAACAGTTCGTTTAAGAAAAGTCTAGGTTTATGACAAAATGGCAAAGTAACATGTAACTAATACAAATGCTATAGATGTACCAGATAAAATTAATGTTTGATTTCCTATGATAGTTTCATGGGGTTCTTATGCTCTAAGACTTTAAATAAAATGATACTGTGCTTTGAAAGCTTTTACTGGTAAATATTTATGGAGTTAAATGTAGAATCAAAAAATGAAACTTAAAAAAGATGTACAATCGAGACCTGGTACCTCATTATAATAGAAAATTGTAAGGCCTACAAGCTTATATTCAGCTCTCAAGTTAGGAAAGAGAGTCACAATACTTGTTCTGATCCAAACAAATTAAAAAGGCTTATTGTCCTTTGATGGACCTTTATATAATGCCAAAGTACATAAGACACTGTAAGATTTATTCTCCAGCTAAATAGAATTGAAGTTCTATCATGACCTGCTGTTCTGATTAATTTTTGGAGAAACTTACAGAGCAGTATAAAGATTAAAATCACTGCCTCCCATTTTACTACCCACCAGAATCATCAGCTCTAACATTTTGTCATATTTGCTTCCAATTACTTTTTATTTCATTTTTTTTTTAATTTTAACTTGTTTTATTTTTTATTTCTTTAAATTTACATCCAAATTAGTTAGCATATAATGCAACAATGATTTCAGGAGTAGATTCCTTAGTGCCCCTTACCCATTTAGCCCATCCCCCCTCCCACAACCCCTCCCGTAACCCTCAGTTTGTTCTCCATATTTATGAGTCTCTTATGTTTTGTCCCCCTCCCTGTTTTTATATTATTTTTGTTTCCCTTCCCTTATGTTCATCTGTTTTGTCGCTTAAAGTCCTCATATGAGTGAAGTCATATGATTTTTGTCTTTCTCTGACTAATTTTACTTAGCCTAATACCCTCCAGTTCCATCCATGTAGTTGCAAATGGCAAGATTTCATTCTTTTTGATTGCTGAGTAATACTCCATTGTGTGTGTGTGTGTGTGTGTGTGTGTGTGTGTGTGTGTGTGTGTGTATGTATACATATACACCCCACATCTTCTTTATCTATTCATCCATCGATGGACATTTGGGCTCTTTCCATACTTTGGCTATTGTTGATAGTGCTGCTATAAACATGGGGGTGCATGTGTCCCTTGGAAACAGCACACCTGTATCCCGTGGATAAATGCCTAGTAGTGCAATTGCTGGGTCGTAGGGTAGTTCTATTTTTAGTTTTTTGAGGAAGCTCCATACTGTTTTCCAGAGTGGCTGCACCAGCTTGCATTCCCAATATTCGCTTCCAATTATTTTTTAAAGAAATGAAACTGTTTACCAGCTTCCGTTCCATTTCCTTCAAGCACAATCACTCAGATGATCTTAAGTTTTCCGACAAGTATCAATTCTCACCTGGTAAAATAGTAGGTTACCACAGCTCCTGCCACAGTCATCTGCTGACACGCTAGAATAAATTCACTGATCCAAATCAGGCCCACCACATGGTACCACCACATATACTGCAGAGGCCCAGAAACTCTGAACTCCACAAAGCCTTGGTCATTCTGAACAGCGCTGCCTAGGAAAATATCCAGGAAGGAAAGAAGAAGCACATAAAGTACAAACCAAGAAATATGGCTATTAAATATAAGAGATGAAACTAATTTCCAAAAATAGGCCCCTTCCCCCAAACCACAACTTTATGACCACAGTGCTCTTTAATTAACAGACAAAATTACTTATCACTTGAAAAGTTGTGAAGCCAGACATTGTACAATTAAGCATTTTGTTTTCTCCAAAGGCATCATATAGCTTTTAAAAGGTGTTCTATTTGAATATAGTTCCATCACATCAGTTAATTTAGGCATGAATTTTCAAACTTCAATTTTTTTGGAGCTATTTTATTACTCTTCCAATAATTATAGACCTAAGTTATTTGCAAAATACAGAAATTAATATTATATTCAATTGGTAAATGCATGCTGAATGGCCAGAGAAGTTACATACAAACTTACTACCCTTACACCACTCCTCACAATTAATTCCATTTAAGTGTAAACTTTGATATATTTTTTATATGAAATTTATTGTCAAATTGGTTTCCATACAACACCCAGTGCTCATCCCATCAATGCCCATCACTCACTTTCCCCTCCCTCCCACCCCCCATCAACCCTCAGTTTGTTCTCAGTATTTAAGAGTCTCTTATGGTTTGCCTCCTTCCCTCTCTGTAACTTTTCCCCCCCTCCCCCTCCCCCATGATCTTCTGTTATGTTTCTCAGGATCCACATAAGAGTGAAAACATATGGTATCTGTCTTTCTCTCATATTAAGAGTGGCTCCAACAAGTCTGAGAGTCTAACTCTGAACAGTATCATCACCAGGAATTCTACCTAGGTTCAGATCTTTTCCAAACTAGAGAATCCCAAGGAAGTAAGTTGATTTGGACCGTAATGGGAGTTTAAGGCAGTTCCAGAGAGCTCTGCATTCATTTGTTCATCTTAGAATCAATCCAAAAGTCTGAATCAGTACTGGAGTTTACTTCAAAGCCATGAACTGGTTTAGATCTACTTTGCTAGGATGATCTAAAAATCATGAATTAGGGATGGGTTGTTGAAGAGCCATAACCACACTGGTTCTGATGGCTGTTAGACCTGGGTCAATAAATGTCTTAAGAATTATAGCTGATGTTTTAAAATATTTTAATGCAAATCAAATTCATCACTATGAGAAAGAAGCAACATAACTTCTTACCAGCGGTGCCAAGAAAAAGAAGTGTCATGATCCAGTATGCCCAAAATAAGACAAGAGCAAAGAAAGTCCAAAAGGGTTGGAAGACTAGTAGCGGCAAGTGAATGAAGACCTTGCCAGCCACGTGGAACAAGGCGATGGTGAGAGCGACACGTTTGCGCATAACCAGCATTATCAGGAACAAGAGAACCTGTACGGAGAGAATGCAGAGAAAGGTCCCAGTTATCGCTATAAGCAGTAAAAACAGAAACTGAAACAGGGTGGAAATTCCTTCATTTCAAATCAGGGAAGGATTATTCTCTGAATCCCAATAATACTTTATCCGTCTTGCAGCACTTAGCATCCTCAACTGAATATTGAAAATGTTCTTAAAGCAGCACACAAAAGGATTTCTCAATGTATTAATAAGTCTTTCGAGTTCTTCTACCTTTCCTTTTCTACTCATTATGAATCAAAATGTGTTGTTTGTCCATCAAGATGAGGCTTTTAATTTATTTGAATACATACATGCTTGTCACTATGAAAATAGGGGAGAAGACCATATGCCATGACTACAAAAGCACAGGAGGTATTTGTACCTCATTTCCTTTATCAGACCAAGAGCTCCTAGGGGCACCTGAGTGGCTCAGTCGGTTAAGCATCTGACTTGGCTCAGGTCATGATCCCACACTTCGTGGGTTTGAGCTTCGCATCAGGCTATCTGCTATCAGCAAACGGACCCGGCTTGGGATCCTCTGTCCCCCCGCTCTCTGACCCTCCCAAACTCATGCACGCACGTGCTATCTCTCAAAAATAAACATAAGAGGGGTGCCTGGGTGGCTCAGTTGGTTGTGTCCGACTTCGGCTCAGGTCATGATCTCATGGTTCATGAGTTCGAGCTCCATGTCTGGCTCTGTGCTGACAGCTCAGAGCTTGGAGCCTGTTTTGGATTCTGTGTCTCCCCATCTCTCTGCCCCTTCCCTGCTCATACTCTCTCTCCTCTCTCTCTCTCAAAAACAAATAAAAATTGCACTGTCTCTCTCTCTCTCTCTAAAATAAAAATTAAAAAAAAAAATAAATAAACATAAGAAAAAAAAGAGCACCTACAGAGCACAGTCCATGTCACATTTACCTCCTGCCCACCCTCATCATGGTCTGAGTGACAGCAGGTGAACTGTACTTAAAAAAAAACAAAATTGTACTGTGGGACGCCTGGGTGGCTCAGTCAGTTAAGCACCCGACTTCGGCTCAGGTCATGATCTCACGGCTCATGAGTTCGAGCCGCGCATCAGGCTCTGTGCTGACAGCTCAGAGCCTGGAGCCTGCTTCAGATGCTGTGTCTTCCTCTCTCTTTGCTCCTCCCCTGCTCACGCTCTGTCTCTCTCTTTTTCTCTCTCTCTCTCAAAAATAAACATTAAAAAAAACTGTACTTAAAAATGATTAGTAAATATTTATATAATAATAACAAACAAATACCTTTTGGCACCAATGGTTTTATGGTGGCTTCATTTTTTACTTCTAAAGCTCAACTAAAAGCTTGGGATTGGTCCAAGAAGTGGTCTGAGATTGTGTTCCTTTTTTTTTTTTTTTTTCAGAGAGGAGAAGGAGACAGACCAAAGATATAAATACATATTATTTAACCACATGTTCATTAGTAATTTACTGTATAGTGCCCAGGCAGCAAAGATCACTTTTATTTGGAATAATGTTGTTAAAAGTTTAAACAGGAAAAAAAAAAGTTTAAAGGGAAAACGTGGGAAGATAATTAGCAAACAGGTAAATGAAACGATATGTATATTTCTTAACATACTTTAGTAAAGAAACCCATTTTTTTAAAAAGGAATTGTATTATGAAAATAATATGTTCTTCCTAACAAATGATAATGTGAATATTCTAAGTGAAAATCCTCTCTCAACAAGCGGGCAGTACAGAATAAAACGTTCCATTAGGAAAGCCTTCTGAAGACTCTTTAGTGTTCCATACCATGGGGCAGTTTTTATCTAAGGGAGATCGGGGTTAGGCATGCAATAGCCAGAGGTGAGTTTCTGCTTCATTAATGATCCCTGTGAATAAAAACACAAACCTAGAAGATAGCTGGCCCAAGCCCATACTCACTGTGAACACTGTGGCTGAAATGGCATAGATGAGGAGAGCCCGAAGATTGTCTTCAGCTATCTGAAGCTGTTCAGGAATAACTGTTTCTTTGGGAGACTTTCTTTGCTTTGCATACAGCCACCATAGTACACCTGTGCCACCTGGGTTCAAAAAACAATTGTTTTGGAAATAACTAGCACAAGAAAATGTGTTAACATTAATCTTCACTTTCCTGGACCCTTCCTACATAACACCGGGGGACTAACATAGCAACAATCCATTTGGCTGGGAGGTGTGTGGCTGTAACTTTTTGCAGGCATAAGGGGAGCTCCATTTACTCCATTTTCATCATGCACACTAGGTTACTAAGACATCTTTCAGTGTATCAAATAAACATCCTTCAACTGTATCTATTATTGGCTCTGAAGCTCAGAGAGAGCCTACAAAGACAGGCACCCCGAGAGGAACTGATCATAAAGAGACTCAGCACCTGTTGAGAGCTGGGGAGTTTGTACGAAGCAAGTAAGGGTCACAGAAATCAGCAATGAAGCTGAGGAAGGCAAAGATCTTTTCTATTGGGCCATCACAGAAACCCCCCTGCCTCGTGCTGAAACAGTTATGCAGCTGATTCAGTACCAATGAGCAAATGAAGATCAAAGAACTGGTTCCCACCAAAAGTGGGAAAAAGATAGGAAATCTTTGATAGCTTAATAGAAGTGTGTGCCAGAGATGGGAGTTGTTCTCCTCATCACTGGTTCAGAGTCCAAGAACTAGACAGAAGAGGGGGGCAACCCGCCTCCACAGAAGAGGGTTGCATCAGACACCTTCATTCTGAGTGCCCAGAGCCATCTAGGTACTGGGGACAGAGCTGTGAACAAAACCCAGTCCCCACCCTTGTCCTCCATGGAGCTTATACAGTAATAAGGAAACAAACAAACAAACAAACAAATAAGGAAGTAAGTAAAAATAAAGAATATGAAGTCTAAGAAAAAAAGTCACTTTTTAATAGGGATAGAAAGTGCTGGGGTTGGGAAAGCATTGTGAGAAGATGAGTAAGCAAGGTCTCAGTGGTGAGATGATATCTGAGCAAAAGAATCAAAGACAGGGAGAAAACAATCTATAAAAGTATCTAAGGAAAGGGGTGCCTGGGTGGATTAGTCGGTTGAGCCTCTGACTTTGGCTCTGGCTATGATATCATGGTTCGTGAGTTTGAGCCCTACATCAGACTCTATGCTGACAGTGCAGAGCCTGCTTCAGATCCTCTGTCTCCCCACCCCCACCTCTCTCTCAAAAAGAAATAAAAACATTAAAAAAAAAACAAAAACAAACAACATCTAAGGAAAGGATGTTCCAGGCAAGAGGTGATAGCAAATTCTAAGATGCTGATATGGGACCATGCCTGGCAGGAGAGAAAGGAGGAGGGCCACTGTGGCTACAGCAACTAGCAAGGGGCAGAGTAGGAAGAGTGGTGGGCTGGGGGGCACCGGGCACCAGATCATACTGTCAGGCCTTGTAGGCCACGGTAAGGAAATGGAAGATTCAGAGTAAAGATATGTATGTGTGGGCAGACAAGATAAACGTCTGGGAGAAGACAAATAGGGCTGAGATCTGTGCAAATCAACGTGACCTCCACCTGCGCTCAAGTAAACACTGAATAGTGTCAAAGGGAAATTCCAACTCTACCTGGTGGCAAATAGCAAGCGAGAATTATTTTCTACTGAAGATGAGTAAACAAACTTCAACAACCACCAGTCTATGAAAAACATTTGAAAAAGGGAAATATTTCCATTTTGAAATCTTAAAGAAAATTGTAGCAGCCTCAAAAAAATGGAATAAAATATGTTCTCTGCAAACAGGAATAAAAAGTGAGGAGAGGAAAGGCAAACAGAAATGAGAAAGAAAAACAGAAAACAGAATGAGCTAATAATGAAGACATCAAGGAGGATACTGTCCACAACAGCCACAGCAGGCATCATTTATTAAACATGTAAATCTGTGTCGGGGGGGCACCTGGGTGGCTCAGTCGGTTAAGCACCCAACTCTTGATTTCCACTCAAGTCATGATCTCGAGGTTTTTGAGTTTGAGCCCCGTGTCAGGAGCTGCACTAACAGCATAGAGCCTGCTTACGATTCTCTCTCTCTCTCTCTCTCTCTCTCCCTCTCTCCCTCTCTCTGTCTCTTCCTCTCTCTTTCTCTTTCTCTCTCTCAAAATAAATACACTTAAAAATAAATAAATAAATAAATTTGTGTCAGGAACCGTACAACAGATGTGACCAAAGTGAATCACTATGATACTATTAAGTAGGTAATACAAGTCCCATCTTATATGTAATAAATACAATTGAAATTCAGGAAAGTTAAGTAACATGCCAAATGTCACATACCAAGTAAGTGGCAGCACTGGAATTCAAATCTACTTTTATTATAAAAAATTCTCCATATATTATAAACTGAATGTTTGTGTCCCCATAAAACTCATATATTGACATCCCAATCCTTAATGTGATCGTTGGTATTTGGAGTTGAGTGTTTGGAGGATGATGAGGTCATGAGAGTGGAGCCCTCATGAATGGGATTAGCGCCCTTATAAAGCAGACCTCAGAGAGCTCCTCCCTGCTTGCCCCACGTGAGAACATAGCAAGATGATGGCTGGATACAGGAAGCCAGCCCTCGCCAGATACCGAACCTGCACATGCCTGAATCTGGCCTTCCTAGCCTCCAGAACTGTAAGAAGTAAATGTTCCCTGTTGATAAGGCATCCAGTCAATGGTACTTTGTAATAGCAGCCCAAAGTGACTAAGACACCATCACTAGAACTGGATACAAAGGTCACAAGTAGAAATGAAAAGAAATATGGCTGGGAGAAGGAAGAACCGGAATAATAGAAAAAAGTAGTCAAGTACAGAACCAGCAGTGAGGAAAACTAAATCAGTGATATGGAAGATACGCTTGAAGAACACTTCCTGAATACAAGGAAAATGTTATCAGGATTAAAATGATAATTTAGAAGATGATAGCAAAAGAATGAACAATGGTCCTAAGAAGAAAACCACTAGAACAGAAACAATAATCAAATACAGAAATAAGAAAACTTACTTCTGTGTTGGAAAATATCTGCCCCCCCCAAAAAAGAGATCATAGGCAAACTTAAAGATTCAGAACTAGATAGAAACTTTAAATTATAAGAATAAGTTAAGGGGTGTCTGGGTGGCTTAGTCGGTCAAGTGTCTGATTCTTGATTTCAGCTCAGAAATAAAATTAGACTGGTCTCCAAAAAGTAAAGTACAGACACTGGGAACGTGTTGCACCTCAAGAATTTTACATGCAACAGATTCAATATTCACATATAAGGCAAAAATAATCTTAGATAATCAAGAGTTGAGAAAATATATGACCCACAATTGCTTCGTGAATAAGTTACTCGAATTCAGATTCTCGTCAAAACAGAGATGAACCAAAGTTAAGAACTCAAGAATGAAGTTTTACAAAAATAGTTCTCACTAAAACTAGGACAGAAGAATGTAATAAACTTAAATGTAATTATGAAACATTTCAAGGCAAAGCAAAAATTCTTTAAAAAGGGTACAATGTATTAAATAATATTTTAATTTTAAAATACCTGATTGCAAAAACACAGATTATTTGGTAACAGTTATAAAGTGGGACAGGTTGGAAAGAAAGAAGTTTATGTTGAATTTAAACGAGGTGGAGGAAAACTCAACACATACTCCTTCATTTCAGCCTTTAAAAATTACAGAATTAGAAGTTATTTAATTTTTTAATGTTTATTTTTGAGAGAGAGTGTATGAGCGGGAGAGGGGCAGAGAGAGAGAGAAACACAGAATCCAAAGCAGGCTCCAGGCTCTGAGCTGCCAGCACAGAGCCCAGTGCGGCACTAGAACTCACGAACTGTGAGATCATGACCTAAGCCGAGATCAGACACTTAACTGACTGAGCCATCCAGGCACCCCTAAAAATTATAGAATTTTAAAATTTTATAGGATAGAATTCTATAGAATGAGCCATTCAAAAATTATAGGATTCTAGATTAAAGAATATTTTCTGAAAATGTGTAAGTTATCAACTGTAGAAGTAAAAAATAAAATATATGTTGGGGTGCCCAGGTGGCTCAGTTGGTTAAGCGTTCGACTATTGACTTTGGCTCAGTATCTCATGGTTCATGAGTCAAGTCCGACATCAGGCTCTGCTCTGGTAGTGCACAGCCTGCTTGGGATTCTCTCTCCCTCTCTCTTTGCCCTTTGCAACCCCCTTCAAAGTAAATAAATAAACACTAAAAAAAAAATTACTAAAAAATACACACACACACACACACACACACACGACATATATATATGCCATCCAAAGCAAGGGTGACAATAACCAAAGAAAGCACAATCCATATTGTAAAGATAGGGAAAACAACATAAAAAAGCACAGACTTAAGGAAAACATAAAAGAGATGACATCAGTAAGACCAAACATAGCAGACAGGATCATAAGTGTAATGGGGACAAACTCCCCTAATAAAAAAGTTTCACAATGAGTTAAAGTATTTCATTTTAAAAAGCAGTGAAAAAAAAGCATTAAAAAAATATATATGTACATGTATATATATATCTGTATTATATATATGTATTCTGAATACATTATATATATATATATATATAATGTATTCTGAATTTCAAGTTGCTAATAGTGGTCAACAGAAGGGAAGTAGGGTTCCTGAAAAATTTAAAAGCAAAAGTAAATTCTCTTTAAAGAAAAGAGGTGGTATGTGAAAATAAAACTTTTTTCTTTTTTTATATTTCTATTTTCTGCCATAGAAGTAGTTAGATACCATTAGTAGGTGTCACATTTATCATTGGGAGGGGGGAGAAATTATTATTTTCAAAAAAGACAATAAACATACAAATCCCATAAGGTTTCATTAGAAATAGTAAAACAGGGGTGCCTGGGTGGCTCAGTTGGTTGGGCATCCGACTTCAGCTCAGGTCATGATCTCGTGGTTCATGAGTTTTGGCCCCACGTCCGGCTCTGTGCTGACAGGTCAGAGCCTGGAGCCTGCTTGGGATTCTGTGTCTCCCTCTCTCTCTGCCCCACCCCTGCTCATGCTCTGTCTCTCTCTTTCAAAAATAAATAAACATTAAAAATTAAAAAAATAGTAAAACAAAAACATTAAACAAAATAGAATGCCAATAGAAAAATGAGTAATGAAATTTTACACACATAAAATTATCCTCCCAGAAATATTTTAACCAGAAAGAATTTCAACACCTTAAAATGGTAGATTCAGGCCTTTAAAAAGTCCAAGATAAAAGCAAAGGGGTCCCTTCCTCTGCCAGGCAGGGAACACTGAAAGAATCAAGTGAAAATTAAAGAACAAGAAGCAGAACAGAGCCTCAATTGCTTTTTTTTCCCTCTTGGGCTCTTCTCCCCAAACTGACACTGACAGAAAAATGTGAGCCCCCTTTTATTCCAAATATGCCAATGACTCTGCCATTTTATTCCATTTAGTGATCTCACAGTGAATTAACTTCAGTGTAATCCACTCACCAGTCTTTTTATAGTTTATAAATGAATTCACAAGGCTTACAAAAGGAAAATTATTTAAAGTAATCAAAGTGGTTCTGCACTGAGGGACTGTTAAGAGCAAACTTCACTCTCAATTCTAATTACTAAAAAACAAAGGAAGAAGCAGCTTACCAAGTGAACCCAGTATGACCAAAATTGTTAAGATCCACACAAGTACTCTTGATATATACCTGATTATCACCATCAAAATCATGGAGAGAACTGCAGGGAAGATAGAGAACATGTAGAATATTATTTTAAAACCCTGGAAAACACAAAGAGAAACTCTTTCAATTGTTTTCTCCTAGGAATATAATACGTTGCTATTGACCAGTTCAAGACCCCAGTTTAGGGAAGAAGGGTAACTAGCTACTTTTGCATTTCTGGTACTCGAGCCTACGTGCACCACTTGAATTGTGTCACTTGGAAACTACAGGCACCTAACTGTGGGTTTATAAATGACAGAAAAGAAAACATGCAAATGCACATGGTGACTCAAAAACAGCACAGAACTGTTGTGGATTCACCACGGGAAGACATTGGAACTCACATGCAAACATACATGCTAACACACAGAGTGTAGAGAAGGATGTGTCATGTTGGTGATGAGAAAAATTACCACACATAGACAGAGATCAGTTAAACTAGCTACACTTCCATGTGTAATCCTCACATTTCAAGACCAACTTCTCTAACAGTTGGTCAATGAGCTAGACAGTATTTTATCTCTTTCTGGTCATTTCTCTTCTAAAACTCCAAGAGATGCTCTGATCCTACAGAATAATATTCTGAAGCCTACGGAGGCCCAAATTCCTCTGACCTTAATTTTCAACTGGTGTCAGGGGTCCTGATTGGTTGAGAGACTCTTCAAAGAAAAGCAAAGCTTAGTTTGAGTTATTTAGCCAAATGCCTCTACCCATCCCAAGCTAAATTCCAACATGCTAAAATCTGGAGTGAAAATCTTAAAAAAGAAACTGGGAAGATTTGACCTTTGCATGGGGAAATTCATTTCTGAAATCATAATTTGTTCATCTTTAATCATCTAAAGGCCCATTTCACAAATAAATTCTTAAAGATCTTAAGCCTCAAGAGAACCATTCTAATAAAAACTGGAATCCCAATGACTTAACATTATTATCACCAGTTTTAAGGTGTTTCCCCCCCATCCCCCCCCGCCTTGGTCAAAGTATTCAACTATTTCAGAAACCAAATAATTTTTTCATAAAGCCAGACTAGTAGTCAAGATTTTTCGGGCCATTTGCAAAGCCAAATAAATGGTTGGGATCTGTGACTGGGTAACATTATTAAGGTACTCACTTTTGCAATAAATGTACAGGAACCAAAAACAGATGGGAGCGTTTCAAATATCACAGAAATAGCTTTTCATATGGACAGCATTATTTCAATTGAGTCAAGTACTACCTAAGCAAAAAGAAAATACTCTCTAATGACAAGACGGAAATACAGCTAGTCTTCTCAAAGACTATAATTGTTGTTAACAGGTATAAGGTATAACTCATTTCACATATATAATGAGATAGTTGCTTGGTTCCTACCACAGTTTACTCCTCCCAACTAGAAAGATCTATAGATTCTGATATGGCTACATATAGTTCTAGGATAATGTAGGGAGTTGAAATAACATTTACCTAATTATATTATCTATTGACAATAAAACTCAATGGCTAACAAGTGGAGATTTCCTAATTTTTCCAGCAATACAGTGACATCATGAACTGTAGCAATGAAAAAAAAAACATATTTCAAAAGTAATCTATCAGAAATCTATGTTCTTTGATGGAAATGTGTAAGAGAATATGTGGCCTCCTTTCATAAGCCTTTGGAATCATAACTGAAAACAAAGGGGTGTTGATTCATTAAGAGAAGCCTCCTCCTATCATATTAAAGGTTATTAGAGACAGTAACCAAAGTCTGGGAAAACACCAGTTTTCTCCAATGATAGAAAAAGAAAGGAAATTAGTTTCAGATATATAAATATATATATATATATAAATATGTATATATTTATAACTATATATAATCTGAAACAGTTATTTTGGCTATGGGAAGTTAAACATTTTACAGGTATCCCCACTGTATTCATATTTTGGTTAAAAGACAGAACAGTCTTCTACTGCAGTACTATGCAATAGCTAATAATGAGAAAAACAATTACCTAGTGATAACAAGCAAAGTCCCAATATAATTTCTTTGCTGGTCATTACTCCACTAATCAGCCTGTGTAAGACACTATTGTCACTGACAAAGGTGATCAGGGCCTCTGCAAACTTGGCATAGCAGGAAATGTTCACAGGAGCACAGCGATGGAAGAATGGAATAGGTGCACTGGTGACACAAGAAAAAAAAAATCAGAAAAAAAATTACTCCTACTTAATATAAATGCCACATCAAACACACAAATGAAAGGTGATTATGACTGCAATACACTCCACCCTCCACACATCATATGGGCGCTAAGAGCCGTGAGCTTAATGCTATGAAGATGACTGTCATGGGCAGGGATGCGAATCTTGCCACAGGCCTTATCAAAGAGGGTGGAGTGCATGTTCCAAAGAAGACATTACCCTCCCCTTCTGAAAAGAAACACACACACATATACACACACATACGCACATACAGAACTACCAAAAGCAAAACCAAACACTTAAACTCCTCAGCCTGCACATCTATCAGTCAAGGGGCAGATGACAAAACTTAAGGAACATATACTTCATTGAGCTGAAAATGAATTTTTGCCATAAGCTATTTAAAAATAGAAAACACACATGCTTTTGCTTGAAATGTGCCACCAGTAATAGAATGTTTCCTCTATCAGAACAGCATACAGAACCTTGCATTAAAAAAGGTGTTTGGGGCACAAGCTTAATAATCCTCATATAAATTAATCATGCCAAGACATCAACATACAGCATAATGTGCAGCTAATTAAAACAATAACCATGGATACTAATGTATGGAAACACGAGGTTAATAGTACAAGGGCAAAAAAACAAAAATTTGTATCTAAAGTGATGGTTGTATCTCTGTACAAAAGATATATACATAAAAATGAGAACAGAAAAAATATAAATAAATGAAAAATCTCTGATTCGTTAAGGTCATGGGATTCTGAGCTGTTTTCTTTCTATATATAATTTTTATTATAAGATTATTTGTGTTCAAAAAAAAAAAAGACGTAATCCGTTATTATCAGGTTTACACTGACCACAACTCTTTTTGTGAAGGAACATAGTTATGTGTGAACCATGACATAAGTAAGTCTGGTTTGTTATAACATATTCTACTTTAGCCTTCGAAAGTATGGTATGCATCTGATCAATGAGAGATTCTAAAAAAGCTCTATGAACATGCCCTCAGTTGTGATTTGAATGAATTCTAAGAGAGTCCATATGTAGATCCATACAGAAATACACACTTCTGTGTGCACTAAAATTTAGCTATCACTAACATAAATCTCATATTTTCAGAATTATTTGTGGAACTATCAGTCATAGCTCTAATATAACACCGTTGGCTGGAATGATATAAGTATGCTCTCATTTTTGGTTGGCACTGTATTTTGTATCAAATTAGTGGAGAAGAGTCTACAATTGGGCACCAAATTCCAAAGTTTCTGATCTCAGCAAGCAATTTTGTATGACCTGAAGCAAGACACTATCTTCGTTTTTCCTTCCTCAAAAAACAACAAAAATATTTTTCAAATAAAAATAAACGTGTACTATGTATTGATTTTCCTTAAATGCTGGTAAATGAGCATCACTGGGAGTAAGAGTAGGCAACATCTTCCATCCTGTTGAACTTCATGGAACAATAATTATAAAGGTCTAGTCTTACCTTAGTTATGCTTCAGCAAAATGTATCCCCCCAAAATGATGTGACACTATGATAGAAATGTTCACTTAAAAAAGAAGTGACTCTTGTGACTTGTGGGTGTATTTGTGTATACCTCTAAAATGGTGTTGGTGAAAGTTAATGTCCAAGATTCAATATTTTGTCAGAAATTGCAGAAAGTCAGAGCATTCTTAGTAGGGCTTAAATTACAGGCATGCAAGTCATTGTTTTTGACCAAATTTGTTTCGCTAATGATATAAAAAGCTATTAAATTACAGAATACCTTTAAGTGAAATGGATTTCGTCAGAAATATTACAGGAAAGAATCAAAAGAATTAACCATAAGTTCATAGTCAATGGAGGCTAATGTGGGACACATTAGCTTCATTGTGACCTATGACTGTTTTTCTTCCTGATGCTATCTAGATAATGTCCCTGACACTTTAATATCCCTGTCTGAGGACTTCTAACCATATTTTTAACTGAAGCCTCGTTCTCTATCCTTTGAAACCAAAGTCCTCTCTGTTCCATGGTTACCTATATCTTCATCTGCTTTACTTATTACCCTATCATTTCTGATATAGCCTCTGTTTAACTCACTTGCCTCCAACCTTGAACATAAAATGTATCTCCCTTAAGGATACTGATGTCATTTTCTCATTTTCAACATCCACCAATTTTCTTGGCCCTGCTGTTTCTTTTTTCCTGTCATATAACCACAAGTGTACCTTACCCTCTGTCCAGAAGCAGCTCCACCTGTATCTCCCATATACTAACAGGATTTGAATATAGTTTTATACTCAAAGAGACATACACGACATTTCTAAAAGAGAGCAGAGCCTGTTATAACAGAAAGAAAACTGGCCTTGACTTCAAAAGCCCTGGGTGATCCTCCTAACATTACATAGCTTCAGGTCACTCCATCTCTCTTTCTCAGTTTCTCCATCCGTTAGCTGAAAGGATAGGAGTAAGACCTCTCTGAGTCTTTGAAGATGATGATGATGATGATGTTGATAATGATAACTGTGATAGATCCCAGCCATAAGTCAGTAATTCTAAATTAATAGGAGCAGATGCCCAGTAGTGTTTGTGTTTTTCTGCTTTTCAGACTTATAATGAGGATCGATGGTTTGAAAAGGGAAGGATTATACTCTTAAAATTTGAATCTTTCATTCCTATTTAAGAGGAAATGCTGAGCAATATTTGCACTCTTACCCTTTCAAGTCATTTTTATACTATCCATAAACACTTGGCTAATTGGAAAGAGTGCTTTTACAAGTCTCCTTCAAAGGATTGAAGCAAAGTAACAACGGGTCCCTTACCTTATAATTTAATCTATGTTGGTTTAAAGAAAAACCTGACAGCTCTACATTTGAAGGTATAAAACTAGTACAGGCAGATTACATTGTCTGGCTGATGGCCAAAATGGTCAAGTGGTAAGGAATATCAGAAATAGAAGACAAATAAAAGAGAAGGCAATGTGTGGTTACAATTAAAAAATCAAAGTTAAATACTTAGTTAAAAAATTTTTTTTAGTGTTTACTTATTTTTGAGAAAGATAGAGACCGAGTGCAAGCGAGGGAGGGGCAGAGAGAGAGGGAGACACAGAATCCAAAGCGGGCTCCAGGCTCCGAGCTGTCAGCACAGAGCCCGACGCGGGCCTTGAACTCAGGAACAGTGAGATCATGACCTGAGCTGAAGTCGGACGCTCAACCGACTGAGCCACCCAGGCGCCCCTAAATATTTAGTTTCAAAGAGAAAGCACTACGCTCCCTGGTCATTCATTTTCTCTACTGTTTCCCAAACAAAAACAACTTAATTAGCCATGAGTTTTTAATACTCAGATGATTTTCTTGTTAAAAAATCTAAGTAATCATGGCATTGAAATGGTTTGTCTTATATTTTACCATTTAAATCCTATGTGATACAATGAATTTGAGTTAGCTGATTTCATATACCTCTCAGAAAGTAATACTTCTATGAGATCTTTTCTACTTTAGTATCTAACCTAAATGACACACCCTGTGCTTCTTAATTAAGAGGACAGCATAAAGAATTCTATTTATAGGAAGTTCCTCTGCCTCTTGAAGCCCACAGAATATTGAATCTTTAAGAAGTCAATGTAGTCCTGTTAGGAACTGATGCTGTTTCACATTATTGAAACATCAGTCAACAAGAACAAAATGAATTTATAATGAGTCTTTTAAAGATTTTTAAAAATTAGCCACTCAGAGGAAAATTGTATCTTACCTTGGCAAACATACTGTCCATTTGCCTTAAGTCCAGACTATCATAGCTAATGAGCTCCCTCAAAATATGATGACAAACAATGTATTATCTCTTGTCCATAGGCCTTCAGAAGTGAAGACAGGAGTTTGCATCTCCATTATCTTAAAATCTCAGGTTATAAATAAGCAATTACACATGATTTCTAAGGAAAAGTTTTATTTAAGAAAGAGTAACATAAAGGATTCTGGCAATAGCTCTATAGCACAGAAAACACAGCAAATAAATAAAGACTATAATGGCAATACTCATTGGTTTTTCATACATTTCATTTTATTTATTTTCTCACTTTCATTCTTGTACTCTTTTTTAAAATTTTTTAAAATTTTTTTTAAGTAGGCTCCATGCCCAATGTGGGGCTTGAACTCATAACCTTGAGATCAAGAATCGCATGCTCTACTGACTGAGCCAGCCAGGCTCCCCCACCTTTTTTTTTTTTTTTTTAACCAACTGGTGTAGGACTTTGTCTTGGGGAAGACAGCAGAGTAGGAGGGCCCTAAGCTCACCTTATACTATGGATACAACTAGAAAACGCTCACATCAGGGTAAAACTAACTGCGGTATAGACTTCACAAGATCTTAGATTAAAATTATGATTCCCAACGATTAGTTTTGTGGCTTTGCACAACTTATTTAACTGATCTTCTACTTCCTCATCTATAAATTAGGAACAATATCCTTATAGGCTTTTGTAAGGACTAAATAAGACAATATATATGAGAAACTTAATATGGTGGCTATAGCACACAGCAGATGATTTATAAATGCTAATTAATGTTGAATTCTTCATTTTAAAATATGTGCAGATAACACTTTTTTTCTTGGCTATTGGTTTCTCATTTCCATATCATGCTATTAATTCTCCAACACCTAATATCCTTACTGGCATCCAGAAGTATCCAATAAATGGTGAATAAACTGAATTTATGTAATCTGTTTCTACCACTGCAATTTTGTCTAGCTATACCTAAACCTTTAAGCATTTTAAGCATAAGGGCTAGCTTGTGCTCCCTACTGCTACCATGCTTGGCATGTCATCAACAGAGAGTTATGAATTTGGATAAAATATGGCCCTTTCCAGGCATTTGCTTTTAAAATTCGAAAGCTCATTAGGAATAGTAACCATTTGGCAATTACGTGGTGTGAGTGTTTTATTGCAAATTAGTTTACAATGGCTTTTATCTAAGAAACAGGCATTGCTTTCAGTTGCAGAGGGTCCCTGGGAACCCAGGAAGGTTAGGGGCAAAAGGGGAGGCTCTAGAGGTTGACAGAAATACTTACTCCTTAAGCCAGATGTCAAGCACAATAATGGATGCTTAAAGGGGCACCTGGGTGGCTCGGTCGTTAGCGTCTGACTTCGGTTCAGGTCATGATTTCGTGGTTTGTGGGTTCCAGCCCTGAGTTGGGCCCTGTGCTGAGTTCAGAGCCTGGAGCCTGCTTCAGATTCTGTGTCTCCCTCTCTTTCTGCCCCTTCTATGCTCATGCTCTGTCTCTCAATAATAAATAAACGCTAATTTTTTTTTTTTTTAAATAATGGATGCTTAAAACATTGCCTGTTTAATTCTTACAACAATTCCATGACAGAGGTATTAACATTCCCATTTTACATAAGAGAAAACTTGGTTCACAGAGAGGTTAAGAGACTTGCTTGAGCTGGCAAAGAGAAACTGGTGACACAGAATTCACCCCCAGGCCTATCTGGACTTAAGGTTTAGCTCTTTCTGTCCCACTAGGGCACTCCTCAGAGGACCACAAAATAGATAGGAACCATGCTGAAGGCCACTTGCCTCAGCACAGGTTTGCCTAGTGCTAGTCTTTTAGTGTATACAAAAAAGTCACCAAAACAGTCCCTATTTTTTTTTTAAGGACAGAGTTTCTTAAGGACAGAGACTAGATCTTACTTATCTTTGGAGATTTGGTATCTAATACTAAGTGTGGAACATGGTATTGCCCCAAGTTTTTTATTAGAACAAATTCTTTGTTTTTTGATCCTTATACTTTGCTTGTCATATGCTAAATGATGATATTTACAAGGTCCTAATCTGACTTCCTTCTATCAACTGTTATTCGCTTTTACTTTCCAACAGGCTGAGTTCAAATTAAAGTGGTAAGATACTTTTAGACTGTAAGGTACTAAGATTAGTGAAACATGGGGATATATAAATAAGTATAAACAGTATACAGTCAGGTTTCTGATGGCATAGGGTCATCATTGCTTCTTGGATTACTGAGACATTAGTAGATGACCTGTGAGAAGCCCAGTCTGTCCATGTCTAAAACCCAAGCCCCTAATACTATGTTTCATCTTCAAAGTGAATGTCCTTAGGACACCTTATGTGAGATACGTGAGTTATATACAGCCAAGAATGGAACACCTGAGATAGATACCCAGGAACAGGCAGTCCTCAACATGGTAGAGTCGGAGGTCATTGGTGCAGGAGGATTTACCTGACCCCACCCATATTACACAGGGGCATCCTCACATCAAGGCTTTCAGGTAATCCTTTCATAACATGTTTACGCCTTAAAATGTGACTCTACACTCAAAGTATGCATTTAAAACAGGCTTTTAGCAGTTGAGTCGATAAGAGGACAGAGCCTTTCTTGTTTTTACATTGATAAATTTTCTCCAGTGACTCTATTCAAAGGACCTCCTTTTCTTTACTGTCACAGCCTCCCTAATAGTCTCAATGTTCATGAATGGAGTCTCTTTACCAATTGGTCTAAGCCCAGAATTTATAGGCCCTACTTACTATCTTTTTAAAACAGTTCCTTTATTTTTATTTCCATAGGCTTTACATTTTAATTTCAATAGCAACGTGACAAGACTAAAAGAGCTGGAAATCAACTAAAGTGATATTATTCCGTTGTTTACTTTTTCAACAGAAAATTTCAAATTTCACTCAAGTTAATAAAGCACAAGTTACACCCATAAGCAAGCCAAAGGAAAGCAGACATAAGATGGGTCTCAAAATGTTAACCTGTAGCTTGCTGTCATATACTAAGATATAATAAAAATGGTCTCAATTCAGTATTCCTAGTGAAGTTGACGCATGTCATACATGGTTAGTGATACACACTTAAGGTTCTCAAGATCAGACATGTTCCAAATCCTACGCCCCTAATTCTGAGGATATATTGTACAATGCTTGCAAATTTGTTTCCTTGTTAAAAAAAAAAATCTGTAATTTTAAAGCTGGCTTTATTTATAACTACTGTGAGATCCTTCCAAATAAAGAATATTTCTTGTCTCTTCTGTGCATCCATGGTATGCAGTAGGTACTTAATAATAAATATTTGTTGAATAAGACCTTGGATAAGATGTGGCAAACAGCGTATTATTATAGAGAATGTACCTAAAAGATGTAGCCTGAAATAAAGGATGGAGAATAATCTGGCATATTTTTTAAATTTACAAAGTCAATTAAAAAATAATCCCTCTAAGTATTACTGGAATCAACTTCAGAGAATCTTTGGAGACTGTGAGACGTGGCTTCTAATTTCACTGCAGATTTTGTAATGAGTCAGCAGTTCTCCACACTTAAAAAGTATGGCATAAAAAAAAAAAAAAAGTGAGCCCCCCAAAGAAATTTAAAATATCTGAGAATGAGAAAAGTTGTTTGTCTCTGTGTGTGTTTTAAGATATGAAACACATGTTGTCATTTCTACTACTACTTTTTACGTCTTGTTATAAAAATAAGTACTGGTCATAAGCAACAGGTATCATCAAGTGACTTTTCTCTCAGAATAATATATACAGTTTAAAATCTATCTACAAAAACAAATTCACAAGTTAACAAAATACAATGAAAGTTACCTCGCTGGAACTGGTAGTTTGGGGCAAAGAACAGAAGCTTTTGAAGATGTAGTATATTCAGAAGGCTTTAGGTTGTAGCTACACAGTGCTGAGCCTGTTGAAAGAAAAGCTGTATGTTAGCTGGCAGAACAGAGCCTAAATAAATTCTCCCATGGATTCACTGTAATTTCATTTTGTATGTTAATATCAACTCAACATATACAACTTTTAAACACTAGAATTAATAAGAATCTGACTTGGTCTTTAGCATCAGTCCTCAATCATTTAAAACTAATTTCTCTCTGGCAATTTATGTACAAAGTTTAATAATACTCAGGGTAATAATAACAGTAAGTACTAGAACTACCTTTCTTGAGTGTCTGCCATAGATGTGGCTATATATATATATATATATATATATATATATATATATGTATATATATATATATTTTTTTTTTTTTCTTAAAGAGTCAACTTTTAATTATAACTAACCAAACCATGTCCAGGGACATCTCCAAACAACCAAACAACAGAAACATGACAAAATTCTCCTGTTGAAGAAGCCAAGTATCTTGGCCCACCCCAGCATTTCTGAGGGTCAGGCCAAGAGCAGCCCATTTCCAGGGCTGGTTCTATACCCATGCAAGTTTATCATCCCTGCAGAAGGATTGGAGATGGACCCCTCTTTCCAACACACTGGGGACTCAGAAAGTCACTAGGTGGAGGGGCTCTCCTCTCGCCCCATACATATGTTAATTATGTGTTTACTTTAACTTGATTAAGCAGGGGCTATTACACCTCCTTTACAGAGGACGAAATAGAGGCTAAAAGATAAGATATATAACTTGCCCAAGATGACCCAGCTACTAGGAAGGAGAGCTGGAATTGAACCCTAGGTGTCTCTGACTACAAACCCTGCCTCAGCTACACATGACGTCCCTCTTTCCTATGCTTCCCATTACTAAGTATGTAAAAGGACTGCATACAGCACATATGTTTTCAGACAATACGTTACTTTTTCCTTATTTTAAAGGCAGTAAATAGTAACTGTAAATAAACTGAACAAATTGATCAAAGAATTCTCAGCTTTCAGAGAGTTTAAAACAAGCTCAAATTTAATCCTAGGTTGGTTATGCAAACAGCCATCTATTTCTTGGACTGCGTGGCTAATACAAATCTAAATAATATGTAAAAGTCGGATGTAGTCCAGCCAATCCTTGATAAGTATTATTTTACTGACCTGCTGATTTTGTAATACAGCAACGAGAATACTGTCAGGTTCATTGTAATGATAAATACCATTAACTGAGAAGACCTAGGCTCTAGTCCTAATCTTGCTAAGGACCTACTGCACTCTACCATGTAAACTGTTTATATTTTATTAATTGCAGTTCCTACCAGATTACTAATTTGGCCAAATATTTTATTATTAAATATAAATAGAATAGCTTTGTGTTTATATTATAGCAACAATGAAGTTTCACATGGTACCATCCTGGAAAAAGTTTAAAATAAAATGTGAGGTGAAAATGGCAGGTCTTAACATTGAACTAATTATAGAAATATCATGTGAGGATGTAAGAAAGAGCTAGAAGAGACTACAGAAAAAAGATTTGCTGGGATAACAAACAAACTTGAGAGTGGTTTTATTTCATTTATACCTTATCCTGTCAACCAAAAGAATTTTTAAAAAGCCACAAACCTGCATTTAATTCAGTAATGCTGCCCCCAAACCAGCAATAAACCTGCCAGGTATTTAAATATGTCAGCTGTAGGGGCTCCTGGATGGCTCAATCAGTTAAGATCTGACTCAGGTCATGATCTCCCGATTTGTGAGTTCGAGCCCCGTGTTGGGCTCCCTGCTGACATGCTGACAGCTAGGACCCTGAAGTCTACTTCAGATCCTGTGTCTCCCTCTTTCTCTGCCCTTCCCTCACTCACACTCTGTCTCTCTCTCTCTCAAAAACAAACAAACATTAAAAAAAAAAAGTTAAAAAAAATATGTGGGCTATATATATCATACGTCATAAAACCATGTAGCATCTATTTTATATAAAGATAATTCAAGTAATTGGACAATGTAAGATCTTTTTAAAGAGACGTTTGAAAGTTACATGGCACTTAAGTTTCTTCAGCTTCTTAAGACAGACTCACTAGGAAATTAAGTTTCTGAAACTGTTTTTGAACATTCTTTACCATTTTAATGACTTATTGTTGTTAAGTTAAGCATGAATATTAAATATCTAACTCTTCTAAAATTAGTCTTTCATGTTTGAAGATAATGCCACTAGATTCCATTTACAGCAGTTTTAGAGAAAACATGGCAGCGGTGAAAAGCAAACATTTTAGATTAATCCTGAAATATCCGGGAGTCCTACTATAGGATTGCTCATGAAAAAAACCAGCCACTTTGCCAATAACCGCAGAGCACCCAATGTGATCATCAACTTCCTGATCTGAATGGTCAACTTCTTTCTTTCAGAGTCCAAGATGGAATCGATTTACACAACATGAAAGGCCCTAACTAAAGCACTGTGTCAGTGCTGTCAAACACACTGCTTCTGCTGAATTCAGTGAACATAATCTCCGTCCCCACCCTTTCTTCATTTAAAAAAGGAGGTCAGCAGGTGCAACAGAGTTCAATTTTATAAATACTTTCCCAGGATAATGCTCAATGAAAGGATAATAGCCTTATCTCTGATGGTATTCTGGGACACAGGCCAGTACTAAATAGATCCTGTACTAAATAGATTAAAAGAAAAAGATCTTTACAATGTGTTAGTAGCAACAATCAGAAGAAACTTTATAATGCTTCCTGCTCAAAAGGTTGATGGACAGAGAAGCCTCAATGAAGAACATTAAAACAACCCAGTAATGGCAAACATATTACAATTGTTTTTCTTTTCATGTTTGTTAGCTAATGCATTTTCAGTGAACACTTTTAAGGTGTTTTTGGTTTTTTTTTTTAAGTGAAGGTATAAACAATACTTAGCACAAGAGGTTTGGTCAGAAACTGTAAGACAAAGTTTTTCTTCTAATGCAAAAGGCAGGGAAAACCATACTTGAGTAATGAAGTCTAAAACCAAAAACAAAAGCTTATCTAAACCACACCAGAGGCAATCCATGCAATTCAGCCAGTGTTATTCAAAATGAGTGATCTTAGGACGCCAACTTGGGTATATAAACATTTATCTTGGTAAACAGTTGCTATAGTCCCCAGAATGTTTAACTACTATAATTTTTCAAGTGCCTTATAATATTCAATTATTTATTCTTTAGCTCAACATCACTTATAAGAACTCCCTTAAGAGGGATGTTTCCATCACCATGCTCCAAACACTACAGATGAAACAAAATAAGTAATACTTCCAAGGCCTTATAAGCAATCACTGACAAATTTAGAAATAAAATTCTCTACTCTTAGGCCACAATGCTTCTTCCGCGCAATTCCTAATAATCATAATCAGACAAATATTCAATAAGCTCCTGGGCAAAAAAAACATACATTCCACAGATACCTCGAAAACAACATGTTTGGGGAAAAAAAAGACATCTCCATCACCCACTCTCCAAATCTGCTCTGCCTCCTTTCATGTATTTTCCATCCTTGTTAATGGCTCTACCATCCGTGAAATCCCCATGAATTTGAAATGGAAAGTCATCCTATATCTTCTTCTTTATTCATCGTCTTCATATATCCTTCAAGACACTTAAGAAACCAAGTTCTGACAACTGGATCTTTCTATGAGTTATCTATCTCAGACCTTTAAAATCTCTTATTGGTTCAAACTACTCTCCCAAAGGGTTTCTCCTCTATATGCTGCACACAGTCTTGAGAAGGGTCTTTGTAAAATGGGCATTAGTTGTATCATATTCCTGCCCTCAGAATAATTTCCAACTCCTTGGCTTCAAAGCTCTCCTAAAGCAGGCCTCTACCTAGAACTCCAGCCTCATCTTAACATAATAAACTACTTACGGGGCACCTGGGTGGCTCAGTTGGTTGAGTGTCCAACTTCGGCTCAGGTTATGATCTCACAGTTCATGAGTTCAAGCCCCGCATTGGGCCCACTGCTGTCAGTATGGACCCTGCTTCTGATGCTCTGTCCCCCTCTCCCTCTCTGTCCCTCCCTCACTTGTGCTCTCTTTCTCTCAAAAATAAATCAAAAAAACATTAAAAATATTAAAAACAAAACAAAACATAACTACCTACAATTCTTGCTGTTTAACAAGCTCTCAGGCTTTTTCACATGCTGTTCCCTCTGCATGGGCTGTCCATTCCTAACTACCATCTGAGTGTTCAGTTTGAGCAGAATTCTACAAACTACTCAAGCCTCACCTCCTCCAGTAAGCCTTCTCTGATGCACCCAAATCTACTTACTGCTTCATTCTATTATAAAACTTAGCATATTATTTTGCAATTTTTTAGCTTACATATCATCTCTACTTTTAGAAAGTGCACTCTTTTGAGAATTGGGACCTTATGTCTTCAAAATATGTGGGACCCCTCTCTCCTGGTACATAGGCAGTACGTCAAGAGCCATACAACACACATCCTGATTGAAAAAAAAATATGAAATAACTATTTTTAATCTCTTATTTTGGTGTTATGTGTTATACATAATGTTTATTTGCTTTTCACTATTCACTATAAATTATACTATATAAAACAGGACTTCTCAACCCTGGTATTTTGAGCTGGGCAATTCTTGGTTGTAGGGGCTGTCCTGTGCATTGCAGGATTTTTAGCAGTATCCTTGGTCTCTATCCACAAGATTCCAGGACACTCCCCCCACCCCGCAACCCTTCACTCAGTTGTGACAACCAAAAATGTCTCCTAACACTGCTAAGTGTGGGGAGTAGAAAGTTGGGGGGGGCATGCAGTGGCAATATTACCCTTAGTTGGGAACTACTGGTCTAAAACACCAATTTGAAACAAAAATACAAAATGGGGTTGGTAAGTTGGAGGCTAACTCTTGCTGTAAAATTCTGCTTGATTTGCAGGGCACCTGGGTGGCTCAGCCAGTTAAGTGTCCAACTCATGCTTTGGGGCTCAGATCATGATCTCATGGTTGCTGAGGTTGAGCCCCACATCAGGCTTGGGGCTGGCAGTGCAGAGCCTGCTTGGGATTTTCTCTCTCCCTCTTTCTTTGCCTCTCCCTGCCCCCCCCCCCCCCCCCCGGCCTTCTCTTTCTCTCAAAATAAATAAACATTAAAAAAATTCTGTTAAACAAAACATAAATAAAATAACATTTTGCTTGACTTGTTATCACAGTATTATTTGTAGGATATACTAAATTAAGAGAAAACATACTTTAGAAAATTGTAATTAATAAAAATCTCCCAATGCAGAACAGTTTTTATTATGAAAAACAAATTACATACCTATATGAGGTCCAATGAATTTAACCCCTTTCTCTCTAACTAGGAAAGCATATATATGTACATGTATGTGTGTATATATAGAGAGATAGATAGATATATATATATAGATATATATATAGATATATATCTATATATATATGCAGGAAGAATGCAATTTTCAGTAGCCAGTAAAAAGTATGGACGTATTTGAAATTCCCAAGAAGCCCCCATTAACCAGCTGGTGGTGTGACATTATCTGTCAACTCCTATTGGCACATACTACACACACAATAAATATTTGCTAAGTGAATTAACTTTGGAAATCTATGTGCAAGACTTCTAGGTATTGTGGAGGACAATGAAAAGTTTGTCTTCTATTATGCAAGCTGCCTAAACAAGGGGACCATACCTTGTCTTTGTTTCTGTGCCACACACTTGATGGGTGTTGTTTTTTTTATTTTATTTTTTAACATTTATTTATTTTTGAGACAGAGAGACACAGAGCATGAACGGGGGAGGGTCAGAGAGAGGGAGACACAGAATCTGAAACAGGCTCCAGGCTCTGAGCTGTCAGCACAGAGCCCGACGCGGGGCTCGAACTCACCGCGAGATGATGACCTGAGCCGAAGTCAGCCGCCTAACCGACTGAGCCACCCAGGCGTCCCATTTAATTGTTGAATGAAGGAATTATTTAAAATTACACTATCAAATGTAAGGATTTTTTTTTTCCCTTGCTGGTTTCTGAACTTGGAAGTAATTAAATCAGTTGCTAGGGTTGATCATTTTCTTTATTTATAAATGATATCAAGTCCAATCTTTTGATTCACTATAAGAAAAAGAATCAATACTAACTCTGTGGTTTAAGCTGTATTGTTACGGACTGGTAAGAAAGAGGGTAATATACTGATCATCTATTGATACTAGCTTTATTTATTTAAAAAAATTTTTTTAATGTTTATTTATTTTTGAGAGAGAAAGAGAGACAGAGAGTGAGTGAGGAAGGGGCAGAGGGACAGGGAGACATAGAATCTGAAGCAGGCTCCAGGCTCTGAGCTGTCAGCACAGAACACAACACGTGGCTTGAACCCATGAACCGTGAGATCATGACCTGAGCCGAAGGACGCTTAACTGACTGAGCCACCCAGGCACCCCTATTGATACTAACTTTAAATGTAACACCCAGATAATGATAACCAAAGGCTTATTTATATTCACGAATTTTATCTGATGCATCACATAATCTTTGAGGTTTTCAAAGACAGAACAATGATCACTGAGAAAACACCCACCTTCGTGGCTCTACTCAAAGCATTAACACGGTGTGAACGGTAGGTCATAAACCTCTCAGACTTCCTACAAAATACGGTACACTGAAGAAGCACTCACTAATGGGAGTGATTTCTCACATGCTATAAAAGGGACACAAAGAAGGAAGATAAGATTTCTGCCATTTTACTACTGTGTTAGGGAAAACAAATTAGAGATTATAAAAGTTTGATAAGAGTAATGTAAAAGATAATAAGTTATTCCATGTAAAATATTAGCACCCACTGAGACCATGCAGTGGGCCCACAACTTACAGGTTGTTCTCATTTCTAAACTGCTATTTAGACTTTAGATTGCAAGTGGAAAGAATAAAATGACCTGCAAAGCATCTGGCTCTGTGCATGGCACAAAATGGGTATCAATGAATGGTATGATGAAACAATGCAGGGCTCAAGCCTGATTGATCTGAACAACAGGGACAGTGGAGAAAAGCAAGGGATGAACTATGGGCCAGACTCAGAGTGGGGAGAGAGGAAGGGAAGGGACTGTCCAAGCAGGCATGACCTCCCTCTCCCCACCTCCTTCACTGCCTCACATGGCCAGGCTGGGTTCAGATGAAAATCTCATATAAAGGTGAAGTTGGCTTCAGAGGGAGGGGCATTGTATACATTATTTGAGTTTCCAAATAAATAAAGTAAGTAAGTAAGTAAGTAAGAAGGAAACCTGTTCACCAGAAACTGGAGGGAAGTAAAATGAGAGACGGAATTCATGCTCTGCTGAGAATAACTCAGGTATAAGCTCTCACCAGATGTTTGCAGTCTTCTCTGGAGGGTACAAGGTTAGGAAAGAGGAAAAACAAGAGGGCTCAAGAAAAGAAAAGGTTATGAATATTCAGGTGGATAGTATGGTTAGGAAAGACAAATGAATGAATAAGATGGATTATTGAGAGATGAATAAGAAGATAAAGGTTCACGTCAATTCTGGTTAGAATGAAGCTAAACAATTTACCCGCTGGTGGCAACGGACAGAGATTCAGAAGCGAGCAAAGGATACAGTGTGCTGAGAGAATGAGAAATTAGTAAGTGTCAATAGGGAGGAAGGGAGCAGCCCAATCCATCCTTCTTTCAAAAAACATGAAGAGCTCCTATGTGAGGTAGGGCCTGGATATTCAGAAAGGAAGAGCATGATCCTGCCCCACAGGAAACTCATGCACACTACTGCCAGAAGATGATAAGGAACCAAAGACGCTTAGTACAGAGTCCTTGTGATACTTGCCAATTTTAATTTTTTTTTTAGTTTCTAAATTTTTTACATGTTTATTTCTTTTTGAGGGGAAGGGGAGAGAGGGAGACACAGATTCCGAAGCAGGCTCCAGGCTCTGACCTGTCAGCACAGAGCCCGACCCGGGGCTCAAACCCACAGGCTGCGAGATCATGACCTGAGCTGAAGTCGGACACTTAACCAAGTGAGCCACCCAGGCACCCTGTCAATTTTACTTTTTCAAAAGCAATTTTTAATTTATTCTCTAGCATCATATTTATATTTGTATCATATAAAAACTACAAACCAAACTAACAAATTGTACACTTGCACACCTACCACACAACTCACATACCAGAACTTCGACTTTTACGTTCATCTAAATTCTTCTGCTCGCCTCTTACAGCTCTTTGTACTATGGCAGCATCTCCACACAACCAATCGAGTGTCTGGCTACTTCTTCTAAATTTTCTGTGCTGGTCAGACATATGCCACAGAGGCGCTCTACAAACTTCAGGGTCCAAGAAAACAACTCCTCTTTCTTGTCTACAAGAAAGAGTTAAGGCAATATTTTGTTTCCTAATAAATACATTTCTTACAAACATTAGTCTAGGAACCTAAGTTAGCTTTCCCTTAAAAGATTTTAAATAATTTGGAAAGGTAATAAAAGTTCATACAAATGGATAGTTATAAATACTAAAAAAGCACTCTCAAATGTTGTCATGGAAACTTAAAACTCTTTGAAAATGATTTGTATTATCTTCCTGTCTGGTAAGAAAAATGTTATTTTACCTTACAGTTTTTTTAAGTTTATTTATTGAGAGAGAGAGTGCACACACATGCAAGTGGAGGAGGGGCAAAGAGAGAGGAAGAGAGAGAATCCCAAGCAGGCTCTGTGCTGTCAGCATGAAGCCTGAGGTGGGGCTCAAACCCACAAGCATGAGATTGTGACCTGAGCTGAAATCAAGAGTTGGGCGCTTAACCCACTGAGCCACCCAGGTGCCCCTACCTTATGTTTTCAAATAAGGTTTAAAATTATCATTTAAAAAGTTACTACCCCAGGGGCGCTTGGGTGGGTTAAGCACCCAACTTCAGCTCAGGTCATGTTCTCACAATCCATGGGTCCGAGCCCCGCATTGGGCTCTGTGCTGACAGCTCAGAGCCTGAAGCCTGCTTCAGATTCTGTTTCCCCCCTCTCTCTCTGCCCCTTCCCATTCATGCTGTCTGTCCCTCTTTCTCAAAAATAAACATTAAAAAAATTAGAAAAAAAAAAGTTACTACCCCAAACAGGATTTTTCTCTTTCATCTTTTTAATTATGGTAAAATACAAATAATAAAAAAAATTACTACCTTAACACTATTTCAGTATACACTTCGGTAGCATTAAGTAGATTCACATTGTTGTCCAACCATTACCACTGTCTATCTCCAGAACTCTCCATCTTGCAAAATTCATACTCTTACCTCAAAAAACAGTAACTCCCCATTCCTCTCACCCTGTAGCCCCTGGCAACTACCATTCTATTCTGTCTCTATGAATCTGACTACTCTAAGTACTTCATATAAGTGGAATCATACTGTATTTGTCCTTTTGTGACTGACTTATTTCCCTTAACAATGTCTTAAGGTTCATCCATATTGTAGCATGTATCAGAATATCCTTCCTTTTTAAAAGAACTGTGGTAAAACACGTAATATGACATTGACCATCTTAACCATTTTTTCAGTGTATAGTCATATTAGCTATACGCTGGATACACTGTTATCCAACAGATCTGTAGAATTTTTTCATCTTGCAAAACTGAAATTCTATAGCCAGAGAAAACCATCGCCCTATCTGTCTGTTACTGGCTTATTGCACCTAGACTAACAACTTCAAGGTTCATCCATGTTGTAGCATATGACAGGATTTCCTTACTTTTTAAGGCTAACATTCCATTGTATGTACATACCACATTTTCTCTAGCGATTCATCCATCAGTGGACATTTAGGTTGCTTCCCTCTCTTGGCTATTATGAATAATGCCACAATGAATATGAGTGTGCAAATATCTCTCTGAAATCCTGTTGTCAGTTCTTTTGGATATACACCTAAAAGTGGGATTTTTGAGTCATGATAATCTATTTTCTAAACGACTATTTTTAAAAGCAGGTTCACAGCAAAATTGAGAGGAAGGTACAATGGTTTTCCACATACTCCCTGCCTCCACGCATGCACAGCCTCCTCCATTACAACATCCCCCACGAGAGTGGTACATTTGATATAACTGATGAAACTACACATTGACATATCATGATCACTCAAAGTCCACAGTTTACATAAGGGTTCACTCTTAGTGTATGTCCTATGGACATGGACAAATATATAGTGACATATATCCATTATTATAGTATCATACAAAGTATTTTCACTGCCCTAAAATCCTCTGTGTTAATTCTATTTTTAATTTTTTAAGGAAACTTCAAACTCTTTTCCATCGCAGACATACAATTCTATATTTCTACCAACAATGCACAAAGATTCCAGTTCCTCTGTACTCTCACAAACATCTGTTATTTTCTGTTTTGTGGTGTTTGTGATTTTTTCTCAATAGAAGCTGTCCTAATGGGTGTAAGGTGGTATTTCACTATGGTTTTCATTTGCATTTCCCATACAATTAGCATGTTGAGCATCTTTTCATGTCCTTATTATTGGCCCATCATATATCTTCTTTGAAGAAATGTCTATTCAAGTCCTTTGGCCATTTTTTAATTGGGTTGTTTATTTGTCTGTTTCTTTCCTTCTTTCTTGTTGAGATGTAGGAATTCTTTATATATTTTGAGTATTAACCCTTTATCAAATAAATGAATTACAAATCTTTTCTCCTACTCTATGGATTACCTTTTCACGCTGCTGTGTCCTTGGATGCACAGAAGTTTTATATTTTGATGTAGTCCAGTCTACCTATGCTGTTTCTTTTGTTGACCGAGCTTTCGGTTCATATCCAAGAAATTATTGCCAGTATAGCGTCATGAAGGTTTCCCCTATGTTTTCTTCTAAGAGCTTTGGAGTTTGTTCTTACATGCAGACTCTGTCATGGATTTTGAGCAATTCCCTCTTACAGATTTGGAAATTCCCCACTTAAACCTAAATTAGCTCTTGAAGATATTCCTCTCTGATGTGTATAAGTGAGGTCAAAGGGCCTGTGCATTTTCTAACAGAAATGTAGCTGTTAACAACGTGTGGATACAAATAACTATAAAAACCATCTGCTCCTTCCGAATCAATGTGCACCTCAAATGATGGAAAGACAAAGAAGGGGAAAAAAGATAATGCCAAAAGACAAAGAATTCTCTCAGATACAGTAACACTGGAATTAAATCTTACCAGGTCCAGTTTTGTTTTTTTGTTTTGTTTTTTTAACGTTTTTTAATGTTTATTTTTGAGAGAAACAAACTGTGAGCAGGAGAGAGGCAGAGGGAGGGAGATACAGAATTCGAAGCAGGCTCTAGGGTCCAAGCTGTCAGCACAGAGCCCGATGCACGGTCAAACTCACGAACTATGAGATCATGACCTGAGCCAAAGTCAGACGCTTAACTGACTGAGCCACCCAGGCACCCTTTACCAGGCCCAGTTTTAAGTCACCAATCCAAAGAATAATCCAGAATTTTTTTAAGAAATTAAAAATTTTCAACCTAGGGTTACTATTAAAATAAAGGTACTTATATCCCTCCACCAAAGGCTCTCTTCTCTATTATAATTTCATAGTTTTCTATTCCCTTTTAAATATTTATCTTCTCTATCCTCCACTGCTGTGTTTCTTGATGCTGCCATTATTAATACTTTTTTTTTATGCCTAACACATTGACTTATTTTGCAAACAGCTGCCTGAAAAGCCTAAGGGTGCCTGTGTAGTTAGGCACCAATTTAAGAAGTCTGTTTTCTGGAATAATATTTATTCATTAATATTCTTGAACACCTGCTTTGTGTAAGACTGTGAAAAAAACAAAGCTGCAAAACTCACCAGAAAGGTCTTATAAACTGGCCTTAATAGGCCATATTCAGTATCATAATCACTTAGAAGGATAATGACCTGGAAATAAACATACCAGCAAGGCTGCATGGGGCATTTCTCCCCAGTGGATCATCACAGCAGGCAATACGGTCGACAAGAAACTAACTCTCTTCTGGCCCTCCAGCTGACATGTCAGGTTCAAGGGACCAAGACTCACACCCAGTGGGTTCAAGAAAACGTGTTAGAAGATAGTTTGACACTAGATTATAGCTTTGAATGCCAAGGTAAGATATATAACGTTTTATTTTATTTTGTGACCTCTGATGGCTTCTGAGTAAGGGATTAATATGACTAAAGCTCTATCAATGTTAATATGGCAGCAGTATGTCAGGGGCTAGAAGCAGAGAGAGACTAGAGGCAGAAAGATTATTACCTTCCATTGGGGGAATAATAACATTAATAGTAATGATATAACAGCAGTAACCAATACTTATTATTTTTTTTTTTTTGGCAATTTACCATTTGCCACACACTCTTCTAAGCATTTTTCATGTCTGAGGTCCTTATAACAACCCTGTGAGGCAGCTTTAGTACAAATATTATCTCCTTCATAAATGGGGAAACTGAGGCAACCAGAGATCACATAACTTGCCTAAGGTCTCATGGCTCGTAAGTGGTAGGACCAACATTTGAACCCAGATAATCTGGTTCCAGAGCCTATACTCCCAAGCCAACTCAACACCACCACCTCCCAAAGTGCACCATGTATGCTCACCTTGCCTAAGATTTCAGAAAAACCCGTAAGGGATAACTCATTTCTCCCTAAGAAACTTGATAATGATAGGGCCGACAGTTCTAGTATTAGACTCAGCCAATCAGTCTGTGTGAGGATATCATGTGGGAATAAATGAGATCTTGAAGAGTCGCTGGTACCTCTTTATTTAGTGCCCACCAAGTGCCAATCATTTGTGCATCATCTCATCAAATCCTCACAACAATCCTATATGATGGGGGCGTTGTTTTTAATCCACTGTTTTCAGATGAGGAAATATGGGTTCAGAGAGGCTACGCTCTCTGTCCCTCATTACAGAACCAGCTAACGACAGCAGCAGAAGTAGAATCCAGAGTCATATTAATCTCATGTGCTTCCTACTACCTTACACTGAGGCCTGGAGCAGTAGTGACAGGAACACTGCCAGTCTAGAAGGCGGCAGTCCTTCTGCCCTCAAAAGGCCAGCAACCCCCTCAGGAAGACTCTGAAGCTGCTTAGGGGTGCGTGTGTAGCTGCGTTCCCAGGCTATCTCTCTGCCCAGCTAGAAGTGACACCAGGCGGATGCTGAGTCAGCTGTTGTTCCAAGGAACCAGAACCAGCCTGTAAACAAGGCGAGGCCAAGGCAGCTCTGAGGACTCCAACACACAGAGCGCAAACATCAAACCCCATGGAAGTTCACAAACACAGGCTATCAGTTTGTGGCCCTCCAGGAAGAGAGGTTATAAATAACATTCTCTGAAGAGAACTGAGGCGAGTCAGAGGGAACTGAGGATAGTACCTGGAAATCAGAAACCCAAGGGAGCGGAGTTAGGTTAGAAAATTGACTATGCTTGTTTTCTCAGCTAATTCCCATATGTTTAACCTCAAAGTTTCTCAAAACTTTACTCTTAGAAAAATGGTTATGAGATAATATTAAATTAAAAAAAGCAAAACACACCAACACAATTGAAAGATGGTGGACTTTTGGTATTCATTTTCTTTTCCCTGAATTTTCCAAATTTCCTGTAACAGACATATATTACATTGTTATCCAGGGACAAAAATAAAATACACTAATCAAAAATTTTTTAATTCGTATTTAGGAAGAGAAAAAGAAAAAAAGACCAATTTCACAAAAAGTAGTCTAGTCATTCCCAAATGTTCAAACAGGCGACATCAAAATCACATGAGACATCTGTAAAAAAATACAAGTTTCCAGAACCCAAAGACCTACTCAGTCAGAATTTCCCTGGGGGGAGCCTAGGAATCTGGAGTTTTAACAAGCTCCCCAGGTGACTATAATCTTTTTTATCAAGGAAGTCCAGGAGGACTTTCAATTCCCTTTTTCGTTTTGAGGTTCCTTGGTGATTTATTTAACACCGGCACAAATTTATACTGGAATGCAAACATACAGTATGTCATGGTGGGAGTAAGTGACCGGGGTGAGGACTTGGACTGCCTCATGCCTCACCATTTATCTCTGCAAACTTCTGAACATCACTCAGGGTTTTCAGTTCTTGTCGTGGACATGCTGTTACACACAGCGCTACGGACTTGATCTTCCGGTTTATCAAGTCCAGATTGCATGGATCCAAAAAGAACACATACCTAAAGCATGGAGAGAAATATTGAGATGTTATTTTGCAAAAACACATTCTGGTTCACCGCCTAATTTGACCAAGCCTGTAAGCAAAGAACATCCATACCCTTCCCAAATTTTGTCAAAGATGAACAAACAATTCAGAAATCTAATCACAGGTTGTTTGAAAACATACTGTTAACAGTGGGGACTGGAGGAATTGCAGGACTCCTATTTGTCATGATGTATTTTTCTAATATTTACATTTTTGTAATGTAGTTCATAATTAGAAATTATCTATTTTAGTTTTTTAGATAATTAATTTGTTTTCTTTTTTTTTTTTTTTTGGTCAAGGTTGTGCCCTAAAAGTTACTAGAATATTCCAATAGTGCTATATAATGTGAATTATAGTTTATGTATAAGCTTTAGCTAATATATAATTACATATAAAATTTAAAATTATAAAAATGAAATATAAACTTTTGCTAATTAATATGTAATTATAAAAATGAATTGTAAAATTACATACAATTGAATACGTAATGTTGAATGGAGACTAGAGGGAATTATGCCAACATTTTATCTGCAGTCATCTCTGGATGTTAGAATAAAGTGATTTTAATTTTCTTTCTTTCATTTTTCAGAATTCTCATTTTCTAGTAAATGAAATGACTTTTGAGGTGAGATAACTACAGTAAATATCATTTATTAAAAAGGTCGATTACATATCAACAAAGTAATCCTCAAATCTTAAATTATCCCTTTTGTGTTCTGTACATGCATGTTTTAGGAAAAGGAAGATTAACCAGAAATTACACTGAAACAGATTGGTTTTTTTTTTTTTTAATGTTTTATTTATTTTTGAGACAGAGAGAGACAGAGCATGAGCAGGGGAGGGGCAGAGAGAGAGCGAGACACAGAATCTGAAGCAGGCTCCAGGATCCCAGCTGTCATCACAGAGCCTGACGCGGGGCTCGAACTCACGAACTGCGAGATCATGACCTGAGCTGAAGTCAGACGCTCAATGAACTGAGCCACGCAGGCATCCCTGAAACAGACTGTTTTTAAATGTTAAACCGTAGGGACCCTGGGTGGCTCAGTGGATTAAGCGTCCGACTTCAGCTGAGGTCATGATCTCTCGGTGTGGGATTCTCAGGAACCCTGCTTTGGTTGGGCTCCCTGCTGTCTGCTTCAGATCCTCTGCCCACCCCACTCTGCCCTTCCCCTGCTCATTCTCTCTCACTTTTTCTCTCAAAAATAAACATTTTTTTAAAAATGTTAAAAAGTAGAAAAGATGATAAAGATTGCAGATGTTATCATTTGCCCCAAAAGAAATACTCTTAACTAAGAATACTCTTAACTAAGAAAAGCAAAGTCTAACGTTATGGATCAACAGAGGGGAAACAAGCAGGAATGTTTTCATGCAAGACAGGAGGTAAAGAACCTCCAGCGCTGGTTTCCATTCGCCTGGGTCCGTGGAAGGTTTTATGAAATTGTCTCTCTGCCAACAGCCTTTCCCACATTGTTAAGTTCTATTGCTATATAAAATAGGATTCAAATCAGGAAATATAACCAAATATAAGAACTAGGTGAGAAAACGGAAAAGCAAAAAGATCAAGTCAATACATATGCTGGAATGGACAATATATAAAAGGATACCAGAAAAAAAATTAAATAATAAAAAAAGAAGTGTGTACATCAGGGGGATGGGGGCCTGAGAGGTATTTGCAGGTAGAGTAACACTGCACACAGGAGAAGCACCAGGAACGAAGAACCCAGCATGAAGGTCAGGGATAAACTACAAACCACCAAACTTAAAAAAAAAAAAAAAAAGGTATTTTGTAACCATTACCATTCCACAGAGAATGACTATGTAGCCCAAGAGAGCTAGAAGGTGCATGAATTCAAACCTAGACCTTCTGAGTTTCATCCCATGTACAACCTGCTCTATCCCCAAAATATTTCCTACAAAATAATAAATCATTGTAACCTTTCTATATTAACTTACAATATTGTTTCCAGCATTCTGAAGTTCAATTCAATCCATGGCAACAAGTTCCTACGTAATTAAATTTTAACTAAATGGCATTTAACTGAATATTTACAGATTAGGAAAAATGCATGTCTCGAACAGATAAATTTTATGATTCATTAAAACTGTACCCTTCTTGCCTTTTGATTGAAAAATGCCCTTTAGCCAGGTAAATAAATCCTTACATTAGTTTCAGTTTTCACATCAAACAAAAATGAACTGTATGCGGCAATTCCATTTTTTGGAAAGGAGACAAATAGCCAACTTTCAAGTAAGCATGGCACTGGCAGACCAGATTAACTAACAAATCTACTGATAAGTAGGTTTTTTTAAACTGACAGCACAAGATGCGAGGTAGGAGGCCATAAAACATTCCCAAAAGGCTTCTCACAAACAGCCAACCACTGTCACGGGTAACCGAGAAACCCAAGCAAATTTTCATTGCCATTCTCAGGGAGTCTTCTACTGGACCTACTAATAACTTACAAACAGCTTCCAGTTCCACATCCTGTAGAGGAGCAGGAATGAATCAACTACCAAAAGTGGGATTAAAAGAGAAGGAAGAGAAAAACACTTCACAAACTGAACAGCCCAGATACCTGCAGGCATTGGCACACAGGACAGGGGCCTGCAGCATCACCACGTGGTACTGAGAAGAACACATTTGCAAAGAGATCTGCAAAACAGCCTAAGCGAGCTTGGAACTTCAACGTTAAGAGGAACAGCGAAAAATGCTTAAGACTAAACCGTAAAGCGAACATTATAGAGGCTAGCAGGTAAGGCACGTAACTATGTATCACAGTCAAGACAGCTCCTGGGAACTACTGAAGGAGAGAAACAGATAAATTCATTTCAAATCGAAATTCTTGAAATACAGGTTATCCCCAAAAAGACAGAACAGGAGAGAGTTCTAAATAAAATGTCTACATACACAGTAAACTCACGGGGACAGATGCACCAAAGATGAAAACAGGGCAGTAAAGCAAAGGAAGGGCACTAAAGCATGGAAGGTCGGGAAAAGGGACAAGAGGCACAGAAAGAGGTGACGTTTAAAGCTGTGCTCAGAGCAAGGCAGTGAACACAGAATGAGCTGATGTAGATAAGGATGCCAGAGATGGTTCAAAACTGCTTTACACTTCTATTTTGCTTTCATTTTCTTCAAGGAAGACAGGGCACGGTAGAGAAAGTAAGATTTACTGGGAATTTACTTTGGGCCACAAAGTATCTTAGGCACTGTCCTCACACATCCTAATTCAACAAAAGGGAACTGAGACTGACAAGCTGGACAAATAACCAAAAGCCATACTGACTTGATGACTTGAACCCTGGGGCGCCCGACTCTCAAGTGTTGCTCTTTCCGCCACTGCTCTTCCAACTTAAAATGGAAAGTGAAGGGCACTTGGGTGGCTCAGTCGGTTGAGCATCCAACTACTTTTTTAATGTTTATTAATTTTTGAGGGAGAGAGAGACAGAGCACCAGGGGGAGAAGGACAGAGAGAGGGGGAGACACAGACTCCAAAGCAGGCTCCAGGCTGTCAGGAGAGAGCCTGACGCAGGGCTCGAACTCATGAACCATGAGATCATGACCTGAGCTGAAATCGGAAGCTTAACCAACTGAGCCACCCAGGCACCAATTAAACCCTCTGGAACCCCAGAGCAAGGATTCTGAAGCCCTATGTGGACACAACACGGTACTGTCCTCCACATGGTATGCAACCCTCCCATGATAAGGATTAAAAAGGATGACACAAAGACACTTCATTCATTCAACAAACACTACTAAGTGTTATTATGAGTCTACTCCTGGAGATACAAAATTCATTAAAAAAAAAAACAGTTCTTAAATACAAATAATTTATAGTCTAGAGAAGAAGAAACAAAAACAGTCATTTCTGCTATGAGGCAAGGTTGAGATGGTGGAGGAAACAGTGTAATTCTGCACACAGCATAAGGGGTTAGAGGAAGCACTACGGAGCAGGAGGCAGTATTGAAGCCACACTTTGGCAATGAGTAGGAATTTTCCACACAGATGGGGAAGGGAGCGTTCTAGGCAGAGAAAACTGCATGTATAAAAGTATAGAAGCATGAAAGAGCATATTTAAGGAACAGCAAATAATTTGATAAGGTGGACTACAGGATCGGACATCAAAGGGCTATGCCCAAGGAGAAACAGGGGACAGAAGAGGCAGCCATCCTTACAGCTGAAGGACCTTACAGCTCCACTACATTAGGGAATGCGCTTTCAACAGCCACAGCACCCGGAGCCCCCAGCCGTGTGACTAGCCCCTTGGGTTCAAGGCCAGGGAGCGGAAGGCTGGGCCACCAGGGGGCGCTGCTTCAGAGCTGAGCCATTGCCTTCAGTTGCCTCCTGCTGCCATGGCAACTCTGCGGCAAGGCTTTTTGGAGTAAAGAGTGGCAAACAGATACCAGTCTGCTGGCCACCTCCTGCCAAATTTGGCTCCTGTCCTCTCTAATCAGGACGGAAGCACTGCAGCACTAAAGCTGGAAAGCTGGCTGAAAAACCCCTCTGTCCGTCGCCTCTGCGTTAGTGATTCCTAACACGTGTTTTCCCCAGAGGAGAATAAAAACGGAGTCTGATCATTTTGCCAATTATTACCTCATATCAATTTACAATTTACAGCCCCTCTCCACAGAGTATGCTGCCATTAGTGAATCACACCAAAAGGAACAACACAACAGCCTGGCAGAGGCTTCTCCTATTGCTAAATATAGGCTTCAGAGAGTCCTAGATCTCCGCTCCACTGGCAGTGGAACTGTGCCCAGAGGAGGCCTCTTACTTCCTGCCAGCAAGGGGTGCCAGCAAGGCAAGTCCAGTCATCCCCCCCACCCCACCCAACCCCGGGGTGGGGCCCAACTGCCCCATGACGGGCTGTGCTTTACACAAGGACAGAGGTATATAGTCTGCACACTAAAGCCAATAAAAAACCCAAACTAACCCAACACCAACTAATGCAACACACAATTAACTAAAACCCCGCCTGCCCTCTACTTTCTGCAACAAAGCTAAGGGGTAAGAGAGAAACAAGCTAAAAGCAGTGATTGGTCTTCAAAACTGTAACTCTAGATAGTGGCTGAGAGAATTGTGCAATGTTCACCATGTCCCCAAGACGTCAAGAACACAGACCAGGGAACAGAAAAAAAGGGCGGAGCTGAACTATGGGCAACGTGACCCCTGAGGTTGAGGCCACCAACGCCCCACTTTCCCACTGCCTCCCAATCCTAATGAGGAAAAGGCAAGGGGAGCCTGCATGGTTCAGTCGGTTAAGCGTCCGACTCTTGGTTTCAGCATAGGTCATGATCTCATGGTTCATGAGTTTGAGCCCCACATCGGGCTCCGTGCTGATAGTGCAGAACCTGCTTGGGATTCACTCTCTCCCTCTCTCTCTGCCCCCTCCCCTGCTTGTGTTCCCCCTCTCTCCAAATGAATAAATAAACTTAAAAAAAAAAAAAAGGCAAAAATGTCCCGAGAAAGAGGTAGCACTTGTTATAGAGATGCCTCAGCACGTACTTCACCATCCTCCAAAGGGCACTGACCAGCCTGCAGCCTTCTACTATAGCACTTCCATAGGTTCACAGGTAACTGCTAAGAAGGGAAACTTCCATGATCATTTCTGGTAAATTCACAGCACTGAGAGCTGAAAACAGCTTCCAACTGTGAGGAAGCCCAGGAATTAGAGTAAGACAGCAACACTCTGAGAGGTTTACCGCTCTCACCTTACATCCCAAGGTCTTCTTTCTGTTCCTTGCTCTCAGGCTTACTCGCCTTACTCTCTCCTACAGGCCTCAGCCCTTCTCTCTGCCTGGAGTGTTCTTTCTCCAGAGACCAGCACAGCTACTGGTAGCCCCCTCACTTGCTTACAGTCTTGACTCAAAAGTCACCCTCTCAATGAAGCCTCCCCCAGCTGCCTATCTAAAATGCCATCTCTCAGGCTCTGTGGTGACAGCTCAGAGCCAGCAGCCTGCTTCGGATCCTGTGTGTGTGCGTCTCTCTCTCTAACCCCTTCCTTGCTCATGCTCTGTCTCTCTCAAAAATAAACATTAAAAACAATTTTTTTAAATAGGGGTGCCTGGGTGGCTCAGTCGGTTGAGCGTCTGACTTCGGCTCAAGTCATGGTCTCGTGGTCTGTGAGTTTGAGCCCCATGTGGGGCTCTGTGTTACAGCTCAGAGCCTGGAGTCTGCTTTGGATTCTGTGCCTCCCTCTCTCTCTCTGCTCCTCCCCTGATCACACTCTGTCTCCCTCAAAAATAAAACATTAAAGGGGCTCCTGGGTGGCTCAGTCGGTTGAGCGTCTGACTTTGGCTCAGGTCACGATCTCACAGTTAGTGGGTTTGAGCCCCACATTGGGCTCTGTGCTGAAAGCTCAGAGCCTGGAGCCTACTTCAGATTCTGTGTCTCCCTCTCTCTCTGCCCCTCCCTCACTCACGCTCTCTCTCAAAAATAAGTAAACATAGGGGCGCCTGGGTGGCTCAGTCGGTTAAGCGTCCGACTTCGGCTCAGGTCATGATCTCGCGGTCCATGAATTCGAGCCCCGCGTCGGGCTCTGTGCTGACAGCTCAGAGCCTGGAGCCTGTTTCAGATTCTGTGTCTCCCTCTCTCTCTGACCCTCCCCCGTTCATGCTCTGTCTCTCAAAAATAAATAAACGTTAAAAAAAATTAAAAAAAAAAAGAAAAATAAGTAAACATTAAAAAAATAAAAATAAAACATTAAAAAAATTTTCATAATAAAAAAACAAAATAAATAAAATGCTGTCTCTCCACTCTGATGTGCATCATCCATCTTTCCTGCTTTCTGTTTCTCCTTAGCACTTATGCTCACTAACACACTGTATATTTTACTTATCTATTTAATTATCCGTCTACACCCGTAGAGTATCAGCTTGCAAAAGGCAGAGATATTTGCTGTCTTATTCATCACTATATCCACAGTGCCTAAAATAGTGCCTGGAATGAAGAAGGAGTTCCTTACTTACTTGTTGAGTTAATAAATGGATGTTAACTGTATAAGGTTTTGCCAAGTGGAGCAGGCAGTAGAGGGAAGGTAAGGAAGACGATATTTTAGGTAGAAGGAAATATTCAACAGAAATTTATCAAATACCTCTGCCAGGTATAGGACTAAATAAGCACAAGCAATGCCGTGATAAATGAGACCAACACAAACAAGTGTCTCCCTTCCCAGCATTTATAGTCCAGAAAGTAGGGAGGTAATTGCAAAAGTGCATAAATGCTACAGCAGAGAAAAGAGAATAAGAAAATGCATCCAAAGGGCCAAATGGATAGGTGTCCAGAAGAAGGGAAATCTAAAGCCAGGACCTAAAGAATGAGTCAGAGTTTGCAAGGTGTGGAGGAAAGGAGGCAGGACCAAGGAAGGAAGAGAATATGCAAAGACATAAAAGTGAGACACAGCACAGCATAATTGAGAAAATGAAGAATGTCAGGATGGTGGAGGTGGACGGTGATGAAGAACCAGATGGCTGGACAGGCAAGCTGGAGCTAGATCATGCAGGCCTCACAGGTGGTATCCAAGATGTCAGAAACTTTGGAGTTTGTCCTAAAGGCACCGGGGAGCCATTAAAGTTTCACCATTTGTCATGTGGGGCATTTTTTAAAGGCAAGCAAGAGAGAAAGTCAGGAGACTGGTGAGGAGGCTGCTGAATCTCTACAAGAGAAGATGACTTGGGCTAGGCTGAGAATGGGGACGAAAATGAGATTTCAGAAACATTTAGGCACACTTAGGAAAACCTGATGACTGATTCTATGTGGAGGGAAAGAAAGAAATTAAGCATGATGCTTATTTATGGGGAAAAAAATTAAGAAAGGAAGAAATTAAGAATGATAAGGAAAAAATTAAGGGGTGCCTGGGTGGCTCAGTCAGTTAAACATCTGACTCTTGATTTCAGCTCAGGTCATGATCTTACAGTTCGGGCCCCACATCGGGCTCTGTGCTATTGGTGCAGAGCCTGCCTGGGATTCTCTCTCCCTCTCTCTCTGCCCCTCACCGACGTTCTCTCTCTCATTCTCTCAAAATAATAAAATAATTAAAAAAAACAAAAAGAATGATCTGGTTTAGACTAGGGTGGTCAGGGCATTCTGGTTTGGACTCCTGTTCTGTTTGAGAAGACCTACAGCTGAGGAGGAAGAATAGAGTTCGAAGAGATAAAGATCATGCTCTTACTGTAGACAGTTTGAGTCTGGAGTGTCCGTGGAGTGTCTGAGTAAGCCTAAACAGCTGGCTGGAATGTTCTGGCAGAGAAATCGGACAGGAGATAGAGACGGCAGAATTATCAGCATATGAATGATAACCTCACCCCTAGGAGTGATCACCAAAGTTAGTGTGCAGAGTTGGGATTCTGATCCTTGGTGAAATCTGTGTCCCTGTTGAAACCATAAGCAAAATTTGGTGTGCAAATTCACATGCAGTTTTCTAAAGAGAGATTTCATACTTCCAGTTTTGATCAGATTGTCCAAGTCCCCCAAAGAGATTAACATTAAGAACAAAGTAAGATGATCAAAGAGCCAAAACAAAGGCATGGAACTGAAAAGGCATGGGAAAAAAATGATTCTACTATTTAGCTAAGTTGTCTTTCTTCTCCTTATACATGAACTATAAGGGAGAAATAATCACCAGAATGGTAACCAAGAGTCAGACAGCAAACTGTGTTCCTCATACTAACCTGAGACAAACAAGCAAATTAAAACATCTTTTTTAAAAAAAATTTTAAGTTAATTTTTTTGTGAGAGAGCGACAGAGAGTATAAGGGGGGAGAGGGACAGAAAGAGGGACAGAGAGAGAGAGAGGGAGAGAGAAAGAGAGAGAGAATCCCAAGCAGCCTCCACACTGTCAGCACAGAGACCCATGTGGGGCTTGAACTCACAAACAGTGATATCATGACCTGCGCTGAAACCAAGAGTCGGACACTTAACGGACTAAGCCACCCAGGTGCCCCTAAATCATCTTTTAGAAAAATAACTCAGGGCCCCTGGCTGGCTCAATCGGTAGAGCATGCCACTCTTGATCTCAGGATTTTAAAATCAAACCCCAGGGGCACCTGGGTGGCTCAGTCGGTTAAGTGTCCGACTTCGGCTCAGGTCATGATCTCACGGTCCGTGAGTTCGAGCCCCGTGTCGGGCTCTGTGCTGACAGCTCAGAGCCTGGAGCCCGTTTCAGGTTCTGTGTCTCCCTCTCTCTCTCTCTGCCCCTCCCCTGTTCATGCTCTGTTTCTCTGTCTCAAAAATAAATAAACGTTAAAAAAAATTAAAAAAAAATAAATTCGAGTCCCATGTTGTGTGTAGAGATCATTTAAAAATAAAATCTTATAATAATAATAATAATAATAATAATAATAATTTACAAGAGCTATAGGAAAGAAAAGTTCTCTATTTAGTGAACTGGAATAACACCCCAACCCCAAGTTCATTGGCAATATTACACTGTTACAAGGATCATTCTCAAAATCAACATGTTCCAGCACTCAGGCTGAGAAATAGTATGTGCTAAGGTCAATGACCAGAACTTTATTTTTCTTTTTAGTTTAACAGCTTTATCGAGATATAATTTACATGCCATAAAATTTACCTGGAAACTGTAGGGTTCAAACTTTTGTACAATTCAGCTCAATTAAATGTTTTTAAGCATATTTTACAGTTGTTTATCCATCACCACAATCTAATTTTAGAACATTTCATTACCCTAAAAAGGAACCTCATGCCCATTAACAGTCACTCTCCATTTGGCCACACTTTCTAACCCCTAGCCCTAGGCAACCAGGAATATATGCTCTATGTCTATAGATTGGTCTATTCTGGACAGTTTACATAAATGGTATCATAGACTATGTGGCCTTTGGTGACTGACTTCTTTCACTTAGCATGTTTTCAAGGTTAGTCCATGTTACAGGATGTGTCAATACTTCATTCCTCTTTATGGCTGAATAATATTATACTGTACGGATATAACACATTTTGTTTATCCATTCATCAGTTGGTACACATTTGTATTGTTTTCCCTTTTTAGCTATTATGAATAACACTGCTATGAATATTTGTATACAAGACTTATTATGGATGCATGTTTTTATTTCTCTTGGGTAAAGGAATGGAATATCTAGGTCACATGGTGATTCTGTATTTAATATTTTGAGGAACTGCCAGACTTCTCCATAGCAAGTGCTCCATTTAACGTCCAGACCAGCAATGTATGAGGGGTCCAATTTTTCCACATCCTTGCCAACATTTGCAACTATGTCTTTTTTACCATACCCATTTTAGTGGATTTGAAGTGGTAACTCATTGTGGTTTTGATTTGCGTCTCCTTGATGCAATGATGTTTAGCATCTTCATGTGTACTTCTTGGCCATTCGCCTCTCTTCTTTGGAGAAATGCCCATTCAAATCCTTTGCCCACCATAGATTTCTTTTTAATCTTTGAGAACAACAGGCAGGACAGGCACTAGGTATTATCACAAAAGTATGAAAGGTTGTAAGAGAAAATAAGGATGAAAGTAAAGAAAAAAGAGCACTTAAGAGAAATTACAGGAGTCAAAAGACTAAAGGTCAACGAACGGCTCCAGTGGGCAAAGAATGCAAAAGCTGGGAAGATGGAAGGCTGCGGTCAGAGTGGGGAATTCTTGAATTAGTCTGAATTGATTTTATAGGTGGAGCAGTAAAGGGTGATGACCAAAAACCAAGCTGTGACTACAAAAGACTGAATCCTGAAAGCCCCCACTGAGAAGAAATTCAAAGAGTTCCCAGGGCTAGAGTGAGAATCAATGAGACAGAATATGTGAAAGTGCTTTGTAAACTCTACAGATGTAAAGTTGGCTAAATTAGCCGTTTTTCCCATCTGGGTTAAAAAGGCAAGAAGCTCTGATAAGTAACTTTGAAACTTGTTTTGGAAGATAATAATCATGAAGATGATTATAATAAATAGCAGTTAACATCTACGGTTCTAGGCAATGTGCTCAGGAATAGACACCATTTATCATATTTATTCCTGAAAAACACCCTAGGACGTAGGTACTGCTATTATCTTCATTTTACAAATGAAGATCTTTAGGTCAAACATATTAATGTTACCTTCTCTAATGCAAATCATCATTGGTTAAAAATGTAAACCACAGTTGGTTATCTGTCTACTGAATCTACCCTTATGGATATATCCCCAATTACGTGAAAAATCTTACCCATTATAGAAAAACTATAAATACTCTTCTCAAGGCACTGCTTTTATCTTTGTATCAGAGACTCAAATTTTTTGACAATCAAACATCCCCACCTTGGTACTACTTTGCTCCTTTAATGCTTCAACAATGTATAAATGGTTTCCTCTCCATAACAAAGTATAATATTTGTTTTAAGATATTTAACTCATCTAAAATTTATTTTGCATGGTATGGGATTAAAACAGTTTTCGATGTAATTCCTTCATATTATCATTCAACAATGTCTTTTGTTAAACACTGATGGTATTAGTTTTTATTTTACTTATTTTCTCATACACTACCATCAGTTTATTTCTGATATTTCTATTTTGTTTCTTCTATCACTGTTACTAACACACATCCAGGTAGTCTTATTAATATGCTTTGGAGGTAAGTGTTGCTTTTGAATAGTAAAACTCCTTCTTGTTCCCCTCTAAACAACACAATCATTAATTAGACAATGAGTAGCCTTTCCTCATTAATTAGACAATGAGTAGTGTATTGTTTGGTCAATACACTAATTGCCAATATTTAAAGATCAGAAGATCAATAAGGTGCTATGGTCAGAATGTTGCCCCCCCCCCCCCCCCACATTCATATGTTGAATCCTAACTTCCAAAGGTGATGGTATTAGGAGCCTTTGAGAGGTGATTAGGTCATAAGGGTGGAGCCTCCATGGGTAGGGCTAGTGCCCTTATAAAAGAGGTTCCAAAGAGATCCCTATCCCCTTCCACCATATGAGAGCACAGTGAAAAGGTGCTAGCAATGAACCAGAAAGAGGGCCCTCATGAGAATGTGACATTCTGGTGTGGACCTTAGACTTCCAATCTGCAGAACTAGAGAATTACGTTTCTGTTGTTTCTAACCCTCTCAGTCTGTGATAGTTTGTGATAACAGCCTGAAGAGACTACGGCGGCGATAGGTCCTGTGTCCTCCCCTACTCTCCTTCCACCAATAGATTTCTGGCTTCTTTTGAAAAATGAGCATCACTGGGCCATCTACCCACATGCCAAAAATCAGACAGAACCAAGTAGAAGCTATCCTTTTATTGGGCACACACATATCAAGTTCAAAGTGCCCAACATTCCCTAGAGTCTTACTCCCAGCCCACTTAAGTGATGTACAGTGCCAGCTTAGCGGCCTTTAGATATGCAAACTCTGGTGAAACCCACAAGTTTCCCTTTCTACCTTCAAAGCCAGAAAGTTCACAACCAATTTGCTACTTAACTTCAGTAACTACACCTAGCCTAGATTTCTGGTCTAATCTCTTAACTTCCATTGTATGGCTCCCGATCTTTTATCCCCATTTAATTTACAACAGATGCACCTAATTCTAATCCTCTCAAGTTATTTTGTGAACAAGAATAATTTTTAAAAATGTTCCCCCCTGAAGTTCTTTCCTGCTCCTTTATTCTGTGATTTATACTATCAATCAAGTTCAATTCACCATCCTATCAGGATCTTAACTGGTATTGTATTAAATCTATAAATTCACTTTATTAGTATTGTCATCTTTATTATATTAAGACTATTCAGCCAGGAGTAGAATATATTCTTATTATTTGTTTTCTTTTCATTCTATTAAAGTATTATAATTCTCTGTATTAGGCCCTGTATCTTGTTTGATTCTATTTTTTTTAATAAAACAAGTATTATGTTTTTCATTATATTTTGTCTAGTGATAAAATAAATGACTGAATTGAGTTAGGGTGTACTTCATAACCCAGGATTTAAGCATCTCATTTCAAAATTTGTTTTTGTTGAGTCTCCTAAACATTCAGGTTAGTCACCTGTCGTAGACAAATAGTATTATTTTTATCTCTACTGACCTACACACATTCCATTGATCTCTTTCATATAACTTGTTACAACTAGTTATTTAAAACAGTGTTATAAAAAAAGGTGACATCCTGATTTTAACTTGAAATAAACTAATTTTTTCCATAATACTGGTATCTGCCACTACCAGAAACTCCATCAGTTGCCTTTCATGTCCTCAGACTTAAAATCTATTTTTTAACAAAGGTGTCAAGGTTATTCAACAGGGAAGGCAATCTTTTCAATAAATGAAGCTGGAATAACTGGACTTTTGTAGGGGGGAAAAAGACAAACCTTGACCTCTTTACACCATATGCAAATATTAAATCAAAACGGATCATAGGCATAAACATAAGAGCTAAATACAAAACTAATAGAGGAAAATGAAAGAGGACTTCAGCTACCTTCATTATGACCTCAGTCTGTACTTTCTAATTGATTAAGTTCTTCTTTCCAGCTTATCTCTTAACTCAGGCAAAAGACCCTGCAGGCAAAGCATCTCTGTGACGGGAACTGACACTACCCCCTCAAGCCAGCCCTGAGCCAGCATGACTCCATGTGATTGACCCCAAGACAACGATCAACCCAACCTTTACTGCCCACCTGCGTGTACCCACCCACCTTTGTCCTACATTTTCCTTATATAAACCTGGAAGTATTTTCAGCACTTTGGAGACAGTCTTTGAGACATTAGTCGGCTGTCTTCTGGGTGTTGGCCTCACAGAAATAAATTCCTTTCTTTTTCACCACTGCTTGTCTCTCTATCTTTGGATTTTTGTCAGGGGTGAGTGGCCAAAACTGGTCTGTTTGGGAACCCCCGGAGCCCTGTGCCCCAGCTGCAAAAACACAGAAACAAAGCTTTATGACTCTTTGGGCTGTATCAGTGATTTCTGATACAAAAAAACATGAGCCATTAAAAAGATACATTTTCGTGTGCATGTTTTTTTAAATGTATCTAATGGATAAATTAGACTCCATCAAAATTAAAAACTTGCTTGTCAAAAGTTACCATTAAGAAAACAAAAAGGCAAACCACAAATTAGAGAAATATTTGCAAAAGATATACTTAACAAAGTGTGCCTAGTAAACAGAATAAAGAACTCTCAAAGCATTTTAAAACAAACAAATGTGTCCAAAAATGTGCAACAAAAGATTTGAACAAATACTTCACACAAGAAGATCTACGGATGGTTAACCAGTATTTTATAAAAAAGATGCTCACCATCACTGCTCACTAAAACATACAAATTAAAACTACAATGAACACTAGACCATCTGAACCCAGTCTGTCTGGGACCCCCGGAACTAGGTGCTCTGGCATCCTTGTGTGCCAGCTATAATGGGAATATAAAATGGTGCAGCCCCTTTGCAAAACAGTTCTGCAATTTCTTATAAAGTTAAACACATCCTCGCCACATGACTCAGCAATCCCAATCCCAGGTACCTATCCAAGAGTAAGGAAATACATATCCATACAGTATCATGTGCACAGATTTCCAAAGTAGTGTTATTCACAATAGAAATTTTTTTTTTAATTTTAATTTATTTACTTTTGGGAGTGGGGGAGGGGCAGAGAGAGAGAGAGAGAGAGAGAGAGAATCCAAGCAGGCTCTGGGCTGTCAGTATAGAGCCTGACACAGAGCTCGAGCTCACCAACTGCTAGAAATCACTTAGCGTGAGCTGAGATCACTTAGCCAACCCAGCAGGTGCCCCCCCCATTACTTTAAATAATTAAATGACCCAAATATCTCAAAACTGAACAAGTAAACAAAATGTGGCATATCCATGCGATGGAATACTATTCACTAATGAAAAAGGAATAAACTATTGTATTTAACAACATGGATGAATCTCAATAACATTATTACGCTATGTTAAAAAAAGAGACCCCAAACACAATATACTATATGATTCCATGTATATGAAATTCTAGAAAAGACAAAACTATACTGTCAGAAAGCTGATCAGTAGTTGCTTGGGGACAAGGACGGGGGAAGAAACTGGTGAGGGACCATAAGGCAAGCCAAGGGCCAAGCACAAGCTACCACAACCCCCTCCCCCAAGGTGGGATATGTGTGATATTGCTAAGACACTCCTGGCTGCCCAAGGACAAAGAAAAGGGGAAAACAAATGGTTAACTGTATCCAATGAAAACCTTGAATACTGAGACGTGGGTGAGCTTGTCAGTTGGCAATGTGTCATGTGTATGTCACATACCAGTGTCAGGTAAGTAAATGCCCTCACTCCATAGGAGGGAGAAAACAACGAACACTCTGCCCTTTGTACTTCTTCCATTGGCTGATTTTAATCTGCAGCCCTTCCCTCAAATAAACCAAAGCTGTGAGTATAACAGATTTCACTGAGTTCTGTGAGGCTTCGTAAAGGTGGTCTTGTGGACCCTTGAACTTGCAACTGGTGTCAGAAGTAAGGGTGATCTTAGTAGGTCATCTTAGAGACCTACACTTGCAATTAGTGTCAGGAAGTAAGGGTAGTCATGTGTGGACTGTGTACCCCCCCCAACTTCTTAGTTGCCCTCAACACTCACATGCAGATGAATAAATAGATGGCAAGCGAATGACTTGAAAATTCATAGTTGAAGTGGTTAATAATTACCTAAGCATATTACAAAGGTCATATCTATGAGCTTACATACAGTTACAAAAACTTTTCAGAATCTTTACAGCTGCCTGGTTAACCTGGAACCAACCCAAGTCATGAAAGTCTGGGTTGAGGACGTATAATCAGCTATTTAACTTAAATGACAGCAGCACACACCCAAGAAGGTAACACAGACAAAAACCAACCATCCCATCCTTGCCTCAGTGCATACATGTCATCTAATTCTAAGTGGCTTTTTTAAGTTTATTTATTTATTTTACGAGAGAGAGAAAGAGAGAGGGGGAGAGAGGGAGACAGCATGAGTGGTGGAGGGGCAGAGAGAGAGAAAGAGAAAGAGAGAGAGAGAGAGAGAGAGAATCCCAAGCAGGCTCCACGCTGTCAGTGCAGAGCCCAACGTGGGGCTCAATCTCACAAACCCTGAGATCATGACCTGAGCTGAAATCAAAAGTCAGACGAGCCACCTAGGCACCCCCTAAGTGGTTTTTACTTCCCTACTTAGAATCTGCAAAACATTTCAACTTTCAACTCCTACATTTTTCTAAGGTATGTAATTGAATCTCCTCTTTCAAATTGCTAGTGGTATTATCCATAGCAAGTAGTACCTTAGAGGTAGAATTATACTAGAAACACAGATGTTACCTTTGTAAAAAGTTTTACAATTCAGGTTAAGGAGTAGTATGGTCACAAAATAGGACAAAAAAATTTTTCCAAAGATGCCTCCATAAATTTGCCTTCAGAAAATTTACCTATCATTTTCACAACTTTTTTAAAATTTATTTTTATTTATTTTGAGAGCAAGATAGCAGGCAAGTGGAGGAGGGGCAGAGAGAGAGGGAGAAAGAATCCCAAGCAGGCTTCAACTGTCAGCACAGATCCCAACGCAGGGCTCAAACTCACGAACCGTGAGATCATGAGGTGAGCCTAAATCAAGAGTCTGATGCTTTACCGACTGAGCTACCCAGGTGCCCCTCATTTTTACAAATTCTAACATTTTCCATGAGAGAAAAATAAAGTTTAGAAAAAACTGCATAAATAATACAATAAGTTTCTGTTTAGAACATCATAAATGTTACTGTTTCCAATGCTTATAAATGTGTGGCAAAGTGAGTGCTCAAATGCAAGTTCAAGTTAAGTATCTACCTAGGCTGTTCTTTTTCATGCTGAACCAAACTAGGTGAGGTGGTCGGTTAATGTTAGAATCAGAGACTTTGACAAGAGGCAAAGAGGACAGTGCTTTCCCTCAAAGCAAAGCCAAATCCATCAAAGGCTTAAAGTATCTCCATTTGTTCAAACTTAGAGATAGGTGATCTACTGAGCTGCTCTCAAGAATATTCTGAAAACTGTAAAACTCAAGCATTAGCATGAGGGATAAAATGCACTATCTCTCCCCTCCTAAGCCTCTATATCTCCACAAGACAGAGTTAGGAGATCTTTACTGTGGGTGCCAGTGTTCACCCAGCTTCAGCCTGACCTACAGAACTCCAACCTGTAGACTCAGCCCACAATATTCTTCAGCCAATGAGAACCAAGTTTGGTATTCTAATTGGAATTCACTAGTGATAGGCTCTTGAGCTACCACTCGGTCCAAGAAGCCTTCATCACCACTGTGTATGATTTTCCCCCGCTAGAATGCAAGTCCTGCTCTGAACCTCCAACCCACCTAAAGCTCTAAAACCCCACTTAAAATGACTCTGTCCCCGAACCCCCAGTCATTGGCTGAGTGATTCTTCCACCCACGTAGACAATCTAGACCAAGATGCTACCCTGAAGAAGGCAAAGTTAGAGAGACTGAGGAATGAGAAGTATCTGATCCACGGTTGCTAAAGGAAATGGATCATGAGCCGCAGAATATAGGCTATACGATATATGGGCTGCCTCTAGAAACTGAGAATGACCCCTTGTGGACAACCAGCAAGCAAATGGAACCTCAGTCTGACAACCACATGGAACTAAATTCTGCCAACAGCTTGAATGAGCTGGGAAGAAAATTCGTTCCCCAGAGCCTCCAGAAGGGAACACAGCCCTGCTGACACTGATTTCAGCCTTGTGAAACCTGGAACAGGGAACCAGCTGAGCCATGCTGTGCACAGATTTCTGATTTACAGAGAACTTTGCTGTTTTAAGACACTAAAGTTTGTGGCAATTTGTTACAGCAACAGTAGAAACTAATATAGTGGTGGTTCCACTGCCACCATCAACTTGCCTTATTTTTCTGTCCCCACTAGTCTGCAGTTAGGAACCTAAGAAACTGGAGTCACTGAGTTTTTAACACATAATACTTCTAGGATGTCCCACATTGCACTGTCATGGCTTATCTGTATATTCCGTCTTCCCACTAAATGCAAGCTCTTCAAGGACAGAGATTATGAATGCCTTTTATTCCATTTTCATTATGCAAATGATATATATGGATTAATGAAAAATGAAGGGACCAAGTATAAAAGAAAATTAAGGCCACCCACATTTTTTTTAAGTAATCTCTCCACCCAATGTGGGGCTTGAACTCAAAACCGAGAGATCAAGAGTTGTGTCCTTTACTGACTGAGGCAGCCGGGCACCCTGAAACCATCCACAATTTAACAGTTAACCACATGTTAACATTTTCATGCCATTCTATACTTTCCTATATACTTGCATATTTTTATACATATAAATAAAATCATACTATATATGCTGTTCTGTAATATTCTCCCTTAATAACATTATGTGGCTATTCCATGTCAATGGACAGGATTCTATACCATAATGTTTCCATTCTGTAGTACCTCAGACTAGGCCAGGTCCTCCTATTACAACCTCTCTCATGTCCCACACCTCTCCCTTCATAACACTTTCAACAGCTGTAATAACTCTTGTGATCATATGATGAGTTTATTAAGTTCTGTTTTCTCCATTAGATTATAATTTCCATGAGATAAAAGAGCGTGCCTCTTTTCCTCAAGACTAACTCTCCAAAGCCTAACCCAAAGAATATGGCCAAGAAATGTAATGCATGAATAGATGAGTTTAACCAAACCTCTTTTTTCAACCATTTAGGTTGCCTCCTATTTTATTATTCCTAATAGAGGTCTCTAGCACACAGACTGTCAATAAGTGTTTGCTGAGAACTAAATAAAATAATAAACAGAATTTTCAAGAATGGTGAAGGACAGGGGTGCCTGGGTGGCTCAGTTGGTTAAGCATCTGACTTTGGCTCAGGTCATGATCTCACAGTTCGTTAGATCAAGCCCTGCATTGATCTCTGTGCTGACAGCTCAGAGCCTGGAGCCTGCTTCCCATTATGCATCTCCCTCTCTCTCCACCTCTCCCTCACTCTCCCTCTCTCTCTCTCTCTCTCTCTCTCAAAAATAAACAAACATATGGGGTACCCGGTGGCTCAGTTGGTTGAGCATCCGACTTCAGCTCAGGTCATGATCTCACGGTCTCTGAGTTTGAACCCCACATGTCAGGCTCTGTGCTGACAGCTCGGAGCCTGCAGCCTGTTACAGATTCTGTGTCTCCCTCTCTGCCCCTCCCTCTCTCACACTCTGTCTCTCTCTTAATAAATAAACATTAAAAAAATGTTTTTAAATTAAAAAAAATAAACAAACATAAAAAATTAAAAAAAAAAAAAAGAATGGTGAATGATAGACATTAAGTAAACAGTAATTTAAGTCATCAGGAAGACGAGACAGAAGTCCTAGGTCCATAAACATGAAGAACTAACTGTACTTGGCTGATTAAAGGATCCTTAAGACAAGTAATTTTAACTTTACTTTTTCAGTTCTTTTTCTTGTTCAAAAAGGGACAGGTATGCATGGTCAACAAGATTTCATAACTCCTTAAAAGGTGTTCAAAAAAGGCATGTTTTACATATTAACTAATTACAGAAAAATGTTCTTCCTAAAATAGATGGGTATACAGCATGGTGCAGGCCCAGGAAACTGGGCAATCTTGTTATGGGTAGTTTAAAGAGTAAACACATTCTCTAAATTCTACCGTATCACTACCAACCCCCAAATAAGCCTTTATAAGTGTCATGGAGTAGACTGAATCAGACACTGAACCTATAGAGCCCTGAGCTTTAGGGAAAGTAATCAGGGGCCAATGATGTATCCACACAGAGATCTTAAACATAGAGAGTGTCTTTAAAAGAAGACTATTGTCTATTAAACAATCAACTAAATAAAAAGTAACATTATCAGTTTAAGTTACATATCTTCCAGTAAGTATTTATTTTTAAAATTTTTTTTCCACGTTTTTATTTATTTTTGGGACAGAGAGAGACAGAGCATGAACGGGGGAGGGGCAGAGAGAGAGGGAGACACAGAATCAGAAACAGGCTCCAGGCTCCGAGCCATCAGCCCAGAGCCTGACGCGGGGCTCGAACTCACGGACCGCGAAATCGTGACCTGGCTGAAGTCGGACGCTTAACCGACTGCGCCACCCAGGTGCCCCTCCAGTAAGTATTTAAAACACACAAACTGGGGGGCCTGGGTGGCTCAGTCAGTTGAGCGTCCAACTCCTGATTTTGGCTCAGGTCATGATCCCAGGGTCGTGGGATGGGGCCCCATGTTGGGTTCTGCACTGACCGTGGAGCCTGCTTAAAATTCTCAATCTCTCTCCCTCTGCCCCTTTTCTCTGTTCTCTCTCTCTCTCTCTAAAATATGAAAATCAATCAATCACACACAAATGGTAGAAATGCCCAAATGTGAAATAAGAACGACGTATTTAATCATTAAAATGTCTGTTCTTTACCTGAGAGAAAAACAGAAAAGACTGCCTTCAAATTATTCAAAGCCTTCATAGATTGTACAGGTTTCAAAGTTTTTTTAGTTATGACTTTACTGATTTATGTAACCTGCCCCTTCTTCTCTGCATGTTCTACTAAAGGTCTTTCATCTTTAAAAATCCAGAGGGAGATGCCCCAAAAGTGAAAAGTGCGTGGGGGGGGTGGTCATGGAATCACAGGAACTTACCACTATATAATACAAAGAGCACAAGGGCATGAAGAGTGGGGTGCTAGTCCTAATGCTACTGTTTCATCAAGCCACTGATGTTTCCTAGACCCCAGTCTCTTCACCTGTAAAATGAAGGGGCTCTGTGATCTCCAGGGCCCTTCCAGCACAAACCTTCTATACTGTGGATTTCTGGGGAACGAGACAGTTAAAGGAAAGAAGTAAAACTCACGCTAGATACTCTGCCACAGGTTACAAAGGTAATTGAAAAAGGTCTCAAATAAAATGCCCCCTAAAGATTTTACTTACAAATGTATGCCATCAACCTCCTCAGACCTCTACTTCCCGCATATCCTGTTAATACTGATTATCTGAAATCAGAGAGGCATTTTACGGTCAAAGAGCCTTTATCAGTGATTGGGGCTTTAAATGGCTTCCTCAGAGGAAAGATAAAAAGATAAAGAAGAAAGTTAGATATGTGCAAAAAAATATATCTTTGGAACCTCTATGGAAAAATCAATATTGATAAGTGAGATATATCTCACTTATCTGACTGAGAAAATTACTTAAGAGTTACAAAGAAAGAGTTGCTAAACTCTGTTAGGGTTGTTTGCAGAATGGAGAAAAAATTTCTAATAATGATATAATACCTATATAAAAAAGATTAAAGCAGTTCCCTACATACGTGAACCTAGCTTTACAATAACCTATGCGTGCTAAGAGTCACGGGCACCTTACCATAGCCTCTCCTGTCCCAAACACCCAGGACAAGGTAACATCCATGGAGGAAACACAACACCTCCCCTCATCCAATCATCTCCCCAGGGGCCAAGAGAGCTAGAGGTTTTGTCCTACTACAGTTCCCACATCCATGAATCCTGTATCTTAGAACTAGAAACAGCCCTGCTCTATTTAAAGGGGCTTCCCCTTTGGGAACAATTTCTAAAATAATAATAATTCTCTGTCTAAAAATTGGCACATACACTGTAAAGCTAGCTTTATGGTTTTGAAAATGGTAGGCAATGTAGAATGTGGCGGAAGAGATGTTTTTGGAATTGTCGATCAGAGTTCAAAATATATTATTACTATCCCTCTCCCCACAACCGAAAAAAAAGAAAGACCATAAGCCTTACCCACGTTCTCTAGCACCTCAGCTATAATAATAGCTCAGCTACAAAACAAGTCATTTTCCTCTCTGAGCCTTAGTTGGCACTCAACAATGTTTGATGAGGTACTTTAAGGAGGTTACACACTAGATAATCTTAAAGAAGTCTTTCATCTCTGACGCTATGTGGTTCTAAGATAAATGAACTTTCCTGAGTTAACCCAGGCTCAAAACCTTATTGATAGCACTGTTTCTACGCAGAAAAGTTGGACACATCTCAAACAACCAACTTAAAAGTGAACTTTGGGAACATAATCCATTTGAAGTTGGGGCCTTCTTGTATCTCATAAAACACTGTCTACCATTTTCCTATACATCCTTATTACTGCAGTAAATACATCGTCAGGTCAAAAATATTATTTGGAGAAAAAGAACACATTACAATAAGAATGGTAAGGCAATACAATACTGCCTTTTCTTTACTACTAGTGGAATTCTTACAGTCATCTTGGCATCTTAAATTTTCTGGTTAGAACAGGTCAAAGGCATTCCCTTTCCCATTTCTCTTCTAACTTTCTTCCTTCCTCTACTATTTCAATTCAATAAGCTACTATGGAATAACTCTTGGGTATTTAAATCTGGGAGCTAAACATGGCACTCGGGAGAGACAGAGTTGGTCAGGGTGCCGGAAGACTCTAAGATGCTCCAATTATTCCCTCCCCTTGAGTTTGGGTGGGACTTGGGACTTGCTTCTACCATGTAGAATATGGCAAAGGTAAAAGGACATCACTTCTATAATTATATTACATGAAATCTAACTTTCATCTTGCTAGCAGACTCTCTCTATTGATGCTTTCCCTCTCTGGCTTTGAAGTAAGCCGCCGTGCAGAGTGGCCCATATAGCATGCACCGAGGGTGGCCCCGGGCTGACAGCCATAAAGAGCTAAGGCTCTCAGTCTAACTATCTTGAAAGACCGAGTGCTGCCAACAACTACATGAGCTTGGAAAGGGAGCTCCCAAGCAGAGTCCCAGCCCTGACCAAAACCTCGATTGCAGTCCTGTGAGATCCTCTGAAGCAAGAGATCCAGCTAAGCCATACCCAGATTCCTGACCCACAGAAACTCTGAGATTCTAAATGTGTCTTGCTTTAAGCCACTAAGTTTATGCAATATTGTTACCTAGCAAATTATAATTAATGCAGGCAGAAGAAACACACAATATAATTGAAGAAGAACTTCAAGACAAGAGAAAAACAAATTTGAGACAGGAAAGTTCAGGTAATAAAAGATCGCTATGGGATAAAGTCTGTTTTGAAATATGTCATGAAGAGGTTAGTTATGAGACCCCCCGGCCCTTACATCTTTCAAGAACTTAGGTTGGCAGCTGAGCGGTAGAGCGGACAGCACACAGAATGAATATCCTGGACAAGACTACTACCACACGGAGAAGCAGTGGGAGAGGACTGAATAGGTACAAAGGGTCTATCTAGATCATGGGAAGCCTGGAATGGCAGGTGTTGAGTGGGCTCATTTACGATACTATAGGCATCAACACTAAACAAAAGGCTCTTGAGCAGGGAAATGACCATAAAAAGTGTTTTAAAGAACTTAATCCTATCACAGTATAAAGGATGGAGAAGATTAGAGATTAGAAGACCAAGAATAGATAATGCCAGCACAACAGTTGTCCTGAGGCCAGCAAACGTGTGGAGGAAAAAGGCTCATGCTGATGAATAACCAAAGACCTGCAAATTAAAACTATACAACACCATTTTTTGGTTAACCAAATTAGTGAAAAATATAAACTAGTAATACTAGCAAAGATAAAGCAATTTCAGACATTGTTGGTGGGAATGTAAATGGAATAGCCTTTTTATGGAAAGCCATATTCATCGCCAATATTTATTAATAATCTTAAAATATTCAGATCCTTAGACTTGATAATTCACTCTTAAAGAATATTTTAAGAAAAAAATGTATATATTTTTTACCCATTCAAACACATTTAATTAAGTGCCTATTACATTCCAAATACTGAGGATATAGTAATGAACAAAACATACCTCACTTCTGCTTTCAGGGAACTTAGAAGAGGCAAACATTTAACAAATAAGCGCAAAAGTTTATAGGATACAATGAGAGATTATGTATTTATGTACGTATGCAAACTCTACACCCAACATGGGGCTTGAACTCACAACCCTGAGATCAAGAGTTGCAGGCTCTACCGACTGAGCCAACTGGGTACCAGAAGAGAGAGCATTTTTAAACACTTGATTTAAAGTGTGAGATCAGGGGCGCCTGTGTGGCTCAGTCAGTTAAGCGTCCAACTTCAGCTCAGGTCATGATCTCACAGTTCATGGGTTCAATCCCTGTGTCAGGCTCTGTGCTGACAGCTCGGAGCCTGGAACCTGCTTCGGATTCTGTCTCCCTCTCTCTCTGCCCCTCCCCCCTTGCGCTCTGTCTCTGTCTTTCTCTCTCTCAAAAGTAAATATTAAAAAAAAATAATTTGTGAGATCAGAAAAGACCCTTCTGGGAAATAACATTTATTTATTTTTATAATGTTTATTTATTTTTGAAGGAGAGAGCACAAGCAGGTGAGGAGCAGAGAGAGGGGGTGACAGAGGATCCACAGCAGTCTCTGTGCCAACAGCAGCAAAACCGATGTGGGGCTCAAACTCATGAACTGTGAGATCATGACCTGAGCTAAGTAAGGCTGAACACTCAACCGACTTAACCACCCAGGTGCCACCTGGGAAATAACATTTATATTGAGAGCTGAAGGGTGAGTAGAATTTAGCCACGTGAAGAATAGGAGAAAGTTTTCTTCCTGACAGAGGAAATAATACTCATGAAGGCAAGAAGGAGTTAGTTGTATTCAAGATTTTTCTTTTTTTACAAAATTAGTTAATTAATTAATTAATTTGTTTTTTTAGAGGGGGTGTAGAGAGGGAATGGGAGAGAAAGAATTTTAAACAGTCTCCATGCCCAGTACAGAGCCCAACATGGGGATGGATCCCATGACCCTGGGATCATGGCCTGAGTGAAAATCAAGAGTCACATGCTTAACTGACTGAGCCACCCAGGCACCCCTGTATTCAAGATTTTTAACCTATTCAACAAATAGGTATGGAGGTAGGTCCTAATAAGTGTCAGGTACTAGGGACCAAGGATAAGAAACCGAAGAAAATAGTGATCCGGGTCAAGTTGAGGTAGTAGCAGATAAAACAGGTTTAAAAAATTGTATAGCTATAGTAGGGCCTAGTATTCATAATGAAGACAAAGATATATCAGGAAATGATACAGGAGGAAACTAATGCATGTGGCAGGAAAAAGAAGATGGTATAAAGGTAACAAACACAAAGGCACTGTGTCTTCTTTCAAACCCAAACAGTATAGACTTACCTGAGAAAGATACGTTCAAAACGTAGTGTTCATTAAATAATATATATACCATTTATAGGTAGAAATACTTAGATGGGTCGGTACTAAAATGTTTATATGCAGAGAAGAACAAGGAGAGATCAAAAATAAATAAACATGTACACACGAATTAAAGCGTAGCTATACTCGGGAAACTATTTCCCCTACAGCTATCCATGAATGGTTCCCAGCTCTGTTAAGCACTCAGGGAAAAGTAATCATTTTTTGGAATAAAAAGCAGGCTTTCTTTGTGAGAGGCCAAAATATACACACACACATACACACATATATGTGTGTATGTGTGTGTGTATATATAAATTAAAAATCGACTAAATGAGCCTCCACAAGGTTAATGTGAAGAGTGACATTTACACAAACCTTATGGTGAGAATAAGCTTGGAACCATCAGCAAGTTACAAAAGAAGCCATTTACATGAGTATGACCTCATATGAGCAGCAGACCTGAGGGAAGAGAGCCCTTTTCCAACCTCCTAAATTATCTAAATAGTGATATTTTATGGTTGGTACATGTGAACAGTGTTAAAGAGTCAAACATGGGGCACCCAGGTGGCTCAGCCAGTTAAGCATCTGACTTCAGCTCAGATCATGATCTCACAGTTTGTGGGTTTGAGCCCCATGTTGGGCTCTGTGTTGACAGCTCAGAGCCTGGAGCCTGCTTCTGATTCTGTGTCTCCCTCTTTCTCTACCCCTCCCCTGCTTGCACTCTCTCTTTCAAAAACAAACATTAAAAAAAAAAAAAAATACGAGTCAAACAGGATTTGACAGCAAAAAACACTACCTACAAAAAAAAAGATGTAGAATTCTGTACTATTTTTGCAACTTCTATGAGTCTAAAATTATTTCAAAATAAAAAGATATATATATATATATAGGCTATCTTGTTATGAGAATACAAGGCTTAAAATTTGTGTTAATTTTATGAGGCAATCAAAAAATAGGATAAATGAAAATCCTCTAAATTACTCTCCGTGAGTCCAGTTTTTACTTCTGTCAAGGGATGCAGGTGCTTTATCAGGGGAAAAGCTCATGGTCTGCGTTTGATATTCCACTGACCAACCAGACTTTTGAGAAAATCATTTCAATCTCTCTAAGCCTCTGCTACACCTACCTCACAGCATGGTATCATATGCTTGCCAACTATGGCATGCTAGACAAATATTTATTATTATTATTTAAAATTTCATTTATTTGAATAGCATTATTCCTTCATTCAATGGGGAACTATCTTTGAGATATTACTAACTATTTGGGTCTCTTCAGGTTTGTGAAATTATCAAATTAATCTTATATTTGCTGGTAGTGGCCATGAATTAACAAACAGATTTATCTAATAATAAAAATAGTTATCACATCCTGGAAAATGTTTCTTAAGACAACTATAGCCTAAAAAAAATGTTTCTACTGCTTAGCCTTTTCCTATAAAGTTCATTAATTGAATTGGATAACCCATTACTTTAAAATTAGTTTGGTTAATTCTGAAGATCTGTCTTTATTTATTAGACCTATCTAATCAAGTAGGGCATAAATATACAGTGTGGACAAATATACTGACATCATACCTAAAATATGTTTCATGAAATACATTTCCCTCACAGACATTAAAAATGAAGTCATAGCTCCTCCGAAGAAAAAAGACAATTAAGGAATTTCAAGACATTCAAAAGATGAAGCTTGAGAACTCAAAACAAATTTTAAAGTCTGACAAAGAAAATGTATCTTTTATAAAATTGGAAATTTATGCGTACTGTACTTATAAATGATGCATCACAAAATGTTTCATTATACCTTTAATGTTTCAAAATCCATTACCATCCCTCTCTCTCCCATCAAGTACAATCTTAGGAAGAAAAAATATTATGTTATTTCCTGAGTTAAAACTTTGTGTACAACCTATAGGCTAATGGGAAAACAGAGTAAAGGAATAACCCTCTCAAATCAAGCCTTTACTCGTTAAACCCTGAAGGTCACCCATTTTAACCTGGCAGCTCATTTTATTTCCTGGAAAATGTATTTAGAGACCAAAACCAGGAATGATTCAAGTGGACAGTTAAAAAACTAAAAATACCAACAGGAGTCATATGAAAATAATATATTACTGAAGATTATTAGAAAATATAAAAGAGCAGGACTTTCTACCCCCGTTCAAAGTTTCCATGGAGTTCATTCAGCCAACAGTCTACTCACTTCCGGTGGGTGTGGTCCATGCCACTGTTTGGTATTGCTTCCAACTTTGCATTTTTCTGCCCACAGATATTTCCATAGCTGTCGTATCCTGACACTAGTCTCGCTGCTGCACCTGTTGCTACTGAAAAGCCACAAATAAATCCCTAGAAAAAAAAAAAACAGAAAAAACATACAAATAAACCATTTCAATAGCAACAGTCACTACTTGATACGATAATGAGCTTCTTTTGTCTGTTGAGGGGAACAAAGAGCTATCTTTCCTTATTGCAAACACTATTCTACTGTTTTCCTTGGATTTCACATGAGCAGCACAAAGAAGTCCACAGGGAAACACTATTTACTACCATAACAAAACAAATCTCAAGCTTTTACATCATGAGATCGTCTTTGCATTTTATAATAATAAGAGCAGCTTCTCTGTATGGAACATCTGCTCTGTGCCAGGCTCTGTACTAGGTGCTTACCAGACGTTATCGCTAATCCTCATAATAAGGAAACTGAGGCCCAGAGAGGTTAAATAAGTTGTGCAAAGCCATAGAAGCTAGTAAAGATGAGAGCATAAAATCAAACCCAGCTTGTTTCATTCTTCAGCGGTTTTTGGTTGTAAAAGAGTTCTGTTAAATTAACAGCAACCGATGAAAGAAAGAAATTCAAAGAACAATAGGTACGTGGGTTTAGAATTATAACCACTTTGGTGCCCACAACATTTCTGTTTCCTTCCTTCAGTAAAGCTGTATACAAGCCAAAAAATTACACCATGAAACACTACTCTGCTTTTAATATTGCAGAGTCAAGGAGAGTGAGGCACTGGGTCTGTGTGCCACAAAGGTCACTTCATTTCATGGGAATATGATTCATCACAGTGCCCAAGGCAAATAAATGGTAGATGCTTCCGAACTGCATCATGCTTGCTAAATCAAGTATGCACGAAGAGCAGTAACAGCCTATATTCCACTGCAGGCTGGTAGGCATTAAGAATAGGAAGTAAGGTGAATCATTACTCATCAACCGAATTGGGAGAAAAGGCAGGGGCTAGAAAATCTTGCAATGTGGTCATTAAAAGGTAGAGTTTTGATCATCTTTACTGAAGTGGTTAATGAAGGCAGAGATTATCACTGTTTAACTTATCATAGCCAAGTCTCACGAGTAGTACTCATAGAAGCAGTCAGCCATGCTAGATCTCAGGGCTACGGTGCTAAGTACTGTGCTCACACACAGTTCCTACAAGAAAAGTATTTCCCCCCTTAATTACTTTCCTAAAAAGGCAAACAAATTCTTTTTTTCTGAATGACCCCTCTATTTTTATCTTGCAGGTAAGGAAAAAGAGTAAGGAGTGTGGCTCTAAATACTAGAAACTGCTTGAAACTACGGTTTACAAGAAAGTCAACTCCAGAAGTGGAGACTATCCCAGATTTGCCACTCCCATGCCTTCTGATCCTTGCCAGGTTACTTTAATTCTCCACACCTCAATTTTCTCACCTGTGAAATGGAGATAATGACTGTGTAGCTCATAAGACTGCTGTAAGGATTAAATGAAATAATCCTGTAAAGTGCTAAGAATCCTGCTTGGCACATAGTAAGAGCTCAATAAATATTAGCTAGTATTGTTAGAAATGAGAACATGTAAAGGAAAAGACCATGGGCTCCAGGGGCAGATTAAGCTTCACTGAGAACTCCATTTTCTACTTGTGTGACATTGAACAAACTTGCTTAATGCTCTGTGCTTCAGTTTTCCCGTCTATAAATTGAGGCTAAAACCACTTACCACAAAGGCTGCTGTGAGAATGACACGAAATAATGCATGTAAGTGTCCTGTTTCAATAAAAATGTTAGTACCCTTCTGCCTCAAAGCTAACTGCTAGCACTAGGGTCAGGCACAGGCTGGTCAGGACTCACCTATGCACCCTCACCTTGTGGCCCACTCCCTCTCTCCTGACTCCTCCAAGAAAAATGCAAGACAATTAGTTCCATGTCAGGACTTCAAGCCAATATGAAAACATAAGAAAATAAAAAAATTTAATCCGCTGCACACATACACATGTTCAAATCAGCATTCCATATTAAGCAGATCCCTGAACCTATCATTGGGAAATCCTACACTGAACAAAAACCGGAAGTGGAGGTAAACATTAGGAGGTTGAACGGCTAATTTTCCAACACAGTTCTTTGACAAGAAGAATCACCAAGTGACAGAAAGGGAACCCAGAAAGATCTGGATTTAAACCCTCACTCTACCACGTACTATCTATGCGACTCTGATCCAATTACCTACTTAGAGTATGTCCTCCTCATCCCTAACACAGAGCCCCATCCTCTATTTCACAACCCAGTGATGAGGAGTAAATGAGATCATGCACATGTAATCCCTCGCTGGTCTGGCACACAGCTGGTGACCAAGACATGGTGGCTAGTAGTGGGAAATCTGAATGACGAAGCCAGACCAAAGAGGCTGACAACGGTAATTGGGGACTAACCAAACACTCCTTCAGTTCTCTTCTTTTAGAACAAAAATTTCTAGGGGGAAAATGAGAAATACTGTAACTCTGTCACTACACAGAAACATTTAGACCACAATTACAATCTTCTTCCACTATAGTCAAAATAGCAAGGCCCTTGCATAATTAAAAGGTTATGTTCTTCTTTCACTTTTTATAGAAATTTTCTTCTTATGTTTCATACGTACTTTGTGTTACAGATTCCTTTCAATGGCTTCTGATTTCCCTTTCTGACTATTTTTAACAGTACTGTGGGACATGTGAGGTTCTTTTTTTTTTTTTTTTATCATAAGCCACCTCACATCCCTCTGGGATGTAGGCAGAGTATAAATTATAAATGTTACATATATATGGTAAAATGGGGACACTGACATATTTTCACACTGGCCATTTAAACTTCTTAGTAGTTTCCAAAAGCATAAGAGAAGAGAGGGTGAGAAGCTTCAGGGGAGAAAGGAAGGAGAGTAGTAAGCTAAGAAGATAGGAAGAAACCATGACTGTTATCCCAGGGACTTCCCATATGGTACACGTACCCACAATGGGGAATTAGGCCAAATATAATTAAAAATACAATCTCCTTTAAAAAACAAAAAATTCTGAAATCCAAATGCAGGAAGCAATATAGTTTCAGATGAGAAAAAAAATGTGGTGCACGAAATTAAAATAGGATGAGAGAAACTTTACAGAATGCACTCAATAATTTAATGGCTCTAAGCGGGGAGAGGAAGAGGCATTCAAGAGAAGGAAATCATATTAATGAAGCAAATGATAAGGGGGATGAGGAAAGCTTTTATATGTCTATAGAAGAGAGCAATCACTGCAGAGAAAGTAAGCCTATTAGTAAGGAAGAGAACCATGGCTAAAATCTTAAAAGGACTGAGTTACTGAATTGCTTTCAGAACAGCTATTTTGAGAGAGAGAGAGGAGCAGACAAATCTAATCACAAACAGAAGGTGACTCAAATCAGATAAAGGCATACAGCGGTGGTGGACCCCATGCCAGATCTGGCAAACTAGGAAGTACCTACTGCCTCAGAGGGAGACAGACAATTTCTGAACTGCACTCATTAGTTCAATTTAAGAAGGAGGATTTGCTTAGCTTCATTCACTAGTAGTCAAAAAAGGGGACACGTTTTATGTCACAAGCATGTATGAATTTCAAACCTGGAGCCTTAACATGCAACTGAGCAAGGCGAAAGCCTTAGTTTGGGTTTTGGGTGTGGAAAAAAAAACGGTCAACAAAAACACATGTGGCATGTGGCGGGTGGGGATGAAATACAAATCTAGTAAAATGTTTCAAAATACAAAGATGAGGGAAAAGATTTATGTTTATAGCTCTGAAATGAAAGTATATCCAGGCTCTTTTTTCCCCCTTCAATACTACCTCCTTTAGTTCTATACCTAATCCTCTACCTCTATTCCTAAACTCAGTGAAAGCTTGGAATCAATCTCCTAATCACTAATTTGTCAAACCTTGAAGCAGCATTTGGCTTCTGTTCCTCCTTTTCTGAGAACCTGGAGACAAGGAAGGCTATTAGGACCTAGAAGACAGGACAAGAATGCCTGATGCAGGGGCACCTGGATGGCTCAGTCAGTTAAGCATCTGACTCTTAATTTCGGCTCAGGTCATGATCTCACAATTTGTGGGACTGAGCCCCAAGTCGGGCTCTGTGCTGACAGCATGGAGCCTGCTTGGGATCCTCTCTCCCCCTCTCTCTGTGCCTCCCCTGCTCACATGTGCACACACACTCTCTCAAAATAAATACATTTTATAAAAAGAATACCTGATGAATAACTAATATTTATACAAACTAAAAAAAATTTTTTTTAATTTTGCCAATCTTCCAGATTTCTGGATTTCTTCACACATTAATAGGATGTATTACTCTAAGAAAGAAGAAAGAATCAATAAGCAAGAATGTTTGGAAGTCTAGAAAATATACACCCAAAAAGTATTTACTGAGCATTTACAAATGCAAGATGCTATGCAGGGTACAAAAAGGTTAAAATACATGAAGTTTACCCTAAAATAACTGAAATGGGGGCACCTGGGAGGCTCAGCTGGTTAAGCAGCCAACTTTGGCTCAGGTCATGATCTCATGGTTTGTGAGTTCGAGCCCTGCATCAGCTGACTCCAGCTGGGAACCTGGAGCCTGCTTCAGATTCTTTGTCTCCCTCTCTCCCCCTCCCTCGCTTGAGCTCTGTCTTTCTCTGTCTCTCAAAAAAATAAACATTAAAAAAAAAAAAAAGAACTGAAATGTTCTCAAAAGGTTAGAAAATCATGCGGTATGAGGAAGCAAAATCAGATAGGCTCAGTTTCATGGGCAGCTTGAGCAATGAAAAAAAGAAAAAACACAAACAGGGAATACTAGACACTGAACCCAGCTCTGATACAAATACTCCCTATGATATTGGGTAAGTCACTTTAAATTCTGAGCCTCAGTTTCCCGGGTTTAACTAGATTAATCTCTAAAGCGCTTTCCTCTTCTCAAAATTTATGATCCTAAGGGAAAGTAGACACAAAGTAAAATTTTTCAGAGTATACTTGCAGGAAGAAGTATAAGCCCATTTGGTCCAGCATAGTGACCAAGAATACAAAAACAAGAGTAGGTTAAAAGCAAATCAATTTAGGGGTACATGGGTGGCTCAGTCAGTTAAGCATCCAACTCCTGATTTCGGCTCAGGTCATGATCTCATGGTCATGATTTCAAGCCCTGCATCAGGCTCTGCGCTGATTTTCTCTCTCTCTCTCTCTCTCTCTCTCTCTCTCTCTCTCTCTGTCCCTCCCCTGCTTTTGCTCTCTCTCTCTAAAATAAAAAAAGAAATAAAAATTAAAAAAAAAAAAAAAGAAAGAAAATCCTGGGAATGCAAGCTGGTGCAGCCACTCTGGAAAACAGTATGGAGGTTTCTCAAAAAATTCAAAATAGAACTACCCTATGACCCAGCAATTGCACTAGTAGGTATTTATCCAAGGATACAGTTGTGCTGTTTCAAAGGGACACATGCACTCCAATGTTTATAGCAGCACTATCAACAATAGCCAAAGTATGGAAAGAGCCCAAATGTCCCTCAATGGATGAATGGATAAAGAAGATGTGGTGTATATATATACAATGGAGTATTACTCGGCAATCAAAAATAATGAAATCTTGCCATTTGCAACTACATGGATGGAATTGGAAGGTATTATGCTAAGTGAAATTAGTCAGAGAAAGACAAATATCATATGACTTCACTATATGAGGACTTTGAGAGACAAAACAGATGAACATAAGGGAAGGGAAACAAAAATAATATGAAGGCAGGGAGGGGGACAAAACATAAGAGACTCATGGATATGGAGAACAGAGGGTTACTGGAGGGAGTATGGGAGGGGGTAATGGGCTAAATGGGTAAGGAGCATTAAGGAATCTACTCCTGAAATCATTGTTGCACTAGACGCTACCTAATTTGGATGTAAATTTAAAAAAATAATAAAATTAATAAAAAAATAAAAAATTAAATTAAAAACCAAATCCATGTAATCAATGTAAAAATAGTTAACATGGTAAAGTTTATGTTATTTATATTTTACCATAATAAAAAAAAGGAAAAAAAACCAAAGGATTTAACATTAAGTAGGTACATATTTGGATCAGGTAACCTTAAGGTAATTTTCTTTCTCTTCCTGGCAAAGCACAGACCATCACACAGATGACTAAATACTGCAGTGAGTCTCTGAGTCTTTCACTAGGTGCTGCATGCTCAACAATAGCTAATGAGGTAGAAACACTATGCTCTGGGAACTAGACTAATGCTATAAAATTAAAAAAAAGGTCCTTGAAAGCAGTCTGAAGGGACAACGTATGCAATGATGTCTCCTACGCCTAGCTCTAGTCCAGACCATTCTCCAAAGCTCCAACTCTGCATTTCCCAGTGCTTATCCTTACCCATGCCCCACTTCTGTCGAATTCATCTTCTCATTCCACACTTCCCCAAACCACTCACCTCTCCTGCACATACCCTGTCTGCATTTGTCGTTTCATTCTTTATTGGACTGCACATGTAAGATACGGAGTGAGGGGACTGCTCAGTCACCCCCCTCCACACTTCTGGCCATCACTATTGCTTCCTAACTGTGCCAGAGGAAGTAAGAATGCTAAACTGTTTGCTCAGAATCTGAAATACTGATGAGACAACATTTTACTGGCCGGCAAGGTTACCGCATCCATGTTCTAAATAACTATCTGTTGTTCCCAATTCCAGGCAACAAAGGAGGGACTATCTCTTGAGGCCTCACCTTTTCTACCTCTTCTCTTCCGGGTTCAGTGCTGCCACTGGGTTATCTAGATAAGTTATTGAACTTATCTCTGTGCCTCTGCTCTCTATCTGTAAAATGAGAATGTAGTTGTGAAATTTCAATGTTTCTGTGTCACATACAGAACAGCCCCTCGTCCACAGTAAGAAGCAATAAGTAAGAGGGCTAAATTGTAAGGTCTCTCTACCTTCCACTGTCCATGGTAAGCACTCCTACTAGGGCCATCCAGTCGCCTCTCTTTCCTGATTTCTGCGGTAAGCTGATCTGGGCAGATAGGGTCCCAATGGATCTCTTCCCTCTTCTCATACATACCTCTCTCTCCCTGAGAGAGAATGAACTTGCACTATCCAAGATGGGAAGGACCTTCAGCCCACATGGCACAAGCTTCATTCTACAAGTCATTTTCACCAAGGATTTCTTTATTGGATATAATCAGGTGACTGTCTGGTGACTAATAAATTAGTATTGGGGTGCCCGGGTGGCTCAGTTGGTTGAGCATCTGACTTCAGCTCAGGTCATAATCTCATGGTTTGTGGGTTTGAGCCCTGCATTGGGCTCTGTGCTGACAGCTCAGAGCCTGGAGTCTGCTTCGGATTCTGTGTCTCCCTTTCTTTCTGCCCCTCCCCTGCTCACACTCTGTGTCTCTCTCTCAAAAATAAATAAAAACATTAAAAAATTTAAAAAAATAATAAAGTAATATTTGTTTATCCATCTTATTTTTGTTCCTTCATGTGTACAGAAACTGTGGTTTGGAACTTACAAGCTGGAGTCAGATTTGAGCTGAAAAGTTCTAACCTGAACCCCTAACACAAGAACCTCTTAGTCATCCTTACTCTGCCTCTGTCTTGCCTGCAACATTGATGCTCTCTCTTCCTCTCCTTTATTACTACTACCTTATTTCCAGTTTTCCACATGTTATCTGAACTATTCCATCAGCCTTCAAAGTGGTTCCCCTTTACAATGGCTTTACAGATCATCTTTAACATTGGCTACTAGGGCTATCTTCCTAAACCTGGTCACATCATCATTTCTTGCTCAAAACTCTTCAGCAGTTTATTGGTGCCTAAAACAGTGGTCTCTCAATCCTGGCTGAACATCGAACACAGAGATTAAATCACAATCAGAGGTGGGACCCAGGAACAAGTATTTTTTTTATTGTCTAATATGAGAACCACTTGATTACTACCTTAAGGGAAAATAGAAATTTAGAAGCACAATGCTACGTGCAATTTTTTAGAACAGAGTTAAATGTATGTCCAATAATTTCAAAACACTGATGAAAGTTCAAATGGGGAAGATGATAGCTCTCAAGAAGGCTGGTAGAAATTTGCTTTGGAAAATAACCTAAGTTCTTGGGGCACCTGGGTGGCTCAGTTTGTTAAGCATCTGACTCTTGATTTCAGCTCAGGTCGTGATCCACGGTCATGGGATTGAGCCCTGTATCAGGCTACATGCTGGGCATGGAACCTGCTTAAGATTCTCATTCTCTCTCTCTCTCTCTCTCTCTCTCCCCACCTCGGCCTCTCTCCCACACTTTCATGTGCACTCCCCCCACACCCCCCACCTAAAATAAAATTAAAGAAAAGAAAAATACCCTAAGTTCTAGACAAGGCAAGTAAGTATGGAAAAATCTTGAATGTAAGAGAGGAAATAAAAGAGAAGTACAAATATTTATGAAGAGGTGAACATGTGTAAATAAGATTTAATGGTGAAGATGAATGAAATAAGATAAGATCTTGACATATTTCAAAGCACAGACATCAAGGAATGAGCAAAGAACTACAAGTAAGGGACAGTGAATAAAGATATGACTTGAAAATAAGGTCACAAGTTGACAGAAAGGCCACTAGATCAAAAGAATATAGGCAGAAACTTCTGGTTCCTATTCTATCTTTGCCGTGTATTGCCATTATTATATTCTTAGACAAGCAAATATTTCACCTTGTTACACCTTGTTCATAAGCTAGGGATAAAACCTATTTCGTAAGATAACTGGGAAAATTTAACAAGATAAATACATACAAAAGCATCAAGCATAGGGCAATGCTCAATAAATCAATAAATGTTTGATGAATGTTTCTCTGAGAAGTACTATAGGATGAAATCCTAAAAGAAAAAAACAAACCTTTTCAAAACCATACAAAACGAATACACGGAAGACAAAGAAACATTGGTCTACTATTGTGTTGTGCCAGTATGGTGGGCAACAGAACTTGAAAATTTCTCCAGTTTCCACATGGCAAAATTTGAGGTTAGCTCAACTCCATGGAGGTAATCCATTAAAAAACTCCTTCCAAGACACATAACACTATGCCTTCATTTAAAAGTACACAGAGTGGGTTGCGGGGGGGGGGGGGGGCGCCTGGGTGGCTCAGGCGGTTAGGCGTCCGACTTCTGCTCAGGTCATGATCCCGTGGTTTGTGATATGAATTCAAGCCCCGCATCAGGCTCTGTGCTGACCGCTCAGAGCCTGAAGCCTGCTTTGGATTCTGTGTCTCCCTCTCTGTCTGCCCCTCCCCAGCTCACACTGTCTTTTTCTGAAAAAATAAACATTAAAAAAATTTTTTTTTAATAAAAGAAAAATAAAAAGAACCCACAGTGGTCTTAATTACCACTGCACTGACATCAACATTAATTACCATTGCATTAAAACATGTCAGTAAACAAATACTCCTTACTCTCAGGTCACTCCCCAGTCAGCCTATCAACATTCATGATGCTTTACCAAGCTATTTTAGAGTAGAAAATCAAAAGCACCTGGAGTGGCAGGTACATGTGTTTATAAATCTAATTTCGAAAGGTCAGCTGCTGTTTGTCTCAGGGATGATTCAGGGTATGGGGAGAGGTGGTGGACTAATTCTGTTAACAAAAAAATTTTTCCCACACTCTGCATGCACACTGCATTTCAGGTGCCACTCCATTAAACTAAGTAGACTCTTGAACAACATCTTAGAAGTCCTAAGTGAGGAAATGGGTATTTTGATGTTTTCTAAGTATCTCAGGTTTCTTGAAACTAAGCTATTATCTTTAAAACTAACACTCCGGGGCGCCTGGGTGGCGCAGTCGGTTAAGCGTCCGACTTCAGCCAGGTCACGATCTCGCGGTCCATGAGTTCGAGCCCCGCGTCAGGCTCTGGGCTGATGGCTCGGAGCCTGGAGCCTGTTTCCGATTCTGTGTCTCCCTCTCTCTCTGCCCCTCCCCCGTTCATGCTCTGTCTCTCTCTGTCCCAAAAATGAATAAACATTGAAAAATAAAATAAAACTAACACTCCTTATTTTACTCAATTTATTATATCTCTTTAAAAAGTCTACTGCTTTCTTATCCTTTCTTCAGGTTCAGAACTGGCACCTGCTAATTATGCCTATTAGGCTTAGGGTAGTTCTGTGATTTTCAAGTGGCATTTGCAGGGTGTACCGTTGCAGAGGACACAGAATAAGATTTTCCTAAAGAAGCTCTATAAAAGATATGGGGAAATGGAGGTTAAAAACGCTCACGTATTTGTGAAAAAAGGCTGCCAGAGGTAGTGTATTTGTGTTTTGGTTTGTAAGGACCACGAAGAAGAAAGCGATACCATCTGCACAGTCCCCTTGAGGAAGAGGAAACAAGGTGGAAGAAAAGAGCACTGCCCTGGAAATTATGAGACTGGGATTCTGTTCTCAGCCCTGCTAATAACTAACAATGTGCCTTGGGATGGTCATTGCCATCTCTGGGTTTGAGCTTCTCACTCTGTAGAATGAGGGTGATGAGCCAGATGAGGATTTCCAAGTCCAATCTAACCGTAGCTCTACACATCAGCTAGCTTTAAAACCGCTGTTTCCAACCTTCTTTTCCAGCCCAGCACACTGGCAGGGACTCCTCAAGTCCCTGAAGGCTGTGTCAGAAACCCCTGCAGGGCCGGATGGGTATGCAGTCTGAATCAGCACACCCCCGACACTGCACGAGGGACTCTGCTCCTCCATCGTCTATACCCAATGGAAAATCACCAAGTCCCCCGACCTCCAACTGAGAGACGCCACTCAGTACAGCACACACAGCAGGCAGCAGGGGCCTAGTATGGGCAGAAACAGTGAGCAAGCAGCTTCACCTCTTCAGGAAGAACTAAAAGATGTCAGAATTGGAAACACCGTCGATACCCCCTGGCACAACTTCTAATGTTATACAAAGGAACACACCAAGTCCCTGAAAGGAAAACTGGTACAAAAATAGCCATCAGGTTTGTGTGATTCGGTTGGATAAATACTCCAGACTCCATGCCCAGTGCTCTGGTCAACATGCCATTAAGATCACAATTCACAGAAATTTATGTGGAACGATCTGGCTTCCTTAAATGATCTAGTAAAAGAGACAAAGTTCCAATCCCCTTAATGTTATCTCATGTAAGCTTAAAAAAAGAAAAAAAAAAAAACACAAGGGGTATCAAATACCAATGAATTGTATGGGACAAAAATAACCAGCTCCAATGATATCCTAGGACCTCCTGTTATAAGCAATTCAGGAGGGGTTAAATATAAATAAATAAATAAATAAATACATAAATAAATAAATAACAAGCTCCCCCTTTAAACCAATTCCCCATCATCCCCTTGGATCATGAGTTCACCAGGTTCTGATCATCTAGGAGAGTGTCCTTACCATTCCAATGCAGAAGAGAATAAAAAGCAGCAGCCAAGGTATGTCTGTACAGCTACGGTCCTCCAGTGGCTTCCATTCTCGTTTAGAGCTCTAATTGAAAATACAAAATAAGAGAGTGGCGAATGTTAAACGTAGTTAAAATGAGGAAGGCACAAAAATACCACTTATACCTAGACTCCTTCTTGCCTGACAAGTTTCTACTGAACCTACTAAGATACAACTCAAGTACAGGTCACCTTTCTGGGAAGTTTTCCCTAACACCCCACCTTTCTTCCTGGTTAGGCAGAGTACTGACTCCAATGCTTTTCTTGTACCTCTATTAGAGTAGTTAGCATTCTGGGTTGGAATTGTTAACTGTATCCCCAGAAGAACATGAGCTTCACAAGGGAAAAGACCTCTTCTCATTTCCCAGCATCTAACATGACACCTGAGGGTTCAAGACATGTATTCAATACGGCCTTTTTTTTTTTTTTTCAACGTTTATTTATTTTTGGGACAGAGAGAGACAGAGCATGAACGGGGGAGGGGCAGAGAGAGAGGGAGACACAGAATCGGAAACAGGCTCCAGGCTCCGAGCCATCAGCCCAGAGCCTGACGCGGGGCTCAAACTCACGGACCGCGAGATCAGGACCTGGCTGAAGTCGGACGCTTAACCGACTGCGCCACCCAGGCGCCCCCAATACGGCCTTTTTTAACGAATAAATGAACAAACAAATTCTTCCAACTTTAATCTTAGTGGTCGCTTTCTCTTTGTGTGTCCAGATGCTAAACTTAAAAATTTAGAGGGGCGCCTGGGTGGCTCAGTTAAGCGTCTGACTTCGGCGCGGGTCATGATCTCACAGTTCGTGAGTTCGAGCCCCACGTTGGGCTCTGTGCTAACGGCTCAGAGCCTGGAGCCTGCTTCGGATTCTGGGTCTCCTTCTCTCTCTGCCATTCCCCAGCTTGCACTGTCTGTCTGTCTCTCTCAGAAATAAACATTAAAAAAAATTTTTTTAATCTAGAATGTGCTTTACATATTATGTTCTTTTCTAGGAAGAAAGCCCATTAAAGTGAATTCCTATTCAAGGGTAATTTCTTTTAGATCTAATAAAATTCAGGAGAGAAAAACTAAATTAAAACATTTTTATAGACAGATCTGGGTAACTCCTAAGCCACCATCCACGGATTTTCAGTCTGTTTCTAGAAAGTAGAAAGAGTTTCTCGATCAAACAGAGATTCCCTAACTGAAGAACCAGAAGCATTCTAAAAGTAAATGTGCGAAGTATTGAATGGAATCCTGATTGCATTTTTTTTTCTTATAGCAAATACTCTCAGGCTCTCAAGTCAGCTTACAAATTCCTTTTAACCAGAATGTAATAGAAAAAACACCCCTAAGTTTTCTAATGAACAAAAAACCCAGGGTCTCCCACCCTATGCTGGAAACAATAGGCAGAGAAGGGAGAGAAGGCAGCCTTGGGAAACCTATGGGAAAAGTTCTTGCGAGAAGGTTGGGGCCTCCAATGGCTTCGATGACAAGATCCAGGAAGCCATCTGGGAAGGCTTATCTTCAGGAAAGGGCATACCAACAGAAGGCGGCTGGAGATAATAAGGAGGCCTCTAGTATAGTTAGTATTTAGAGTACAAGAGTCGGGAACTGGTTCTCAGGTTTGCTTATTGGCTTTTCCTCCCTTTAAAAAAGAAAGCAACAGTTTTTAGCTATGTACCCTTTAATAACTTGATGAAAGCTACACATTCTTTTCTTGGGAGGTATGTATCTATTTGCATAGTTTTCATAAAACTTTAGGGAATTCAGACCCCAAGTTAGGAAACTCAACTTTAAAATACCTGCTTATCAATGTTGAAAGCAGAGAGTCTGAGCTACAACCCTTCTTCCCTACCCCTCACATGCTAACCAGACAGATGCCTTTTCCTTGTTTAGTGCCTTACACTGTTCAATTGTTCAACAACAACAACAAAAAACTCCACCCCCCCTTAATAGCTTGGTCCCAGACACCCACACAAGAAAACAAAAGAGCAGTAATGACTCACAGGGGAAAACCTTACCCTAAGACTAACTAGAATTAAAAACCAAGAGTGAGTAGGCAGTTTTTCCCAAAGGAATGTAACACTGGAAAATGGATCAAGGACTCTGTTCTCTCGCTGGTTCTGTCATTAGTTAGCTACGTGACTTTGGAAAAATTGCTTCACCTCTCTGGGTGGCAGGAAGGAGTTAGACTGCATCTCTTAGGTTCCTTCCAACTGTAAAAATCTATGATCAGCAGGACAATTTTGTGAAAATTTTTATGACAAAAAAAAAAAAGAAAAGAAAAGCTGCAAAAATAATTTGACATTATTCCTTGTACTTTTCAAGCAAGAATGCCAGTATTGTGGTCTATGTTTGGAACACAGCTACTCACAGTACGAATAAAGAATGTTTCTTTGTATTAAATAATTTCAATCTTGAATAATTCCCATTAGAGTAAAATGACTTACAAACACAGAATTTGGATACTTCTTTGAAATTCATATTTACCCTAAGGTAATTTCCAGAGCAAGAGCTACTTTAAGATGCTATATTTGTTTATCTTAAACAGTCTAAAAAACAAAACAAAACAAAACAGTCTATAAGGGGGGGGGGCAGGGAGGAGCCTCGGATTGATTGAGCAGTTTCTTTATCCACAACTATTTTCTTAGCAATGTTACCTTAGACCAACATTCAGTTTTTAATGCTTAAATTTTCACCTACAATATAAAGAAAGTGGGATTTCACTCTTGACCAGAAACACACAGAGATTCGACATCCCAACAATTTAATTCTACTTACTGTGGGCCACTTGCGACCAAATACGTAAAAAACCTTTCACTGGGGAGGAGAAGCGGAGAGAGGGGGGAGTTACATGTAAAAAATAGTGACAAGGTACAAACTAGAACAGAAGAACATCAAGGAGAGGGTGGTCACTCTTACTCAGATAAAGAAAAGGCGTCTCAGAGGAACGATGGCTTGGGGGTATTCTGAGGACTAAATGTGAGTATCTATCACACAGTAAGCACTAATTCTTAGTTATTCTTATTCATCCACACTTTTTAGTTAACCCTCTCCCTATTAAGATATCCTTTTACCAGATGGACCTTTCCAAATAAAAGAAATAAAAAGAATATTAAAGTTGCCTTTCCCCTTCTATTTACTACAACTTGACTTAATGGTGGCATGTTTGCATTTTAGCTACTATTCTTAATGTTATCAGTCACTGATCACTATTAACTAGGTACTATACCCAAAGCTTTACATACTTTATGTCTTCTTTACATACATTATGTCTTCAAAACAGCTCTCTGACGCAGGTTACCATCCTTATTTCACAGATTAAAAAACAGCAACAACAACAAAAAACAACCCAAACTCAAAAGTTAAATAATCAGCCCAAGATTTTATAGTTGTGCAACCAGACTCTGAATCCAACTCTGTGACCACAAAGCCAAATCCAATGAGAATATCGTTCATTTGCACCAGTCAGTAAGGAACAAAACTCCACTAGTTTTTCCTCACAACGCAAAACTGGGGAGCCAACCCAATTATTTAAAATCCTATAGGCACCGAGAAAGAGAGTAAGATGTTTTATGAGCCATGACATTTCTCAAGCGAGTCAAGAAGCCCAACAGTTGAAAAATTTTAATGATTCTTTAACAGATTTAACCAAGTGGCAACTGGATTTAATGCTGTCTGTTTCTTCCAATTAAAATCCACATAGACCTGGCAGAAGTAAAATGTTTTACAAAAGCACATTTTAAATGTGATTTTTATCCCCTTCTCAACTTCTATATGAGATTAATACAGGCTGTCAGTAAATGTTAGGTCCCTTCCCCTTCACACAATCTTACAATTTAGGAACTAAATAGGGTCATCGTAATCATACTGTGCAAACCTGAAATGACAATGATTGAGACTGAGGGAAGGGAGAGGTAGGGACTAGCCCAAGGGATCCTATTTGATCCTCAAAACAAGTCTGTTAGTCATTATTATATGTTCCTGATTTTTCTACTTTGTAAAAGAGAAAACCAAGGTTCAGAGAAAATAAGTGGAAAATCTATATCTGAAACCTGAGACCTCAAACTCAAGCAGAGAGATGGAAACTGTAAGACTTAAGGAAATGCTAAAAATAAAAAAAAAAAAAACATGGTAACAAGATGAAGAATGCTTTTGTCAGGCTCATCAATAGACTAAACACAGCCCAGGAAAGAATCAATAAACTCAAGGATAGGTCAATAGAAATTACTGAAAATGAAACACAAAGAAAAAAAGAGCGAAAAATCAAAAGCCCACAAAAGAGCATCCAAGAACTACAGGGCAATATCAAATGGTCTAACATATGTGTAATTGGAACCCCAGAAGGAGAAGATTGAATGGGGCAGAGAAAATGTTAGAAGAAATAATGACTGAGAATCCTACAAAAATTATAACAAAAGAAATTTATAAGAAAGCACAGCTATATTTACTAAATTTATAACAAAAAAAAAATCAAAGCACAGATCCAAGAGGTTCAGAGAATCCCAAACAGGATAAATCCAATATACATACGCATGTGTGCATACACACACATACACACGCTATACATATCATATTCAAACTGTTGAAAACCAAAAATAAAGAGATCATCTTGATGGCAGCAGGAGGTGGGCACACTACATACAGAGAAACAAAGATTAAGCAACCTTCTTGTCAGAAACTATGCAAAACAAAACAAAAAGCATGCAATGACATCTTTAAATTATTGAAACAATTTTTTAAAAAGTCAACACTTATTAGGGGACCCTGGGTGGCTCCGTGGGTCTGACTCTTGATTTCAGCTCCAGTCATGGTCCCAGAATCGTGGGATTGAGCCCCACTTAGGATTCCCTCTCTCTCTCTCTCTCTCTCTCCCACTGCTCCTCTCCCCCATTCATACTCGCTCTCTAAAAAAAAAAAAGAAAATCATATATATATTTCTGAGAAAAATGGTTCTCAAAAATAGACTTTTTCAAACAAACTCTAAGAATTTATTAGCAGTAAACCTGAACTACAAAAACTGTTCAGGCTGTGGCTGGCTCAGTCAGTAGAGCATGAGACTCTTGACCTCAAGGTTGTGAGTTCAGGCCTCACATTTGGCATTGAGCCTTCTGTTAAAAAAAAAAAACAAAAAAAAACAAAAAAAACCTTCAGGCTCAAAGAATAAAATACCAGACAAATCTGAATGTATAAAAAGAAAGATTTCCAAAAATAGGAAAAATGAAGCTTTGAAATTTTCCATAAAGTTTTTAAAATAAGGATATATGTGAATGTGGAGGTTCCTCAAAAAATTTAAAATAGATCTACCCTATGACCCAGCAATAGCACTGCCAGGAATTTACCCAAAGGATACAGGAGTACTGATGCATAGGGGCACTTGTACCCCAATGTTTACAGCAGCACTTTCAACAATAGCCAAATTATGTAAAGAGCCTAAATGTCCAACAACTGATGAATGGATAAAGAAATTGTGGTTTATATACACAATGGAATACTACGTGGCAATGAGAAAGAATGAAATATGGCCTTTTGTAGCAACGTGGATGGAACTGGAGAGTGTTATGCTAAGTGAAATAAGTCATACAGAGAAAGACAGATACCATGTGTTTTCACTCTTATGTGGATCCTGAGAAACTTAACAGAAGACCATGGGGGAGGAGTAGGAAAAAAAAAAAAGGTTAGAGAGGGAGGGAGGCAAAACATAAGAGACTCTTAAAAACTGAGAACAAACTGAGGGTTGATGGGGGGGTGGGAGGGAGGGGAGGGTGGGTGATGGGTATTGAGGAGGGCATCTGTTGGGATGAGCACTGGGTGTTGTATGGAAACCAATTAGACAATAAATTTCATATTTAAAAAATAATAATAAAAAAATGAAAGGTAAAAAAATAAAGTAAAAAATAAAATAAGGGTATATGTGTATAACAACATTCACATTATATAGTCTTTTGACTTATACAAGGTTAGTAATCTAGAAGGCAGAATTATAATTTTTAATAATAGTACTAGACCATAAAAAGCAATTCTTTTTTTTTTTTAATGTTTATTTACTTTGGAGAGACAGAGCATGAGTGGGAGAGGGGCAGAGAGAGAAGGAGAATCTGAAGCACATAAAAAGCAATTCTAAGACCACAACTGACCTCTATCTCATGTTTATGTTTTTATTATATTCATATCCTTGCAGTTAGGTAAGAACAATGTTTAATACCTTCACATTCCTCCCTACAGTTTGTACACATCATAGATACAAGCAAGGAAACAAGAAAGAAAAGCTTCCACAGTATCTCTTACAGAAGTCTTAGCAGGAGCATCTATGTCCTAGACTCCACATTCACTATAAGCCCTAATAGCTAAATCCAAGGCCTTCTGGTAAATTTGATAAGCTGTAGTAGGGATGTATATTTTTTAGGAACTAAACCCATAAAAAGTTTTGACCTAAATTTCCATGTTATTTCTAATGAAAGAATAGTTGCTGAATAAATATATTGCAGATATTAGTAACACACAAAGGTTTTGACAAATGATAGGTCATAACCAGTCAGGTCAAATCAGGTATCACTGGAAGCCATCAGCAGTAATTGGGTGGGCCAAGTCAGGGATCAGTTAGGTAGGAAAAGGTCTGGCAGATGTGAATCTAGACAGGGCAGGAAGGATCAGGAAGAAATGAAAGGATCAGAGAGGCAATACCAACAATCCAGAATCAAGAAAAAAAAAAAAAAGTCAAGTAGGTCTCAAATACGGAGGCAAGCGGAGGGAGTCACGAGACACTCTGGTGATAGCTAATACCTAACAGCAATGACTGAATGCTTCTGGCCTCCTTTTTATACTGTATGCTTACTCTCTGTATGACTTTCTCCTAATTAAGATAAAAGTATGCAGCTTCCCAAAGATTCTTACAATAATCTCATAACCTCATTACCTAATGCTATGAATCTTTCCTTGACACAGCAGACTTGTGTAGACATGGTTTGGAGAAAATGAAAAACGTGCTACAAAAAGAGCATAATTATACTAAGAAGTTACTTGATTTTCAGACAACACTCTCAAGCATTTTGTTGATTCTTCAATACTGAGCGCCACTACAATGGACCTGAGATTCAAAGTCAAGTAAGAAAGCCTCTGTCCTCTCTGAGCTCTAGTTTAGTAAAAGAGAAACAAATTAGGTACTATGATTATGGCTAAGTGATGCCAAAATAGAGATGCGTAAAAAGTACTGCAGGAATAGAGATGGGAACTATTAAGTAAACATTTTTGAGATCTGTTGAAATTACCTCACAAACTCTGAAGCAAACATTGAAAAATGATTCTTTGGTGTCTAAAATAGAATGTGTTTTGTGCCCAAAACATACTGAAAATTCTTGCTGCTATGATGGGGAAATACTGACTGCCAAATAAGAATTATTCCACTCAGAAATGTTTAGTAGTAAACAAACAGAACATTAGGTTGGTTTAAAAATACAAAAATCAGCCATTCCGTTACTTTGTATCCATTAAGATTTCTTGATGCTAAAGGTTCTATGGTTGTTCCCTTTAGGAAGGAGCCCTCTCAGCCTTTCACACAATTAGTGCAGTGCGGTATTTACTAAGCTGCCACAATATTTTCATGTTGATGTCACTGGTGAGATTCCTAAGTACTATCTGGTCACGTACATCTAGAATTGCTTCAGCCTAGAACTTCTGGTGCACTAATTGACCACAAGCTCCCTTGTCATCTCCCTAGAGTAAGCCAGAGGACTGTATTCTCTCCTACATTCAAAGCAGCAATAACTGACAACCCCCAAGGCTGCTCCAAAGGGAAAGACGTGGTGTACTGGTGATGTTAAGCCTGCAAAAAGACAAACCAGCATCAACTCCAACACCGTTTGGGCCAGGAGTTCACAACTGTAGTTGCCCATACTTCTATGTTTTGATCAATCAGGAGGTATACTGCAAATATGCATTATAACTAAGCACTGAAGCTTAGAAACTTAAGCAGAGTCAAGATTATCCTTATGAGGTCATCAACACATCCCTACCATCCTACTTGCCAGCAATCAGGAGAGTGAAACTGGTAGGTCAGTAATTGCAGTAACCTGAAGACTACACCTCATGAGAAACCTATGGACGCCCATTCCCTCATGTGTGCCTAGATCTCTGCAGCACAGATCCATCCCCTCCATCCCAGCTGCCTTTCCCAGGCCCTAATGAAAAGCCAACCATGCATGTGAAGGCCAAAGCAAGCTGAGATGTAGCCTCTCAAGCAGCACAGATTCCCAGCATGTGTCCTTGGGGTATGCTTGCTAATTTGTTGAATAATCAAATTCCCCCTTCCAGTGTTTTGTTTGTTTTTTGATATGCTGATCTCTCTACTTTCTGGGCAAACAGACCACCTCCAAAAGTGGCTCCAGAGTTCCAATGAGTCTGCTAGTTTTCATTGTCCTGGGTGCTCCTTGGCACACCCAGGAGGCCTCCAAGGTGACTGCTACTAAATATGTGTGATTTAAGCACATGTGTGGCAAACACTGGGCTATCTGTGAGGACTTTCTTTTGTTCATGCCAGTCTGTTTTACACAAAAATCTCCAGTATTAAAGACAAATAGTCGTACACTCCAAATCTTCAAAGCTCCCTCCAAGGACATACTGCTTCATTAAATTCCCCAATATGCTTTTATTTGCGCAGAGTAGTAACAAAAGAATAAAAGAGCTGATGTGTATCATTTTTGCCACAATTTTCAATAGAGTGAACAGACCTGATGAAGTTGGGTAGCAATAAAACATGGAGGCTTTCAGCCTTCTGTTCACAGCACCTGCAAATAAAATCCTGTAATAGGATTTTGAAAGACATTGCCTGCCCTTTGGGAAAGCTCTCTCAAGGATTTGGAGTGCATAACTACTTACAGTTACCATAAGTAATCCGTTTCATTTGCTAAGCCTGGTGTTGGCAATTTATATTTGAAAGGTAAAAATAAAAGCATGATTTTAACAGGCAGTTAAAGGTAATAAGATACATTGAGTGGAAAGATACAGGCGTCTGTGTCCAACTGCTTTTCTTAGTTCATGAACTTTATGCTAAATCACAAACATTCATCCCTTTAAGAAAAAAGGGGGAAGTGGCAGCTAGAGCTGCTTACAAGTTATGTAATTACACAGTGATAGAAAGATCATGGGGAGGTATTTTGCTTTTGTCTTCATTCTTCCTCCAACTGCCCTAAAAACAGATAGATAGATAGATAGATAGATAGATACCTGGGGACCTGCTACAAAGATGTTCTTACATCAGACTCCTCAGTGACCGCCTTTCTCGAACATGAGCACATGATAATTACTGGAGATAAGCCAAGATCATCCTGCTTTGCAATATAGCAAACAGCATCTCTTACCTCCGTCGTCAATGAAACATGATCAAAATTATACAGACGAGCCTTGTCTACAATCCTCAAACAGTAGTTCTAAGTTGTCTTTCTTCTGAATCAGTGGTGAACAATGTTTTTAATTTGAAATTACCATTTAATTTTTTTAATTAGACAGTTTTGATGGCCTTCATTTTTCCCCATTACATCCAACAAGTGTCCGAACTTCTTAGGGACTTGATACCAAGGACAGACTAATAAGACCAAAGATCTGCTTTGCACCCCCTCCCTTCTACAGTACCATGAATGGATTTACTGAGTTTCCTTGCTATACTAGAAACCTTTATTAAGGCAGGAATTTGTAGGTACTCAGTATAGGATTCTTACTCCAATCTGGCTTCCTTTCCATGACAGAATAGGTAAGAACTGACTTATGAAGTCCATGCTGACTAAGGAGAAGGAATGTGAAGATTACAGTGATTATAACACAGATAATGAGTGGGTGGAATTGAGTAAATTTATATTTTAAATCAAAATTAGCTGTTGTCTTTGCCAATGAAGATGTTTTTAATTCATTGCAAACATGCACAGAAACAAATATATGTTCAATTCTGTGGCAGTGCCTAAGAACTCTTGAGAAATCAAATCCCTATAATAGTTTTTAAAAAAATTTGGAACCCTCACAATAGGGAACAGATTCCCTTCCTTTGTGTCCCTATAACATAGTGTGCATATACCACCATTACAGTAATTATCACTTCACATATAATTATTTGCTTCCCCAGCAGATTACAAATTTCATGAGGGTAAGGGTAATATGTCTATTTATTTTTTAATTAAATCAGGCAGCAGCACTATTTACTATTGGTAAGCTGTAAAGCCTATTCCACATGAAACAATGTGTGCAGAACCTTCCCGTAAGGGACTGAACATATAATGTCCATTCTTCCCATCTTACTGCCTACTTAGGGGCAAGGATGTATTGGTTTTATTCACTGCTATGTAGATGAACAGTGTCTGGCACATAGTAGGCTCTCAGTCAATTGCTTGAATAAATGAATGAATGAATGAATGAATGAATGAATGAATGAATGAACAAGGCTACGTTTCTTACCATTGGGGTGACATAATGTTAGAGCAAACATCCTTACTGCCTCTCCTGCATAAGATCACATCCCTACAAAGCATTCTACTGCATCACAGGCTGGCTCCTTTTCCCACAGATATTATATAGTATGGTATTCCGCAAAGATGTTTATTATAGATCTACAAGAAAAATAAATTCCAAATTTAAATAAGTTTCAGAAACACTAACAAAATCTAGTCTTTCAAGCATAACTTGTCTGGGGCCTTTCTGTGAGAGTCACTAAAACTTATTTGGTCATATACCCATTAGGAGACATGAATACAGAGAGTGCCAACCTCTCTAACGCTACATTTCTGGAAACCAGAGCATAAGGGTTCATGCTTCCACTGAAAAACACTTTCAGAAGTAAAGGCAAGTATTGCTAGTTAAGACAATGCTGAAAGCAATTTAAACTGGATAGATACTTTTGGAAAATAATTTGGCAATACACTTCAAACTCCAAGGAAATAAGCTAAAACATTAAAATAGCTACACACGAGATGTTCAATACAGTGCCATTATGAAAAAAGAATTAGAAATTAACAGAAAATCGTTAAATATGAGAATAGAATACTCGGCAATCATAAAAATACTTATGAAGACTTTGCCTTGTAGCATATTAAAATGAAAATGATAAAAAAAATAGTGTTAAAAAATATGGTAGGGGGACACCTGGGTGGCTCAGTTGGTGAAGCGTCTGCCTTCAGCTCAGGTCATGATCTCACAGTTTGTGAGTTTGAGCCCCACACTGGGGTTTCTGCTGTCACACAGAGCCTGCTTCAGATCCTGTCTCCTCTCTCTCTGCCCCTCCCCCGCTCATGCATGCTCTCACTCTCCCTCAAAAATAAATAAATAAAACTTAAAAAAATTGTTAAGATTTTTTAAAAATATGGTATGAAACTGTATCTATGCTCTGGCTCTACAACTTGTACAATAGTATATGAAAATGTACACACCTTGGAAGGGGATAGTGCAATTTTTAAATAGTTTGACTTATAATGTGTTTTCCTCACTTTGACTTCCATCAATGCTATTTAATTATGGAAGAAACAACAACAGAAAAGTGCTCCTGGCTCCCATTTCTCCAGATTATTATTTCTCTACTTCCTCAGTGTAGTATCAGCTATATATAGACACAGTACCAAAACCTCCAGAAAATGTTCACTATCTGACATTTATTGACAGGAGATCAGAACACTTTAAACGTCACTAGAAAGCTGTATGCTGAAAATCACCTAGACAGGAGCAAGTTTTCTCCTGAAGAAAGTGGAAGAAGTGGCAACATCAGACAGGTAATAAATATACTAGCAAACATTAGAGCAGTAATACACAGGTATGGTGAGAAGGAGCAACACAGGCCTGGGTTCGAATCCTGGCTCCTCCTCCTCTTTTTTTTTTTTTTTTTTTTTTTGAGAGAGAGAGAGAGAGGGCACAAGTGAGCGAGGGGCAGGGGCAGAGAATGAGAGGGAGAATCCCATAAGAGGCAGAGAGAGAGAGAGAGAGAGAGAGAGAGAGAGAGAGAGAGAGAGGCAGGGCTCACCTAGGGCTCATGTTTTAACCAAAGCGGGGCTCCTGCTCACCCAAAGCAAGGCTCGAGCTCACCCAAAGCGGGGCTTGAACTGATGAACTGTGAGATCATGACCTGAGCCGAAGTCAAATACTTAACAACTGAGCCACCCAGGCACCCCTGGCTCCTCTTCTAAATAGAAGTATGACCAGCTGACTTGATCCCCCCACTTACAAGGTAAAGAAACTATCCACAAGCCATGTGCTGTGATTTGCAGGAATAAGTGATTTTAAGTAAAGCTCCACACTAGGACCAGGCCCTAAACCATTGTTAATGCCCTTTCACAACTGGCAAAGGGGGAAAATCTTTCCCATGATGCATCTTAAAAATTGACTTTTAACAATAATCATGTCAAACATGTAAAAATTGCTCCCACATTGCATACATTCTAAAATGTGTGCCTGAAAAGCGAAAATTAGTTATAAAGGAAATACAACCAGGAGAAATTAATGAGTGCACAGGTATAGAGATAATCATGGTAAATGTAAGAAACAAACTAACAGTAACCCTCAAAAGGCAATGACAACAACAGCAAATGAAATGGCTTCCTAGATCTTAAACATTTTAAGAAATTTGAAGAAAACTTCAATTCTACAACCCATAGTCAAACAAACTATACAAAACTCCATCCATTCAACATAGAGCTATTATCGCATGGCAGGAACCACACTGGGACTTAAGAGAGTTGATTACTTGACACCCACCTTTCTGTTCTCCTCTTGCTAACCTTTCTCATCTCTGGGGTTTACCTTTCCTCTCCTCCCTTTCACAAATACACAATTCATTTAAGTTCACATATGCGGGCTGGTGAAATGACAGACAAAATGCACATATCTACCAACAGTGGGAAAAGGTCATGCATCAACCTCAATTGAGATTACCAAAATAATGTTGTATTCCAAGTATTTAGTGACTGTGTGACACTAAATGCAAACAATAACTTATATTACTGAACATATTCCATGTGCCAGACACTTTACCCATGTTAACCTATTTCACTTTCACAACAAGCCTCCGAGGTTGATACTATTATCTTTCCCATTTTACTGATGGGAAAACTGAGGCAAAGAGGGGGTAAATAACTTGCCCGAGTCACACAGCCAGTAAGTACTAAAACAGCAGGGATATGAAGCAGGTAGTTGGGTTCCAGGGCTCATGACTGCTCTGTTCTTCCGTGTTCACTGTGGTTAACATATCCTGTGTAAATACTGTGGACTAATGTACGTGAAAGAGAAGAGGGAAAACAGAATAATGAGAGGCAGAAGAATTACAGCAAAAATACTATAGTAGCTTCTGTGGCTTATTTTATCTAAATTGATTTTTTTTTTTGCACCATTAACATTTTCCTCACAGGAAAATTATAGGCCATAACGAAGAATAACATGTTATTAACATATTTTGTATTTTGATTTCAAAGATAATTTCCAAATGTCCAAATATTGCTGTTGATATTTGAAGAAAACACCTGCAGTGATGTCTACAGATAGGAACAACTGCTGGTTCCTCATAGCCCTCTATAACTTCCATCCATGTTTTGCATAACACTTGTTCGGGTTTCAAAAAGAAAAACAATACTAAAGTACTACTTTGCTAATAAGAAATCACATAGAAGGGGCGCCTGGCTGGCTCAGTCGGTTAGGGCATCTGACTTGATCTCACCCCACACTGGGCGGAGAGCTTACTTAAAAGAAAAAAAGAAATCACACACAAATGCCCATCTAGAGACGAATGGAACAGTACAATGTGGTATATTCCCATAACATGGAATATAAGTTTTGGAATAAAAAGGAGTGAAGTGATACATACTACAACATGAACATGGATAAACTTTGAAGACATTAAAGTGAAAAAAGGCAGACACAAAAGGCCACATATTATATGATTCCATTTATATAAAATGTCCAGAAAAGGCAAATCTATAAAGACAGAAAGATTAGAGCTTGCCTAGTGTTGGATGGGAGTTGAGGGGAAATGGGAAATGACCACTCATGGGTATGGGGTTTCTTTGGGGGATGATAAAAATGTTCTAAAATTGATTGTGGTAATGGTTGCACAACTCTGAATGTACTAAAAACTATGGAACAGTAAATTTTAGATGGGTGAATTATAAGGTGTAAGAATTACATCTCAATAAAGCTGTTTTATGTATAAAAGAAATCACAGAAAACACTTAAAAGGGGGCCATATTGGCCACTTCATATTAGCACTTTCAATATAGCTACATTAGGTATACAACAAGATGAAAGCTGAATAGTTTTAATTCAGGTGAAGAATTGGGTAATGACGGAATTTAGTGAAAGAAAGATTTTTCTGAGAAATCAGAAATTATAAGCATTACAAGATAGAGTGCTGATTTTCACAGAATAGTTCAATCCTTCTGCGGGGGTCACAAGAGGAAAAGAGAAATAAGGTTGCAGAGAACTGAAATAAAAGATAAAACAGATCAAAGTAGAAACAGAAAAGTCATCTTAAAGAGACCAAAGGACACACACACCAAGGCAAAACTAGACTGTGGTGTAAACACACCTAGAACGCACTTGCCAGGAAAAAAGAGCCAGAAAGCGCAGGTATGTACGCAACTACTATTTATTCAGCACCTATTAGGTGGCAGGATCTGTACTTGACCAGTTAAACTGAGAAATAACAGTCTGAGATATAAACGCTGACACCTGTCCTTCCAAACGGTCTTGAGGAAGAGGTGCCAGGGCAGCAGACTCTAGATTGATGAACAGACAAGCCAGGCTAGTGAGACGTGAGTCATCCAGCTTGCTCTGTTTATCCGATTCCACGTCACTGGGCAACCTTCTGACTGTCCTCTGTAGCTTCTTCCCCCAAGTTAACAAGCCATGTGCATAACCTAACTAGAGAGCTATGGAAAAAATAACAGAGTAACAGAGGCTACTGCACGTGCAAAGAGTCTAGATGAATACATGCAAACTAAGCTGTTAACCACTGTTGTTTCGTGGGGCAGGATCAGAAGGACTTTCCATATTTGGATTGCACTATTAAAAAAAAAAGTACTACTTCCTATTAAGAATAAATATGATAATTTAAAAATAATAATTTGGCTTTACCTTAACACTAGCTGAGACAACTAACATTTTCTAGTCTCTATGTCAGTTTTACCTTAGCCTCCTGAGCTGACGAATGTGTCTTATGACTTTGTTTTATGTGATTCTACTATTAGTGGAAGGATGCACTCTATTTGCACTAGCAAAATTAAGTTTCTGAGCCTCCAAAGCTCTAGGGTGTGGTGAATTCTAAGACCGATGATATTCGGTAAAGTCACCTATAGCCAACAGCTGGGCTTCCTTGGTAAAACCTGAACCACACCAAGTTTTATGCATTCAAATTCTATACGCAGAAAATAATAAAGAGCTATAGTTTAGAACCCTTCTGGAGAGTTCTCCCAGTATTTCAGCCTAATTTACAAACAGGCAGCTGTTAGACCTACAGATTGGCCTTACCTGGCAGGCCTGGGAGACAAAGAGGTTGGTTCTATACCACCACCAACCTCAAACACCCTCTCCCTGCCTACAAACAGATGAGGAGCTATGGAGGAAGCCCTAGGAACATGAGAGTCCTGGTTTAGCCTGGCCCTAGAATCTGGGTCCTAAGTCCAACCACATTCCCACCCCTGCCCAGAGTTTAAAATTCAAGGCCAGAGCACCCAGTAGTAAGGGCCACTGAATGGTGCCAACATGTCAGCATCATGCAACCAGCTGGCCTTCAGCCACCCCTAAGTATGACCAGATGCTTATGTCCAAGTGAATGCGGGGTCTGAGAATGCTATATTGCCAGAAACCCTCAAAACCCACTTCTTGGTAAATCTAACTATTAAAAATCAAGACATTGATTATGTAAGTCCGAAATGGAAAAGAATAATACAGGGGATTCAAGCATCAAATTAACAGTTGGATTAGAAGACTATTAAGTCCCTTCCAACCCTGAGATACAATGGTTCCATCCTGAAGGAAGGTTTTCAGGAAAATATGTGAGCACATCAGGAGCTAAATTAATGAAAACCAGCTGAAGAGCTGAAGTGATTAAAAAGAAAACTCATACAAAAAAAGACTAGATACACCCAAATAAGTGAGAAGGAACACTGAATCATCAAATTAATAGCCCTATAAATGACAGATACTAAACATGCTCTTTAAAAAAATATGTATCAACCAAGAAAAATGAATGTTAATGGACCAAACTTGAATAAATGCTCCCAAAATATGAACATCTGTAAACCTCTATGCCCAATGAGTTATTAAAATATCCCACTCATAAGAAACAATTTTTGTCCACCTCCAAAGCCAAGTTCTAAGCTCTAGCTGACCGTATTTGTACCTTGACCAGTCTGTATCAAAATCTGGCAACCCATCTTTCCCACCAACTAGTCCTCTGTGTCTACTGAAGTTACTTTTCTTACATCAGAAGATTAATTTTCATAAACCCCTTAAAAGCAACTACTTTTTTTCTCTTTCCACACCACTATCCCACTCCATACCAACTGGTTCTTTCTGTACTGCCCAAAGTATGTGACGATTCCCAGTCACAGTCCCACTTCAAACAACGATACAACTTCCAACCATGTTGTTCCCATATTCAAAAAGTCTCCACTTCCCTGAAATCCAATTAAATCCTACTTCCAATCTATGAGAACTACAGATACTATCACAAAGAAACAATTCACTCTAAGATGATACATGTAAGACTGGGTTACCAAATGACAAGCTACTAATCCACTGTGGAATAAAAAGTACAAGCTCCTGGTGGAATCCTAGTACCCAACAAACATGAGACCAGTCTCCATACCTTGAAGCCTCCCTTCCTGACAATACCATGATTCCCTGGTCATAAGGCAACGTGTCTCTGGCCTCCTGGTCTACTACAAAAAAGCACATGCCTCACCTCGTAACTATGTAAACACAAGCCTTCCTGCTCTCACACATCACCATTCCTGCCATGACTGGTCTTTCTGGGGACCACACTTATGAAAACTACTATAGACAATAACTGAACAGTATTAAAGGGAGAATAAAAAACAAAGAATATAGAGACAGAATAAGATATTAAAACACATGTACCACTACCAAGAGTACCAGGGGCTTCAATAGAAGAAACCAAGGGAGAAACATCCTCTTCTCTGGTCTTACTGCTCTTTTTCTGCTAAACGTTTGCCTTACAACACCTTGCCCCCTAGTCCTCAGTCAATGTATGATTTTGTTTCCCAAAAGGCTGCTCCCAGGATAGGCCCTAGCCACCCCACAGGGCTCTTTCCAGCCCAGACACCCTTTGCAGGTTCAGCTTCCCTGTGCTGGTGCAGGTCCAGGTCCAGGTCCAGGTCAAGGTACTCTCCATGATACAGCAGAGTAGATTTTTATTCTCAATTATCTCTGATGCCTCCTGTTTCCAGTAGGAATGCGTTCTGGATTGGGACGATATCTAGGTGGTCTTTCAGCATGCTCTGCCATTTCTGATCAAGTGGTATGCTGCAGCCGGCTTGCACCAGCTCCTCAAAGCCAACAATGCATGTCTCTTCCCAATTCCTGGTCAACGACTTCATGTCAGTAGCCCAAAATCAGTACAGTGGGAGAGTTTCTACCAGGAAAATCCACAAATGTGACAAACCTGGGCATTTTCTCCCCTCCCTCTCAGAGATGGCTGTTACACCTTTCCCACTACACCACTACTGTGCCTCAGTGTGTCACCCAACATGTGAGTTTTTCTTCTATACAGAAATCAATTTTTGTAGAGGCAAATCAATTTGACTTTGGTCTTTTTCTCACTGCTTTTAAAGCTCTTCAACTATTTGATAAATTTTTTCTTCTATTTATGGTTTCATAGAATTTATTTTGATGTGCAATGTGAGTTATCCAAAATTCCTTAACTAAATATAATATCAATTGTCTGATTCAAAATGGCTCCTTTAATAAATAATAAATTCTTATTTATACTATGGTCTTGTGTTTACACAGTTCTCTTCCATTGACCTATTTTACTCGTGTCAACACAAAACAAGAACAACTAACGTGTTTTGGGTACTTCCCATGTACCAGCAATATACTTAGCTCCTTATTGACATTACCTCATTTAATCTTACACTTCACAGACGAGGAAACTCAGTCATAGAGAGTTTAAGTCATTGGGTCATGACCACCTGCCTGTTAAGTGCCAAGCCTAGAATCCAAATAGTCTCAACACCTAACCTCATGGCCACCGTGCTAAACTGTAACACATGATTGACTGCTACAGCTTTAAGTTTTATTATCTGATACTAGTCTCTCCTTTATTTGTTTTAAAGAAGCATCATGTATTTATTTATTTATTTATTTATTTATTTATTTATTTATTGGGAGACAGAGAGAGAGAGAGAGCAGGGGAAGGGCAGGAAGCGAGGGCAAGAGAGAGAGAATCCCAAGCAGGCTCCACACTATCAGCACAGAGCCTGATGGGGGGCTCAAACCCATGAACTGTTGAGATCATGACCTGACCCAAAATCAAAAGTCAGATGCTTAACTGACCGAGCCACCCAGGCACCCTTCTCCTTTATGTTTATTGCTTAGAATCATTTTCTCAAGCCCCTCTAAAAATGTGTGTAGTTTTTACTCAGATCATGTTAGATTTGTAGATTAACTGGAGAAAAAATGACATCTCACTATTCCACTTTTTGCATCCAGGAACAAGGTATACCCCTCAGTTTATTCAAGTTTTATTTTATAAATCTCAAGTTTTATAGTATTCATTTCGATACCACATATTTGTTGTTAGGGTTATTTCTAGGTATTTTACATTTGTTGTTACTGTAGTGAAGGGATGTGTTTCCCATTACATGTTTCTAACTGGTTATTGTCAACACTTGGGAAGGCTACTGATTTTTTAAACTTACCATATTAATATTTTTATGTTAATATTTATAATTAATGTTTACAATAATATGTTGATTATATTATGTTAAAAATAAATATATTACTATTGGGGTGCCTGGGTGGCACAGTCGGTTGAGTGTCCAACTCTTGATCTTGGCTCAGGTCTGATCTCACGGTTTGTGAGTTCGAGCCCCACATCAGGCTCTGCACTGATGGTGTGGAGCCTGATTGAGATTCTGTCTCTCATTCTCTCTGCCCCTCCCTAGCTTGTATGCTCTCTCTCCCCCAAAAATAAACTTTAAAAACAAATAAATATATATATTACTATTTATATATATTATATATATACTCTTATTAATATTTTTAGTTGATTTTCTTGGTTTTTGTATTTTATCTCTTTTCAAATAATTATACTTATTTTTCCTTTATGGTTTACTGCAACAGTCAGAACTTCTAGAACAATGTTAATGGTGATAGAAGTCTTGCTGATATGTTCCCAAAGTAAGCTGAAAATCCTCTAGTGTGTCATTGTCACACAATGACAATGTTAGTTCAAGACAGTGGTGGTCTTGAGGAGGATGTGGTTTCATTTCCTACTTTTTAAATAGCTTTTCAGAGGAACAAATGCTGAACTTTTTCAAATGTTTTTTTTTAAACGTACTATTGAGATAACATTAGGGTTTTTCATAATGAATATCTATTTTAAACAGGAAAATTCTAGCCCATCCAATAAGGAGGTAGACCTACAGTTTGGTCCTGGATAGTATACCAACTCTAAGGGGTCCCAGGTCAGCAGCACAGTCTGTTCTAATGCAGTGTGTTTGTTTGACACGCACTATCTCACACACGACTGGCAAACAGATGAATGATGTTCCTATAATGAAGAAGTCACATTAGTTCACATGCACTTTTCCCCAGCATGTTAATGTTTCCGAGTTACCAGACACAAGTTTTCTCATGATTAGTAAGGAGAAAGCCTTAGCAAGAAGACATTAAAGGGGGGAAAAGAGCTGAAAAACCTACAGAAGTGACTTACTTTTAAGGAGTAGTTGATGCAGTGGCTTCAAATACAACTACACTTTTCCTTCCTCTAACTATTTGGCAAAGCTGTAAATGCAGATGAGGAAGCAGTAAAGACATTTCTCCCTCTATTAAAACCATGGATTAATGAAGAAGGCCATAACCTGGATCAGATTTTTAATTGTAGGAAAAGGTCTCTATTAGAAGATCTCTAAGACCTACTTCTCAAAGAAGAGAGCATGAGCTCCAGCATCCAAAGCTACAAAGAATTTTCTTACTCCCATATTAGGTGCAACACCAGTAAATTGTGCTACTTTTTTCTTAAGACTTCTTGGGGCACCTGGTTCAGTTGGTTAAGCGACTGACTTTAGCTCAATCAATTGATTTAGCTCAGCTCGATCAAGACCACAACTCATGATCTTGTGGTCCATGAGTTTGAGCCCTGTATGGGGCTCTGTGCTGACAGCTCAGAGCCTGGAGCCTGCTTCAGATTCTGTGTCTCCCTCTCTCTCTGCCCCTCCCATGCTTGCACTCTGTCTCTCTCAAAAATAAACATTTAAAAAAAAAAAAAAAGACTTCTATTAGGACTACTTGGTTACTAAGCTCCTTAGTTCTAAGTGTTCTGTCCCAACTCTATTTCTCACATCAGCTCTGTTGTTCTTGGTGCCTGATTTTGCACAACATGAGGTGATTTTAAATTGTTGAGGTTTTAGTTTTGTTCTGTTTTTGTTTGCTTGTATTTTCCAGGTTCACCTATAAGGCGTGCAGGCAGAAACATCCGTATTCCTCACACAACCATCAGGTCTAATGCAACCTGTTTATCACAGTGTAGCCCACTTGAGATGTGATTCTTTTTTAACCCAGTCAGCCAATAGACATGAAGTACCTGCCATCAAGGAAGTTAAGATGTTTGATTTAAATATTAAAAAGTTTAAATCATTTGTGGTAGAAGGAGTATCTGCAGTGAAGAGAGAGGGGGCATAGGCAAATTCCTGAGGCACATTCAGGCAATGACGGTGACCACACCCAGGCCCCTTTGTCTCATTTACAAGGCACATCAACGCACATATATCACCAGAACTCCTGATATTCTTCCACACAACCTGCTCCACCAACTGCCTTCCCCACCTCTGTAAACAGTAATTCCACCTTCTCAGGTGTTCAGACTAACAACCTTATGGCCTCTCTTTCTCAAACCACATGTCCCATTTGTTAAAAAATGCTGATGTCTCCTGGGGGCGCCTGGGTGGCTCAATCTGTTAAGCGTCTGACTCTTGATTTCCTCTCAGATCAAGATCTTAAGATTCGTGAGATAGAGACCCACATCTGGCTCTGCGCTAAAAGCACAGAGCCTGCTTAGAATTCTCTCTGCCCCTCCCCCACTGTCGCTCTCTCAAAATAAATAAGTGAATATAAATTTTAAATAAAAAGAAATGCTGATGCCTCTTATTTTTCCAAACATGTACAGCACCTGACCGTTTCGCCTCACTTCTCCACTGCTACCACCCTGGCACACGCCACCATTATCTTTTAGCCGAATTACTGCAATAGCTTTCTATTTGCTTCTGTCTTTGTCTCCTCCACACTAGTTTCAGTAAAATGAAATCCTTTTTATTGGAAAGCCAGATCACATTATTCCTCTGTTCAAAACTCCACAGTGTATGCCAACCTCACTCAGAGCAAAAGCCAGTTGTTGTTGTTTTTAATGTTTATTTTTGAAAGAGAGAGAGAGACAGTGAGCAGGGGGAGGGCAGAGAGAGGGAGAGAGACAGACGGTCTGAAGCAGGCTCTGCACGGACAGCAGAGAGCCCAATGTGGGGATCGAACTCACGAACTGTGAGATCATGAACTGTGAGATCACGACCTGAACTGAAGTTGACTGCTTAACCAACTGAGCCACTCAGGCGCCCCAGGCCAGTTTTTATAATGGCCTACAACACACTAGGTGCTATGGTGCCACCCACCTCTGAGCTGTTCACTTCTCTCCACACCCCCCTCCGACAACTCTGGCCTTGCTGCTCCTCCGGTCTCTCAGGCTTTGCTTCCAACTCCTCTGACTTTTGCACTTACTGTTCCCTTTGCTTAGAACGGTCCTTTCCTGGGTAATCAGGCTCACTTGCCCCCTCACATCCCTTAGGTTTTTGCTCAAATGTCATCACAGAGAGGCTTTTCCTGACCACTGTACTATTTGTGCGCGCGCGCACGCGCGCACACACACACACACACACACACACACACACACACACACACAGACACAGACACACTCCCTATTCCCCCTCCCTTACTCTTCTCCATAGCAGTGTCTTCATCTGCTAAGCTGTGTATTTTACCTATTTTGTGTGCCTGTCTTGTCCATTAGGAAAAGAAGTCTGGTGCTGTCTGCTGTATCCCCAGTACCTAGAAGAACTTCTGGCACAGGGAATGCTACTGAGCTCAATAACTACTTACTGAATGAATGAATCAGGTTCACTACATGAAGTGATGAAGGAAGTGATAGATTATGACTCCAGGTTCCGGCCTTCATCATCACAAATTCAAAGAATACTTAGAAGAAGGTGAAGCAGTACATGGAAGTTTATTTTTTTTGTTTTGTTTTTGTTTTTTATTATTTTTTTAATATGAAATTTATTGTCAAATTGGTTTCCATACAACACCCAGTGCTCATCCCAAAAGGTGCCCTCCTCAATACCCATCACCCATCCACCCCTCCCTCCCACCCCCCATCAACCCTCAGTTTGTTCTCAGTTTTTTTAAGAGTCTCTTATGCTTTGGCTGTCTCCCTCTCTAACCTCTCTCTTTTTTTTTTTTCTTCCCCTCCCTCATGGACTTCTGTTAAGTTTACTTTATTTTAATGCAGGCATATGGCTAGGCTGTGAAAACTTATTTAAGAGATTCACTGAGCCGCTTCCTCAGATCAAGGACACTTGGAATTAAAGGGCTTTGAGTGGCTCGACTTGTCAGACCCCCTGGCGACTCACAAGATTGTTCTTCCATGATGTGACAAGACATTTGAGCACACCCAAACTGAAACTGCAGGGAGAGAAAACTGGAGCACTATGGATATGACCAACGAAATACAAGTGTTGTGACTCAAACTGGACATGTGAACCAAGCAAATGGAAACTGCATTCATTTTCCACAGCTGACCAACCCCCACACTCAATGGAATCACTGAACTTAAAAATGAGAAAATCTTACCAATCAATCGCAAAAGAAATTCACACTTTTGTCCTAAAGAAGGAATCACACTTCGAGTATCTGGGGTTACCTCTGAGGTGCGTCCTTCGGGGACAGGCCTGAATTATCAAGCATTTGTCCCACTGGCATGGCTCATATTTTCATGAACAAAGTGCAAGAGCTGAGGGCAAAATTTAACCAACAAAAAGTCAATATTTAGGACAGTCTAAAGATGAATTTACAAGCTTTAAGTTATCTGAAAACTTCTGACAATGTGCTCAATTCTGGAATGTGTTTACCATCCCTGATGCTGTAAAACATATTCATTTTCATGAATGAAAGGCCAAAATGAACAGTGGAGCTTTACATGTGTGATGTAACCCTGGCATCAGGACAAACTAAAATATGCCTGACTATACACCCCACAGCTGTAGAGTATGGTTGTTCCTTAAATGCACTTTCCTATCAATACATCAAGGCCGCTATACAGCTAGCTCCAGGCATGTAACTCTGCACTTTGGGGATTAACAAGTTTATTAAGTTAGTTTTCAAAATGATTTTGAATTAATTCTGAAATCTTAATTTCATAAATCTGTTTTATATCATTATCAAGAATTTTTTTTAAAAAAGAATTTAAACTTCACATGAGCCCACACAGAGGTGTATTTCAAATTATATACGTTTTCCCTGTTATCCAAAAGTTCACTTTTATCAAAGAACGACCTTAGTTCTTGCTGTCTTCAAATGAAAGAAAATTCGAAGCGGATTTTTCACCCTATGAAAAGGTAATTGTTTCTTCACTTTTCAGGATTTCCACTTACAAAAATTTTCATGGGAATCCTCTACTTTTGGATAGTGGGGAAACCTGTAATTCATTAACTTTAAAAGCACAGGTGCTGGGGCACCAGGGTAGCTCAGTTGGTTGAGCGTCTGACTTGGGCTCAGGTCACGATCTCATCGTTTGTGAGTTCGAGCCCGGCATCAGGTTCACTGCTGTCAGCCTGTCAGTGCAGAGCTGGCTTGGATCCTCTGTCCCCCTCTCTCTGCCCCTCCTCCGCTTGCCTGCTCCCCAAAATTAATAAATAAATGGTAAAAAATAAAATAAAAGTACAGGTGCTTATTTTCCAATAAAGACAAGGTAATGAAATATAAAGAAAGACTGAGAAACTGTCACAGCCTGGAGGAGTTGACTAAGAAGATATGACAGCTAAATGCAATGTGGGATCCTAGACTGGATCCTTGAATAGAAAAAAACAACAGTAATGGAAAAACTGGGAAAACCCAAATAAAGGCTGTAATTTAGTTAACAATATTGTACCAATGTTAATTTCTTAGTTTTGATAACTGCACCACGGTTAAAATGTTAACATAGAGGAAGATGGATGAAGGGAATACAGGAACATTCTGTTCTCTTTGCAATTCTATAAATCTAAAATTCTTTCCAAATAAAATTTTAAAAGAGAGTGCTAATTCTAGACATACAACAAAAACTTTAGCCATTTAAGGATGATAAACAAGAAGACAAATGCCACGAAGTTGGCTTCATTTAGCTATTAATACAGGATTGAAAAAGGTTACAAAAATCTTGAAATCAGCCCTTCTCAATATGCAAATTGTCAAAAATAGACACACTGAAACAAAAAAAATCTTCCAGTGATCTATTACAACAAAATATAAATGCCCCAAACGAATAAAGGGAAGTCACCTCAACATAGTAACAGTGATCACATTTACACAGACTCAAAGTGATGTGCAGAGGGGCACTTGGGTGGCTCAGTCGGTTAAAAGCATCAGACTCTTGGTTTTGGCTCAGGTCATGATCTCACATTTTGTGAGTTTGAGCCCCAAATGAGGCTCTCTGCTGTCGGTGTGGAGCCTGCTTGGGACTCACTCTCTCCCCCTCTCTCTCTGCCTTTCCCCTGCTCGTGCTCTCTCTCTCTTTCAAAATACATAAATAAACTTTAAAAAAAAGAATAAACCATTATTCAACCAATACTGGGTATGAAGGACATTCTAAATTTTAAAGGGACTTAAAAGCACATAGTGGTTGTTTCTATATGCTAGACTTACATATGATTGTTTTACTCTTTAAATGTTTCTCTACAATGAGCACATAAAGACTTTATAATCTGAACAATAAGAATACATTTCCAGGGGTGCCTGGGGGGCTCAGTTAAGAGTCCAACTCTTGATTTCAGCTCAGGTCATGATTGCACAGTTTGTGAGTTCAAGCCCCGCGTTGGGCTCTGTGCTGACAGCAAGGAACCTGCTTGGGATTCTCTCTCTGTCTCCCTCTCTCTGTCCCACCCCTGCTCACACTGGATCTCCCTCTGTCTCAAAATAAACAACTAAACTTAAAATTTTTTTTAATTAAAAAAAAAGATACATACATTTCTGTATTAGTGCATGTAATCTTGGGGTGAAATAACAGGGTGTTATTCCTGCTTCTGCAAGCTCTCATGCTCTTGCTTTACCTTTCTCCCCACCAATCGCCACTGGTTTGGATTCTGAACAGTTCTCCTCGAGTCTGCTCATTATCAGCCAGTCTTCCCATACCCCTCCACTCATCTTCAACCTATTTTTCCCATTCTTATAAGTTATTTTCCTAAAATTCAGGTTACAACACATCATTTCTGTCAAAACAAAACAAAAACCAAAATTCTAATGGCTCTATCTATTGTCTAAGGAAGAGGCAATAATACTCTAAGGATGAAATGACTCACTGAAACCATAATTTCCCATTTACGCTCCAAGGATCAGTCCACGATGTACCATCATATTTAGTCCCAAAGAGACTAAACCCTTCCACAAACTTAATAGTCACCTTTAAGCTTCCTCTAAGAGTTTGTTCATGACCTTTTCATTAATAAAATTACTTTAGCTAACATTTACTGAGCACTCGTTATGTACTAGTCACAATGCCAAGACATTCACATGTAATTTTTCTTACAGTCTTATCATTAACCCTGAGAGATAAGTGCTACTAAATGAGGAAAAGTCAGAGCTATTGGCTAATTTTCCCAAGATGTAAGAAACTGAAGCCCAATCTACAAGTTCCAAAGTCCAAACTCAACACAATCTCTTTCCAATTTCTATCTTTCCATTAATCACAGAATAAATGCTACCTTCTGGTACCATCCCTAATTCTTCTTCCATGAACCCACATAACTATTTAATTTCCTTTTATACATCTTATTCCATCCTTCCTTGTGTAGGTAACACTACCTATGCCTATATTACCCAATTAGATTCAAGTGCTTTGAGGACAGGAATGGCGAAATTATTATCGTTCACAACCTGGACCCGTGATAATGCCGTGAGGTAGTAGTCTCAGTGTCTATTAAAGAAGAAAATCATGTTCAGGCAAACTTAAGACTTCTACTTAATTCCTTCAGTTATACGCACATACACGTTTGTATGAGAGGTACAAAGAGTTTCACATAGTACAAAGAACACTGGTTTCGAAGCCTGGCAAACCTGTTTATAAACCCTGGCTCTACTATAAACAAGCTACTATCTGACCTTGGGGCAACACTCTTAACCAATGTGCTCTTAATTTCTCTCATCTGTAACATTCTGAGACTAATAATAATATGTGTAAAATACATAGCACCACATGCAGCAAAGTAAATTTAAAGCAAACTATCCAAATAACTTGATAAAGAGTTATGTGTTACTGTTACTGCTAATAAAGATGTTATTAAATTCTGGGCTTCATCTCTATACTTTTAAAAAGTATTTCTATAGGTAGATGACATGAAACACTCAGATAACAATACTCAGGCTAGTGAGATCACTATGTGCCAAGTGTTCAGAGATGGGAATGATCTGTATAGACTAAAGAGAAAGACTTGTTTAAAGAAAGCAATGTGAGCTGGCTCATCAGGACAGGATTTGGAAAGCAGGGAGAAAAACTCAAAGGGAGAACATCATAAGTAAAAGCAGTGAGGCAGGAGTAAAGATGCTTATTTGAAAAGGCCAGTATGCCTCAAGTACAATCTTGCTCAGTAGACAAAGACCACATGAATAAACTCAGGGTAGAGTCCAGAGGGAATTTGGAATCTAATGCTGGTATAAAAGATACACTGCTCAACAGGATAAAAATGGGCAAAGAGAGGCTTCACATTGCTTACAGGAAAACATCCAATAAAATAAGAATTAGGGATTTATCCAATGAATGCATGAATAAGAGTTTGCCACAATGAACATGAAGAAACCCTAACAGATATATATCCTTTGTTTTTATTAACCATATTCACTATCTTTACCTCTAACTTCAGTGTCAGTGTGCCTATCCTACCCTGTCTTTCAGCACCGGGAAACATTTTTGTATGCACAGAGAAATAATAACTTAGAGAACTACCGTATTCATTCACACAGGACTGTGGGTGTCGATAAAACACAGAAGACACAGGGTTGAGGTTTCCTTACAACTGAAGAATGTTATCTGATTCTAAAGACCATCAGGGCCAAGAAAACTAGTTTATTATTAATATTACAAAGAACAAACAAAATTAAGCACATTCTGTTGAGGGAAAAACAAAAACCATAACGTTAGAGCAATGCCAAATTAGTTAATGAACTATGATGCTGATATGCACAATGGTTTGAATTCTTACTGCTCTGTGACTCCAGGGGACGAACCAGACAACATACACAGAACATAATACTTTTTCATAATGGACTCACATCTTCAAGACTCCCATTGCTCGAATGAAATTCACTCAGTTGCAATTTTACACAATCACCCACTATGAAATGATATAAGCACCTAGCATCCTGAGTTTACATATGTATTTTTCAAGTCAGTGTGCACCTGTTCAATCAGAACTGGAAAAAAAAAGAAAAAGCTAGTTGACAAGCATTAATAAAAACAAAATGTAGCCCACTCGTCTCCATATTGACTACACTGACAATAATGAATAATACCTCTACCTCTAATTCATCAACATTTTATGTCCTAGAAATAAACTTTGGTTAATTCTGATCAAAGTTATCTGTATCAATTATAGTTTACACAAAATGGAGAAAGCCCTTGTGAGAATTGCAGTGTCACTGGTGAAAATATAGAAAATTAAAAATTAAGCATGTTGAATGGAATTATTTTAACATAATATTTAATGTGGCATAAAGTATTTTTTCTTTTTATTTCCCATTTTCATTTACGTGTCACAAGAAAGGCCAGAGGCTTTGAATTTGCCCATAATTCTCAGCAGATGGGGAAGGCCACTTTCAGCATGTGGGCTACTAGCCAGTGCTCACAAATTGCATTTTTTTCAACTGGCCAACAGGCCACTCATCAACCTTAACAGGAATTTGGGAAACCTAAAAAATAGAGGAGAAAAAAAAAAAAAAAACCTAAGACCTGTGTTCTGATTCCAGATTATTTGTTTACTAAATAATCTTAGATCTTTGACCTCTATCAATTGGTTTTCTCATCTGTAAACAGGACAGTTATATCTAACACAGGATAGTTCACAGTGGTTCCAGATTTTCTTCTTTGAGGGAAACAGAAGCAAGGTGCATGAAGATGCCCCTGTACAGCACTGCACTTAAGATTATGAAAATATTAACTGTCCCATCAAGAATAGGGCCTTGACAATGAGAAAGAATGAAATATGGCCCTTTGTAGCAACGTGGATGGAACTGGAGAGTGTTATGCTAAGTGAAATAAGCCATACAGAGAAAGACAGATACCATATGGTTTCACTCTTATGTGGATCCTGAGAAAATTAACAGAAACCCATGGGGGAGGGGAAGGAAAAAAGAAAGAGGTTAGATTGGGAGAGAGCCAAAGCATCAGCGACTGTTAAAAACTGAGAACAAACTGAGGGTTGATGGGGGGGGTGGGAGGGAAGGGAGGGTGGGTGACGGGTATTGAGGAGGGCACCTTTTGGGATGAGCACTGGGTGTTGTATGGAAACCAATTTGACAATAAACTTCATATATTGAAAAAAAAAAAAAAGAATAGGGCCTTGATGGAGATACTGAGAAAATTAAATATACCCTAGGCCCCTCCCTGATGCCAGCACTGCTTGCTGTGATAACATATATAATAAATGGAAAAGGGATGTGGAAGATACAAAGACAATAAAAAAATGAACGTCCACAGTGCAGATGCATACGAGGTATCTCCTTTTTTAGATTAATTCAATAGAAAAAGTCTGGCCTTCTAGATTCTTGGGAAGACTAAATCTTATCAGAATTCAATTCAACAATGAACACCTATTATGTGCAATCTACTGTACTAAAAGACCCTCACCTTCAACTAATATGTAAAAAGAACAAAATAATTCCCACACTAAAAATATAAAAATATCTTGAGAGAGACTACAGAACCTCCATTATCCTGAGCCTCCATTTAAGGTCACAATCACCTTTTCAGCCAGACCTCACACTACTGATAAACGCATACTCCAAGGATCCGAAACCACTTCTGCGAAACACACTGTGCCTTGTATCCTTTTGTGCTTTTGCTAATGTCATTCCTACAGGTCAGAGTCCCCTTACCTATGTCCCACTGAAGTTCTTACTCATCCTCAAGACCAAATTCCATTCTGTTTGCTTTACACGGCCTTTCCCATGACTGACCAGTCGGTATTAGGGAGATTAGGGAGGTGATTTTATTTTATTTTTTAAAATTTATTTATTTAATTTTGAGAGAGAGAGAGAGACAGAGACAGTGTGAGCAGGGGAGGGGCAGAGAGAGAGGGGGAACAGAGGATCTGGAGCAGGCTCTGCGCTGACAGCACAGAGCCCAATGTGGGGCTTGAACTCATGAACCGTGAGATCATGACCTGAGCCAAAGGCAGATGCTTAACCAAGTGAACCACCCAGGCACCCTGAGAGGTGATTTAAAAAAAAAAAAAAAAGAGGTGGGGGGTATGCCTGGATGGCTCAGTCGGTTGAGTATCCACCTCTTGGTTTTGGCTCAGGTCATGATCCCAGAGTCATGGGATTGAGCCCCAGGTCAGGCTCTGTGCTTCTTAAGATTTTCTCTCTTCCTGCTGCCCCTCTCCCCAAATCACATGTTCTCTCTCAAAAATAAAAATTTTAATTAAAATGAAATAAAATAAAAATTTATTTAAATAAATTAAATTAAATTAAATGATACCAAGGAACATAGAGGAAGAAGGGAATGAAAAATTTGTACCAGAGGAGCTATAATATAAATATTAGACTAAGGATTTACAGAATCTTCTAGGAAACCATCATCCTATGCTACACAGAAAATCAGTAAGTCTATCAAAGTCCAACAGGAAGAATCCAAGAGGCAAGAAAAAGATTATGGGATACTGGGGCAACTGGCTGCCTCGGTCAGTAGAGCATGTGACTCTTGATCCCAGGGTCCTGAGTTTGAGTTCCACGTAGGGCAGAGACCGTACTTAAAAAAAAAAAAAAAAAGATTGCAGGAAAATGTCTAGCAGCAGAAATCTGAGAAATGTATTCCTCCAGGAGGAGACTATGAAGCATATGCAAAGTTTACAACTGGTTACACAAATGGCATCAAAGAACAGAATTTAGTTTTTTACAGCTTAAGACACTTAACTACTCTACCAGTGGGTACCTTATTAAGTCTGGAAAAATGCTTTTGCTCAGAAACTGGCCTATCTCATCCAAAGGGCCCTGAACTAATTATAAAGAGGTAGAAGAAATGGTGTCAACTGATACTATAATGCCTCATTCATTCAATAATAAACATTGACCATCTCCTAATTGCCCAGCCTGGTGTAACACTGGGGATACAGCAACCAACCAAACGGACAAATCCCTGTGCTTGTGGAGCTTATGGAGGGAAAAACCCAACATGACAGGGTTGGGGTAGAAGGGCTGTTTCAGAACCGAGGGAACAAGCCTGACAGAACTGAGGGTACAGCCAGGGAGAGAGAAGAGCAAGCCCTGACATGGAAAGATCTCGACATGTCTGAAAACACAGTGAATTCAGCTAGAACATAATGAATGGAAACAGGTAGGAGAGGAGGTGAAGAGGTAGGCAGAGCCAGATCAAGGCAGAAAGGAAGTCTGGATATCCCACTGAAGTGTGATGGAAGTCACTGGAGGGCTCTAGGTACAGGGGAGATGGGTTGAGTTAGTTTTTGATAACACAGACTGATGTGTGGAAAAAGGACTAGGGTACCTAAGCACAAGACGATGTTGACTTAGACGAGGGTGGTGGCACCAAAGTTAGCACATGCCAGACATATGTAAAGAAAGACTAGAGGCAGTCCTAGGAGAGAATTTGGGAGGGGGAAGGAAGTATCACATACATGACCCCTAATGTCAATATAACACGTGCACAAGATGGGTCATGCACAAACTTGACTGTTGGCACTTCTTCAGTGCTCTCCTCCCTCGCTGGGTCCATGAGAGCAAAAGCTGTTTTATTGTTTACTATAAAGGCCAGCATAATGCTTGGACCACCAACAGGTACTCTGCAAAGACTTTTTTCAATAATCTTGTGACTGTGGGGCGTCTGGGTGGTTCGGTCGGTTAAGCGTCCAACTTCGGCTCAGGTCATGATCTCACGGTCCGTGAGTTCGAGCCCTGCGTCCAGCTCTGTGCTGACAGCTCAGAGCCTGGAGCCTGCTTAGGATTCTGTGTCTCTGTCTCTCTCTGCCCCTCTCCTATTCATGCTCTGTCTCTGTGTCAAAAAAAAATACATATTTTAAAAAATGACTTTTAAATAAATCGTGTGACTTCAAATGCAAGTAAGAAAGTACACCCTCACAGATATCACCAAGATTTAGTAGGATGAGACTCAACATTGAACTGTGAACACAGAAGCCCAATAGGTGAATAAGTGAGGGAGTCCAAAAAGAACCCTAAACTGTTTCAAACCCATTTACTCAGTGTCTTCTATATTAGACAGGTGCAGTATGCTGAGAACACATAAGACTCCTCCTCTCCTATCATCCAGGGCAGAGTTCATGACCTGGTCACCCAGACAAGGTACATGCCCTCCACAATGGCAGAGAACCAGAGGAATGAAGCACAGCAAGAAACATGTTAGCATCCTCATTTTTAGAAAGGGGAATAAAGAGAATGCTACAAACTTTGCAACTGAGCATAACTTCAACTCTGAGTAAAGTTCTAGAGCAGATTAACAAAGGAGGGTTTGTGGGCTCTGAGAATAAGAAGAGGTAAATAACAGTAAGAGCAGCCCACATACCTGAGCAAGCCATCCCTAGCTAATGCCATGTCCTTGTGTGCAATTAGGAGTAGAGACTGGGAAACATGATATAGCTGAATTTTACTAAAATGTATTGATCCCATCTCTAATACTATCTCTGAAGATAAGATGGGGGAAAATGGACTCACATAAGGATCAAGTATATTTGGAATGACTCAAATAGTCTTGAGAAAAGAACAGACCAACTAAAGAGAGGTCCTGAAAAGAAATGAAATATATTTTTATCAATATATAAATGATAAATAATATCAAGGCCTAAAGATAATGACACAGGGTTTTCCAAAGGAAACAGTTCAGCCAGACCACAGTACAGTGAACCCCACAATCCACAAGCCCTTCCCCAAAACAATATAAGGACATAATTGGTTTGCTGACCCAATCATCACATAATAAAAACAAAAGAAATAAAGTAAATAAATAAAAAAATAGGGGTGCCTGGGTGGCTCAGCCGGTTGAGCACCCAATTCTTGATCTCAGTTCAGGTCTGATCCCAGGGTCATGGGATCAAGCGCCGCATCAGGCTCTGTGTTGAGCATGAAGCCTGTTTGGGATTCTCTCTCTCTTTCTCTCTCTCTCTCTTCCTCTCTCTCTCCCTCTCCTCCACTCACATACCCTCTCTCTCTAAAATAAAAATTTTTAAAGTAAAATAAATAGAAATTCAAAATAAAATAAAAACTTAAGAAAGGAATAACAAATACACTGGATAATAGTGTCAGAATTCCAAAAATTCAAGAAAGTTTACAAAATTGGGCAAAAATCAACAGTTCTAAATTTCCCAGGGAAATTCATGTTTTGTCTTTATGTTTTAAAAATCCAACATTACAAAAACATCAGGACAGGAAAAAAGATGACTTAGGGCTTTTGGTAGACTGCAAGGTAATGTAAGTGAAGTTTTTAGAAAGGCTAATTCCACCTTAGGCAACATGAAGAATCCAAAAGGACTGACTTCATCTAGTTTAGCAAGCTCCTTTCTGTGCACCACACTTCAATGAAACTGTTAAACTAGAACTCATATAGATGAAAGAGACTTGTAAAGTACCTCCAGTAAACGCTGACTTACTGAATACATGCATTTAACTCTGCTCCCTTCCAAAACACCACTAAAATGACAGTAAAGGGATTTAAATATCTGGAGCTTGGGAGCAGGTAGGAGAGAGATAATTGACCTAGGAGTCTCCAAAAAGCTGAATTCTGAATCAACGGTGGGAAAAGCCAGGAAGCATACCAATTTATGGCACAAAAGTCCCCCAAACCTCAGGAATTAGTGGCATATCTCTGGAACTGGAGAGGACAGTGGGATCATATGGGAAAATTGAATGAAAGGACGCTTAAGAGCAGATATACTCTGTGTGCAACTGAGAAGCTAACTGCTCCTCATCTTCCCAGAAGGGTTGCAGGCAGGGCACCACACAGAAAACAGAAAACCTAAGTAGAAGTTCACATATTTAAATACTGAGACCAACTCCCACCCAATCTTCTTTTCCCCATTAGGTCCCAGAACTCTGGCAGCCAGACTAATAACACCTTCCTGTCTCAGGAAGTGAAGACAGGAAGAGACTTCTTTGGAAAAACCTGACCAGTCCAAAAGATAGTGACACTTGGCATTTCCCAAGGAAACAGACCACTCTACAGTGAAGCCCAGTCAACCATTCCCAAATGAATACAGTATTTTCAAACAATCTTTTACAGCACTGTACTTAAATAATGAACAGATAGCTAAGATTACCAGACATTTAAGAAAAGCTTTAACATGAATGCAGAGACCAACATAACAAAGTAAGTTGTAAGAAAGAGATGGTGCAGATAGAAAAGTGAATTTAAAAGAAATGCACATGTATTTGCACACAGATACACGAACAGAAGATGCAGTTTGGTCTTGCAGTTTGAGAGTTCAAGCCCCGTGTCAGGCTCTGTGCTGACAGCTCAGAGCCTGGAGCCTGCTTCGGATTCAGCGTCTCCCTCTCTCGCTGCTCCTCCCCCACTTGCAGTCTGTCTTTCCCTCTCTCAAAAAATAAACATTAAAAAAAAATTTTTTTAAGAGTAAAATACCCTTGGAAATTAAGAACTCAGAGCAGAAATAAAAATGCAATGGAAATACTGAAAGATAAATTGAGAAAATCTACCAGAATGTGGTATAGAAGACAAGGAGTTCAGAAATGAAAGAAAAAAATTAGAAAATTAAGGAACGGGGAAACAGATGGGAAGGAATCAAAGAAAATTCAGGAAAAATTTTCCCAACTGCAAAATACAAATTTCCAGACTGAAAGACCTCGTGGTGTTCAGCATAATGGATGAAAACAGATCCTTCCTCAAAAGACACATCACTGAAAAATGTCAGAACATGGAAGATTCTTAAAGATTCCAGAGAGAATTCAACAAGTTTAATACTAAAAAATCAAGAATCAGAAAGGCAACAGAGTCAACAGCCACCCTAAAGACAAAGACAACAAAAGAACAAAACATCTTAAATTCTGAGGGAAAATAATTTCCAATCCAGAATTCTACATCCAACCAAATATAAAATAGGTATCAGGTAAGAATAAAAATATGCAAAGTATCAAAAAAAATTACCACAAGCATCCTTTCTCAGGAGGCTATAGAGGGGAGTATTTTACCAAATCAATGGAATAAACCAACCCAGAAAAGACCACAACAGGAACACTGATGAAAAGAACCATAGGCTTAAATACACAGAGAACTATACCATATTCACAGATATGAAAATTCACTATTGACAATTCTTCCTTAATTGATCTACAGTTGTTTTTATTAATTTTTTTAACATTTATTCATTTTTGACAGAGAATGAGTGGGCAGAGAGAGGGAGACACAGAATCTGAAGCAGGCTCCAGGCTCTGAGCTGTCAGCACAGAGCCGATGCAGGGCTCAAACTCAGAGACCCACGAGATCATGACCTGAGCTGAAGTCGGATGCTTAACCAACTGAGCCACCCAGGAGCCCCAACTGATCTACAGTTTTAACACAAGCTAAATCAAAATCCCAGCAAGAGATTTTTTGTAGATACTGACAAACTGATTCTAAAACATATAAAGGAAGGAGGTGCCTGGATGGCTCAGTTGGCTAAGCATCCAACTCTTGATTTTGGCTCAGGTCATGGTCTCATGGTCGTGAGATTGAGCCCTATGCTGGGCTGGGTATGCAGCTTGCGTAAGATTCTCTCTCCCTCTCCTTCTGCCCCTCTCCCACTTGCACTGTCTCTCAAAAAATAAAAATAAAACAAAATGTATAAGGAAAGATAAAAGAACTATAACAGCCAAAAGAGTTCTTTAAAAAGAATGAAAAGGTTGATGGAATCCCACTATCTGATTTCAATATATAGTGAAAAGCTACCATAAAACAGATGAATGAAACAGAATACAAAGTTCAGAAATAGACCACATGTATATGGTTGATACCTGAGAAAGGTACAAAGGCAATTCAGTGGAAAAGTATAGCATTTCTTTTGTTTTCCTTTCTTTTTTTAATTTGAGAGAGAATGTGTGCACATGCAGGGCAGGGGGAAGGGCAGAGAGAATGTTCAGCCTTTAGCATGGAGCCCGAACAGTGCTCGATCTCACCACCTTGAGATCATGACCCAACCTGAAATTGAGAGTCGGATGCTTAACCAACTGAGCCACCCAGATGCCCCCAAAGCATAGCATTATCAACAAATTATACTGGAATAATGAGATACCCATATACAAAAATGCAAACAAACAAAAAACCCACCCTATACCTCAAACCCTCCACAAAAGTGAACTCAAATGGATCACGGACCTTAAGGTCACACATAAAAATAGAAAATTGTAGGGCAGTATGTTATCTAGTTGCTTGGCTAGGGAAGAGATCAGAGGGTCTACCTACTCCTAACACACACTGTCAACCAATTCTTTTGTTTTCAGCCTCTTTTCTCACCCATGCCCTTAGTGATCCCTCCGCCTTAGATTCCTGGTGATCTGGATCTGTATTTATGCCATGCCAAGGAGTTTGGAGCAGAGGTAGGTAAGTGCATTTGAATCCACCATGTTGACCAGATTCTCTGGTCTCATTCCAAGCATACACATGTTCTGAACTCTTCGGAGACCTTGTAGTCTGAAAGCAAAAATGTTTTCTTCCTCCAATTCTACTTCACCTTCTTCTCTCCTTTCCTTCATTTCCCTTACACAGATTCATGAAATAAAAAAAGCCACATAAACATTTTTTTAAATTGTTTAAATAAATTTTTTAAAAGTACATGGGATCAAGGTAACTGGGAATCCAACACACAATAGACTAAGGCAATCCCTAGTATGACATGAAGGGAAATCTCCAATTAAGACCTTTGCAGCAGGCCTGATAAGTAGCCAGCCCAGATTGGAGCTATGGTAGAGAGATCTAGGGGGGAAACTGCAATTGAAAAGAGTATCTGAAGTATCTGAGCTGACTCAAAGAAATTCACACAACTAGGCAAAAATTTAGAGGTGGATCAGTTGTTAAGTACATAGAAAACCAGATAAATAGCAAAACAAGCCAATTATCTCCAAGAGCAACCAAAGCTTATGTAAGATTGATGAAATATTACATGACTCAGCTGTGAAGAGCACTTAGGTAGTCATAATGTAAAGACTGAACACTGATCCAAACAAAATTATGGTATGTCTACACAGAAGGGTAATGGGGACAAGAAGAATGCACATGGCATGGGGCAAAGAATGGTGTTGCCAAGACAGCTCAATTTTCACTGTCATAACAAAGGCCAAAATTCATGCCAAAACCTGAAGAACTAGGAGGCAGCAATACAAGCATATTAGATATACAGAGTGAAAAGCAAAAAGATTTTGTTCAAAGATTTGAAAGTGATGGCCTCAGGGCAAGAGAAAATGGGGGAGAGACTTAAAAAAAATCATGCTAGAACTGTTTGACTCTTTAAAAATATATGCATATATAGCTTTGATAGGAATGGAAAATAAATTTTAAAAATCAAAGCATAAGAGGGGAAAAGAGGTGGAGCCCAGAATAGTACAGGATCTGGAATCATGACCTTTAGAAGTGGTTCTATAAATTAAGGATTTTTTAAGTTTCAAATACACACACACAAACTTGGCACACATTGAAGGCTGATCTCACTTGTTCTATCTTCAGTTCAGTTATTCTATCTGGCTGAAAGGTGCCGAATCAGAACCAACAGTAAAGTTACATGGACATGTAAGGGCTCAGGCGTGCACAAATGAAGACACTTCTACTAACTGCCTAAAAGCAGAATTAACTATCTCAGGAAGCAGTGAGTTCTCTGATGGAGGTAGTTAAGCAGAGCCTGAATGACGACCACTTAGTGGATATGACCCCTTGGTGAGATGGGCTGCAGACCTCAAGTGCCTGCCAGTTGTGGGATTCTGTAAAAGGATTCCATGTAATAATCTCCTTTGAATTAGTACCATTCTACAGTAGGGCTAGAAACTCCGGTAGGTGAATAAGCATAGGCACTTAGCACATGGGTGTCTCTTCCTTCTGTACCACCTCTGCCTTTTAGCTTTGACTTTTCATTTCAAAAGTCTTAAATATATTTACATTTGGTTACGAATCACATATTTTCAGAAGCAGATGAGGTGTAAATACTTACAAAGTAGAAGAGAAAATGCCCATCTGAGTGGGAGAAAGTGGGAAGAAAAAAAGATGGTCTGACGTAGTGATAAGAGACAAGAGAAGAATACACTGGGGGCCCTGTGGTTCGGTGGCCATGGGACATTAAACAGTTTACGGTACCCAGTCGGGTATGAGTCTCTGGGTGGGACCACACCTCCAGTATGAGACAAGAGTACCTGGGCTTCCTGGCAGGGCAGAAGGACAGAGACCTGGGACTTCAGTCAATACACGTGAATGAGCAGCAAAAGAGCCACCAGAGGTTAGTGAACAACAGAAAAAAACACCTTTGATTTGCTCTGTTGTAAATATAATTACTTGCGCTACCAAAGAACAAAAATCACACCTTAGCTTAAATGCTGGTCATTTCAATGCCGGAATAAAAATATTAAACATACCATAGGTACCATCTTTTCTATGGGATCTGCTTCAAGAGTCAGTGTGCCTTGTCTACAGGCTTCAGGGAAGCTTTATTTTCTAGTGAAGGACAGTATTTTTTCCTCTCACTGTGTAATAAGATACTATCATGCCTACAGACACAATAAATTTATCCCAAAGTTTACTGAACTCCATCCTTACTAGTTAAGAATAGACACAGATCATACTTCAAAAATAATGTCTATGTTCCTTTGGGGCCCTTCGTATTACTAGCTCTTATTTTTAAAAACTAGTTTAGAATCTACCAAGAAATTATCTGTGCTTTACACACTGCAAACGAGTGTAACTTTTGGCTTAAGAAATAGAGATGTGGGGCGCCTAACTTTGGCTTCACAATCCGTGAGTTCAAGCCCCGCATTGGGCTCCGTGCTAATAGCTCAGAGCCTGAAGTCTGCTTCGGATTCTGTGTCTCCCTCTCTCTCTGACCCTCCCCTGCTCACGCTCTGTCTCCCCCCCCGCCTCAAAAAATAAACAAACATTAAAAAAATTTTTTTAAACAAAGAAAGAAAGAAAGAAAGAGAGATGCACATATACTCCACCACTGTGGAAGCCCCTACACCCCTCTGTAGACTGCATACTTCAAGAAGAAAAGTCTCATTCTTGGTTAAAGCCGTACTTAGTAGCCTGAGCAGCACCCTTGCCAGTCAACATTAAACTAAACCAAGAATGTGACTGGCATGGAATTTCCTCTTTATTTTACCAACATTCTTGATGCTTTTACTTTTTTCTTTTCAGTGCTTTCCCACTGCCCCGGAGTTTCCTTGTTCCTGTGCCACAGTCACGGGCAGGGGTCATTTTTACTGTGCTAATTTCCAGCCTTCCAGTCACACTTTGAACAAAATATATAGGATGTGTAGCTCTACCCACTCTGTTCCCAGACAAGAATTGCGAAGATGGGCTAGAAGAGCTTCCATCATGCATTCTGCAATGTGAACCAGTAAAAACAAAAAAGGGAGAGGGGGGAGGGAGTGGAAGGGGGAGGCAGAAGGGAAGAGAAGCCTCCATTTCTCATAAATCTATCAACCAGTGCTGATTACCTAGCATACTTAGGTGTGTACCAGCCGGGAGGTCTCTAGTTTATGATGTGCTCTTTTTTTTCCCCCTGACTAACTAATATTAATGTCCTCACCAAGACTTCATTATAATGAAGAAATACATGCTAACAAGGTTAGGTTCACAATCACTAGAATTAACTCATAACAAACATTTCAGGGGCACCTGGGTGGCTCAGTTAGTTAACCATCTGACTTCAGTTCAGCTCATGATCTCGCTACTCATGGGTTTGAGCCCCCACATGGGGCTCTGTACTGACAGCTCAGAGCCTAGAGCCTGTTTCCGATTCTGCCTCCCCCGCTCCCCAAAATAAATAAACATTAAAAACAAAACAAAAAAATTCAACTAATGGCGTATTGTAATTTTTAGGTTCATTCCCATTTCCCTCCACCATAGGTTATATTTAATAGTAATTTTGACAGGTATCATTAGCATCCTACACTAAAATGTTAGTCTCTGAATACCCCATCCCCCCATCACATATATTCAATAAGCACTTATTGAGGATCTATTATTTGCTTAGCCCCCATAACATCATCTCCACTTTCAATTCTTTCTCCAACAAGACAGCATTCAATCACCATGTCCCACCTCTGGATGGCCATTTGGAGTGTTAAGTTAAAATGGTAACTGTCCCTCAGGTCTCAGCAGCAGACCCAGGGGAGAGGAGAAGAAAACCCTCAAGCACAAATGGCTGGTTCCCTCTCTGTTGGCCCAGCTGGCCTCACAGTAGTCCAGATTCCCAAGTTACAAACTTAAAGGGTCCTTTCTTGAACTACTAACCCTTCCCTAACTTCTTGGGAGATCTCAAATACAAATCTGAGAAACAATTCACATGAAGGCTTTTATATTATCACAATATACTTGAGTGACTTGAAATTTATTTACATTGTTCTGCTAATATTTAAAAACAAGTTTTTTTGTTTTTTTGTTTTTGTTTTTTTTGAGAGAGAGAGATAGAGAGCAAGCGGGGGAGGGGCAGAGAGAGAGCACCAGCCATGGAACATAGCACCAGCCATGGAACATAGAGCCCAGTAAGTAGCAGATCAGGGGAAAGTGTTCTTCCTGCCTCTGAGCTCCCTGCTCTGTTTGCTCCTTACTACCTCAAGAGAAACATGCCTTTCTACTTGCTCTTGGCTCACATTCTCAGACTAAACTATAAACCTTTAAAAATTATCACCACAGGGGCTTCTGGGTGGCTCAGTCAGTTGAGCGTCCAACTTTGGCTCAAGTCACGATCAAAGGTTCGTGGGTTCAAGCGCCGCATTGGCTCTGTGCTGACAGGTTGCTCAGAGCCTGGAGCCTGCTTCCGGTTCTGTGTCTCCTTCTCACCTCTGTCCCTCCCTGTTCATGCTCTGTCTCTCAAAAATAAATAAATGTTAAAAAAAAATAATTAAAAAAATCATCACCACAAAATAGAATTGCATTCACTTTTAAAATGAAAATATTAAAGTATTATTTGCAAACTTTCATAACTGAAATCTATTTCAACCACCAGTGTCTATCCCAAAATTTTTTTCTTGATGTACAAGTATGGTTAGTTTCAAAATATATTTAATATGCTAGACCTAGAAACTTGGTATCTTCAGAATTTTCATTCAATGCTTGATGTTTTTGGACTTGTCATGAAAATACAAAATCACATGCAAAATAGACTTGAAAAAACATCAGAGCCTAGCAAGCAAGGAATAAAACTCTTCAATATGCTGAGTTGTTAAGTACAATTTCGTTTAAAAAAAAATCCAACTTGTGCCCTGGTGGTGAAAATCTCTACCTTTGTAATTTGATCCTAATGTGCATACTAATCATTTGTGCTACAAAGTCAACTTCAACATGGCCATTTTCTTCACCCTTTCCTTTCTTAGTGCTCTCCAGAGCCTTGTTGGTACTCAGTATTAAATAATACCTGCATCAATTACATTAACCCTTTTGGAGGCCATGGATCTCCAAAGACTGACTAAATAAACATATATTCTTTATTTAAAACTACATTCTCAAGAATCTGAGTGATGGGGGGGGGGGGGCGTCTGGGTGACTCAGTCAGTTAAGTGTCCAACCCTTGACTTCGGCTCAGGTCATGAGCTCATGTTCGTGAGTTTGAACCCCACATTGGGCTCTGCCTTAACAGTGCAAATTTTGCTTGGGATTCTTTCTCTCTCTCTCACTCTCGCTCTCTCTCTGCCCCTCCCCTGCTCACACTCTCTCTCAAAATAAATAAATAAACTTAAAAAAAAAAAAAAGAATCTGAGTTCTGGGGAAAAGGACACCATTATAGTCACATTTAGTAAACTTACTGCCATGATAGTCCTTTCAGACTTACGATTTTAGAAGAAACTGTACAAGGGCCCAAGAGGAAATGCACAGCAGTTAAGGGTCCCTAGAGCCTGAGATTTATAACCACCACTTAACACAGACCACAGACTCTGCTCCAAACTGTCACCCCGGACCTCTAGTTTGGGGTGCATTGATTTAAAACCAACACCGTCCCCTACACACACACACACACACACACACACACACACTTTATTTTTTTTTCAATATATGAAATTTATTGTTAAATTGGTTTCCATACAACACCCAGTGCTCATCCCAAAAGGTGCCCTCCTCAATACCCATCACCCACCCTCTCCTCCCTCCCACCCCCCATCAACCCTCAGTTTGTTCTCAGTTTTTAAGAGTCTCTTATGCTTTGGCTCTCTCTCCCACTCTAACCTCTTTTTTTTTTTTTTTTTTTTTTCCTTCCCCTCCCCCATGGGTTTCTGTTAAGTTTCTCAGGATCCACATAAGAGTGAAAACATATGGTATGTCTTTCTCTGTATGGCTTGTTTCACTTAGCATCACACTCTCCAGTTCCATCCACGTTGCTACAAAGGGCCATATTTCATTCTTTCTCATTGCCACACACACAACTTTAAAGCAAGGGTAAACAGTACACGCAAACTCTGACTCTAGGTGACAGAAAAGTGGTGTCTGAGGTACATTTAAATAGTATTCTAATGTAGTAGTCTTCAGTCCAGCAGAGGAAAAGGAAAGTAGTGCAGTAGGAAATGTACATGCTTTGAACTCCTACAGGCTTTACTCTTGGGGGAACTTGGGCAAACTGCCTATGCTTTCGTGGCTTCAGCTTTCTAATCTGTAAAATGGGGCTAACACTAGTACCCCTCTGAGAGTTGTGAGAATAAAATGAAATTTATTATGAGAACAGATAGGGAATAAGCAGTCATTACTCATTCCCTAGTTGTCTGCCGTCCTTTTTCATGCCTTTTCCTTCCTCTCAGAGATCACCCATCCCAAAAGCATCTCTATGTATGCACATGACTTAAAGCATTATCTGAAATCCAGTTCTGGGTCTGCCATTGCCTATGGGAAATTGCTAGCTACATGGTGGTATCAAAACTCAGTTCACACAAAATTAAATTCATCTTTCCTTCCCTCACATACTACTCTCCATCTCTACTTGGGATGCCTATCAATTATAATACCCTTCTTCCATTACATGGCATTCTAAACTGGTTTTATGAGGGCATACCCAGATAAGTCAGGAAAGTCTATCCTATTTCAATTCTATAGTATCTCTTCTGCTTCCCATTTGAGAAACACTGGTCCAAGTTAGTGAACAGCTTCCTGGGTGCCATCTGTTTCCCCTTCTCCCAATTCAAGCACAGGCAAGACTGTCAGATTAATCTTCCTTAAGTCACGCTAAAAAACCCTCCATGGCTGCCTATCTCCTTCGCCTTCAAATATTAATGCCTTCCCTACATGTAACATCTCTTCTGTCTACTCTAGCCAGGTCTCCTTTCCATGCGGACATGGGACATGCAGTAAGTTACAGGCTTCCTTGTCTTTCTGTTCAAGGTGTTCCTTTCATTGGAATGCCCCCCCCCCACCATTCTACTAAAATCTATCTACTCTCCCACTCTTTCTAAATCCCATTGTTTGGGGTACCTGGGTGGCTCAGTCATTTAAGTGTCCGACTTTGGCTCAGGTCATGATCTTGTGATTTGTGAGTTCGAGCTCCACATCGGGCTCTGCGCTGACAGCTCGAAGCCTGAAGCCTGCTTTGGATTCTGTGCCTCCCTCTCTGCCCTTTCCCTGCTCGTGCTGTTTCTCTGTCTCAAAAATAAGCAAACATTAATTAATTAATTAATTAATTTAAAAAATCCCATCCTTCAAGGCTAGATCCAGGGTCATTTCAGGAAGCCCTCTCAACCAACTAGTCCATTCTTTCTTGATTTCCTCATTCCCTAAATTCCTAAGCACCCAATTTAGCCTCTCGTTATTACTGCTGTTTATTTCACCCTTAGCACTCACCTTCCTGACACAATTTAAAATTTCTGAAAGTCAGGGTCACTTTTCCAAAACCCAAAGAGGATTCTTTTTAGGGGAGGCTTAATGGATACAAGGACATCTGCCAGATTTAGTTTCCATTAATATCATAATGTCTGAGATATTTTCACAGATTGTGCAATTTGCTATAAGCCTATGAGATAGGTTTTATTATTGTTCCCATTCTACATCTAGGAAAAGTGAGGCACCAAATGTTAAAGAATGTGGCCCAAATAACCCAGCTGGTGACAGAGCTGAGATTCAAATCCATGTCGTCTGGCTATGCAGTCCACACTCCACAATCAGTATAAGATGGTGTTCAATTCTATGGATTCTAACAGCCCTGTAGAGTAACACAACAGAAAGGATGTCTTACAAGGAAGGTAGAAGGCCACTTACACATTAAGGACGGGATCATTAAGGGTGGGATGGAAAGTAAGACACATACAATAGTCTAAGTACAACTGAATTTTATACTAAAAAAGAAATTTTACACCAAAACTATTTTGCTTAAAATTAAACTCTTTTGCTATTATAAATAATGCTAAATGGAAAGATTCTTGCATATAGCATTTACTGTACGTTTAGATTGCTAAATAAGGGATGTCAACTGCTTTTTATGGCTTTTAATGTATGTCATCAAACAATGTCCCAAGAGTCATTCCAATTTATTCAGCGAATCAATAAAGTACACTTGAGTCAAAACCACATGAGCAATTAATATTGTTAACTTTTACCAAAGTTGCAGGTGTAAGAGTGTCTCTGTGCTTTCAGTTAATTTGATTATCAGCAAAGTTGAACACATTTACATATTAGTTTACTATTTCCTCTTCTGTAAATGAGCTATTTGTTGCATTTTTTATGAGCTCTTTATATCATAGATATTCTAAAGAATGATGTGAATCTTCAGTTTTATTATTGTTTATACAAAAAAAAAAAGAAAGAAATTAAACAGGAGGGGGAAAAAGAAAGAAAAAAAGATACTCTCTTTTTTTCCTTCTCTATCCTAGCATATCCCACTCAGTATTATGACTCCTTAAGTGCATCAGGGAGGGGTGAGAAGAATAGGAAGGAAAAAGAAAATTTTGGGGAAGATACAGGAGTACCAAATAGAGATAAATACACACAGAAGTGAGAGGTTAGAAGAGGCAGAAAAGAAATTGAGAGCTACAGAGAAGAGGTTAAACTAACCCACAAGATTCTTTTGGGGATCACTAACTGTGAGAATATTAATTAGCTACTTAACCATGATCCCAACCTTAAATGGTCTTCTTTATCCTGAAGCTCAGAACAGGAAACAGGCAGTAGGGTGGGGGAAAGAGCTAGACGAGGACTTCACTTCCGTAGTGGCTGGAGCAGTATTACTGGGAGAACAGGAAGATAATTGTGTGACTTTCAGCTCTGAACTGTGAGAAGTCTTATAATGGAGCTATAAGCAAAATGTTAGGAGACACTGCAGAGGTGTGACTTTATAGGCAGAAGAAAAATAGCAAAACTATGTAACAGGTACTATTGGCGGACTGTGGAGTCACCATCCCCACCCTCCGCACCGCTGTTGGCGGTCTAATTTTGTTCTGGTGTTGCCCCGCCCTCCACTGGACTCAGGGAAATCCTGGTTAGTCTAAGCCAATTACAGGGTTCTTTGCCTCTCCCTTACTAGAAATTGTCTAGGGATGAGTATGCAGCCCTCTGTAACTTCTACTAAAGGAAAACCCCAGGAAGTTGTCAGCTCAGCAAAAGAAGGCAGAAAGAGCCACATGCATCTTGGAATCCTGAGGGCAAATAGGTGAGAAGTGGTCATCTTTAAAATTATTAAAAAAAAAAAAAAAAAGCAAAGAAAAAACTCAGGTCCTTGGTGACATCATCAAGCCACTAAAGTAACCAACCCAGAAGCCACTGTACCTCTCACCTTATGTGAGATTAATCCTTTAATGTTTTAGCTATTTAGAGTTAAGGTTTCTTTATTTCTTACAGCTGAATCACTTTAAGAAGTTCATAATGAAAAATCTTACAGGATCATTATCATCACATGCTACAGAAAAAAAGCAAACTTTTATACCTTCACTGCTACTTCAACATCTAGAAACAACCATCTATTTTCAATTTTTATTTTTGTTTGCTATTTTATTTTACATTATACAAATGTATCCAGAAATCAAACACTTACTGTTTAACAATTTTCAGTATATATGGCAACCTTAAATATTAGACTAAAAATGGCTCTTTTTAATAAGATTTTTATTTTATTTTTTCTGAGAGATAGAAAGAGAGCATGAACAGAGGAGCGGCAGAGAGAGAAAGATCCAAGCAGGCTCCATGTTGTCAGTGCAGAGCCCAATGTGGGGCTCGACTCATGAACCATGAGATCATGGCCTGATCTCACAGAAACCAAGAGAGGGACACTTAAACCCACTGAGCCACCCAGGCACCCCAGACTAAAAATGGCTTTTAAGAATTTCCTTACTAAATAAGTGTCTAAATAGTTGGTTGTAGGATGTTGTAGAGAACAGCTAAAAAGAGTAATATTATTTTCACACAAAAAATAAATTCCAGTGGTTTATCAACTGTTTTTTGAGTAAATCCTATTACACAACTGATATGAAATCAAAAAGAGTCTACCAAAGGAAAAAAAAAAAAACTAAGGGGTGCCTGGGTGGCTCAGTTGGTTGAGGGTCCGACTTCAGCTCAGGTCATGATCTCACAGTTCCATGACTTCGAGCCCCGCATCGGGCTTTGTGCTGACAGCTCACAGCCTGGAGCGTGCTTCAGAGTCTGTGTCTCCCTCTCTCTCTGCCCCTCCCCCGTTCATGCTCTGTCTCTCTCTGTCCCAAAAATAAATAAACGTTGAAAAAAATAAATAAACATTAAAAAATAAAAATAAATAAAATAAGACCCCCCACCACCACTAAGTATATTAAAAGATACTGAAAAATGCAAATTGCTTTCAAAAATCACCTTTTGAAAAGAGTACCAAGTTTGATACAATGCATAAATTCAAAATTGGAGTATAATGCTATGCTATATTCCAAATACATGAGAAAGCAAAAAGTACTAAAAGGGAAAAAATATTACCGTGCCAGAAACTTCAACCATCTCCAGAGTGAATTCCCACAGTAGAAATAACAATGCCTCTCTAATGACTGAAGTTTTCACCAGTCCAAACACTTTTTCTTTATAACACTACACATAAAGTCCCATCCATTTGTGCCTGCTATAAAAACGTCAGCACTGTAAATCCAACTGGTCCATTATTTGAGTGGACCAGTCTTTTCCCATCCACCTTGACCTAGGAATTTGCACCACACCTCTGTAAGTCTGCTTGCTTCACACCTGAGATATACACCTGCAACAAACAAGCCACTTAAGAATGTTGCTGAAGATGCTGAGAACCTTCTTTGAAAGTATTTAACCCGTTAAAAAATTTTTTTGTATTGAATTTTAAAACATCAGAATTACTAAGGTAGGAGTTCATCCACATCCATCCATGGAAGGAAAGAGAACGTTTGTTAATTTGTTCAAACATTCCCTGAGCACCTATCATGTACCAGGGACCAGCCTAGCATAGAGAATAACAGCAATGAACAAAACAGACATGGTCCCGCTCTTTGTCAGCTCAGTCTAGACCAGGGGTCAGCAAACATTTTCTGTAAAAGGCCACAGGGTAAATATTTACACTTGTGGGCCAGAAAGTCTCTGTCACAACTGACTACTCAAGCTTGCCATAGCATGAAGGCAGCCACAGACAATATATAAATGAATAAACAGGATCAGGTCCAAAAAAACTTTGGGACAGGGGCGCCTGAGTGGCCAAGTTGGTTAAGTTTCTGACTCTTGGTTTTGGCTCAGGTCATGATCTCGTGGCTTTGTGGGTTCAAGTCCCACATTGGGCTCTAATGTTGGCAGCACAGAGCCTACCTGGGATTCTCTCTCTCCCTGCACCCACCCCCACCCCCACCCACTCATGCTATGCTGTCTCTGTATCTCTCAAAATAAGTAAATAAACTTAAAAAAAAAAAACAGCTTTGTGGACAATTAAAAGTCAAATTTCATACAACTTTTACTAAATAAATTTATCATGGATTGACCTTTTTTATTAAATATATATTATACATATTTGCATATATATGCATAAATACATACACACACACTATTTTGAGCATTCTTAGCTTGCAAGCCATATAAAAACAGGTCGTTGGCCCAATTTGGTCCATGGGCTATAGTTTTGCCAATGGACCAGACAATATCAACTGTATAATTATTTATTGCTTTAAGCACTCAAAGGGAAAATACATAAGGCTATGAGAATTTAATAAGGAGACATGGCATGGTTTGAAGCATCAAGGGAGGATTTTCCAAAGAACTGAACTGACTTTAAGGCTGGAAATTTAAAGGATGAGTAGCAGCCCGCCAAAGGCCAGGGAGAAAACGGTCTTCCAGACAAGTGAATAGCAGGTGGAAAAAGTCCTAAAAGGAGAAGGAATACAATCTACTGAAGAATCTGTGAGATTGGACCACAAAGAATAAGGAGAAACATGGCAGGAGAGCACAACGACACAGGGGAGACGGAGACCAGCCCACAAAGACTTTGTTGGCTAAGGTCAGAGATTCTGGCCTTTGTCCTAAAACCAACTGGAAACCATTAAAGGGTTTCAAGTAGCACAGGGACACAATCAGCTTTGGATTTTTTAAAGATCACTAAGACTGAAATATGGAGAAAAATTTGAAGGGAGCATGAATAATACATGGAGATCCAGGAGAGAGTTTCTGGCCAGAGATGACGGAGGCTTAGACTGTGGTGGTGGCGGTAGAATTTAGAAGGTAAAATAAGCAAAATGTGGTCACAAGATACGAAAGAATGACAGGTGGGCTCCTGCACATCTCAGGTTTCCAGTTTCCACACCAGGATACTGGTATCATTCAGTGAACCAGAGATACTGAAAAAGACATGTGTATGTGTGCAGATTTTGAGTTCAGTTTCTGACATGCTGAGTTTGAGTTGCTTGTAAGATATTCTAGTGGAAATGCTAAGTAGTCCGTTGGATATTAGGATCAGAGGCCAGGACAGAGTTTCTTCCAATTGAGTAATTCAGTTTGGGAATTGTCAGCATACAGATTGTAACTGAAACCATAAGAGGAGATGCAATTACCTAAAGAAAGGGTATGTTCGCAGTGGTTTTCAACCTTGGCAGCACAGGAGAATTATCAGAGGAACTTTTAAAATTTTTGGTGCCCAGGCAGTGACCTTGAACTAATGAAATCAGAATCTCGGGGAGTAGGACCCAGGCATCACTGTTTTTTAAAGTTCTCTAAGCGTTTCCAATGTACAGCTAAGGTTGCAAAGATAGGACTTAAAACATTAAGAATTAACTATACTACAGAAAGATCAAGAGATTAAGAGACTAGTTTCTAGTCCCAACTACCTGATAATGGATTTCTCTGACCTCAGAGTACTTCATAGCTCTAAATTATAGTTTAGCTCAACAGGAAAGTGAGATAATAGCACTGGTTTATCTCTACTATCCCCCAAAGTCCCAAAAATCGGGGCCAAAGTTACAAAATGGAAATATTTCTTTCTTCTTGGAAGGTAGGAGAGGAAGGGTAGAGGGATGTATAGAAAAATAGCTATTAACCAATCACCAGTAGAATATACAATGTGTTGTTATAAATATCCTCCCAAGCCAATAACACTTCTAAATGATAGGATTAACACATCAAATAGTATTTGATAGTATTTGTCAAGTCTGAGAACATTCTAGCTAGACTAGTTTTGCTATATTATATGATGTTGTTCCACAGACAGGAACAGCAGGAAGTTCAAAATGGTGGCATGAATTCAACTTGGAAATTCCTTAATTCAAAATTTTACTGAGTGGATCTTTTCTAAAGATAGAGTGAACTGCAATTTAAGATTTAGGAAGTGTGCATGTGAAAACTGAGAAACACAGGATTGCAATCCAGAAGACCAGGGTTAAAGTTTGGATCTGTTGCTCAGGAGCTCTGACTTCAACCAAGGTTTCCTAAACTCCAAGTCTCAATTTCCTTAGCTATAAAATGAAAGTACAGTCAACTTCAGAGTTACCATAGAAATTAAAACTTGAAAATGGCTGTGGAAAATAGCTATACAAAAAGCATTACCATTTTTACAGTATTTTCCAATTTTGACATTCTTTGGTTTACATATTTTGAGGAGTGGATCTCCTATACTAACAGCATAGTTAGTAAAGAAGAAGAAAAAGAAGAAGAAGAAGAAGAAGAAAGAAGAAAAAACTGTCCTCATGCCATGACTTTTTTTTCTTTTGAGAGCAAGAGAGAGAGCATGAGCAGGGGAGGGGCAGAAAGAGAAGGAGGGAGAGAGAATTCCAAGCAGGCTCCACACTGTCAGCATAGAGCCTGATGCGGGGCTCCAATTCACCAACAGTGAGATCATGACCTGAGCCAAAACCAAGAATTGGCCGCTTAACCGACTGAGCCACCCAGGTGCCCCCCCTGCCATGACTTTTTTTTTTTTTTTATCCCGGTCAGACCAAGTCTGCTTTGCTGGACATATTTTAATGGAACAATTTAGTTTCTGTTGGGAAATCCCACTACACTCTTCAAATGCCATTTTTACCATCTGACTTTAAATTCCACAAAGCAGACAGAAACTACAGGGTTATTAAAATCTGTTAAGGAACAGTTAACATACTCAAAAGTTAACCAGTGTTAGTGAAGCACTTGACTGTTTTTCATCACTCCCCAGACAAGATTTAAGAGCTAGAGAAAGACAGTTAAATTTATAGCTCTCTATTTGAGGACCATGGAACACGACAGTAGACAAGTACAATTCCTCCTCAAGTCAGACAAGGGGTGGTTTGTTCAACCAGAAAGATTCTCCTCCATCCTTCTCACAATTTCTAAGGTTAGAACCAAAGGACACAGCACTTCAGAGCACTTGCAAAATCTCCTGGCCTCCGAAGCACTGCTGTGAGAAATAATGATCTAGCCATTAACGACAAAGACTTACAGCAATTTGCTAAGTAATCTTTGGAAAGCCTGCTTCATTCAAACTGGTTTGTCAATGGGAAAGAACATTTCATAAATCTGAAGATTTACAAGTGAACTTTGAAGTTTAACATTACAAGAATAGAAATTATGTCAGGTTATAACAGAACAAACGAATTATGGAGAGTTGGGAATAAATTTTAAGAGTCTTAGGGAAGATTAGTGCTTGTAAAAAGAAACTCAAGACTATCTCACTTTTATGTTCCCTTCAAAGAGATTTTTAGGCAAAGGCTATCAGGGGTTGGCTCGTTTTGAGCAGTTTCTAATATCTGCAAATAACTTGTAGTGGTCACTAATAAAAATCGTAATTAAGAGTTCTATAAGTCCTTGACTCCGTACATATTCTTAAGATTCTTAGATGTACGTACCTAATACAGCACAAATTATTTTGCCAATAATTTGTTCCTTCAGCAATGAAATGTAAGTTAGTATAGAATGTGACACTTCTTTGATCTAAATCCTAAAACAGGATAATTGTTTCGATGGCAAATTATGATATCCAGACACTGACAAGAAAATGGAAATAACACCAGGACAGATTACAAGAGATGAAACAGTTGGGAAGACCATAAACTCTTTTATGAGAGTCTACAACATAGCAAGGGACTATGAGGAAAAATAAATTACATTTCAAAAGCGAATCCCTACTACAAAAAGGAAACGCATTATATTTACATTGATAAAACCTGCCAGGGCTTTAAAATTGCTGACGATACCACTGAGAAAAGCTAAGCTGAACCGCAGAGTACCCCGAAGCACGTTGTTTTGATGTGCTATGCAGGTTATCATTAGAGTTTGCAGACAAGCTTTTTAAAGATGTTACAGCCACTGCTCCAACTAAAATATAGGCACTGAGCAGAGCACCAGGAGAAAAGGAAAAGCCTGCTCAATTTTGCAAACTGATGGTACCATTGATAGAGTAGGAAGGAATGTAGGAAAGGCAGGTCAATTTTAACTTAAACAGTTTAAATTTGAGCTTCAAAGAGGATGGCTTGGTGGAATCAGTCAACCAGCCCAAGGAAGTCAAACAGCACATGGGTCAGGGCTGGACTCATATTTAATGTTACTTGCCAGCCAGATGTTCAAATGTGTGTAGATACATTCTGTTTATTGACTACTTCTAAGCAACTATTCTGTACAAGGTATGGTGAGGCACTGCAATGGATACAAAGATGGAGAAAACAAAACAAAAGCAGTTCCTATACTCAAGAAGCTTACAATCCAGTAGAAAGGATGAAAGAAACACATTCTGCCTAAAAATACAATCAATCGAGGCCTCTAACACAGGTTCAAAGTGATGTGAAGTTGCATCCCTGTTTTGTTTCAACACAACATAGACAGACATGATATTATTCTAAAACCGAGGATACTCCTGAAAGGGGCGTTAAAATGCCAGCAGATTGGTAACATTTCACAAATGAAGAACAATGCCAAAATATCAAATTAAAAAAAAAAAATGACAAGCTCTTTGGCACAAAACCTGCTCCTCAATGCTCCACTGAACACTACAAGTCCCTAAAGCTGAACTTAAAGGCATGTGACAGCTGCCAATTGGTTATAGGAATCTACAGGAAAAAAAAAATGCACCCCTCAGGGTGCATGACATACATCTTGTCTGTAGAACATGGCATGAAGGAAGCAGTGGCTGCAAGAGGAGGAAACAGCAAAGAAAATGCATGTGACAGACAGCACTCCGAAAAGTAAGATGTGGAGCTAGCCAAATTCAAGACCTGTGATTAAAGCAGAGTTTTGGTCCAGCATCCATCCCTCCCAATTTTAACTGCTCAAGCCATCCATAAACTATCAATAATTTCCTGTCTTAAAGGCATTTCACCACCAAAAGAAGATGTAAAGTAACCCAGTGCTTAAAAGAAAACAGTATGAAAACACCTTTTTTGGCGAAAATAATATGTAAGTAAATGTTAAATGAATAGCACTCAACTAGATTCCCCCCTCCCCCAAAACTCCCTAACCAGTTGAAAGGTATTGTGTAATCCCACATCTTTAACTGTTAATATGAAAACCCTGGTTTATCGACCGCTCCTTCCTAACATCACTACATGTAGTTTTATTTGTTATTCCAAATGAATGGGAAGGTTTAACTAACTAAACCAATCAGCCTGACCATGATCCTGGGCGGGTGGTGAGGGTGGAAAAAACACGGGTAAGCAAACACTCCAAAAAAGAACTGGACAAATAGGTTGGATACTTGATAAAACATAAATGTCCTCCATTCATCTGCAATTCTAGTCATTTTCTAACAGATCTCAGATTTTCAGAACAAGTATGCAGGTTATTTAAAACTGAGTTATATATAGTCATTTAGCAGCAGCAAAACACTTCTGGCATTACCACAGATGCTAGATCTCTGGAGGAATTTTTTTTTTCCAAACTAGCATTTTTCTTCACCAAAAACCAACCAGCCTGTATTTCTAAAAACAAGAGCCCTTGTCTCCCCCAAAACAAACAAATCAAAGACCACAGTTAAATTCTACGCTAATGAAACTGTGAGATTACATCCCATGCATTGTCAGAGCCTATTTTTCATACACCACCACCAGACAGTTTGATGCAGTATTCCTGATTGCTTTTTATCGTATTTGTAAATACACTCACTAATCCACTAAATTAGGTAATTTACAAACAGGTCCTCTCAGTTATTAGTGGCCAGCAGTCAAGTTCTATTACATTTGATCCTTATACAGTTGTCTAAACATTTCCATCCAGGTTAAGGGCTCGGATCGGCAAAGGGAGAGGGAGGTTAGCGAAATTTGGATGGGGGCAGGGTAGACGCTGGGAGAAATCTCTGCATCTCAGCCCTCAGCGACAACATTCAGCCAGTGCCCACAGAAAAACTAAATTCGGCACCTCTTCCTCCTGTTACACTGGCAACAAAGAGGGAGTTTCCGTAACGCTCCCGTCACCCACCAGGTGCCCAATCTCCTTCCCAGCCTAGTCTCAGCGCTCCCGCAGGGGCCTCGGTGTGCGGAGAGGCCGCGGTGCCCGGGGTCAAGGCACAAAGGGGGGATGGGGTGCAAGGCGAGCGGGTTGGATCTGGGACGTGGGCCGCGTAAGGGCTCCCGGACTCGCTTAAAACAGTTGAACCTGGTGTCGGGGGCGGCGGGCAAGAGAAAGGGACAGAATACCTAATGGAGCAGAAACTGGAAAGGGGTGAAGAAGGGTGAAGAGCCCGTGCTGGAGGTACTCCGCCACGGAGCACAGAAAACAGCCAGTGGATGGGCAAAGGGGAGACTCCAAGGAGATGGGAAGAGAGGCGCAAGGCCCAGAAGACGAGGGAACCGGGTGCCACCTGGGGCAGAGAGGAGGCGCCTGTGTTGCTTCTACCTGCAGGCGGGCGGGACGGGCCGCTCAGGTGTGACTGGGAAGAGGAGGCCAAGTCGGAGACGCGCCAGGGAGAGAGCTGGGGGGCTTACTAGGGGCCGCGCAGAGGTGGCTGCGAGACGACAGCCGCGGAGCCAGCGCGGGGGCACCTGCGGGACAGGCGCAAGGGAGAGGCGGGGGCGGGGGTCTCCGGAGTGCAGGGTGGGCTGAGGGAGGCTCTCGGGCGGCGGGATGCAGCAGGCACCAGCTGCGCGGCGCGGGGGAGGCATCCGGGCGGGCGGCCGGGAGGAGGGAGCCCCTCACCTGCGCGGCGGAGGAGGCGGAGCTGCAGCAGCCCATGGCGGGGCCGGAGGAGCCCGGAGGCGGCGCCGGGCGCGCAGCTACGCCCCGGAGCCCCTCGGCATGCGAGCCGGCGGGCGCCCGGGGAGGGCGCGGCCTGGCCCCGCACTGCTCGGCGGCGGCGGCGGCGGCAGCGGCTCGGGTGGCGGCGGGTACTCAGGAGGCGGCGCGGCTCGGGGCGGGCGCCGGCCACATCCCACGGCGGCGGCGGCGGCTGCGCGGCTCCTGCTCCGCTCCTGCTGCTGCAGCTGCTCCCCAGTGGAAAGGGGCGGGCGGCGGCGGCGGCGCCTCCCCCTGTCCCCCGCCTCCCGCCTCCCGCGCCCAGTCCCTCTCCCGCTCCCTCTCCCGGGCCGCCGCCTCCTCAGCGCCGCGCGCGTCTCCCATCAGACTCCCCGCCCCCAGTGCAGCGCCGAGCCGGCAGCCGGGCGGCGGCGGCCAAAACGAGGCCGGGGCCCTTCGGCCCGAGTCGGAGCCTGCGCAGTGCCGAGCCTATTTAGCGGTGGCACCGAGGCACAGCGCTGCCTCGGAACGAGAGGTCGCTCGGGGTTGAGGCTCGCAGGGGCTGAAGCAGGCTCGTCGCTGAAATGGGGCCGGATTGCTTCCGGACGTGGGAGGCACGGGCGAGGCATGAGGAGTTGCTCGCTGTCCCCACTGGACTCGCCACCCGAAGACCGTAAAGGCATCTCACTGCCCCCACGGTTGCTTTTTAGCCAGAGGAAAGTGTACACAATAAACCTTCCCAGGAGAAGGAGTGAGTGATAGAAAACGGGAGAAACAAGCATCTGTTGCTACTGGCCCCATTTTGCTGATGAAACTGAACCTTGAAGGAAACAGCCTAATGAAATGCACCCCGAGTCGAAATTTTTATGAAGAGCCCAAAATAGGAAAAAGGCAACAAGTTCGCCAGGTCTCTCAGTACATAGCCATATTGGATCTGAACTAAACTTTCTCACACAGGATAGTCCACAAAAAACAATAAACGCGTATTAAGTCATTCATATTAAAAATATTTACTGAGGACATAATAAGTTCCAGTCACTTACAGACACTGGGAATAAAGATAGTTTCTGCTCTCTTACAAGTCCCTGTGGCTAAATTAATACACTGTAGGGTAGCACCAAGTTAGAGTAGGCGTGGTCACTACCTTTAAGAAATTTACAACCCTGAGAGTCCTTGGGAAATAGTGTCAGATGAGAACGAACAGTTAAAAGCTGGTGGTAATAAGGGTACCTGGCAGGCTCAGTCAGTAGAACATGCAACTCTTGATCTTGGGGTCTTTTGAGTTCAAGTCCCAGGTTGTGTGTAGAGTTCACTTAAAAAAAAAAAAAGTTGAAAAGAGGCAAGTGAAAATGTGGCAGGAATAAAACGTAAAGATCAGGTTTAATATTAAGAAAACCAAGTACCAGATGCCTTTTACATGTTTCATTTCATCCTCACAGACAGAATCAGAAAAGAAAAAAAAAAATTGATTTGCAAAGATGTACAGGAATGAGACTCTAGAAGGCCTGGCACGAATGAGAGACAGCAAATTTGAGAGATTACTTGAAGTCTAAGGGGAAAGAAACAGCACAGAAGTAAGCTGACCTTATGTGCATTGAAAGCAACGGAAAGTCAAAATAGGAACCTGGACACAGCTAAAGAAAAGGCCAGAGAAGAATTTCTGGTTGGTGTATTCCAATACTATTTCCTAGGTCTGTGACCGTGGATGAATCACCTTTCTAAACCTCTCTAATCTTCTGTGAAATGTTGATGATAAGATGACCAGGAAGTGTTGTTATCTAGATTAGATAAGAAACAGCTAGAAAGTGGAGCCACACTCAACAAGTACTGCTTGAGATCATCAAACACTTCCTTGACATTCTACCTTTGTTCTCTACCAATTTGATCAGAGGGTGCATCTTACTACCAGGCTGGTGAATCCTAAGTGTGTTACCAGTAACCATCAGGCCATTATATAGAAGTAGAAAAAATAAAACTTTAAAGGCACTAGTCCCAATTCTGATTATAAACTTCGCAATTAGATTGTAAACTCCCTGAGAACAAGGGAAAGGATTTTCTCTTTTGTATTTCCCTCAGCTCTCTCAAATGTTTGTTGAATTATTCAATGCAGCCAGGAATAAAAAACCTTCCCTTGAGATTTTCCCTCAAAGCCTCAGAGTACATCTTGTTTTTAACTGAGGGAGGAGGCTGAAAGTAAAATTACAGTCTTAAACAAGAAGCCATCTGTCTTCCTTCTTTATAATCAAGGAATGGGGAGTTGTTTCTCTTAGCAGAGTCAATATGGGAGCATTTCTCTCAGATTATAAAAATCTTTTTGGCTAGTGTAGTTATTCCATGTAGTAGCTAGTGCTTATTTTGTAATTAGAGCTGCAGAACAGATAAATACGTAACAGACCATGGCAGTGCTTCAGAAAAAAATGTATTTCACTTTCTTGGAGGTCTCTTTCCTAGATATGGATGATGGGTGAATATAATTGAAAGGGAGTACATTCCATTGTGCTTGACTGATATGAACTCGTTTTCCCTTTAAGGGTTAATGGAACTAGGAGTTCTAGGGTTCTGCAAGGTGCTTTGTAAACATACTAATTATGTATGTATGCACCATATATGCATACGAATGTGATGTTTTAAAATTATACCTCGTCGTTAGCATAAGAGAAACTAAGGGCTCCTGAATTGATATTCTGTACCTTCTAAGGAGAATCTCTTTCCCATCGCCTTCACCCCTAAAGAAGCCCCATAAAAGGAATGATTTAGAGGGGGGCAAATTGCTGTTCCTTTTCACTTTCTCATAAACAAGCACGTTCAGCATTCAATGAAATTAAGCTACAGAAAATTCAGAAATCGCGAAAGGTCTTTTTTTTTCTTGCCAGTGATCAAGGTACTGATCTCACCGCCATGAGGTGTCATCAAGAAGCCACTTGGGAAGGAGTTAGTTTGTTTTTCTTTTGGGAAGAGCAGAGTTGTTTTTGTTTTTTTTTTTTTCAACTTATGTAAGAACAGCATCTGCACTAACCAGGATAAAATTATAAGGTCTATCAATCTTGGTGCTGCAGGGTAAAAGCAGATCACTAGCTGAGCCAGCCAGAAATGCTTCCCAGTGGTCTAGTATTGCATAATTGGCCGTGTGAATTCCAGGGTTTCCAGTTTCAGATGGAGGGCTTGGTGCTGGTCACTCACAGAAGGAGAACACTGAACTAATGGTCTTTCCAAAGATTTTAATAATGCCTGACTCATTGTTCACATGATTACAGGTTTGGGGGTAACAAATATAAATGCATCGATATATGTGTATGCCTATAAACTGCTCAGAATCGTCCTCTAATTTAAAAAAGGGGCGGGGCGCATTTGGTGCTTTTGGCTGTGTTATTTACATTTTAGCACCTACTGTGTTCACAGCCATATCCCACAAGAGCACATTTGCTTCAGCGGAGCCCCAGCCTCCAGATCTGCCTCACAACCTCCTCCTGAAAGCACGGGCATATCACCCCTGGGAAATACTCCAGAAGCAAAAACTAATTGTAACCAAGGGCTGTAACTGTTCATTCATTACCAGAAAGGCAAGAGCAAGTCTCTATTTGGGAAGATGGAAACGTATCTCAACCTCCCAGTTGAGCCTTGAAGTTAGAAATCCCTGAAAAGAGCTTCCCTGAACTCAGGCGTGTGACAGAAAAAGACAACATTGTTCCCAGCAAGACTCTGACAATTATAAATCCTTAGTCCTGCAACTTTTTTCTACCCATACTTGTAAGTTAATGTCTCTCCAGTGTTAATAACTCTGTCTTTTATTTACGGTTTCAATTGGATTTGCGTTGCGATATCAGACACTTTATAAGTTCTCTATAAAAACACTTGCTGTGAACTGGCATTTGGAGGGAGGGGTAGCATTTCCCCATCACTTTTCTGGATGACATCTTAAAAAATCTGTAGTTATTCATTTATTCAATAATTTTTTAATTGAGTCCTTCTTATGAGCTTAGTGTGTTTGATTAAATATCATTATGCAAACATCAGTCCTTGGGGATTTGAGCTGTTGCCAACATACAACTAGTGTTGGCTTTTATTTTGAGGTGGTGGGTGAGGAAGGAGGGAAAGGGAGACAGGATTATGAGTATTCATGTGAGAAGGAAAGGGGCAACTTGTAAAGGAGGGAAAGCCATTTATTTAACAACATAGTTCTTGAGCCACTATAATGAGCCAGACACCTAGCTAGATGCCAGGGATTCAAAGATAAATGAGGTACATTTCTTGCCCTTAAGTTGTTTACATTTTAGTGAGGTGGAAAAGACATTTAAAGCAAGAATTAGAGTATAGATTAAATGTAACGAGAGGAATGAGTCCACATGCTACATAAGCTCAGAGAAGCCCACAGAAATGGATTTATTTTGTTCATTAAAAATGCTGCATTATGTTTTTTGCCCCTGTTGACCCTTATTCTTATCTCCACTGGACAAGTTCCCACCGTGTACCAAAAGCCTAGAAAAGAGCTTGGTATCCAGGAATATGTCACAAATATTTCTTCAGTGAATAACTGAATTTTGTCAGTGGGCTCCTAGAAATTTACATTTGCAAATGTCTAGAATGTCTCAAAAAGAAATATCTGAAATAGTATGTGATTTTTTTTTGTTTGGCTTTTTTTTTCTGTGAAACATCTGGAATAAAATATATTTATTTGTATCATACTGAAAGTATAGATGGCTTTTCTTTGAAGATATCTAGCCTAACACCTTGGCAAAACACAGATAGGATTAACTACATAAACCTTTTTAAACTCTTAGATGCAAAATTTAACATAAATAGGATCACCTGGTTGACTCAGTCCTTGAGCATCTGACTCTTGATTTGCACTCAGGTCATGATCTCACGGTTTGTGGGGTCCAGTCCCGCATCCCTCTCCGCTGTCAGGGGAGCCTGCTTGGGATTCTCTCCATCTCTCTCCGCCCCTCCCTGGCTCCCAGGCTCTCTCTCTCTCAAAATAAATAAATAAATTTTGTTAAAAAATTACCGTAAATGAACCCAACTGACAAACAGATAAACGATCCTTGCAAAGGGATATATAAAAGGTTTACTGCGATGGCACGAATGTCAGTGTCCCCCGAAATTCATGTGTGGGAATCCTAACCCCCAAAGATGATAGTTTTAGAAGGTGGGCCTTTGGGAGGTACTTGGGTGGTGAGAATAGAGCCCTCATGAATGGGATTAGTGATTTATAAAGATTCCAGAGAGACTCCCAGTCCCTTCCCCCATGTGAGGACACAGCAAGAAGTTGGCAGTGTGCAACCCAGAAGAGGGCCTTCACCAGAACTCCAGGTAGTACCCTGATCTTGGACGTGCAATTTCTAGAACTGTCAGGAATTAATTTCTGTTGTCTATAAGACACCCAGTCTATGGAATTTTGTTATAGCAGCCTGAACAGACTACCATATTTACTATTGATAACACCTGAAAGTCTCCTATTGAAAAAAGTAAAAAAACAAAACAAAACAAGAAAACCAAAAGCACCCAGTAGAGAAAGAGGCAAAGGACATAGCAGACAAAATCCACAGCGAAAGAAATACAAGGACTCATAAAATGTGAAATGCTGCTCAACTTCACTAATAATAAAACTGTAACTTAAAAAATTAGGAGCTATCATTCTTCACCTAACAAACTGGCAAAGATTTAAAAGCTTGATAATATTCAGTGTCAGAGAAAGTCATAGTGTTCTCATATACTATTGATGGGGATATAGTTACCTCTTTCTGGAGTGGAATTTAAGAATTCATATATTGAAAAGATGCATTCCTTTTAGCTCAGCCATTTATTGTCTAGGAACATATCCAACAATAATACAGTCTTGTTTACAATAAGGAGAAATTGGAAAGACCTAAATTTCTACAAATAGAATGTTAGTTAAATAATTGGTTAAATAATAGGAAGTACTTTACAGCTATTAAAAAGTATGAGATAGATCAGTATTCGCTGACATGGGAAGATAACTACGAAAGGTTTACAAAACAGCATTATGGTGGAATCCTGTTTATGCAAATAGTGTGTGTGTGTGTGTGTGTGTGTGTGTGTGTGTGTTTGTAGAAAAGGCTATAAAAAAGACATATCACTCTGTTAGAGCAGTTACCTTAGGAGAAGAAATGGGGGTAAACTGGGATGAGGTAGAGTAAGACAGGAGGGAGACACTTTCTGAGTTATAGACTTCTGCATTGTGGTTTTGAGAAAGCAGGTCCTGTTTTTTAAACTATGCTAAAATATTTTTATAAAATGGCTGTGGAGGCAAGTGGTCCTCCCAGATGACCTTTTAATCATGGAGAAATTATGCAAACTGTCCAGAGTACAGAGAAAGAACAGATCACCATTGAAAGCCATGATTAAGAAAGTGGGGCAAGTGGCGTTCAGCTGGTCCTTGAACAACAGGTAGATTTTCAGTAAGTGAAGATAGGAAAGAAAAAGAGATTTCTTGACATAAAATAACTGAAGCAAAAGTCAGGTTTAGGAATGAATAAGATCTGGAGGAAGAGGGGGGCTTTACAGTTAAGCTTCTGATTCTTGGTTTCAGCTCAAGTCACGATCTCAGGGTTCATAAGTTTGAGCCCTGCTCTCGCTCTCTGCCCTTCCCCCACTCTTGTTTGCTCTCTCAAAATAAATAAATAAACTTAAAAAAAAAAGATCTGTTGGGTGTTCCAGTTATATTGCTGCATCACAAAACAGACTTAACACAACAATTACTTATTACCACCTCTCACAGTTCTGGACCTTCTCACTTGGGGGCTCTCATGTGGTTGCAATCATGCAATGGATGGGGCAGGGGTCATCTCAAAGTTTCCTCATTCACCTGCCTGGTAGCTAATGCTGGCTGTTGGCTGCGAGCCAGAATACTTACATGGAACCTTGCTGTGTGACCTGGGCTTCCTCACAGCATGGTGGCTGGGTTCCAAGCGTGAGCATCCCAAGAGGACCAGGCTAATACTGTGTTACATTACCTTTTATGACCTAGCCTCAGAAAGCATGGAGCATGGCTGTTGCTATAGTCACAGGCCCATTCAGACCAGGGAAGGAATGATGGATGCCACCACCACCCAACCCCCAACTGAAGAAATATCAATGTGACATTGAGCATGTGGGATGGGAGATCTTGCTATGAACTCTCCAGTTTGCCATAGTTCCTAGCACTCTCTAAAGTCTCTCCTGGCAGGAGCCAGCTTCTCCCACCTGCACTACCCCCTGGCATCCATTAACCTTGGAGTTTGCACCTCTTACAGACAAGAGGATCTGAGGATTTGGAACAAAGAGGTAATAGAGCTTTTTTGCTTTAAAAAAGATCACTGTGGTGGTACCTTGTGGGGAGGTCTAGAGGAAGGAGAGATTACATAATAAAAACAGTAGGTGCTAAAGCTGTTGCCCCTAGTCATCAACTGCTCTGCTCCAATTCAGCAAAATGATGCCTAAGTATGATTGATGGGAGTCCTCCATATTCTTACCAAAGCATTCAGTCTTCAGGATGCTCTCAATGGGCCTCAATTCTTGTAGAACCAGATGCTCCTATGCCTGGCAGGAAATTACTAGGCCATGGGAAGTAATTGAACTTTTTGAGATACCAAGGTACCACTTCAGGGATACTAAGTGATATTTCTCCAACTGAGCAAAGGACATAGACTGCCCGGGAAGCAAGCCATCTCTTGACCAGCTTCCTCCCTTCCCAACTGTTCCAATTGCTGGCCTCCTAGTGTGGTGCTACAGAACAAAATGAAGGAAAAGGGGTGGGCAGAGACTGCAAGGTTTGGCTGGACTGGCCCTTTGAAGCTTAGCTACAGTCATCCCCAGCTTCCCTCAAGTCCTATTAAGAGATTTGTGTTAGGCAATGAAAATTGTAGCATTAGCCTGGTTTTTAATGTCCCCCCCCCCAACTATTATTATTTTATTGGACAAACTGTCAAAATCCACCTGTTCTTTTTCTCAGAGCTCCTTTCTTCCTTCCTCATTGGCACTAGACAGAGTCATTTTCCCTAATACTATGTAATTTAGAAGAGGCTGTGTCAATTGCATAAAATATTTCTAATCTCCATAATTAAGATGCTGCTGGTCTGACAGCTTTGCTCTCTTACTCCCCCTCAGCTAGTTGCAGGGATATAGAAAGACATTTGAAAAGAGTACTAAAGCAAAAATGACATGCTGTTCCCCTCCCGTAGGGCCTTCTCATGACTATCTCCAGCTTCCCTAGACTCCTTCCTAGAGAGCTTCATTTATGGTTTCTTCAAAAGTAGGAAAGAGAGACTATGCCAAGTTTCTTCAGGCCATTTTCCCTCTATTCCCAGAACATGTATACCCTGTCCCCAGATTGCCCCTTCTTGTGACTTGTCCTTGAGGTCAGCGTTTGACGTGGAATAGTCACCAGTTACGTTAGGTCAAACGACTGAATGATGGAATTTCAAGGTCAAAGAGAAATTTTTTTTTAATGTTTATATTTTGAGGGAGAGAGAGAGCACGTGCAAGCTAGGGAGGGGGCAGAGAGCGAGGGAGACAGGGGATCCAAAGCAGGCTCTGTGCTGTCAACTCTCAATCCACGTGGGGCTTGAACCCACAAACCATGAGCTCATGACCTGAACCAAAGTTGGACACTCAACCGACAGAGCCACCCAGGTGCCCCTCAAAGAGAAATTTAGAAAAGTAGCAGAACATTGCAATTAGTGGCAAGGAATCTTTGAACATCATACAGTTTATTTTCCTTTACTTTTGGAAAAAGCAGACAATGATTCACCCAGATTGCCATTCCTTCAGCTCTTTCCTCCTGCCTCTTCCTAGTTTGGATGGAAACTTCCTAATACATTCAGGTATGGCTTTTTAAAAGTCTCATTTCATCCTCACAATTATTCAGTTAAGTAAAAATTATTATGACTATTTTAGAGATTAGGAAAATGAGGTGGAAAAAAAAGTGGTCTGGATGGACTGGATTATGTTGCTACAACAAATTTACCCTCAAATCTAATAGTTTAGTAGAGCAAAGGTTTTTCTTCTCCCTCACAGTATTTATGACACAGCATTTGGTCCAGCTGGGGAGTGGATGGTAGTGTTTGCTCCATGCAATTATTCAGGTACCCAGGCTTGGACGTATTTTAGCTGCACCCTGTACAACTTGAGGTCTTTCAACCTGTAAAGAAAAAAAATAATTAATTACCCATGGGCTTTGCACTGTCTTAGCCCAGAAATAATGCCCGTTCTTTTGGTTGTATTTCATTAGTTAGTACTGGTCACATGTCCTTACAGAAGAGTAGGGGGAGGAAATGTAGGAGAAATGGGTTATTTGGTAAGCATTGCTCACTCACTGTCACTGCCCTGTGAGGTTATAACTTGTCCGTGGGATTAGCATCTAGATCCAGGCTGTCTGACTCCACACCCCATGATCTGAATCATTGCATTTTCTTTTCAAAACTTCATAATGCTATTTTAGGGATAGAGGTGGCCTTGACACTGGAGGCAGCTGTAGCAGAGTAGAAAGATCTCTGGACTTGAGACAGGTGGGTTTGTATGTCCATTTTGCCACTTACTAGTTGGGATGCCATGGGCAAGTCCCTAAGCCTCTCTGCCAACAGCAATTTTCCTGTCTATAAAATAGGGATCAAGAAAGCTCTTTTCATTAGGTCACCGTGAAGATGAAAGTGTGAGAACCTTCTGACATGTCACATTTCATCACTAGATGTTTAAATCTGAATTCTTATCATTGCTTTGTCCCGCCCCTCCTTCTGTCACACAACTGCTTTCCTACGATAGGAAATCCTTCCACAGTGACACCTTTCACTGAAAGTTCTAGTTGAAATTCTGCCAGAGGAGAGACATCAGTAACCTGATCCCAACACTTCCAGGACAAAAGTTCTGATTCTATTATCAGTCCTTTTTCTGACATCAGCAATTTTCTTCATGTGTTGCCAAGCGCAACTCATTCATGACTTCAGGTAAAAGGAAAGGATAATGTCACAGTGGAATTAAAAGCTCTGGCTTGAGAACAATTTTGCATTTAAAAACACTGGAAATGTTGGAGCCTCTCTAGGAAGTAAATGTCAAGGCACATTAATATAGAGTGAGCATAAATGCCTCTGGTTTCTCAAACCTATTGAGAAAGCCCATTTGCCTCATCATTGTAGCCTCTTTTAAACTCTGAAAATAGGGCCTCTATATTATTTTAATGTTATTTAGAAAAACAAATTAAACATCTATTAAAGCAACCAGGTAATAGGGAAAAAAATGTCTTATTTAGAAGCTTAATGGGGCTTTTACTCCTGGGAAAAGAAAGTAAATTATTTCCTATGGGAAGGTACATAAACTCTTTCAGGCTCCTGGGTGATTGTTTAGGAGAGTATTGGTAGAGATAATTTACAATCTTAGGGGTCAAGGTTCCTGGCAAAAGTAATGAACTTCCCTGAAGCACTTTTTTTCTTTTTCCAAAAGAAGCCTGAGGCACAACAACTTTTATTCCTTACTTTGCCTTTCTGGTTAGCAACTCAAACATTCTGATTGCAGTCTTGAGCTCTGGAGTCAGACAAATGTGGGTTTGATAACCAGCTTTGCAAATTACTAGCTGTGGGACCTTGTCCTAGTCTGTGGCATTGCACTGTGATTTTTAAATGGGGGGCAGGGGGGAAGGAGCACTTTGCAAGTTTACACTGGTGTTCCCGGCATATCTGATGCCTGGAACAAATCATTTATTGAATACACTGCTCTAGATGACAAAATTATTATCAGGAATAATCACTTTCTTAATTTATTTTTTTGTCTCAAAACAATTTTTAAAATTTCCAAATTTTAAGGACAAAAAGGTATGTTTTGTGTGAATTAAAATATACACTTACTAACCAAGGTATTATATCTTGCAGTTCATAGTTTTAGCATTTTAAGTTTTAATCTGTTATTAAAAACCCAAATTGTGACATAAAATGATTGGGTTAAATTAATCTTGTTTTTTTTCTTTACCTTTGGAATGACCGTGCTATTATAGTTTATTTATATTTGCTGTTTAAATGGAAGGGCGTGTCCTGCCCCAGTGAACACGAACACTGCCCTAAGTACACTTGAATAATTCCTGACCATTGTGAACTTACCCTTGAAGCAAACCCATGAAGCTGTGTCCACGTGTGTCAGAGTTGACTGTGTAACTAGGGTTTTCTCTGGATGAATTTTCATTTGGAACATAGCATTTGTTAAGAGATGAGTAATGAACATTTGCTAATATGAGGTATATATGAGGTATATGTAATATATATATATATATATTATATGAGGTATATATATATATGAGGTATATATGAGGTATATATAATATATAATAAGTGTTCTTATTATACATATTATATATGTATTATATATGTATATATGTATATATATGTATTATATAATATGTAATATTATACATATTATATATGTATTATATATGTATATATATGTATATACATATACATGTATATATATGTGTATATATATGTATTTGTATAAGTATACAAAATGCAGTAAAAGTCCCTGTAGTCCTGTTATCCAAAGACTGAATATATGTATTATATATGTATATATATGTAATATGTATACATATTATATAATAAACACCTATAAATGTATATATATGTATATACCCAAAATATAATATATACACATTCTTAAAACTCAGAAGTTTAAAAGTTAGACCAACCACAGATGTTTTCGGAAAAGGCATTTTATCACTGACATTGTTCAGAATTGCAGCCACGTGGCGATAATAAAAAGCAGGCAGACAAGACTTGATTGTTTTTTAAAATTCTCTACAGACAATGAACCTTATATTGTTGCTAGCCACTCCCACTACCCGACTCTTGGCCTACTACTGTAGATTTCCTGGCTGTAGTAAACACTCCAGAAGTGTCAGCTATTAGTATTTTTCTGCAAGTCTTTTATTTTTTTTTAAGTTTATTCATTTATTTTTGAGAGAGAAAGAGCACCCGCGCATGAGCAGGGGAGGGGCAGAAAGAGGGAGAGAGAGAATCTGAAGCAGGCTCTGCCCTGTAGCATGCCTGCCTGAACTCACAAACCATGACCTGAGCCCAAGTCAGAGGCTTAACCAACTGAACCACCAAGGCACCCCTCTACGAGTCTTTTAAAAACAGGGTCTTTGGGGCCCCTGGGTGGCTCAGTCGGTTAAGCATCCGACTTTGGCTCAGGTCGTGATCTCGTGGTTTGTGAGTTGGAGCCATGCGTCGGGCTCTGTGCTGACAGCTCAGAGCCTGGAGCCTGCTTCAGATTCTGTGTCTTCTCCTCTCTCTGCCCCTCCCATGCTTATGCTCTGTCTCTCTCTGTCTCTCAATAATAAATACATGTTAAAAAAAGTTTTTAAAAACAGGGTGTTTTGTGTTGCAGAGAGAGAGAGAGAGAGAGAGAGAGAGAGAAAGGGAGACAGAAAGACAGAGAAACAAAGACATGGAAACATGACTTAATTCCCTAATAAAAAGTAGCATTATCTTTTAAAAAGAGTAATGTTTTTCTGAGGGCACCTGGGTGGCTTAGTTGGTTAAGTGTCCCACTCTTGGTGTCAGCTCAGGTCATGATCTCACAGCTCAGGTCATGATCTCACTATTTGTCAGATCTAGTTTGATAGCACAGAGCCTGCTTGGGATTCTCTCTCTCCTTCTCTCTTTCTGTCCCTCCCTCGTGCATGCACATACACATTCTCTCTCAAAATAAATAAAAAAGACATTTTTAAAAAGAATAATATTTTTCTGTAATAATAGTGATGGATGCTTTAACATTTTTTTTTAAACTGGGGTAAAGAACACATAACCTTTGCCACTTTAATCATTTTATTTTATTATTTTAAGTAATCTCTATCCCCAACTTGGAGCTCGAACTCAGGATTCTAAGATCAGGAGTTGCATGCTATACCAAATGAGTCAGCCAGATGCCCCTATCACAATAGAGGCTGTTTAATTTAGAAAACATATTAAGTACAAAAAAAGTATACAAAATGCAGTAAAAGTCCCTGTAGTCCTGTTATCCAAAGACTGAAATAATAATTTATTGGTCACTTACTGTATGTATCCCAAGAGCTATACATTCAATTATTTTCAGCTTTACTATCAACCCGTGGAATGGGTTCACTTTTTTACATTTTTCATTTTTCACATTTTTTTTTTCCTTTTTCACAGTAGAGATAACTGAGACCTGGAGAGGTTAAATAAGTTTGTAAGTGGCAAGGCTAGTAGTATTCAGTGACAGCTCTTACTAAAAGCCCAATCTCTTAATAACTCTGCTATTGTATGTCTTTATAACCCTAGGGAATATATTCAAAGGATATAAACGTTTTCAAAGATTTATGAATGAGGATACTTATCACGATGACAGCTGTAAAAACATATATTTATGTTCATAGAAGAAAGCTGAGAAGAAAACCATAGTATATTATCAATGGTTAACTCTTAGTTACTGAACTATTGATGATTTTTATTTTATTGTATGTATTTTTCAATATTTCCTAAAATTTCTATAATAAGGATGTGAGATTTTCAAATGTAAAATCTTCTAAAAATTTGTAAAAAATATATTTCAAAAAATGTGGGTAGATTTTTGGTGAATTTTCAACTTATTGATTCCCAATCTTTCTTCTTTTTTTTTTAATGTTTATTTTTGAGAGAGTGACAGAGTCTGAACAGGGGAGGGACAGAGAGAGAGGGAGTCACAGAATCCAAAGCAGGCTCCAGGCTCTGAGCTGTCAGCACAGAGCCCGACACAGGGCTCAAACTCACGAAGTGTAAGACCATGATCTGAGCTGAAGTCAGATGTTTAACCCACTGAGCCACCCAGGAGCCCCAAATCCCAATCTTTCATACAGCATTTGATTACAAAGTTGGGCATAGGGGCAGCTGGCTGGCTCAGTTGATAGAGTTTGTGACTCTTTTGATCTCAGGGTTGTGAGTTTGAGCCCCATGTTGGGTGTAGAGATTACTTTATGAGCTGAAGTCGGATGTTTAACCCACTGAGCCACCCAGGTGCCCCTGATTGCTTTTTTAAAAGGACATTCAATTCCTTTTTTTCAGAAGGAAGGTTACGGAAAGAAATATTTACACAGTCCAAATTTCTCCAATCAGATGGAACATTTTTTCCCATCTTATAAAAATGTCCTTGTAGCTAGCTCACTCCAGAAATTTTGGACAAAGTTAGCCATTTTCATCATAAGTGTAACATTCCTAAATATGTAGGCAATGATAATGTTAGCTGCCTCTCTTCACTTGGGGCTCACTTTTCTCATCTATAAAATGAAGACACAAAGTCATTGAGCTCTAACATCCCTGCCTCACCCCAATCGTTGGGTAAAAACAGACCAATAAAGAACTGGGTGTTAGTTCTTCTGATCCCAATGCTGAAGGACAATGTAGATATATTAACTCTCTGAATGCTACCTGAGAAAGACGTTGCTAGTATAGAGGATTAATGTATCGTGGAGCAACCCGATGGTGGAGGGGGTGGGCAGTGGCAGGGACAAAGTGGTAGTGAGGGGCCACAGTTACAAGGCAAAGTGAGGCAGTGTGGAGATGTATAGAATTTTCCCTTTTCCAGTAATCTTAGGAACTGTGCCTGGTTGTAATTGGTCAGTTAGGGCCTATGGTTATTTCCCGGTGGGTTGCTTAATGAGCATGTTTGCATTGCCTATTGGCACTCAGTTCAGTAGTCACTGTGGGCCCTTTTGCCTTGCTCTACATGTAGTATTGAGGAAAGATGCTGAATTTGGAATGAAATAACCCCAGAAGGAGGCTTGACTGTCTTTTTATTGGTTGCATGGCCTTGAGCAAGTTGGATAAGTCACTTTTCAGATTTTCTCTTTGTCGTGGTACTCTGTGGTTTCTGTACAAAGTGTCCAGATTTGGATTTCTGTTTGTTTATCCTGCTTGGGAATTTTCGAATCTGTGTGGATGCTGTCTCTTACTGATTTTGGAAAATTTTCAGCCATTCAATATTTAAATACTGCCTCTAGGGGCAAAACAATATGAACTCTGGGAACTGCTTTAAAATATACCAAGAGGGGCCCCTGGGTGGCTCAGTCGGTTAAGGGTCTGACTCCAGCTCATGTCATGATCTCATGGTTTGTGGGTTCGAGCCCCACATAGAGCTCTCTGTTATAGGTGCAGAGCCCAATTCGGATCCTCTGTCTCTCTCTGTCTCCCTGCCCTTTGCCCTCCCCCCTCTCTCAAAAATAAATAAACATTAAAAAAACTAATAAATAAAATATATCAGTAAAGAAAGACATAAGAAAATGTAAATGAACAAATATGGTCAGATCTTAATAATTATGGAATCTGGGTGATGGGTATATGGAATTTATAATATTATTTTTCTAGTTTTTTCTTTCATACATGTTTACTTTTATAATAGAAAACAAAGAGAAGAGGCATAACAAGTATTCTCCGTCAGAAACTTCAATGGCATGGACACCAGACCTTCTCATTCTATCCTCCATGTTTCTTAATGCTCATATTTTCCGTATTTTTATTTGTCATGTGACATTCTGAGTAATTTCTTCTGACCTATTTTTAGTTCATTTATTCTCTAATTATATTTAATCAGTTACTGGGTGCTTAATATTGGTTATCGTAATTTTTATATATAGACCTCCTTTTTCAAATATGTTAGACTACTTTTTATAGTTTCCTGTTCCTTATCCTTTTTCTCTAATCAGAAATCTAACCAGGGGCTTTTCCAGAACTTTTAAAAAAATGCCCTTCCCAGGGCGCCTGTGTGGCTCAGTCAGTTAAGCGTCTGACTCTTGGTTTCACCTCAGGTCATGATCTCACAGTTGGTAAGTTCAAGTCCCGCATCAGGCTTCAATCTGATAGTGCAGAGCCTACTTGGGATGCTCTCTCTCCTTTTCTCTCTGCCTCTTGCACTTTCTCTCAACATAAATAAATAAACTGAAACAAAAATAAATAAATAGTTTAAAGATGCCCTTCCCCAAGGGCACCTGGGTGGTTCAGTTGGTCCAGCCTCCACCTCTTGATCTCAGCTCAGGTCTTGATCTCAGGGTTTAATCTCAGGATCATGAGTTTAGCCCCATGTTGGGCTTTGTGCTGGGCATGAAGCCTACTTAAAAAACAAAAAACAAAAAACAAAAACCTTCCCCAGCTATTTAAGTAACAACAAAAACAACAGAGTAAGCATAATTATCTTATACCCTGGATCTCATAATTGTGACATCAGAAATCTGAAAATCTTGGGGTGTCTGGTTAAGCCTCCACCTCTTGATCTCAGCACAGCTCTTGATCTCAGGGTCTTGATGTCAGGGTCACCATCTGCCAGTCATGGGATCAAGCCCTACATTGGGCTCTGCCTACTTGGGATTCTCTCTCTTCCTCCTTCTCTGCCCCTCCCCACTCGCATACAAGAGCACACACTCTCTCTCTCAAAATAAATAAATAAGCATTAAAAAAAAGAAATCTGTGTAAATCTAATAATGTTGTATATTTGTCCTATTAATTTTATTTATTTTTATTTATTTAAAAAAAACTTTTTTGGGGGCGCCTTGGTGGCTCGGTCGGTTAAGCATCCGACTTCAGCTCAGGTCATGATCTCACAGTCTGTGAGTTCAAGCCCCGCGTCGGGCTCTGTGCTGACAGCTCAGAGCCTGGAGCCTGTTTCAGATTCTGTGTCTCCCTCTCTCTCTGTCCCTCCCCTGTTCACACTCTGTCTCTCTCTGTCTCAAAAATAAATAAACGTTAATAAAAAAATTTTTTTTTGGATACCTATTTATTTTTGAGAGAGAGACAGAATGCAAGTGAGGAAAGGACAGTGAGAGAGGGAGTCAAAGAATCTGAAGCAGGCTCCAGGCTCTGAGCTGTCAGCACAGAGCCTGATGTTGGGTTTGAACTCACAAACTGTGAGATCATGACCTGAGCTGAAGTCCAACGCTTAACCAATTGAGCCACCCAGGCACCCCTGTCCTACTATTTTTAAAGGTTCTTACTCATGGTGCCTTGCTTGTGGGCTTGATTCTTTTTGACCATGTGCTGCTCATATATTTGAAAAATTATATGTGTGATCTTTTGCAGTCTAGGATCAAGGGGCTTTCCTCTAGAGAGAATATACATTTGATTCTGTCATGTGCTCAATGGCTTTGCCAATTCAGGACTATTTTAAAATCAATTCAGAAGTTGCCATTTTTTTGGACCAACCAAATTCAATGATGTGAAGGTAGGGTGCAAATTTGAGTGCAAATGTGAGTGTAACTTGTTACAACTTTTCAGTCTTTCCTTTGCAACCTGGGGCTCAGCAACAAGGGAGGCCATTTTCTTGTAGCCCCTGAAGTGGAGAAAGGTGTAACTCTTTGATGCCCCATCTTCTTTGGGATGAAGGGGTCTCCCCTTAGACAATTAATCTTGGATGGGATCTGGGCTTTGATTTCCCTCCTCCTTGTCTTGGGAGACCACCAACACTCTGGGGAAAAAAGCAGCTTTAGTGCTTTCTCACACCTTCCTGGAAAAAGTAAACTCTGAGGTCCAATTTCTTCATATGGAAGATGAGGCTAATACGGCTTGGCTCACAGAGTTATAAGTGTTACCATTTTAAAATGCCCTTTGTAAATTGTAAATCAAATTATAAACTTACTCTGGAACCGTGGGCCCTTTAAGTTTAGGGAATCTTTTCAAGTCATATGCTTTATTTTGTGGATATATGCATTTTGCTACGTGTATGTCAGAGGGTGCCCATATATTTCACAGGATTTCCAAAGGATCTACTGACTTCTAAAATATGTTTTAAAAGCAATCAAAAATAGAAAATGTTATCAGAAATCAAACAAGTACGGGAAGAGAACAACAGATTTGGCTAGTGTTTATTCATTTAGATGTTGCTAAATTTTAAAATATCTCTGCCAATGACAAAATAAAAATTTTTTGCTCTATAAAATCATATTTTCCCTTCTCTCTTCTAAATGATTGTTCCACTTGTGTGAAGTTCAATGGTAAGAGGGAGAAAACATATATGCCAAAATAAATGCATTGGTCCTAGTTCAAGTTAGCATCTGGTAGGAAGAGCATTTTGTTCCTTTCATAATTTATTCCTTGCAGATTTCCATTTGTGGGTGCATAGACTCTTAGAATGTTAGAGCTGGCTAGATCTGTACAGATCAGATCATTTTCATTTAAACAGTGAGGAAAGGACAAAGATAAATTTATTAGGATTATAAATGCAGCCAATATTCCAGAGGCTTTCTGCTAATTAAAATGTTTCTCTCCTCTAAAAAAATAGTCCACAAAATCTGAGATTTTCCTTGTTTTTTCTTGATAGCATTGCCAGCATTATCTTTCAAGGCCCTGATCAAATGTCCTCTTCTGTGAAGCTTTCCTACCTCAGATGAAATGACCCATATAACTATACACAAAGACTGCTTGATATATAAGAATTCCTACTACACCCTTTCATCTCTTTCCATAAAACAAGTCTTGTCATACTCCAAAATCAGAATAAAAGAGATGTCAATGATGGGAAGCTTGAAAATGTGTAAATTTAATTTCAAAGCTGACAGTTGGCAGTAGTCATTCCATCTTTCATTCAGCAAATATTTCTTGAGTATCTACTAATACGCTAGGTGCTGAGATTACAATGATGAATGAAAGACACATATGGTGCCTGCCCACGTCACCGTCTCCACACCACCACTTGCGTCACTGTTATGTCTCTTTTGGGCAACTCCATATACCTCCTAACTGATGTATCTGTTTACTTCCTGATCTCCCTTTGATCCATTCTCCAACCAACAGCCAGAAGGCTCTTTTTTGGTCATGCTTAAAACCCCTCTTTAGAACCCTCATGGGCTCCACTTCTGGAACAGTGATGTGAACTGTTCTATGGACCCACTCCTCAGAGAAATAACCATGACTCATTATATATATATATATATATATATATATATATATATACTGAACCACTGAACTATCTGGAAATTGTCCTAAGGGCATATAGCAAATGAAGAAAACTTCATTAAAGAAAATCTATCAGGGGCTCCTGGGGGGCTCAGTCATTTGAGCATCTGACTTTTTATTTTGACTCTGGCCATGATCTCATGGTTTGTGGGATCAAGCCCCGAGCTGGGCTCTGTGCTTAGAGCACAGAGCCTACTTGGGATTTTCTCTCTCTGCCCCTCCCTCACTTGCACTGTCTCTCTCAAAGTAAATAGATAAACTTAAAAAAAAAAAAAAAGAAAGAAAATCTATTAAATCCTGATAAGAACAGCAAGAGTCTGTGGCACAACCCTCCCTTTCCCCCTTCCCGTGTTGGCTTTATGACAGAAGCTCCAATCTGGGAAGGTACCACCAAGAAAATGGAGCTCCTTCTCCTCTCAGTCAAGGAAAATGGAGGGGCAGGACACCTGGGCTTCTCATCTCCCAGCTCTGGTGAATGTGACTCAGAGGTCAGAGGCTCCCTTCCTCCACCAAGGTGTTATCTACGGGTGGACGTGTCAACTACGGCAAGGCAGGCCAAGAACACTGGGAACCTGCTAACTCTTGCTGTAGCTTGCTTGCAGTCTTCTCTTCTTTTTTTTTTTTTTAAGGTTTTATTTTTAAGTAATCTCTCCACCCAGGGTGGGGCTCGAACTCACAACTCTGAAATCAAGAGTCACATGCTCTACCGGCTAAGCCAGCCAAGCCCCTCTTCACAGGGATTTTAAACAAGCAATTGTATTCAGGATTCTGGAACTCCGAAAACTCGAGACTGCAGATGTGCAAAACCAAGCTGGGGAAAGTGGGGTTAGCTTGGCAGAACCAGCTTTCCTTTACTTCCAGGCCTGAGGCTCCAGGGGAAGAAATGATCACCTCAGTCAGCTTCCCAGCTCTAGTTCTGCCTTGCTCCAAGCCTAGCAAAGGCCTGGAATGTTCTTCCCCAGACCCTTCCAGCTGGCAAATTGCTGCTCATTCTGCAAGACCCTTCTTTCTCTGAACCCCACCCTGCAGTACGGGTGTGCCCTGGCTCCTGAGGGTTCTTTTGTAATAAGCTGGTCCCAAGGAGAAAACAATTTCTAAGAGTTAATGAAAAGCTCCTTTTGTATCTCCTACTTTAATTTGATCCTCTCAGCCTGAATCCCAGAGGAGGTATGTGTGCTGAATTCTGAGGGTGAGTGAGAGTTTCACTTTTAGTTCTCAAAGGTCAGGCAGCAAGACTTAGTCATGCTGATGGGATTTAACTTTTCTTGAAATCAAGAAAAGTTGGAATCAAATCTTCCAAATGAGGCTTTTGTCTCCAAATCACAGTGACAATTACTAGCAAAGTCAGAACCTAAACTCATATCGTATCTGGCTTTTTTTTTTAATGTTTATTTTTAAGACACACACACACACACACACACACACACACACACACACACACGAGCGTGAATGGGGGAGGGGAAGAGAGAGAGGAAGACAAGAATTTGAAGAAGGCTCCAGGCTCTGCACTATCAGCACAGAGTCCAACACGGGGCTTGAACTCATGAACTGTGAGATTGTGACCTGAGCCGAAGTGGGACACTTAACCGACTGAGCCACCCAGGCACCACTGCCCCTGCCCCCGCCTTTTTAAAAATGTAGGCTTCTAGCCCAGAATGGGACCCAGTGCAGGGCTGAAACTCATAACCCCAAGACTAAGACCTGAGATTAAGAGCTGGACACTTCACCAACTGAACCATCCACGCATCCCGGTATCTGGCTTTCTTGAAGGCTCTTTCAGCACCAGCTACCATTCCTAAAATATAGTACTGTCATAATTATTGCTGGATGAATAAAAAAAATACCTACTTTACTGCCCAATTTTTCCTTTTTCCTCTGGAAATAGAGAAAAAAAAAAAGAAAGAAAGAAAGAAAGAAAGAAAGAAAGAAAGAAAGAAAGAAAGAAAGAAAGAAAGAAGACTGCCATAATATGTTTTGAGTTTCCAAGCAGTATTACCAGCATGTATGACTGACCTTTGGGATCTCTGCCAGTCAAGTCATTCAATCAAGTGGAAGTTGAATCTCTGAAGAACTACTGTCCATTCTTAGCACAATCCCTGAAGAATACAAAATCCCAGAACACAGCTGGTAGAAAATACTAACTCTGATCTGTTGTATAAGTAATATCACTTATGAAGGTGGAAGGCCAGATACATTTCCAAAATAAGATAAGTGTTCATGGCTACCTCATGGATCTGGTTAGAAACAGAAGGCTCCCAGGTACCATTAAGGTGTGTTTGTTGAAATTAGTGGAATTTAATTGAACTGGATTCATTGCTGCTGTGATTACTCAAGGGGTCAGAGCTTTAGTCTTTCAAAGTCCCAGAAGCAGGACTCTAGAGAACATCTGGTGTTTTTTGTTGCAGTGCATCAAATCACCCTCCTTCTAGAAGTACTCTGATTTACCTCTGGGAAACTCCCCCTCCTCCCTTCTCAGCCTCTATGGCTTGGACAAGGCTAATCCAACTTCAGGTTCCAGAGGGGACTACAGATTTCAGACATGCTAGTTAGTTGTTTCAGAGCTAATGAGCCATAATGAAGAATTAAAAAAAAATTTTGCAACGTTTATTTATTTTTGAGAGAGAGAGAGAGAGAGAGAGAGAAAGAGACAGAGCTTGAGTTGGGGAGAGGCAGAGAGAGAGGGAGACACAGAATCCAAAGCAGGCTCCAGGCTCCGAGCTGTCAGCACAGAGCCTGACATCGGGCTCAAACCCACGGACTGTGAGATCATGACCTGAGCTGAGGTTGGATGCTTAACTGACTTAACCAGGCACCCCCATAATGAAGAATTTTGATAAGACACATGCAACAGAGACTCTTACTCTTTACCTCGAAGGTAGATTTGAGAGCTAATAAGAGACTTGGTGTGTTGCTGCCACCAGGTTGCTACCACGTGGAACCCACGGTTGAAATCAGCATAACAGAAGGCAAAACCAAAAGAATGGAGAGAACCTAAATCCATACTACTTCAGCTGAAGCCTGAATCCACTTGCGAAACCAGCACTGAGTCTAGGAGTTAAGATATGAACCCATGGTATCCTTTTTTTTTTTTTGCTTAAAGCAGGTTTAGGTTGGGTTTTTCTGCTACTTGTAGTTAGGAGGGTCCTAGTTCGTGTAATGGTATTTCCTATCTTGCCTCTCCTTAGGTGTTCTCTCCTAACAGTCTTCTGTAGTGTAGACCGTGGACACCCAGGCAATAGGAAGACAAGCTGGTTCACTGTGATTTGTGATTTCTCTCCAATCTTCACCCTAACATCAGAATGATACCTTTTAGGGGCACCTGGGTGGCTCACTTAAACATCCAACTTCAGCTCAGGTCATGCTCCTCTGGTTCGTGAGTTCGAGTCCCGTGTCGGGCTCTGTGCTGACAGCTCAGAGCCTGGAGCCTGCTTCAGATTCTGTGTCTCCCTCTCTCTCTGCTCCTCCCCCACTGGTGCTCTGTCTCCCTCTCTCTCAAAAATAAACAAACATTTGAAATTTTTTTAATTAATTTAAATTAAATAAAATTTAAAATCAGTTCCATAGTCATTCCAGTCCTGTCCCAAACACACAATAACTACATGTGTGTAGTGACTGCCATATTGGACAGCTTAGATACAGAACTTTTCCATCATCACAGAAAGTTCTGATGGACAGCACTGCTCTAGAGTCAGATTTCCTTCTTTATCCAAAGTAACTGGGCTCAGAAAGCCTGATAGAATCTTTCCTCTCTTCAAATGGCAAACAAAGCCAATAGACAGATGATGGCCTATAAGCTATTTGGTCATCTATTCCATATTTTCTAAATACTCACATGGGATTGATAGGTCCTAGCTACTCATCTCTGGGATACATAAACCTGAAACATGCTATAGTAAGGGATGATTACTCTGTTGTTATATCAAGCATGTTGAAATTATTATATAAATAAATATACATTAAAAGAGGCATCTGTTTACCCCACTCTGATCTAGTATGTGAATATATACTTCTTGGGATTTTGAAGAACATGTTTCATTCTCAGGTTGGTGACTCATTAAAAATACATTTCTCGATGACATTTCTACAGATCATCATTCTCCAAGCAGGAACTATCTGCCTAGGTCTGAGCCCATTTCCCTTTCAGATTAAAACCCTGTGGGAAAAAGATCTAATCATTTCAGTTCAAACAGGAAGTAAAGCTCTCCAACTGAAAATTTGTACCAGATATTCAAATTGGAAAATGATAACTTTGGTATAAAATAAACCTTCTTTATTAGACAAAATATACAAAGGAAAGATTATATTGTCACCTAGATACTGCAAGTGAGTTATTTTCCTGGGGAAAAAAAAAAAGAGCTAGCTTGACTTTGTTGCATGTCACATGAAAAAAAAATGATGAACAGATAACACAGGACCCAGGGTGACCATTTCTTTTTGGTTTGACATGAATAGTTTGTATTTGCAAACATTCCCCATTCACTTGTGTGAAATAATTAGGGGGAAAAAAGCACACAATTTTCACAAAATTGGAGAAGGGGGGGTCAGTTTTCAGCCCAAGCGCTCCCTCGTTGGGTGAGTAATTTGGTATCAGAAGGTAGTCATGGTGACCATAAAAGTTACTCATGTGACTAACGATGCAACTAATGATGCCCACAATTACTTAATTGCAGGCATGCTTAACTGCTTTTGCCATTTTTGGAGAGTGCTTATGGCTAATTGTGGCTGCAAGTGGGTAAGTACAGGTGCAATCAGATGTGTTCCTAATTTTTACATTTGTGCTGACAGCAGGAGAATAAACCGCCCCCTCTAAAGAGGGGAGTTATAAAAAGAGGGCTGAAATTAGTTCTTTCAAGTCTGGGGAGAATGGAGCAGCCTCCAACATGAAAACAAACACAAGTCATTTAATGTTGAAGCAGAGAAAGTTCTGGATTGTCAGCTGACCTTCAGCCAGACTCCATCTCTGCATCTTCCCTTTTCCCTGAAGTTCTCCAACTTGGGTTCCTGCTACTGTCCCTACTGAAAGGGGCCTTTTACCCCTCTTGTGGCCCTACAACTTCTGTCCCATCTTGGAAGAGGTACTATTCTCTAATTTAGATGAAAAATAGTACTCTATGCTTTTTTTTTTTTTTACATGGTCTGCATGGTCATTTACTTTACAAATACTTTTTACACGTGGCATAATATGGATGTGTACAAATGAACTCGAATATATACCCTGGGACAGGTGGTTAGCTTTTGAAATTCCCTCTTTGGGAATTAAGAATCCAAAGATGGCTATATAACACTTTGAATATCCTCATCAAAATCTCACCTGAAGGTTTTTAATTTGCATAAGGAATGTTAGAAATATTTTTGAATGGGTAAAAGGAACAATGGTCCAAGGCATATGGTTGGTTAGAAAGACAGAAGCCCCACTGCTCTAATACGGACGGGTCTGTGGCTCTAGCAAGCTCAGTGGTCAGACTTTTTGTACAGTAACTGAGGTCTAGTGTTCCCTTGGTCCTGCGTATCTCTTCTTCACCAGTTCTGTGGCTTGACTCTACAAAAGACTGGCTGGTCCAATCATCACCTTGTGTCTACCACAGAACTGATCGTGCCTACATTACTTGTACCTAAGACAAGGAATGTGCCACAGATGCAATCAGATGTGTGAGTCTTTGGGGAAAGCCTCAAGAACCAGTAGTAGGACTGTTCTTATACCTGCTGGCTAGTAAAAATGTGTAGCTTTGGCAGGACTTGGTCTTAAAACCTCACCTGATGTGGAGGTTGTAAGGTAGAGGATGTATGCCACCACCCATCTGTAAGCACCAGAGGTGACTGATATTTACCCAAGGAACTGGCAGTTGCTGGATAGTCAAATCAGCTTGGGTCGGTTCAGAACATCTGAATTCTCTTTAAAATAGCTCCCCTAGGCTTATATTTCCAAAACAAATGAAATAAAAAACAAAGATACATGTAGTTATAATAAATGTAATGAAATGAAAAGCAAGGATATAAAAAAAAATATGTAGTTACAGAAGGCACCAAATGAAGGGAAATGGACACATTTTCTAGGTATAAGAAACCACCTTCTACCCAAGAGAGGAAATGTAAATGACTCCCTTCAGGCACATCTTGCCTGGCCTCTGGCCCTCCTGGGCCCTCCCAAGCCCTGCTGTTTTCCAAATGTTGTGTATCATCTTCTCCCTGCCTCATAAGAGATGCTGGTTAATCACTCAAACGACTCTATATTCCATAAACTGTATCAAATATGCATTATGTGTGCCAGACACTGTTCTGGGCTCTGTGGTGACACGGTGGGATGAATTAGACAGGCTTCTCACCCAAGGGATGCTTTCCTGTAAGTAAGCCCTCTGCTCTATTAATCATCAGCTCTTCTGGTTTGGGGCCTGAGGTACATACTTTATCCAAATGGCAGACCGTGAGGACTGGCAAGTAATGAGGTGGAGAAAATGTTGGTCACCAGAGCTCCCTTAGGGAGAGCTTTCTATTTGATTAGAAGAAATACTTTGAAATGACATTTGGGGTGGAAGGTGAAGTCCCAAGGGCCTTCTCCATCAAGGAAAAAATGTCTGTTAAACTGTTTGCATGACGCAAGGAGAGGAATTCATTGCTCCTAAGAGGGGGCAGGGAGAAGGGGGAGGGCAGGGAGTGGGAGGGGCTGGGGGGAGAGTGTGCAACCACCATGCTAAGGCAGAAGGATGTCTGCCACAGGATGTAACCCTTCATGGTGATGCAGGAGTCTTTGCTAAAATATACCAAATGAATGAAATGTTTGGCATGCACAATTATCTTGTGGAGATGGGTGAGGAGGTTGAGTTTGGTGTCTGGACTGAAGTTAAACAGTACCCCTGGGTTTTTCAGTTTCATAAGCCCATGGCATGCTTTGTGTGTGTGTGTGTGTGTGTGTGTGTGTGTGTGTGTGTTGTAGCTTACACCAGTCTGGTTCTCTGTCTTTTTCTCATACACACACACACACACACACACACACACACACACTGTCTTCTGTCCTGCCCTGTACATTGAGATAGAGAAGGAGCACTGATAGAGGCAGGTGAAAGGAGGATTATTCTATCACATTGTGACATGACAGGCTGAGGGTAACAGCGGGCTTGGAGAAATGGGCATGGTGGCCACGGCTTGGTCAGCCACGAGTCAGAGGATGACTAGACAATGGAAATCAACAGCTTTTAAAGGGTGGAGGACAAAGCCACAGGGATTGTTCAAGGTCCAGGCAAACAACCGCCACTCAGGGGTCTGCGGTGCTGCTAGCTTTAAGTGAGGCAGGGGATCAAATGGTCAAACATTCCCTCCCTACTGTGACACGTCGCTCCCAGAGCTGGGGATTCCATAGAGGTTGAGATACTACCCCTGTCTCTCCAGATGAGAGGTCTTTAGGCTCCAGGAATGAAACCATGGCAGGTTAGGGAAGGCTTCCAAACAGTGGTGGTGGTCCTTGCTGTCAGCTTTGGAGGAATAAGAGGAGGAGTTAGCAGATGTATGAGGAAAGGCCTTCGAGGCAGAGAGGTTAGCCTGTGCAGTGACATGAGAGTCAGAGGATCTGAGGCAGAAGATGAGGTTCTCAGAGATCAAAATGGCTTTGCCTGGAAAAGAGTGAGGCCTGGTACAGATCCTTCCCTGGTGGCCCTTCAGAAGAATCAACCCCAAGTCCAGCTTGCTCTCAGACCTAGCTTGTAGCACTGTGAGAAAATGACTTTGGACGGTTTAAGTCACCTAGCCTGTGATACTTTGTTTGCAGTCCCAGCAAACTAATATAGCACGTTGGAGTTCCAGCTCTGCTACATCTCAGCTGTGCAAACTCGGGTAATTACATAACCTGTCTAAGGCGGCTTTCCTTGTCTGTAAAACAGAGATAGTAATCAAAGTTGTGACAAGGGACACAGATGAAGTGCCCAGCCCAAAGTCAGCTCGCAATAAACGTTAGCTGTCATCATCATCATTATTATTATATTATTTCTTGGTGGTATTTTTAGCTTCATGATGTAGTTTTAGTGTAAGAAGACTTACATGGCTCCAAGTTACATTCCGAATTCTGCTCTGCCTCAATCATAGTAACAATGTAGCCACACCTGCAGTAGTAACTCCTGGCACTCTCATGTGTCTGGGGTAGAAAGCTTGTTTTAATGAAGAAAAAAAAAAAACCCTCAGGCTGGTCCCCTGGGAGTGGAGTGAAGGCCACAGGGCATGGGGCTAGATCCCTAAAATCAAGGGTCAATCTGAGAAGTTGCATTCTGCCCCCTGCACCCTGAACCTCACCCCTCACCCCCTGGCTTTGTTAGAGCTGGAAAACCAAAGCTTCCTCCCAAGCAGAGCATGACCTCAGATCCAAAACCCACCTCCTGCTGAAACAGACTTTACAGGCCTCCTGGTTAAGACCTGAAGGTAGCCTGTTGGGTTTTGTTGTTTCATTTTTACATTTACTCTTTTGTTGTGGAGAATCTTAAACACACCCAAAAGTAGACAGAGTAGCTTAAGAGCCCCCTGTGTTCTTCATTTCTCATAACCAAGCCGGCACATCCGCTCCCACCACCGTGTTCTTTCTAAAGAATATTCCAGACATCCTATAATTTCACCATTAGCATTTAATTATGTACTTTTAAAAGATATGGAGTTTATTTGTAAATAATACTATTGTCACTGACCCAAGTAATTAAAAATATATTTATCATAATATTCAGTCAGTAGTCACATTTCCTTTCTCACATACTCATAATTTTTAATGGTCTAGATAAAGATTAAAATCATCCTTCTTGTTTAAGTAAGAGCCACACGTTGCAATTAGTTAATATATCTTTTAAGTCTCTTTTAATCTACATGTTTCCCTTTATTTGTTGAAACCTGGTGATTCACTCTGTAGTTTCCCACAGTGTAGATTTTACATCCATTCCTGTGGTGGCATTAACATGTTACTATGTCCTCTACATTTCTTGTACATTGGCAGTTAAAACTAGAGTCTTGGGGCACCAGAGCTCTTGGTATCAGCTCAGGTCGTGGTCTCATGGTTCCTGGGTTCTAGCCCCACGTCAGGCTCTGTGCTGAGAGTATGGAGCTTACTCGGGATTCTCTCTCTCCATCTCTGTCTCTGCTCATCCCCTGCTCTCTCCCCCCTCCACCCCAAAATAATAAACCTAAGAAAAACTGAATAGGGAAAGGGTTAACATTAGGCAGGGAGACATAAGGGACCTTCAGGGAGGCGGCTGCAGCTACAAGTGGGAGGCTGAGAAAGCGGCAGCAGCGTTTGGGAAAAAAGAGGATGAGATCAACATGTTCTGCACCTGCCTGAGCTGCCCGAGGTGCCATGCATGAAGTCTCACAAACTTTCTGATTAGGTCCCAGCGAAAAGTCGGGGACAGAAATCCTCAGCGGCAACCCAGTTGGGACCCCTCTCACTCTTGAGAGCTTTGTACTTTCCCTCAATAAACTCTGTTAGCTTTGCTCACTCTCTGTTGTCCCTGAGACTCATTCTTCAACTTGGTGAGACAAGGACCAGTGTCTCTCCCGCCCTCCTGTAACAAAACAACAACAAAAAAACTAGAGTCTTGATCAAACTCAGGTTCATTTTTTTTAGCCAGACTACTTCATAAGTGGTACTGGGTTCTTCCATCAGAAGGCATATAATGTCTGATTATCTCTCTCCTGCTTATTTTTCTTTTCTTCTTGACTTTTTTTCCTTTCCATATCTCATCTGTCTGATTCCTAGCAGGGGAGCTGGAGCCTGGGAGTATTGGGGGGAGGGATCATCAGCCTTTTTTTTTTTTTTTTGTCCCCTCCTACGGTAGTGCCCTGCCTTATCCCCTTGCTTCCTGTTTATGCTGCCAACATAGCTTTCCATTTCCATTTCCATGCTGTGGGGACATCATGATGTTGCCAAAGCTCTTCTCAGGGCTGGGTGGGGAACAGACATGCTGGCAAAACTTTGGAGGATAACATTGACCTGCTTTTGCTATTGCACGCCAAGTTTGAGCCCTGCCTGACTTGCTAATGATCCAGATGGCAAACAGCTGTTAGGCAGAGGGGGACTGCTAGACAGGAAGTAGCTGAAAACTTCCTTCCTGACCCATGCAGAATAGGAATGTAATTTCCAAATACAATTTAAATTTAAATTCAAAAATAATGCTTGAAGTCTGAAGTCCAGTTGAATTCCCTAAGAATGTTCCAGATCCCCCAGACATTGGTCCACAATAGACTGCTATATATAAAGGATTTAGTCAACCATTTCTTGCCCACACTAGTATGGAAAACTTGCCTACGTTCCAGGCTATTTTGTATCTGCTTGGAAGTCTAGAAAAAAAGAAGAAAATGTCATCACTGCCAGCCTTGCTACAAAGTAAACTTTTATTAGATTCAGCAACATTTACAGAATTACTGTTTTTATTTGACCTTGATTTCGTCATCATCAACTAATTTTACCTTGTTGAATCCTAAGTGTAGCAGATTCTGTTGCTGTCCCTACCTGCATCCCTTTGGTTCATCTCTGGGCTCACATGCGGATGGAGTGGAATAGTTCTTGGTAACACTGGCAGGTTCCTACATCACATGCCCATAATTTCCTGCTTCTCTTCCTGAGGGTTTTCTCCTGTTCCATGAGACATTAGTAGTTCAGGGCATTGTGGAGGTGCCGGTTATTTAAGGTTGCTCCTAGGGACAACCCTCAACCACCGAGAGAAAAGAGTCAATGGATAAATATCTCAGCTTCCCCATCCCTCAGCAGGAGAATCCTGAGATGTGTTCTATGTGGTCCTTCAGAGGTTTCCCTTCAGAGGACTGATCTATAGTGGGCTTTCCTAGTCACGAGTACCTTTTATTGACTTCTTTCCCTTTGCAATCTTATCTTCTTTACTGTCTCCTTTGAACTTCCTGAGATTATCTCCCAAATAAACCACCTATACCCAATTCCTTGTGTCAGGACTGCTTTTGGGGGAGTATCATGCTTAGTTCATTCACATGTTCGTGATCTCTAATCCTATGAGTGAGCTATTGATAACCCCATTTTTCAGATAAAACTGAGAATAACTCCATTTTTCAGATAAAACTGAGAACTTGTCCAAGATCATATTCCTAGTAAGAACTGAGATGCAAGTTCATAATTGTCACCAACATCATCTCACCTCTTGTTCTCCATTTTGTTTCAAGGGACAGATTTTCTCTAGTAGCTAGTGGATTTCTATCATTCTCCCACCGGCCCCCGCCCAACCTTTTCTGAATTGTTCTGTTTGCTTATCTATATTTTCAATGGGAGAATTTCCTGCCAGTTGAACTTCAAGTTGTAAGTAAAAAAGGCCCATCTTGATGTGGTCTCCTAGCAACAATTTATGAAACACTTTAAAGCAATTATTCTCCTCAAGCACGTTTCCAAATGTTGAAGCAGGTTCATTCACTTCGATCATTAAAATCCCCAAGAACATTCATTGTGTAGCACACAGTTCTGGTAATTATAAGCTTGTCAACAGGTTGCTTAGTGAGCTGAGAGGAGGACAAGACCACATTCCCCCCAGGAGCTGAGCACTCTGTTTCCAGCCTGGCAGGCAGGGCAGATCCACTCTTCTTCAAAGAAGTCTTAATTGACTTGTGGGGTAGAAGTGGAGGAAAGAATATTTAAACACAAGATAACCATCTGTAAACTATCAGGCCCATGGCAACACACAGGTCTAGGAAGGGTTTGAATACCTAAGGCCTAAGTCCGCTAAGTGGGCAGCTTTCTGCTCCTCTGTCTCCGGAGCCTCCTTTTGCCCAGTTTAGACCTGAACATTCAAAGTCAGGCATAAGACCCATCTCCTCCTCTGGTTTCTTAAAAATGCAGTTATGCCTTAAATTAACTGCTGGCCCTTCAATCTGTGCTTCATTCTTTTTTTTTTTTCCTAAGAATTCTCTTTTATTTTTATCTTTAAAAAAAATGTTCTAGTATACTAAGTATGGAAGGGGATCTGGATCATTGGCAATCACACTGCAGGTTTAGCAAATTGGAATGTCAGTTTGGCAAGTTGGAGAGTATCCGTCTGGACCGTACTTATTCAGGCATCAGGCCTGACTCCACCTCCCCCGGTGAGGAAGTCACAATGAGTGTGGTGCCTCTGAACTAAAGTTAAGTACCCCTAGGAAACTTCAGACCTAAGAGGAGAAGATTGAATTTCTTACTAATCTGGGTAATAGCTTTTTTTTAAAAAAAACTTTTTTGGAAATGTTTTAGATTTCCAGAAGAGTTCCTGTATACCCTTTATCCAGCTTCACTTAATGCCAACATCTTATGTAACTATGGTACACTTATCAAAATTAGGAATCGGTTTTATTTTGAGCATCCTTATGGAGGGAGATTGTATGAATTCCAGGCTGGTGAAGCTGGATGCATGCATAAGTACACACACATGTATACACATATCATGCATAGAGACATATACACACACAACACAGATATACATGCAATATAATACAGATATACACAACCCCCATGCACACAAGACACGCATACAAACACACACAACATACATATAGACACACAAAGCATATATGTGTACAATGCACAGAGATATATAGTTACAGCATATAGGCAGATACAAACGCACACCATGCATACACACACACACACACACACACACACACACACATACACACACACAAAATGCATGTTAGAATCAGGGGCTCATTCTCTACATATGGAGAATGTTTCTTTTTTTTAAAGATTTTGGGGTTTTTTTAATCTTTTTTTTTGTTAATTTTTTAAAATATTTATTTTTGACAGGAAGAAAGAGAGAGAGACAGAGTGCAAGCGGGGGAGGAGCAGAGAGAGAGAGAGAGGGGGAGAGGGAGACACAGAATCCAAAGCAGGCTTCAGGCTCTGAGCTGTCAACACAGAGCCTGATGTGGGACTCGAACTCACAAACCATGAGATCATGACCTGAGCCAAAGTCAGATGCTTAACCGACTGAAGCACCCCAAGTGCCCCTTTCAATCCTTTTTTTTTAAAGTTCATTTATTTATTTTGAGAGAGAGGGCACAAGTGGGAAAGAGACAGAGAGAGAATCCCAAGCAGGCTCTGCACCACCAGTGCAGAGCCCAACGTGGGGTTCCAAGTCACAAACTGCAAGATTACAACCTGAGCCCAAGTCTGATGCTTAACTGACTGAGCCACCCAACTGCCCCTAAAGATTTTATTTTTAAGTAATCTCTACACCTAACATGGGGCTCAAACTCACAACCCCGAGATCAAGAGTTGCACGCTCAACTGACTGAACCAGAGAGGCATTCTACAGAGAATGTTTCTTAATGGAACTCAAGCTTCCTGGTGGAGGCAGAGAAGTGTTGAGAGACTAAAGAACACTGGTGATGAAAGAGTCAGGGCTGGGGCACCTGGCTGGTTCAGTCAAAAGAGCACGTGACTCTTGATCTGGGGTTGTGAGTTCAACACCACATTGGGTGTAGAGATTACTAAAAAAATAAACAAAACTTAAAAAAAAAAAGAGGGCAAATGAGCAAGACTGACTCTCTCTACATGAGAACTGTTCTTTCTTTGTGGAGATGGGGCTGCCGTCTATCACTGCAGTAGTCCAGGTTGTAAAGTCTGGCCCAGCCAGCAGGTTGAGGGAGAATCATTCAGATGATCTTCCCATGTAAACCATTCAACCCCTGCCCCTGCCCACCCCCAGGCAGGGCTGGATAGGTATGGCCAGCCTAGATTACCTGGATTCTGAGGCTGGGGTGGGAGCAAGAATGAGGAATGTCTCCTCCCTTAGACTTTTGGGCAAGGCTCTGGATGGAGACTAACAGAAACATGGGAGAAGGTGCAGGCTGAAATCTGCCCCAACCCTGTTGCAAGAGAAGTGAGTATCATTTGCTGAGATGTAGAGACAAATGGGCCCTTGAGACCCTGGGAAGTAGGAAAAGAAGTGGAGAATGGTACTTTGGACAATCCGAGAAACAGTGGTCTACTTCTTTGCCTGAGTTTGTGTGGACTTATGTTGATGGGTGGGTCACTTAAAGGAATTAGAGCTATATGGACTAAAAGGCCTTAAGAATTAAGTTAGTGAGTGTATTAATTTTCCATTGATGTATAACAAATTAACCCCCAAACTTAGTGGATGAAACAACAGTAAGGATTGTTTTTAATCCCTCATTGTATCTGTGGGTCAGGAATTTGGGAGTGCCTTAGCCGGGTAGTTCAGGCTCGAGGTCACTCATGAAATTGAAGCTGAGATATTGGCCAGAAAAACAGCCATATGAAGGCTTGACTAGAGCTGGTCAATTTGTTTCCCAGGTGGCTTACATGTGTTAATGGCAAGTTGATGCTGACTGTTGGTAGGAAACTTCAGTTCATTACCCATATGGGTCTCCCTGTAGTAGGGACTCTCTTCCTCCAGTGTGAGTAATCCAAGAGAGTGTGGTGGAGGTCTCAATGTCTCTTATGGCCTCGCCTTGCAAGCTACCTTGTCATGTCTGCAGTATTCTACTGGTTATGCAAGTCAACCCTAGTCAGTGGGAGAAGACTATCCAGATATCAGGAGGCCATCTTGGGAACTGACTATTGAGTGATTTTTCACTTTTATGATGATTTCATTCAGATTTAATACAGCATATTTTGCTAACACTTAGAAACCAAGTTGGTGGAATTGGTGAAAGCCTGTTAGCTGTCCCCTAATACAACGAAATTTGCATGGGGGCCTGAAGGAAGTCTAAGAATGATGGAGAGAGTGGTAAGGTGAGATCAGGGCAGTGCATGTGTCAGGGGGTAAGGGTGCATGGAAAGGATACAGTTCAAGTACACCTTGTGGCCATCAGAAGGACTTGGCTATTTTATCCTTTCCATAATATCAGGAGAATTGCAGAAAATATATGCCTGAATGTTTTCATCTTCTTCCTTTCTCTCTCACCTGTAGAGTTCAAATGGCATACAAGATTTTGGGAAGTTATGAGAAAAGGCCAGGAAATGTGAGACAGAAATGGGGGACCTGGTAGAGTTTAATAGTATGTCATTATTGTGAGGAATTACCGTGTGTGTGTGTGTGTGTGTGTGTGTGTGTGTGTGAAAGAGAGAGACAGAGAGACAGACAGAGACAGAGATAAAGGGATTCAAAAGTCTAGTAATATCAATTGGTAGTAGTTGCAACAATATTCTTTTCCTCTAAGAAGTTATTTTTAAAAATTCTTACTGATTTAAGAATTAAAATTTTCCTGATTATCTAAGTAATACATGTCCATTGTAGGAAGATCAGGAAGATAGACATCAGTGTAAAAAGATACGGTAATAATTATCCACAATGCCGTCTCTCAGAAGTAATAGTTCCTGTATTTTTTAAATTTTTGTTTAAATTCTAGTTAGTTAAAATACAGGACGACATTGGTTTCAGGAGTAGAACTGAGTGATTCATGACTTATATATAACACCCAGTGCTCATCATAAGTGCCCTCCTTAGCACCCATCATCCACCTAGCCCATCCCTCACCCACCACCCCTCCGGCAACCTTCAGTTTTTTCTCTATCGTTAATGGTTTGTTCCCTCTTTCTCTTTTTTTCCCCCTTCCCATACGTTCATCTGTTTTGTTACTTATATTCCACATATGAGTGAAATCATGTGATATTTGTCTTTCTCTGCCTGACTTATTTTGCTTAGCATAATACACTCCAGCTCTACCTATGTCATTGCAAATAGCAAGATTTCATTCTTTTTGATGGCTGAGTAATATTCCATTGTATATACATACCACATCTTCTTTATCCACTCATTAATTTATGGGCACTTGGGCTATTTCCATAATTTGGCTATTGTTGATAATGCTGCTATAAACATTGGGGTGCATGAACCCCTTCAAATCTGTATTTTGTATCCTTTGGGTAAATACCTTAGTCGTGCAATTGCTGGATCATAGGGTAGTTCTATTTTTAACTTTTTGAGGAATCTCCATACTGTTTTCCAGAGTGGTTGCACCAGTTTGCATTCCCACCAATAGTGTAAAAGTTTCCCCTTTCTCTGCATCCTCTACAACACTTGTTATTTCTTGTGTTGTTAATTTTAACCACTCTGACAGGTGCAAGGTGGTACATCACTTCATATTTTGATATTTTCTTGGTCTTTGTTTTTGTACGTTTTATTCCTGAACCTGAGATCATATTTTTTCTGTAATTTGGCATTCGGCTTTTTATAAACATTTAACTAGGTCATTGAAAACATTTTAATAAATATTATTATTTTTAGTGTTTATTTATTTATTTTGAGAGAGAGAGTGAGAGAGCACAGGGAAGGGGCAGAGAGAGTGAGAGAAAGAATCTTAAGCAGGCTCCATACTGTCAGTGCAGAGCCTGACGTGAGGCTTGATCTCAAAGTGTGAGATCATGAACTAATCTAAAATCAATAGTTGGACACTTAACCAATTGAGCCACTCAGATGCCCCTAATAAGTATTATTTTTAAAGACAGATATGTAGGGGTGCCTGGCTGGCTCAGTCAGTAGAATATGCAATTCTTAATCTCGGGGTCGTGAGTTAGAGCCCCACATTGGGTGTAGAGATTACTTAAAATTAAATTTAAAAAATTAAAAAAATAAAGATGGATATATATATTTCTTTTCTTGATATACATGCTTTAAAAAAAATTAAATACTCTAGAATTGTATTGAGAAACAAAAAGTCTTCCCAAATTTCACCTCCTACACCACTGTTGATGAGTATAGTTTATATTTTCCAGATATTTTTCTATGTATTTGTAAGATTACATAGATGTAGATAATGCTTATAAACAGTTATTTTGAAATGTTTTGTGATTTATTTTGCTTAAATTACTATCATGAACATTTTCTATTGTTTCCTCAGCCTTTCAAAAATAGAATTGTTTCCGATTACAAAAGTAATAAATGTTCTAAAAAGTGTTGTTTTTTTAATGATTGTGTAATACTCCATCATATAAACCATTATTTATTTAACAGTTAACATGTTATTTGCACTATTTTGTTATTATGAACAATCCTATGAGAATTACCTTAGTAATTTCCCTCCTGTATTTCTGATTATTTTCTTTGTCACTCGGAAATTACAATTTCCGTGTCAAACTTTAATAGCTATATAATACATACTTGTTATTTGCTTCCTCCCTCACGATTTCATGCATTGCAAAAACAACAACATCTCATTCGATTATTTTTTCTTAAAAATATTTATTAAATGAACAAACCACATTGTAACAACAATGTAACTTTATTTATTTATTATATTTATTTATAATAAATATTTGTTTATTTTGAGAGACAGAGAGTGCGAGTGGGGGAGGGGAAGAGAGAAAGGGAGAGAAAATCCTAAGCAGGCTCTGCAGTGTCAGCACAGAGTCTGATGTGGGGGTCCATCTCATGAACCATGAGATCATGACCTGAGCCCAAATCAGAAGTCAGACGCTTAACCTACTGAGCCATGCAGGTGCCCCAACAATGTAATTTTAAAAGTTATGAATAAAATATTACAACAATATGCCCACCATAATACATCCACCTTATTTTTCCATATTGTCATTTAATCCTTTTTCATATACATGGATACTTCTAGACTAGGTCTCAGCAAACTTTTTAAGTTTATTTTTATTTTTGAGAGAGGGAGAGTGTGCATGGGGGAGGGGCAGAGAGAGAGAGGGAGAGAGAATCCCAAGCAGATCCCATGCCCAGTGCAGGATCAATCTCACAACTGTGAGATCATGACCAAAATCAAGAGTCAACTCTCAGGGCCCCTGGGTGGCTCAGTTGGTTAAGTGCCCGACTTCTGTTCAGGTCATGATCTCCTGGTTCATGAGTTCCCTGGTTCATGAGTTCGAGCCCTGCATAGGGCTCTCTGCTGACAGCTCAGAGCCTGGAGCCTGCTTCAGATTCTGTGTCTCCTCCTCTCCCTGTCCCTCCCATGTTCATGCTCTGTCCCTCTCTGTCTCTCAATAATAAATAAACATCAAAAAATTTTTTTCTTTTTTTTTAAAAAGAGTCAATGCTCAACTGACTGAGCCACCTAGGCACCCCACTGCAGATTTTTTCATAAAAGACCAGCTAGTGGTATTTTAGGCTTTGCATGCCACAGCGTCTCTGTTGAAACCACTCAACTCTTGTTGTAGCCTGAAAGCTGCCATACACAATACATAAATGAATGAGCATGGTTGTACTCCAATAAAACTTTATTTACAAAAATAGGTGGCCAGCCTGTGTTTGCTAAACCCTATTTTAGAGAGTCATTCTTATAATTTAGATGAAACTATTTTCTTGACCATTCATGAACAAAACTTTCTGGAACTGTTTTCAATTTTTAATTACTTAATTTTCACTTATGGTTGTTTCCCTAGATTTTTCCCAGATCTTTTTAACCATGCTACAATTATGGAGCTGAAATTCCCAGAATGATTTGTTTTTAGTAGCACAATGAATTCAACGCATGTACTGATTATAAAAATATAAGATACAGGATATTTTTTTATAATGGACTTTAAGGATGACTTTTTTATTCCTTTTTTTATTTTTATTTATTTTTTTAATTTTAGAGAGAGAGAGAGCACAGGTAGAGGAGAGGCGCTGAGAGAGAGAGAGAGAGAGAGAAAGAGAGAGAGAGAGAGAGAGAGAGAATCTTAAGCAGTCTCCATACTCATTTGCATAGTGTGACAGGGGGCTTGATCCCACAAGGATCATGACCTGAGCCAAAATCAGGAGTTGGACTCTCAACCAACTGAGACACCCAGGTGCCCCATGGATAACTCTTTTAAAAAAAAATTGGGGGACTGCCTGGGTGGCTCAGTTAGTTAAACATCCACCTCTTGATCTTGGCTTAGGTCATGATCTTGTGGTTTGTGAGTTTGATCCCCTTATCTGGCTCTCTGCTGTCAGCATGGAGCCTGCTTCAGATTCTTTCTCTCCCTCTCTCTCTCTGCCCATCCCCATTCATTCTCTTTTTCTCTCTCTCTTAAAAATAAGTAAACATAAGAAAATGACTTACTTATTTAAGTAATATCTACACCCAACATGGAATTCAAACTCACAACCTCGAGATCAAGAGGCACATGTCCTTCCAACTGAGCCAGTCTGGTGCCTCCAAGGATGACTCTTAAAAAAGAAAAATAGTCATCTGTAACCTCACACCATAGCAAGAGTTATGACCTTTTCCTGTCTTGGTCTATGAGCATACTTTTTGATGATAATATTCATGGAAAAGATGATATAGCAAGAGTAATTTGGGGAAAAAAAATCACCTCTATTTCCACTAACCAAACAGTTTTAATTCTTGTTTTAATTCTTCGTTTTAATTCTTCGTTTTAATTCTTGCCCACCAGCAAATATGTTTTTATATGGCCATAGTTTTCTATGTTTATCCTTTGAAAATATTTTTTCGCTGACTCTAATGAACACCAATTGTAAGCTATATAAATTTGTCCATATTTTTAATCTTTTTTTTTTTTTTTTTTGGAGAGAGAGAGAGACAGAGAGAGACAGAGACAGAGAATGAGTGGAGGAGGGGCATAGAGACAGGGAGACACAGAATCCGAAGCAGGCTTCAGGCTCTGAGCTGTGCACAGAGCCCGAGGTGGAGCTCAAATTCACGAACAGTGAGATCATGACCTGAGACGAAGACGGATGCTTAAATGACTGAGCCACCCAGGCGCCCCCATATTTTTAATCTTCTAAAGGAATTTCAAAATGCGTTCACCCTATTCAATATAGCCCCCGCTTTATCATTCTGAGGCAGCTTAGTCCAATCAAGTTTTTTACTTGTACATTTTTGCTTTATACTATGGAGAATTTTAAATGCACAGAAAAGTTGAAAGAATAGTGCACAGGTTCCCTACATACTCACCACCTAGATTCAGCAATTTACAATACTGTATACACTTTTATTTTGTTTCTTTTTAAAATTCATTATTTACTTATAAAATATTTTATGTGTTACAATTTTTTCTCACTCATTTGAAATGGAAGGTCAGACATCATGATACTTTACTCCTCAGCACTTCAGTACATACATATCTCCTAAGAATACGACTGTTGTCTTGCATAACCACAATGCCATTATCACAGTTAAGACAACTAATAACAATCTCTAATATCATCTAACATCTAGTCCATATTCAAATTTTCTCAATTGTTCCCAAAATGTTATATCCAGTAGTTCCATTTAGAACCAGGATCCAATTAAGGTTTATATCTTGCATTTGTTCATTTCTCTTTTCACTCTGCTTTAAACTAGAAGCGCATCTTGACATTTCTCACTGTGACATTGACTATTTGAAATGACTGGGATGATTGTCTTTATTCTACAGTCTGGGTTTGTCTGACTGTTTGTTTTCTCGTGGTGTTACTCAGATTGTTTATCTTCTGGACTTCCCGTACATACACTGTACACTGAATTTAAAAGCGAAGTAGATTCGGGTTAAACCTAAAAGGGGGATAATATTTCACTATTCACTCCTACCGACTTTGATTCATTAGACAATCTCCTATATGTAAAAATAGATGTTCCATGTGGCATGGTAGACAAGATCTGCTTTGTAATCAGAGAGGTTTTACAGCAGGAGACCTTGGGAAAATTATTAAATTTCTGTGAGCCTCAGTCTCCCTATATGTGAAAGGGGCAGTGGTAGACACTCAGTAAATGTTTGCTCTCTTCCCCTCGTCTGTAGGTTCTTCGGGATCTCGCAGAGCACCACCGGGATAGATATCTCAAACACGTTTGAAGAGCTCACGTTTCCTAAGTAAGACAGCAGCAGCAAGACGGCAATCATTTCTGCAGAGACAGTATCATCATAATGCAATATTAGCTACTGTGATCTTCTATCATTTCCTTCCTGGAGAGTTATGACTGTGGCATTGAGGATTTAAGACCTACAGCCCGAACACTACTTACTACAAATCTCTCACAAAGCTGCGGCAATAAATCTCGTGGAGGAAAGTCATTGCATAAAAAAATCCCTAACTCCCGGGAGCTGGCCATTTATTTTCCTAGGAAAGAAGGGCTGTGATGAGAGACACTCCATGCTCCTTTAACTCCATGGAACAGAACCCAACAAAGCATTCATCATAGAAAGTTGAGTGATGGGCCCAATGAAACAAGCTCAGAAAGAAAGACCAAGAAGTGCCCCCACCCAAGGCCTGCTCCAGGAAATGGGATTTCCCCGTAGCCTGGGGATTAGCTTTGCATAGAATCAGCACAACTGAGGATGTAGTTCCTAAAGACAAACTGCCCTTAGAGATACAAAGCCAGCGGTCTAGACTTGGGCCCAATCTACTCCACAGATTTATTTAGTCTGCATAGTGTTTAAAAATGTTTTTATTTAGATCCTAGCATTTAAAATTTGAAAATGTCACAGAGAAAGATAAAATCCAGATTTCTGGCATCTCCAAACAAATGGGAATATCCAACAGTGGATGAGGTTGCTGCACTCCTGCTCCCTTTAGGCGATGTGAGCATGCTCCAGTTTTCCGGGCCGCTTCCCCTTCTACCTTTACCTGCTTTGTGAGCAACGGAGTTTGCAATCCCCATACTAATCAATTGCCCTGGGGTCCATTCTCTCACCCTGTTCTCCCATTTCTGTCCTTCTAGCAGAATGTACCCTTTAAATAGAAAATACAACTGACTGATCCTTCTTAAATCAGACATATCAGGAGAAATTTCTAACTTGGCAGGGAGGCAGCCTAGAGTAAGGCAGAGAGAGAGAGAGCATAGGCTTTGCCTAGAGGCCGACCTCAGCTCAAATCCCTTACTCTCCCTTACTCTGGGATGTTGTCCAACTTGCCAAGTTCCTCTTGACACTTTGCTCAAGTTTGCTCATAGCAAAATGCCTATACTAGGATCTCCTTCTTTGGGTCCTCACCCAAATTCTAAGTATAGAATTGGATACAAATGGCTCACACCTTGGACATCCCATCTTCTCCCATATCCTGTGACCTCATGCTCTCTTGGTTCCCTCCTTTGTGTGGCTTCTTTGCTTTACTTTTTTCTGTCTTCTTTGAAGACACCCCTTCCTGGGACATTCTACAGATATCGGTGTTCCTCGGGGTTCTGTCCTTGACATGGCTCCCCCACTTCCTACTCCCACTCCTTCCCCTTCCCTCTGTCAGACATACCATTTGATAAGCAGTTTACAGCACAATAGGATTTTGTTTTGCTTTTTAAAAAGTTTTCATTACATAAATTTTGCTCTTTGCTGTGGCACATTCTTCAAAAGAAACATTTAATGGATGCACAATATTCCATTACCTGAGTAGATTGTAATTCACTCATTCCCCTAAGATTGGACATTTAGGTTTGTTCAGATTTTGTTTTGTTTTCAAAACTTTTTTTAACGTTGATTCATTTTTGAGAGACAGAGAGAGACAGAGAGCAAGCAGGGGTGGGGCAGAGAGAGAGGGAGACACAGAATCCGAAGCAGGCTCCAGGCTCTGAGCTGTCAGCACAGAGCCCTACGCAGGGCGCCAAGTCACGAACCGTGAGATCATGACCTGGAGCCAAAGTCAGACGCTTAACTGACTGAGCCACCCAGACGCCCCAGGTTTGTTCTAATTTTGCAAGCTGAGATTGCCAAGAATGTTTTCTTTTTTTTTTTTAATTTTTTTTTTAACGTTTATTTATTTTTGAGACACAGAGAGACAGAGCATGAACAGGGGAGGAGCAGAGAGAGAGGGAGACACAGAATCTGAAACAGGCTCCAGGCTCTGAGCTGTCAGCACAGAGCCCAGAGCGGGGCTCGAACTCACGGACCGTGAAGATCATGACCCGAGCCGAAGTCGGATGCTTAACCGACCAAGCCACCCAGGCGCCCCAAGAATGTTTTCTTATATGTGGCATTTTGCTTTGGGATTATTTCTAGACCTTATTTTTTTTTTCACCCAGTACCTCCCTATTGGTCTTTTGTTCTTTTCTCCTCTTTCTCTCGGGGCCCTCACATTTCCAGAGGTTTAAAGTGTTTTCTTTGGTGTCAACCTGAAGGAGAGAGCTGTGAGGTCAATAAAGAAAATAACCATATGTGTTGACAATGTACTTGTCAGAAGAAGCCTAAATAAACCCAATGTCCATTTGGAACTGAGAAGCAACAGCTTAATGTGTAGCTGTTCTCAAGGTGGGTTTGAAAAAATGAATGCCTAGGATCTTCACAAGCATGTGACATCCGCGTGGGGCAATGTGTGTGAAAGGGGGTTAGTTTTTCTTTACTCATGTGGCAAGTTCCAGTACAGTTACAGAAAACAGCATCTAAACTAAGGAAGGAGTAAGTCCCATCCAGCTGAGAGAAAATGTTAATTTAGAGGTAAAGGTGGAAGTGTTGGATTCAGTTAATGAATTTTAAGTGTCCGCTATGTGCCAGGCAGATTGACCAGACAGTGCCATTAGTCTAAGACTGTTTGGTTGCTGAATGGAAATGCATTGATAAAAGTGAGAAATACAAAGTCAGATTTGATAGGGAAGGAGGATGTAGCCTCAACCATAGGAAGGACTCCTGAAAAGGAAGCGGCAGGTAATTGGCTATTTGTGACAATTTAGCCATTGATAATCCAGCGACTAAGCTAGATGGCTCTCCTGAGACTCTACTTTTCCTTATGAAGCAATGTCCCACCCAGGATCATTAGGGTAAATTAAGGAAGACATACAACAATCTTACATAAAGTATTTTTGGAGACTTTATTGTCCATTGCGAAGCCAGCTGGCCGCACAGAGGTAGGCAATGAAATGTCTCAAGGTCAACTCAAAGTAATAAGCCTTTTACTTACAAAGCTTTTATAGGTTAATTCCTTTTCCTCATTGTAATATCTTCTCCACTCTCCACCAAATTTAGAATCCTCTTCCTGGTGTAGATTAATGACCGTATCCTGTAAGTGGGACTACCACCAAAAGAGGCAGATAGAGAAGCATTTGCAATTTTTCTTTGAAAAGCCCATTCACAGTCCCTTTCTCTTGTGATTGCTTGAATACAGAGAAGTTGGTAGCGATATCTGGCCAATGATACTACTTAAATGCATATGATTCTTTACCAAATTTGAACAGCAGAACCTCATAAAATTTAAATACCAAGTAAGAGAGAAGGAAAGCTTCCTAACTGGTTAACAAAATTGGCTGTAAAAAAAGGTCTTCATCCAAGAGAGAACACAGACCTGCCTGCAGCTGCTTCTATTTTTTTTTAATTAATTAATTTATTTTGAGAGAGAGACAGAAGGAAGGAGGGACAGGGAGAGAGGAAGACAGAGAATCCCAAGCAGGCTCCACACCGTCAGTGCTGAGCCCAGTGCAGGGCTTGAAACCACAAACCCTGAGATCATGACCTGAGCGGAAACCAAGAGTCTGAGGCTTAACCGACTGAACCACCCAGGTGCCCCATATTCTTTATTATTAAAAATGCAGAAAGTTAGAGGAAGGCAGACTTCATGTTTTCTGTCTTGTAGCTTGGGACAGTACAACTAAACTCAATTCCGCTTGGGAGTGTTATGCCCAGAATTCGTGATCCCCAAAGACCACCAGGGACCTGAGTCAGATGCAAAAGCAAAGAGCCTTTATTCGAGCTAGCTCAAGCTCAATCTCCTACCTGCACCGACGCAGCGGTGAGATACCGGAGAGAGAGAGCGAGTTTCAAAAGCACAAAGGTTTTATTGGGGTCTAGGGGGCAGTTGGTGAGGTAATGGCTGTGGCCTCAGCTGACTGGCTGCGGAAGGGTCGTGACTGGGGAAGGGTCGGAGTCCTGTTACGCAGGTTGCAGGGTGTGTTTTGATCAGGAAGTTTGAAGGGTGAGCGGGAGGTTACTCAAGGGGAGGAGGTGTGGTCAAGGTGGAGGACACAGAACAAGATGGAGTCGGCCGGTGTAGGTCCGCCCTTTTCGGGTGTACTCCTTTTAAGCCTACGTAAAACCCATTTTTACATTAAAATTTTAAAAAATTGTTTTATTTATTTTTGAAAGAGAAAGAGGGAGAGAGCGTGTGTGCGCACACACAGCAGGCTCCAGGCTCTCAGCACAGAGCCCAATGTGGGGCTTAAACCCACAGACCACGATATCATGACCTGAGCCAAAGTTGGACGCTTAAGCAACTGAGCCACCCGGGAATCCCTAGTTTTGCATTTTAAAGTCCTGTTTTTGCATTTTGAAAAGGTTCATTTTTTTTCAGGATAGCTTGGGGAAGAGAATGGTTAAAGAACAGTCTTCAAGGGGGTCTAGACCACAGAAGGAAAGTTCTAGAGTCAGAAGGTGGGTTTTTTGTTGTTGTTGTTTGTTTTCTTTCTAAGACTTAGAAAAAATTTCAGTGTACTGATGAACTGAACACAATCCCAACTATCCCATCACAGAAAATGAAACTCTGATCTGAAGTCAGATTTCCAGAACACCCAGAGAAGTTTGTAAACCAAGCAAAATCCCCACTGAGTTGCTGCTACCTTGTGCTCTCCACAAGGACTCTGAATCTTCCATTTCTTTTCCTTAGCTGAAGTGGCTGTAGCATGATGGAGGTCATTAGCCAAAGTATATGGCTCCAGTGTGATAGTGCCACATTTCCTGGATCCCTCCCTCCGGCCAGCCACACCCACTGTTGCCTCCTGTCTGTGGTTGTGAAAGCAGTCAACCACTGACCTGCACAGCTGTGAGTTAACAAATGAATGTTGTTTTAAGCTACTGAGTTTGTGGTAATTTATCCCACAGCAACAGAAAATGAATCTACCTACATTTTTCTTTTGTTTCTCAGGAAAGTGCTATGAGAAGACCCATTACTCAGCTCTCCCCTCTAGGAAAAAAGGGCATCTCTAGAACAGAGCACACATACTGCCCTCTGGTGTGGATCTCCAACAAAGCAGGCATGTGTAAGCACAACTCCGTTTCTAAGAATCCTACTGTCTCAATCCTAGTGAAGAAGACTGTGGAGATATTGATGCCAACCTAGCACAGGAGTCAGATCTGACCGAACAGTTCCACCACCTCCAAAGTTCCCTAAAATGTGCGGTGAGAAACCTATTGCACACAGTAGCATAGCATGAATGATAATAGGATAAGAAAAGGGACAGCTTATGAGGGGCAGCTTATCAGACTCTCATCTTCCCACTGTCCATGGTCCACAGAGGCAATGCCAGGGGGCATCCCAGCTCTGCCTGGCAGCCTGCTCCCAGGGACTCTCAGGGACTCCCAGGGACTCCCAGGGACTCCAGTCCTTTGTGCGCCCGTTTGACAACCCCGTCCAAACAGAAGCCCCTGAGGGAAGAAGTGTGGCTGTCTCCTTAGCTAATCATCTACCAAATCAGTTCAGGCTTATTCTAAGTGAGGACCGTTCTCCTTCCCCAGACACCCACTCGGGCTTTGTTCTTCTCTGTAAGCCCAGCAAACTCAACTGAATTTTGGACACCAGCTTTCCCTCTTTGTAGACCAAGAACCTCAGAGACTGGGAGGGCGCTAGAACATATTTTGAGAGCTGCTGGGGTTACAAGTTACATTTACTCAGGCTTGTGCTAGGTGGGCCTTGTACCTGGCACTGCTAGAGTGTTTCAAGAGGTGCAAAAATATATAGTTTCCAGGCAAATTAGAGTGCATTTCCTCCCGGGTTCATTCAAGTGCATTTTGATAGCCCTCAAGTCAAGGTGGAGGGAATCAGGTGTTTTTGCATTTCACCCTCATAACAATCTTGCAAGATTGATAATAGCATTATTATGTTATGGATGACACTTAGAAAGGTTAAATGACCTATCCAAGGTCACAGTCAATAAACTATGGAATTGGGATTTAATTTAATCTTTTTAAAGTCTGTATGTGGTATTATGATTTATTTTTTTTAATGCTTTTTATTTATTTTTGAGACAGAGAGACAGAGCATGAGCAGGGGAGGGGCAGAGAAAGAGGGAGACACAGAATTCGAAGCAGGCTCCAGGCTCTGAGCTGTCAGCACAGAGCCTGACGTGGGGCTTGAACTCACAGACCGTGAAATCATGACCTGAGCCAAAGTCAGATGCTTAACCCTCTGAGTCACCCAGGCGCTCCAATTATGATTTAAAAAAAATTTTGTTTTTAATGTTTTATTTATTTTTGAGACAGAGAGAGAAAGAGCATGAGCAGGGGAGGGCAGAGAAAGAGGGAGACACAGAATTCGAAGCAGGCTCCAGGCTCTGAGCTGTCAGCACAGAGCCCAACACAGGGCTCAAACTCATGAACCATGAGATCATGACCTGAGCCAAAGTCAGATGCTCAACCGACTGAGCCACCCAGGCACCCCATGATTTATTTTTAAATAAACTTTTAATTTCAAAACACCTTTAGATTTACAGAAACGTTATGAAGATAATATAGAGTTCCCATACACCCCACATCCAGTTTCTCTTGTTATAATATCATCCATTAATACGCTACATTTGTCACAATTAATAAACCAATATTGATACGTTTAATTGTTTACTAAAATCCATACTTTGTTTACATTTCCTCAGTTTTCCCCTAGTGTCCTTTTTTTTGTTCCAGGATCCCATGTAGGACACCATGTTACATTCAGTAGTTAGGTTTCATTTCATTCTTCTTGGCTAGGGCAGTTTCTCTGACTTCCCTTGTTTTTGATGATCTTTAATGTTCTGAAGAGTACTGGTCAGATATTTTACAGAATGTACCTCTGTTGGGAATTGTTTTATGTTTTCTCATGATTAGACAGGGGGTATGTGTTTTTGGAAGACCAAAGAATTTAAGTGGCGCTTTCATCACATAGTATCAAGGGTGAATATTATCACTGTTGATGTTCACCCAGATCACCTTGCTGAGTTAACGTTTTGCCATGTTTCTTTATCGTAAAGTTACTCTTTTTTTGTTCTTTTCATACTGTACTCTTTGGAAGCACTCATGTGCAGTCCACTTTTTCAGAGGTGGGGAGATAGGTTCTTCCTCCTTAAGGGTGGAGTATTGATATAAAAGATTTGGAATTCTTCTGGAATTCATTTACTCAGTCATTTATTTATATCAGAATGAACACAAGGATATTTATATTTTGGGTTATTATCCAATACTACTTAATTTTGTTGCACATAATTGAATTTTAATCTTCTGGTTTTTTGTTTTTGTTTTTTGTTTTGTTTTGTTTTTGTTTTTGTTTTTAACAATATATTGCTTGTGGTCTTGATTCGATACCATGGAGGTGGTATTTGGACAGGACCCAGGGTCCCATACACTGGAATCCTTTCCTACCTGGTAGACTCCCTTTGAGGCTCCCAAGGTACATAAATGCCAGAGGACAAGGCCAGGCAGAAGGATTCTCATTATCCCTGGATTGATCGGAGGCCTCTGTCAAAGTATAAATTTCAAAAGTTGAAAACATGACTCTCTCAAAAATATAGAATAAACACAAGTCAAAGATTTTATTTAACTCGTTAATTGAGGGAACTGGTAAGATGAGAAACAGATACTTATAGACAATTTTGCGTATCATCCTTGCACAGGGGCCATGCTAATCTTCTCTGTATTGTTCCCATTTTAGTATATGTGCTGCTGAAGCAAGCCCTACTTATAGGCAATTTTATTTTATTTATTTTTTAATTTTTAATTTTTTAAAAAAAAGTTTATTGATTTATTGTGAGAGAAAGAGAGAGCAGCAGCAGGGAGGGGCAGAGAGAGAGGGAGAGAGGGAGAACCCAACGCAGGCTCCTCACTGTCAGTGCAGAACCCACAGCGAGGCTCGAACTAACAAACAGTGAGATCATGACCTGAGCTGAAATCACTTATAGGAAATTTTAAAAAGAACTTCAGAATGAGGTCATTATGAGATATACAATATTGGTTTACTGTCCTATGGGCAATAAAATCACAACCTTTGGGGTTATCTTATACTAGTCAGAAATCATTTGCATCTCTATTACTCACAGATGTACAAGTTAGCATGCAACCTCACTGAGTCCCAGCCCCAATTACTAGTAAGTAGTAAAGTCCTGGAATGGTAACTTCTCATGAGAAATTATGTAATTCTTTTTTTTTTAATTAAAAAAATTTTTTTTAGTGTTTATTTATTTTTGAGAGACAGAGCACAAGTGGGGGAGAGGCAGAGAGAGAAACACACACACAGAATCTGAAGCAGGCTCTAGGCTCTGAGCTGTCAGCACAGAGCCCGACACGGGGCTCAAACCCACGAACTGTGAGATTGAGACCTGAGCTGAAGTCAGATGCTCAACCAACTGAACCACCCAGGTGCCCAGAAATTATGTAATTCTTGAATGGGCCTGTTGATCTACAGTTTAACACGAATATTGAAAGGACACGTTGTGTGGTCTCCTGAACTAACCATGTTTTTGATAGTTTTTCTTAACTCATAGCCCAATGTCATTTCTTGTGGAACTTTAAGAAAGCATTTTGCCAGCCTACATAGCCCCGTGGCCTCCCCCTAGGCTCTACCCTAGTTCCACTCCAGGAAACAGAAGGTCCTTTCTAGAGGGAACGTAGCCCAGGCCTCTCTAGGGAGACTGAACATTGCAAAGGGGCTTAGCACTTCAGTTTCCTTCCCTCTCACACCAAAAACACCACTTCCTGGCACTGTGGTCCAAGAAATGTTAAGCCCGATCAATGCATATTGAAGGGATTCAGACCAAGTGTCCACAAAATGTGCCACTTTGGCATATGTACTCTATTGAGCTGAAAGCAATCAATACTGGCAGATTAAAAAAACTTTTACCTCTCCCTTAAGTGCCTGAAAGAATTTAGATAGAGGGTCTGATCCAGGAAGAGAACTAGCACCAGAGATAACTATGAAGCATATGGACTAGGAATGGTTAACTGCTGGGTGAAGGGGGGTGCAAAGCTCTGCAGAGCCTGGAGGGCTCTGCAGGGTAAGGCAAACATTTGTTTACCAAACATTTGTTCTTCCCCTCTTTCTGTGAGTTGTGTTCCTCCCCGTTGACATTCTAGAGCTTTCCTTTAGCTCAGAATGGCATATAAACCTCAATGGCCTGATTGCCTATGGGTGTCATATTCTTAAGGGTCCCATTTGTATGTTTGCTTTTCTCCTGTTAATATGTCCTATGTTAATTGATTCTTAGACCAGCCAAAGAACCTAGAAGGGTAGAGGAAAAAGGTTTCCTTCCAAGAATGTCAACACCCCTTTCTTTGATTTTAGGGGGATAGTGAGGCTTGACAGAGTGGACATAACCTTGATTTCTCTCTAGAAAGGGAAATACCCTACATGGCTTCCAAATTTTAACCTTACATAATACTACTAATTTTTATTTAATGTCCTTTAACTGAGTGGTGAGTGTAGGACTATATATTTGTATAGCTTCACATTCTTCACAGCATCTGGCATTAGGCCTGGCATATTGCAGGCACTTTGTAAATGGCAGCTGTGTGAATAAGCTGTGTGAATAAGTATGATTTGGGGGTTTCGGTGAAAATGGGATTATGCAGGAGAAAGTGTTTTTAGAAGCCTATGCCAATGACTTGCTATTTGTGAGGCCATGCTGTGAGGGGATGTCTTGAGAACACAGTATTCCGGAAGAAGTAGCTTCCAAAAGCACAAGAAAGCCTTTTATTTTTTATAATGTGTCCCAGATGGCAATATCAAATAATAATAATTATGATACATTTTTTTTAAAGGAGCCCAGGCCTGTCAACATCTGGCTTTAGATTATAAATTGGCTCATTATCAGGAAAAAATATTTATTGAAACATAGCAATGATCAATGACTCAACATAAGCCTGTTGTAACAATCAGGCCATTATTTGTACATGTGGTATTTGGTGCATAGCTTCACAATAGGGAGAATTTTGTTCCAAGATGAGCACCAGGGACAGGAAATTGGACTTTAGAGTCCTGGTCTGATCATCTAGAATATAGGGCTAATTGGGATGCCTCCCTTGGAGGCTTGCTTCATTAAAGTTTGGTTGAGAGCTCAGAAAGCTTTGAATCAAAGACTCCTCAGCACTGTGCTTAGCCTTATTATTTAAGTAAAAACCTCAAAGTGCTTAGGCCATTTTACTTGTTTTTCAAGACTCTCTGTTTTTCTACATCATTAAGGCTTTCTTAGGAATTTGCCTAGATTCAGCTCACTGCCCCTTTACTTCTGTCTTCAAAAATATCTTAAATATTATTTGGCATAGAATATCCTGAAAGATTCTGAGACCTCCACAGTCACAAATGATGAAAGAGAATGTACCAGAAGACCAGCTGGAGCAGTGCTTGCTGCAACGAGCAGCCTGGTGGAAAGAACACAGACTTTAGTGTCAGATGTCTCTCAAGTGGAATCAGGAGCCTAAAACGTATTTGATGTGCGAGCTTAGACATCTTTTAGTATTATCGGGTCTCTGTTTCGTCATCAAGAAGACTGGGAATATACTACCTGCTTTGTAGTATGGTTTGAAGAATTAGAAATTATATCTGTATAGTTGTTGGAACATAGCAGATACTTGATAAATGGTGACAGTTATTATCATCCCTCCTCAAACACCAACAGTAAGAAGCCTGGTGGGGAGGAGTCAGAAGTTTGGAAATTCTTTACATCAGGGTGTCTTGAGCTGGGAAAATGGATAGTAGAGATCGCTGATTATAAACAGGATGGGAACATCAGTAGGCAGCTTTGAACTCTTCAGTTCCCTTGAGCTTAACCAGCATCAGCTATATAATAAATATGCCTAACATGCTCAAAGCTGAAAAGCAGGCAATGGAAAGAGTGTGAACCAGATAAATGGGACAGAAATAAACACAGCATTCAAGGGGCACCTGGTGGCTCAGTCGGTTAAACATATGACTATTGATTTCTGCTCAGGTCATGATCTCACAGTTTTGTGAGTTCGAGCCCTGCATCAGGCTCTGTGCTGACCCTGCAGAGCCTGCTTGGGATCCTCTCTGTCTGTCTCTCTCTGCCCCTCCCCTGCTCATGCTCTCTCTGTCTCTCTCAAAATAAATAAACTTAAAAAAATTATTAAATAAATAAATACATACATACGTAAATAAATAAACATCATTCGTTGCCTTCAGCTAGGGCAGATTATCCCAGCTCATAAGCCAGGAATTGAGGTTCAAAGAAGTAATATAGAATAGTGGTTAGGACCTCAGACTCTGGAGCAAGATTGCCGGACACACTCGAAATGTGCTTCAGTTTCCTTTCCCGAGAAATGAGAAATTGTCAGGGTAGGAGGTTAAGTTATGCTGCAGTAACAGATGACTCCCCCAAATCTTGACGACAGACAACAGCAAATGTTTCCTTCTTACACATACTCCATGTCCTTCATGAGTTGACTATGGCTCTGCTCTATGACATCTTTAGACCCAGGCTGACAGAGCAGCCACTATTTGGGCGTTGCCAGTCATCATGACATGGTGGAAAGAGAACACGGCAAAGCATGCACTGGCTTTTAAAGTTTCTCCATAGAAATGACACATAGCACTTCTGCCCTTATTTCATTGGCCGAAGAAAATCATATATATGGTCATTCTTTAGTCCAATAGGATGGATGGGGAGGGGGATGCTTAAGTCTGCTACAGGCACTGCAGGAAGGGAAACTAAAATATTTGGTGAATAGAAATCTAATTTACCACAGATGAAGTCCCTACCTCATGGGTTGCCCTGACAACTAAATCAGTAAATTTTATACATAAAGCACTTAGAAAAGTGAGTGACACCCATTAAGCATAATATGCACTTGCTGTTATTATTGCTGCACATCATGCAGTGGGTTAGTGACAGAGCTGAAATATATCCTGGGTGTTATCATTGAAAGGAAGAAAAAAACTATGTGTACTGAGAACCACGGATCCACAACTAAGGACCAAACACATGTAAAAACCAATGTAGAGCACGTTTTTCTTTTCTATGTTTTTGTGTTTTGGCTTAAACATCAGAAATTTATTTTCTCACTGTTCTGGAGACTGGAAGCCTAATAACAAGTTGCAAAGCAGGGTTGGTTTCTGGTGAGACCTTTTTTCCTGACTGCCCTTTCCTCTGTGCACAGATACCCCTGGTGTCTCTTTTTCTCCTTCTCCTTCTCCTTTTGCTGCTTCTCTCCTCCTCCTTCTCCTCCTCCTTGTATTAATGTTTATTTATTTGTGTGAGAGAGAGAGTGCAAGGTGGGGAGGGGCATAGAGAGAGAGAGGGACAGAGGATCCAAAGCAGGCTCTGTGCTGTCAGCAGATAGCTCAATTCGGGGCTCAAACTCACGAACCACAGGATCATGACCTGAGCAGAAGTCGGATACTTAACCAATTGAGCCACCCAGGTGCCCCATGTCTCTTCCTCTTCTTATGAGAATCTAGTGCAGTTGGATTAGGGAAGCTGGTTTCTATTTTGTTTTTAAGATTTTATGTTTAAGTAATCTTTACATCTCATGTGGGGCTTGAACTCATGACCCTGAGGTCAAGACTCCCTAAGTCTCTTAGGGAGACAGAGAAACACACCAACTCATGAAGCATTGTGTCACGTGGCAATGACTGTCTTGGTCAAACTGTTCTTTTCCCTGGCCTAATGTCATTCTTGTAGGTTTGTTATACCTTCCACTAAAATGGTGATTTCTTTCAGCAGCTAGGACCCCTTTTATATTTTAATTGTTCTCATCAACCTTGAGTCTGCAGCTGGATGGGATGCTCCCAGCTGTCATGGAGGAAGGAAATTCCCTCTGGGTTCCAGCCTTAGATGATGAGAGCACTCCTGACTCAGAGATGCTCAGTGCTGGGATGAAATCGAGCTGAAAGGTAGGCTCAGATAGAGGCTAGAAAACTCTATTCCCCAGGCTCCCGCCTGTGACATAGGGTGAAGTGGTAGAAGGTAGGGGTGTCTGGATCTGGGGCAGGAGACTGTCCCTGAGTCTGCCAATAATAACGAGAGCTAGGGGTGCCTGGGTGCCTCAGTCAGTTAAGTGTCCAATTTTGGCTCAGGCCATGATCTCATACTTCATGGGTTCGAGCCTGCTTTGGGTTCTGTGCTGACAGCTGGGAGCCTGGATCCTGTTTGGGATTCTGTGTCTCCCTCTTTCTCTGCCCCTCCCTCACTCATTCTCTCTCTCTCTCTCTCAAAAATAAACATTAAAAAATTTTTAAAAATAATGAGAGCTAGTCTTCAGTTTAGGTGCTCATATCTATTAACTCATCACATTCACAAAAACTCTAGGCTGTTTTATTGTCACTTTCATTTTACAGGTGGAGAAACTGAGACACAGAGTAAAGTAACTTGTTCTTGCCCAGGCTCACAGTTAAAGTAAATGGCTCAGCTGGCTTTGAATTCAGGCAGTTTGCTCCAGAGTCCATGTTCTTGAAGACTATAATCTAACATCTGCCTTCTTGGGGCCCTTCTCCTCCTTCTCCTCCTCCTCCTCCTCCTCCTCCTCCTCCTCCTCCTCCTCCTTCTATGGTGTAATAAAGCAAGTGAGCCCTGATTTGGGACTCTGAACATACAAAATCTAGAATTTAGTTTGAGGGGCTCATTTTATTTCCCCTCCCAATAATAAGGATTCTTTGCTTATAAAATAACACATTTATTGTATTTAGAAAATTGCTGTCAATTGTTATTATTACATGGATTCTATTCTACATTAATTTGTCTCCAGAAAGGTAACCAGCACAAACATCAAGAGCTTCCTTCTAGCCTAACAGGGGAGTGCTGGTTGACCTCAGTAAAAGGAGCCCTTTGGAGAGGTGTCTCCCTAGAGCCCTTGGACACAAAGCATCTTCTTCTGTCCTCCAAAGGCGTCAGTCTCTGCACTGATTGCCTGCTTTGGGCTCCCACCAGCCTCCCCTTGACTATCATTAGCTGTCTCTGGCTGATTTTCTTGCTGAGGCAGACAATCAGTCTTAATTGCCTGTTTCCACCTCCAGCTGTGTCTCTTCCTTGTGGGAGGAAAACCTCTCTCTGAGGGCTTGTCTGCCCAGGATCCCCTTGGATCAGATGCCCTGGGTAGGAGTGCAGGCCACTTAGAAGATCTCCTACAACTTCTGAGCCCTCAGGTTCCCTGTTTCCCCAGGCTGTACTGGAGAAAGATGAGGGTTTTGTTCAAGTGCTAAGCCTCTCCTACCAGCTTGCCTTCCCACCCTCACTTTGTCTTCTTGTGGTAGCTGGCCAGTACCTATGTCCTCTGTTCATCCCTCCAGATTCTTCCTGCACTGCCAACCTGCCCTGGGAGGCTGACCTGTTTGGAGCTCACCAGAGGGCTCTGTTGCTTTCTGGTTTCCTGGTGGGTCTTGTGAGTGAGCAGCCTGGGCAGACCTGGGCTAGGTTAGGATGGTTATTCCCCTGGACCCTCCCTATGGAGTCTATTTGGGTTCTCTCAGATGGAAGGTCAGAGCCCCCCTCAAGGGGATCCTTTACTCATGAGGTTTTCGGAGTTCTGCTAAGCACTCCCTCCCTTGTGTGTGATGCAATAGACTCAATTATTGGCCCAAGTTCCTTGTCCCTCCTGGTATCCATGCTCTTTGCTTACATGTGACTTTGTAGTCGCTCCCATGAAAGGAGGGGTCTATTGCCCCCTGCCCTTGGGCTTAGCTGTATGACTTGCTTTGGTTGGTGAGTGAAACCAATTATTTTTGCCATTTCCAAGCCCAGGCCTTTAGAAGCATGGTGTGTTTCTGTGTGCCTTTTTTGTGCCTCTGCCTTCTCCATAAGAAGAACTTCCCTTCTTCCCGCCTCCCCCCACTTCTCCCTCTTTAGTCTGGGCCCCAGAAGGAACCCGTGTGGAAGAGACCAGGTCTTGATCTGCAGAGAGAAGCCAAGTCCAGCTGGACATCAGTTTAAAGCAGAGACCCTGCTGAGCCAGCTGACCTGCAGTACCTCCCTGCCCTGCCACCCCCTCCCCCCCCCAAGGAGAAATACATGCTGATAGCTGCATTGTGCTAAAGGGTGGTAAAACCCCACTGTTACTGCAGTATCCTTTGTGCTTCCCTCATACCCTGCTCTTAACACTATAAATACTCCCTTTAGTAAGCCCTTGGGGAGCCATCCTAATTTGAGTGTCATCTGTTTCCTGTAGTGACACTGAATGAATGACACAGGCACAGGGCCCCGTTCTTCCCCGTCACTATATCACATTGCCAGCAAAGCTCAAAATATGACATTAGATACCAGCTGCCCCCTTTTCTTTGTTTCCCATTTGCTACTCAATATTCACCTGAAACCCTGATCTTAAAAGCCAATAATGGCATTTTATTTTATTCTTTTTATTTATTAGTTTGTTTTCAATTTTTCAACTTTTTATTTGGAAAACTCTTTCAAACACATACACAGGCAGAGATATCATAATTAACACCCTTGTACCTGTGGCTCAGCTTTGACAATGATCAACATTTGCCAACCTTATTTCCAGTCCTGTTTTTGTTTTTGTTTTTTCCTCTAAATCTAATGACTTTTCAATTTCCAGGGGGAATCCAGAGGTCCCCTGTTAGCACTGATCTTCTGCGGTCTCTCCATACCATTTACTACTGCTGCTCACCCCTCTTTCTCTGCCCTTGATGTCTCTGAATCTCCTTTTCCTCCTGTGACTGCTCTCTGCTTCCTGTTTTTGAAGGTCAGTGTTTCTGAGGGCCTGGTCCTTCACACATTTTCCCTCTCTTTATGTTCTCTTCCTGAGATGTTTCATGTACTCCCGTGGGTTAATCTGTGAGCCTGCTCCATCCGTGGGCTATCCTTTCTGTCTGCCCATGAAGTATCTTCACTCGGGTGTCTGTATGTATTTCACACTGAACATGTCCAGCCTAAACCAAACTCAGTGACTTCTCCTCAAACCCTCTCATTTCTCACATCTTCTTCTTGGTTTCCTATCTCAGTTCAGAAGTTACCTGGTGCCCAGTCACATGACTAGGTATCTTATACCTCTTTGACCCTGACCTGACTATTCCACTTCTGAATGGTCATTCCAATTCTTCTCTTGCTTCCTTCTCCACCTCCTTGGTTCAGGCCCTTATCATCTCTCAGTTGGGACATGCTAGTGTTCCCTGTGACTAGTCTCTCAGTGTTGTTTCTCCCCTTTGTGCTGGCATCGACTCCCTAAATTATACACCTAATCATGCTAATCTGAGCCCAGCTTATAAATCTTTTATGGTTCCATTCTAAATGTATTCTGAACATTTTGGTGTGATATTGAAACCTCTTTACCATATTCTTTCTAACCTCACCCCCTATACCCTGTCCTCCAAAAATATGGCCCTGCTTGTTTCCCCTATAATACACCACACAGTTTCATGTAGACTTGCTCATGCTGATCACCATTTTATTTTTTTTTAAAGTTTATTTATTTATTTTGAGAGAGAGAGAGAGAGAGAGAGAGAGAGATGGCAGGGGAGGGGCAGAGAGAGAGGAGAACAGAGAGAGAGGGAGAGAGAGAGGGAGAGAAAGGGGGAGAGAAAGGGGGAGAGAGAGAATCCCAAGCAGGCAGGGCTCAAACTCATGAACTGTGAGATTATGATTTGAGCCAAAATCAAGAGTTGGACACTTAACCAAATGAGCCAACGAGGCACACCACAGTTTTCTTTTTTAAGGTAAAAAAAATGAAATTCTGGTTCTCAAACACTAATTTCTTTTTTTGTTTGTTTGTTTTTAAGTTTTATTTTTTAAAATTTACATCCAAATTAGTTAGCATATAGTGCAACAATGATTTCAGGAGTAGATTCCTTAGTGCCCCTTACCCATTTAGCCCATCCCCCATCCCACAACCCCTCCCGTAACCCTCAGTTTGTTCTCCATATTTATGAGTCTCTTCTGTTTTGTCCCCCTCCCTGTTTTTATGTTATTTTTGTTTCCCTTCCCTTATGTTCATCTGTTTTGTCTCTTAAAGTCCTCATGTGAGTGAAGTCATATGATTTTTGTCTTTCTCTGACTAATTTCACTTAGCATAATACCCTCCAGTTCCATCCACATAGTTGCAAATGGCAAGATTTCATTCTTTTTGATTGCCAAGTAATACTCCATTGTATATCTATACCACATCTTCTTTGTCCATTCATCCATCGATGGATATTTGGGCTCTTTCCATACTTTGGCTATTGTTGATAGTGCTGCTATAAACATTGGGGTGCATGTGTCCCTTCGAAAGCACACCTGTATCTCTTGGATAAATGCCTAGTAGTGCAATTGCTAGTCATAGGGTAGTTATATTTTTAGTTTTTTGAGGAAGCTCCATACTGTTTTCCAGAGTGGCTGCACCAGCTTGCATTCCCATCAAACACTAATTTCAAAGTGCCCCTTCCACAGCCCTTTTGAGATTCTTGTTGGCATTTGAATTTGTTGCTCCTGCCAAAGGGAATAGTCAACATGGTATTTAATTTTTTGAGCAGTCTTAGAGTTTCTCTTTACAATAGGGGCCCATTTGCCATGGCAATGGGTATTTCTCTATAGTAATGCTGTCAGTGTAAAGTTTCTGACTCTTCTGTAGGACTTTGAGTGCCCCCAAGGCAGGAATGGTGTGTTAATCATCTTTTTATATATCCCCAATGCCTGGCATATAGGAAATACTCTGTAAGTGTTTGTTTGAATTGCATCTAAATTAGCACTGGGACCAGGAAGTAAGATCTGGAGAGGGCACAAATATTGTCAGCCAATTGCAGAGAAAGCTGCCAAACATATAATCTATGAGCTGAGAAGCTGGGGTCACCCCATTCCCTGCAGCGAGGGCCTCCAAGCCTGTCAGATGTCAGTTGCATTTGCAAAGCTAGGAGTTCAGGTGGAAGGTTGGATTTTTCTTCATTAAACTTGTCATTCCCCAAGGTGGGGCTCTGACAGGAACCCAGTGAGATGTCAAGCTGAGACAGCTGTTGCCAAACCTGGTGGAGGCATTTCAGACAGCCGGGGACACAGCTGTTGCCTCAAACTTCATGTGCAACATCCTTCTCTTCTTTAAGGAGGTCAAAATGCTTAACAAATAAATAACAATAGTGAAGCAGTCATGCTACGATGATAGAGACAGATCATGTGGATCTGAATCCCAACTCTGGTTCTTATTAGCTGTGTGACTTTGAACAAGTTATGTAACCCCTCTGAGCCTCAGTTTCTTCATTCATAATACTGGTCGCTAAGAAGATTGAATAAGAGAATGCATATGGAAATGTTTTATAAACTGTAGACTGCTAAGTATCAGGTAAAATTAGAATATATTAAAATTATGTTTTGTCTTTATAACACACAAATATTAAGTATGTAATGGTCAAGTTGATACATATTTGCTCACTATTATATATATCCAGCTCACTGTTCTGAACTGTGATAGATGAAGAAGTTTATATGTCAGTTTCTTGACTTTAGGAAATTTACAGTCTAGTTTGGAGATGAGACCGATATATTCCTTACTACCCATGTTTCTATAGAGAAGAAGAAATTTCTACTCCACAAACAGGGTAGAACATTTCCATTTCTTTTCTCATTCTTCCTAAGAAAGGAGGTGTAATTTACACGATTGGTGAGTTGGGCAAAGGGACTGAGCATAGTGGCTCAGGACATTTTTTTCTTCTCTCTTCCTCAATTAGTAGGTCATTGGGAATGCATGCTTTCTCTATTCTTTGCCATGAAGTAAGCCTTTGGGTGTCACAGGGTTCTGGGAAAGCTGTGGTTGTTCAGCTCACTCTGTGACCAGGTGGGTAGGTTAAGTTCTGGGGGAGAGTATTAGGAAGTGCATTGGATCTTGGCATTTAATACTGGTTCTGAGGTGCCTGGGTGGCTCTTGATTTCAGCTCAGCTCATGAATCACGGTTTGTGAGATCAAGCCCTGCATCAAGCTCTGAGCTGACAGCATGGGTCTTGCTTGGGATTCTCTCTCTCTGCCCCTACCCTGCTCATTCGCTCTCTCTCTCTCTCTCTCTCTCTCAAAATAAATAAATAAACTTTAAAAAATGTCTTAAATACTGGTTCCTGTCCTTGATCCCATCCTAAAGTATGTTTCTTTCTTTAAGTCCTCAGTATCTAAATCTTCTCCCATGTTTTGGGAAGCACCTGCCACTTACCCACAGGGCTTGAAAATGACTTGGGATCTGCCTTTCCAAGTTCAGATTATTTAAGTTAGACCAGTGTCTTAGGAATTCTACAAGTCTCTCCAGGTGGGCTTGCCATTCCAAGTCCTCCAGAATTGTTCAGAATACACTCCACATCTGAGTCTCTTGTTTGTGTCCCATCAATTTATGAGTTGTTAATGTGCTTCTTTATCTTTGGCTTCGAAATCTATTAGGTGTGGTTTCCTTTTGTTTTTCCTACTTGGGGTTTGTTAGGATTCTTGGATCTATGACCTAATGTTCTTCACCAAGTTGGGGAACGTTTTGACCATTATTTTCCAATATTTTTTCTGCTTGGTATCAGTCAAGTTTCCACCAGAGAAACAGACCAGTAGGGTATAGAGTAGGATATGTGTCCAGTAGAATATGTATGTGTATGTGTAAAAAGATTTATTGCAAGGGGTTGGCTTATATGATTGTGAGGGCTGGCTAGGCAAGTCTGAAATCCGCAGGGTGGGCTGTCTGGAAGGGCAGGCTGGAACATCTTGGGCAGGAACTGATACTGTAGTATACAGATGAAATGTCTTTTTTCCTTGGGGAAATCTAAGCTCTCTTCTTCAGTAACTTTTTTTTTTAGTTAAAAAAAAATTTAAGTGATAATCTACATTCCAGTTGGGGCTCAAACTCACAACCCTGAGATCAAGAGTCCTGTGCTTTACTGATTGAGCCAGACAGTCACCCCTCAGCTCTGTTCTTATCCAACTGATTGGATAGAACTGATTGGATAGAACTCATCCAGATTATGCAGGATAATCTCCAATATGTGAAGTCAACTGATTATACATATTAGTCACATCTAAAAAATACCTTCACAGCAACCCTAGATTAGTGTGTGATTGAACAATGGTACAATTTTTAATATTATTTATATTAATATTAATCTTATTTAAAACTTAAAAAATCATCATACATATAAAATGCCAAATGCATGTGCAGTTTAAAGAATGACAATGAAGAGGAGCCTGGCTGGCTTAGCCGGTAGAGCGTGTGACTCTTTTTTTTTTTTTTTTTTTAATGTTTATTCATTTTTGAGAGACAGAGAGAGAGACAGACAGACAGAAAGAGCACGAGCAGGTGAGGGGCAGAGAGAGAGGGAGACACAGAATCCAAAGTGGGCTCCAGGCTCTGAGCTGTCAGCACAGAGCCTGATGTGGAGCTCCTACTCATGAACAGTGAGATCATGACCTGATCATGACCTGAGCTGAAGTTGGATGCTTAACTGACTGAGCCACCCAGGCTCCCCTAGAGTGTGTGACTCTTGATTTTGAGGTTGTAAGTTTGAGCCCCACATTGGGTGTGGAGATTGCTTAAAATAAATAAAATCTTCAAGAGTGGCAATGAAATGAATACTCATATACTCACTATCCAGTTTAAGAAACGGAATACTACTAATGTGAAGGCCTATGAGCCTTTTTTTCAGTTGTATTCCCTTCTCTGCTCTTCGTAAAGTTTAAAATATGGGATATAATACTTTATTGTTATGTAAAAGTATAACAAACATGCATAAAGTGATAAGCACAAAATTGAAGACTGTGATTACTTCTGGGAAGGAAAAAAAATGGGATACCCAAGGGTTTCAATTATATTTGTAAAGTTTTATTTCATTATTATTATTTTATTATCATTATTTATTTTTTTTTTGAGAGAGAGAGAGCGAGTGAGCATTCACACACGTGTGGGGCAAGGGCAGAAGGAGAGGGAGAGAGAGAGAATTCCAAACAGGCTCTGCACTGAGGAGTCTGACCTGGGGCTCCATCTCATGTATGTGAGTGACCTGAGCCTTAGTCAAGGGTTGGGCGCTTAACCAACTGAGCCATCAGGTGCCCCATGAGGTTTTATTTTTTAAAGGATGTCAAACAAATGGGCCAAATGTTAAGATCTGATTGTTTGCTGTATTTTTCTCCAAGAACATGAAGGCAAAACAGCACCATGGCTTCAGTGCACAGGTTCTGGGGCCAGATCTGTTTACATTAAACTTTGGCTGCCTGACTTACTAACTGTAGAAATTGCCCAAATTACTTTGCCTCTTCAACTCAGCTTTTCTCATCTATAAAATGGAGATCATAATAATACTTTATAGTATTGTTGTGAAGATTGCATTAATTAGCTTATGGAAGGCATTGGAACAATTTTTGGTATATAAACACACAATATTATATTAGTAAAATCTACATATATCAAAATTTTTTCTTAAGAAACTGCAAGCACTCCCCCCCACCCCCCGCATTATAGGGTCAGAATAATATGTTTGAAACTTGTGAGGCACATGTGTTTTGTAATTCAGAATTTTTGGTTCTTTATTATTCAACATCACTAGTGGGGTCTGCAGCAACACCCCCTAATCAAACACATTATTATTTATGCAGTGACAATTATGAATATTCACTGAGTAAGATAAATAAAGACTAAAAAGATTCATGTCATTTCAGTCAAGTTTTACTACCAAATGTGTTTGCTGCAAACTTTCCAAAACCTTTCAGTTTTCAGAATGGTTTGGAATCTGGAAATGTGTATAAAGGGCTGTGGACCTGTACTCTAATGCATCCACCTTGTTTGTACTAGTTTGTCCTTAAAAAGAATGAGGCAGATCTATATATATTGACATGGAAAGTTAAGGCGCATTGTTAGGTAATAATACCATATGTGTTATAGCATTTGGCCAAACAATACATACCATGATTCCTGTTACATTTATGAAAAGAGACTCTCATATTTTCATATATATATGATAAATGCACTGAAAGAGACTGGAAGGATACCTACCTAACTTGTTGAGAGTGGTCACCTCTGGAGATGGGATGGGAGGAAGGCTAAAGGGGGGCTATCTCAGGGTTCTTTTTTTTCCCTTAAGTTTATTTATTTTGAGGGGGGGAGGGGCAAAGAGAGAAGAATCCCAAGCAGGCTCTTCACTGTCAGTGTGGAGCCTGATGTGGGGCTCAAACCCACAAACTGTGAGATCGTGACCTGAGCCAAATTGAAGAGTTGGATGCTTAACCGACTGAGCCACCCAGATGTCCCCTATCTCAGGTTTCTTTATATACTTCTGAAGTTTTAAAGTCTTTTATGAAAAGGTGTTTACCTATGTTTGGGTAATAAAAATGGAAACACTGCTTAGCAAAATAAATTGAGGCAGTATTGTGGAGACCTGAGAAGTTTATGTTTAAATCAGTAAATGCAAGGAGCTGTGAACATTTTTTTTTAAGTTTACTCATTTCTCTTTAGTAATTGCTACACACAACCTATGGCTTGAACTCACGACCCCGAGATCAAGAGTCACACGCTCCTGCGACCGAGCCAGCCAGGCGCCCCCATTTGTGAATAGAGTAGTATCAACAGGCTCAGAAGAGAAGTAAGTGGGAACGATAGGGTTTAGGTCTGGGTATGGAAAGGAGATATATTCTAGGATTAGGCTGTGAAAATCCTCCCTTGAGTTCCATCCTCAGGATCAGAAGAGTAACACCCTGGATTAGTGTCCCCTGTGTTGGTAGTTCATGAAGAACCCAAGAAATGACCTGTGGTAACAACAGAAATGAACCCAAAGGGCTTCTTAGCCTCCACCAGAGACCCCTAATGTTTCTGTGTCACAGAAAGCAAGGAGAGAGAGAATTTCATTAAGGAACTGACCAATAGGGTTAAGTGGTGCTTTCATTTTTGCCTCCATCCAATTTATTCTCCAAACAACAGCCAGAGCAATCTTTTAAAAGCACCAACCTGGTTGTGTTGCAACTTTGGTGGTTTCCCTAGGATCTTTCTAAGTAGAGCTGGTGAGGAAGAACCCTCAGTTTCTTTCTGGTTGCAAGCCTCGAGCTCCCTGGAGTTGTATTTCTCCTTCTTCCTCCTGCTTCGAGAAGCCAGCTCAAGAGAGAGATGCCGACAAAGCAGAGAGCAACAGAGATGAAAAACAGAGCAAGAGGGCTAACAGTATTTAAGTCCCTAAATTCAGTCTCCCTTGGAGTCTCAATATGCCATGGTTCTTTTTGAATTTAGTCACAATGTTTTTGCCCATGCTAGTTTGAGTTAGATTTCTACCTCTTGGGGTCCAAAGAATCAATCCTGATTTATATGCTGAGTTATATGCTCCTCTTCAGTGGTGGATTCCCTAGAACACTTAACTGGGGCTCGAATTATATCTGTGTTAGCAGCACATTTGAATTGTTCTGGTGAAGTTTATGAGGATTTATGGGATCTAAAGTCTAGGCTTGGCTGTATACAAAGAATGCTACAGAGCTAAAGGGTGAAGTAATGGGAAATGACACATTTATATCTTAAGATGCATTGTGTCACTGTGGTAGTCATTAGGTCGGCTTATCGTTATTCCAGTTCCCCTTTCAGTCACCACCCTCCTTGTGATGTGGTTTGTTTCGGTGAGCAGAATGCAAGAGGAAGTGACATGTGCCACTTACAGACAGAATCTTCAAGAAGTTGTGTGTGATTTCCATGTTCTCTTCCTGTTACTCTGGAGGTGGTGGAAACACACAGCAAGATGAAGCCTCTATTATCTGAGTGATTATGATGGGCTGAGCCCGACCCTCTGCCGGCCCCCTTTGGTCATGTGGATGAGAAATAAATGTTTGTTAAGTCACTGAAATTTTGGGGTTATTTGTTACCACTGTAAAACCTGTCCTATCCTGACTGATACAACCACTTAAAAAAATTGAATATTATAAATTCTGGAAGACTTTGAATTTGTGCTTGAAAATCTATAATGAACATAATTATGGGAAAAGTAGAACTAAAGATTTCAACTGATGTTTAGGAGAATAATTTTCTCTAGCTACCTTGGAATTTGTAGATCCTATGTTACTTTTTTGTTGGGCCTGTTAATTACTCCTCTCAAATTCACCTTAAAGCCCAAGATCAATATTTTATTTTGCTGTATTTTTTCTAAAGTCTGCTATTGTTGGTGACCGCTGATCTTTATCATTTTTCATTATTAACTCCTCAAGTACAATTCAATTTGGGTATACTCAAGACAGAAGCACTTGCTTTTTATAAAGGGAATCTTCTAGCCCTCAAGGTTCCATTTTTATTTATGGTGTTTTGCTGTATTTTCTTTCAGTTTTTGTGCCAGCCTTATTCTTTTTTTCTTTTTTAATTTTTTTTTAACGTTTATGTATTTTTGAGACAGGGAGAGACAGAGCATGAACGGGGGAGGGCCAGAGAGAGAGGGAGACACAGAATCTGAAACAGGCTCCAGGCTCTGAGCTGTCAGCACAGAGCCCGACGCAGGGCTTGAACTCACGGACCGCGAGATCATGACTTGAGCCGAAGTCGGCCGCCCAACCGACTGAGCCACCCAGGCGCCCTGTGTGCCAGCCTTATTCTTAAGGAACTGCTTGTTTGGATTTCTAAGAGAATTTTATATGTAGAACAAATGAGCTTTAGGCAAATTTACTATATTATTTACTGGAGGTAAGCTGCATAAGGTGATTTCCAATGAATTAGGGGTGAGTTGTATTCACCCAGCTTAAAGGGCAGAGGTTTGCAATCATATCCTAATCTACAGTGCATTTATAGCTCTTATACCTACTTGTGTATGTAAAATCACTGTATAAGATCACCTTATGATAATTAAAACTTCTATATTTTTTGCAATTATCCAAATCAAGTTGGGATTCTTCAATTTTTCCAAATTTGGTAATCGATTTTGCTGTTCATCTTATTTATTCTTGCTTGTTATAGGAGAAAAAATGTATACTTAAATAGTATCTTGATGCCAAGATGTTGGAAGCAACTAGATCCCCCTGAATACTTTTTGATGCTTGTGAGCAGGTGTTAACAATATGGCACAATATGCCAAGATCCCACAAGACAGTGAAAAAACACAGAGGAGACCCTCAAAAAATAGTAGCTCGAGCTTGAAAGCGAAGTTCAAATTTGTAGATGGTTCAAGTGTGTGTGGGTACATGTGCATATGTGTATATGTGTGCACGTGCATGCATGCATCTTAAATTTAGAGATGGGTTACATTATCAGTGAGACAAACTGTGTTTGTAAGCCAATCTGCCTTTGGTTTCTTTAATTATCTGGGGGACCCAGGGAGGCCACAGCTAAGAAGGGGAAAGGAAATCCCAGGAGTGGTAACATTGATTTTGGTGTAGAATTATCTTGTGTAGGGGTGCCTGGGTGTCTCAGTTGGTTAAGTATCCGACTTTTGATTTTGGCTCAAGTCATGATCTCAGGTTTGTCGGATTGAGACCTGCATTGTACTCCATGCTTCAGTGTGGAGCCTGCTTGGGATTCTCTCTCCTTCTCTCTCTGCTTTCCCCTGCTCAAGCTCGCGCGCTCTCTCTCTCTCTCTCTCTCTCTCTCACACACACAAACTTAAAAAAAAAAAAGAATTATCTTGTGCAGAAATCTGGCAAGAATAATATAATTGTAGCTTTTATTGACCTTCCATTGGTCTTCCATATCATAAGCTCAATATAGACACAGCGTTATTGATAATTCTACAAGATCTGCATTTTAATAGCCCTCAAGAATTCAGGATTATTAGAAATTGTCCTATATCCTAATGATCTGAAACTCAAGACAAAAATGGATGCCTAGCCTTCCAGAACAGGAGGTTAGTGTCCTGGGTGCTGATGATATGGTTTTAATGTCCTGGTCTTAGAGTGGCCTCAGTAATTGGTTCTGAGTAATTAACCATTGTCAGTGCTGTTGATGCAAAGGATTATAAAGCTAATGTCATTATCATTAGCAGATATTTCCCAAAATTCAATTGATTTAAATAAATAACAAAACCAAACAAAAACAAAAATCAAAATAAAACAGAACCCAAATCCATATAACATGTGCAGCGATTTCATTTGCTTGGGGCTAATTCCTCCTGCCAAATCCACTGGGAAGCCATGTGATTTACTGATATATTACTGAGAGTTTGTAATAACCACTGGAGTGACTGTTAACATCTGCTTTGGATATTTTCTAGTTCAAAATAATCTTAACCATGCTTTGTGGAACATAGCTTTGTGTGGAGAAATCCAGGCTGCTTCCTGAAGAAAAAAACAATTTTGCCAGTATGATCATCTCTGTGGAGAAGGGGTAACTTCTGATTCAGGTGGAGATCCTGGTTAGTTTCCTCAATTTTTAAAATAGGGCAGAGCATTACTACCTGTATAAGTATGTTCTCACACAGTGGTATTCTAGAAATGGCTCTCTCTGGTTTGAGAGACTGTGGATGTCCCACATCCATGGTCAGTGATGTCAGCTTGGAAGCTTGAAATTGGTCATAGCAGGAGTATTTACCCCAGTAGTTCTCAATGATGGTCTTTTTGCCCCTTAGGGGACATTTGGCAATCTCTAGAGACAAGCTCTGTTGTCACAACTGGGGGTTTGCTACTGACATCTAGTGGGTAGAAGCCAGGGATGCTGTTCAACATCCTACAATGCAGAAGACAGCACCCCCACCCACCCCCAACCAACAAATTATCCAGTCCAAAATGTCAACAGTGGTGAGGGTGAGAAACCCTGATTTATACCATGGAAATTGGCAAACATAAGAGATATGTTTATTTTTATTTATTTATCTAAATTTTTAAGTGTTAATTTTTGAGAAAGAGGGAGAGAAAGAGAGAGAGGGAGGGCAGGGGAGTGGTAGAGTGAGAGGGAGACAGAGGATCCAAAGCAGGCTGTGCTGACAGCAGAGAGCCCCATGTGCGGCTTGAACTTACGAACCGTGAGATCATGACCTGAATTGAAGTTGGACACTTAACTGACTGAGCCACCCAGGCGCCCCACATTTTTATTTATTAATATTATTATTAAAAAAAATTTTTTTTAATGTTTATTTATTTTTGAGAGAGAGACAGAGCGTGAGTGGAGGAGGAGCAGAGAGAGAGGGAGACACAGAATCTGAAGCAGGCTCCAAGCTGTCAGCACAGAGCCCGACGCAGGGCTTGAACCCACGAACCATGAGATCATGACCTGAGCTGAAGTTGGACACTTAACCAACTGAGCCACCCAGGCGCCCCTATATTATTATTATTTTTAGCACAAGTTTATCAACCACTAGCCCCCAAAATGAATTCTTACACCATCTTGTACAGTCTCTAATTCCCATCAGAAGCCCATAGGGAAAAGTGATGTTCATGAAATCTGAAAGCTGTCTTATCCCCTGGGTAATTTATAGAGACTATGGGTTGGCATTTTTTTTTTATTTTTAATAAAGGGCAGATAGTAAATATTTTAGGCTTTTCAGACTATGTAGTCTCTATTGCAACTATTTATGCCTGCCTGTCATTGTAGCATGAAAACGTCTACAGACAAAACATAACGAATGGACATGGCTCTGTCCCACTAACACTTTATTTACAAAGCAGGCCACACAGTTTGCTGACCCTTGACTTAGACACTAGCTCAACCCAATTTAGAACTGCCTTCACTGAAACTTTCTTTTGATGCCAAATGTTCAGCTTTTATTAAAGATATAAAAAATAACCAAATTACATTTGCTGCAACATTTGGCACCAAAAAAGTCAGTGAGAACATTTTCCACTGGGTCACTATATGCTTCATTCTTAAGGTTCCACAGTAAAGAATTTCTTAAAATGCTTGGCTTCCCACTGAGGAACTAATTATGTTACTTTTTTTTCCAGATTTTACTTTGTACACTGGGAAGCCAAAACTCTATTTCATATTCACTTACAGCATATCCTAATTTTCATGATAAGAATCAGCTGTGGGTGCTTAAAAACTATAGGCTCCTGACGTCCACTCCTGAATCTGTCCAGATCTCCTGGACGTCCAGATCTCCTGAATCTGTCTTCGTGGTGAAGGGGGTCTGTGCCCTGGATCAGTGCTTCTCAAACTTTATGTACATACAAGTCACTTGAGAATCTGGTTAAAAGGCAGATTATGATCCAATAGGTCTGAGATTCTGCATTTCTGAAAAGCACGCAGGTGATGTTGATGCTGTTTGTCTTGGAACCACAATTTGAGTAGAATGTCAGTATTTTGGTAACAAATTCTCCTCAGATTCTTATCACTGAATTGCATCTCAATTATGTTTTTTCTTATAACTATTACGTTTACTTTCTGCTTTTTTTGGTTTCTGCTCTAATTTACAAATTGAAATTTAATTATACATGTTGTCGTTTAAGGCTTTTAAATCTTTTGGAGGGGGTGAGATGGGCAATAGAAATAAATCTAAGATGGGGCACCTGGCTGGTTCAGTTGGTTAGGCATCGACTTTGGCTCAGGTCATGATCTCATGGTTCATGGGTTCAAGACCCATGTCAGGCTCTGTGCTGACAGCTTAGAGCCTGGAGCCTGCTTTGGATTCTGTGTCTCGCTCTCTCTCTGCCCCTCTCCCACTCCCACTCTGTCTCTCTCTCTCTCTCTCAAAAATAAATATATATATAAAAAGAAATAAATCTAAGAGGAATATCTTTGAATGCACTTTTTTTTACAATTATGAAATACACATGTAGTCTCATACTATTTAGTTGTACTCTTCTTATTCCATACATAACAAATAACAAGATTAGTTTTATATTATTTCTTCAAGACTGGATGCTTTCAAATTTGTGATCCTCAAATTTGAAGTTGTTGAACATATTTATGTCTGCTTTACTGTACATCTGTTTAAGCTTTAAGAAGCTCTCTCTTAAGCTTTTGCTGATGCTCTGGGCCAATATAAAAAGGTCCTCAAAGAGCACCTGGGTGGCTCAGTTGGTTAAGTGTCTGACTCTTGGTTTTGGCTCAGGTCACGATCTCACAGTTTGTGAGTTCGAGCCCCCTGTGGGGGGGGGGGGTGCTCCACGCTGACAGTATGAAGCCTGCTTGGGATTCTCTGTCTCCCTCTCTCTGCTGCTCCCCTGCTTGCTCTCTCTTTCTCTCTCTCTCTCAAAATAAATAAATAAACATTAAAAAAATGGTCCTCAAGATGCTGATCACTTAGATTTATACTATCTGGTCTCGACCATGAGGGACTTCTGCACTGGATAAAGTTCCTTATTAAATGCCACTGCTGCAACACCAATGTTCTCCCACAAACGCACTGAAATGTCTGACCCAACGACAAAGGAAAACCTGAACACCCCTGGGGCATCAAAGAGATTCTGTTACTTGCGTACAAACTCTATGGCTTCCAGTGCCAGAGCGGCCACAGCCTTACTTCCACCCTCGCCTCCACTGCTCCAGTCTACCTGCCTCCCAATGCATTATGGGTTGCACTTCATTTCAGTGGACCGGAAGCCTCTGGGAGGCCATGAGCAATTGGGTCTGAATGCGCTTTAAAAAATTTTTTTTGATGTTTATTTATTTTTGAGAGAGAAAGAGTGCGAGCGGGAGAGGGGCAGGGAGAGAGGGAGGTGCAGAGATAGAGAGAGAGAGACAGAATCTGGGGCAGGCTCCAAGCATAAAGCCTGACGTGAGGCTCGAACCCACAAGCCGTGAGTTCATGACCTGAGCCAAAGTCGTCCGCTTAACCCACCGAGCCACCCAGGCGCCCCCTACTCTTCTTTCTTATAGAGCTAAAGGATTAAAATGCCCAATTTAAACAGGTCTTTTCAGTCTTGCTGTGGTATTTCCCCCGCGAAGCCCTTAGCAACAGGCAGGAGGTAGCAAAGGGGCCCGTGGACTGTGATAAGTGGCAGAGGGTGGACCTTCTGGCTCCATGTGAAGTTGGTCAGCCACAGATTGAACAGCTTCTTTGGCTGTTGACCATATTTGCAGGGTCTCCTAGAGGTGTGAGTAGAAGCGGAGAGAGGACGCCATGCCCCCAAACGCTTGTGGGATTAGGCTTGTTCCGGAGTGGTCAGGCCACGATCAGGTGACCAGGTGGTGGAGGGCAGCCTTCTCTGTTCTCGGAGCCTGGCTCAGTAAGTATGTTAAATTTTCTTTGTCACTAGGTGGCAGAATATAATTAAGATGTCAGAATTTTTTCCGTAACATCGGAAGGTGTTTCTAGTTCCTTCCTAATGACCTCTTTCATTGCTTTGCAGTATTTGCTAATGCCACTTAGGGTTGAAGCAATGAAATAAGAATTCCTTCTGCAAACACTTCCTATATTATCTAGGAGTTCACTTTTTTTTTTCATTTAAGTAGCTTACCTCTTAGGGTGAAGCATCCTTAACATAAATCACATTCTCTTCCTAAGGGCTACTGTTTGGACAATCCAAGCTTCTTACTTTTACATATAATTTTATTATTCTTTTGAAGCAAATCCCAGATACTGTTTCACTTCAGTTATACCTACTCCAGTGTGTATGTGTAAAATAAGGATGACTGAATCTGTGCGGTTTTGATGATTAACGCAATCAAATACTGAATTATATTCCTGTGGATCATAGTATAAGGATATGCACAGTTATCTACAGAATCCCAGGAAAGAGTCAGGAAGGAGTTGGGTGAGGCGTGATGGAGTGGGCCAGTTCCCCTGCTTATGGAATCTGTGATTTATTCTGCTGGGGAAAATACATCTGTGACCCAATGTGGATCACCTTTCCACCTTCAGATGGGTGTACACAGAGTTTAAATGAACAGAAAGCAACAGATCAAATGTGTGGTCAGCATATACAAATAGAAAATCTCTTCAATACCAATCTTTCATGTGCCCTCTGCCCCATTTTCAGTCATGAGAAGTGAGGGGAGTCTTCAGCTGAATTGCCTGTGGCTGGGAGCCCGTGCTTCTAGGGTTTCAGTCTTGCTTCTGGGATCACAAGACTGGAGTCTCTGTCCTGTGCTGTATTCCTGCCCTTGCACGGCCAGTCTCAGCTCTTGTCTTCTTCAGCCTGGGGGTTCTTTCTCATTTCTCCCTGATTAGCTGGCCCACAGTGCCCTTTTTACCCCTTTGCCTTAGCAGGGTTGAGTACACCTTTTCTGCAAGGGTTGCTATGTTTTCTTCTCTTCCTCACTTCCTCTTCAGATTCTTATTGTTGAAGGCCTCAGTTGATTCTCCTTTCCACAGTGCTAATACCACAAACTTGGCTGGTCTGCCCCACTTCCCTTTTCCCACTTCCACTTCCCCATGGACAGGATGTTCACCACATGTCAGGGATTACACTAGGTGCTGGGGACACAAGAATGGAAGAACCAGAACCCTGCCTTTGAAGAGCTCACTGCGCGACAGGGGGTGAGGTGAGCAGGGGAGGGGAGCATAAATGAGGGCAGTGCAACATACGTGGCAGAAAAATTGTAGGCACAGGTAGTGTGAGAACAGAGAAGAGGGATGGGCTTCTCTACTTGGGAGGGGGATCAGAAACGACTTGCCCAGAGTGTGAGCATTTTCTTTCTGTTTTTATATTTAATTTAATTAAATTAATTTTATTTTTATTTATCAGGTTCCAAAATGATATAGTTCAAATATATATGTATTATTATAAAATAAATTTACATATATATCATCCCTAATCCCTCTTCTGCCCATCCCCATGCTGTCCAAAGGTAACTATTGTTATTAGTTTCTTATGTATCCTTTCAGAATTTCTGCATGCATATGCAATCAAATATAAGTAAGGTTTTTTCCTTTCTCCTTTTTATCCCACAGGTAGCATAGTATACTTACTGATCTGTACTTTGCCTTTTTAACTTACTATTATCATTTAGCGGTTAAAAGATGGACTCTGGAATCAGAATACCTGCATTCAAACTCCCCCAGGTATATAATTTACCAGCTGTGTGAACTTGGCAAGTTATGTAACTTCTCATTGCATTAGTTTCTACACTACATCTGAGGTTTTCAAAATGTTGAGACTTTATCATACACTAAACTTTATCATGAACTTTATGCATGTACATATGCAACTTTATGATTTACTCAAATCTTTTATGTACATTCTATTCTGTTCTATTGCTCTGTCTATTCATGTACCAATACTACACTGTTTTAATTTTTGAGCTTTAACATTATGTTTACTATTACGTAGGGTTAGTCCCCAGATGGAAACTTGAAGGGTGATTGGAATTCTCCAGGAAGAGATGACAGCACCAGTGACGACTAATATTAGTACAAACTGTTTTCACCACGACCACCATTTTATGTCTACTGTGTGTGAGATGCTGTAAGTCACTTGTTTACTTGTTTACTCTGCTTCTATGTTTGTTTTCTCTTTGCTTTGAAGATTTTGCCTCTTTATTTTAAATATACCTACTTCATTGTAGGTAACATTTTAAGCCACTTTAAATCTTTTTGGAAGTAAGGAGAGGCATAAATAGAAAAAGGACCAAGAACTTTATTAGGTACTTTGCATAATAAATCTTTAATCCTTATAAAAAAATCCTACAAGTTAGATTATTATTCTCCTCTTTTTATAATTGAAGACACAGACGCCTGGAGAAGTCAAGTAATTTTCTTAAGGTTATGTAGCAAATAAATGTAGATTCAGAATTCAAACCACAGTCTTTGGACTTTATGGTCTTTGTGGTTCCTGGTGCTTCTTTAAAGCATACTGGATGAGGTTCTTTGTTAGGGTTCTTATAAGGATAGTAGAAAGAAGAGCTGAGAAAGAAGCTGAATCCATAATAGGCAACAATTATGTACATTTTTTCTTAATGGCTAATATACACATATAGTAACTGTGGACCTTGTAAAATCATCACTACCATGTGATTTTGGTGTCTACTCATTACTCGCTAATTCACCAAACATATCCAGAGTCTACCACATCAGGCGCTTTACTAGGTGCTGAGGATACGATGACACATGGGATCTGGTCCCTGGCCCTTAACTCCTCCTGTGGGAGTTAACTAGCAGGTCTTCTGGGTCTCAACCCCCTTCATCCATTGCACCCTGAGAAATATTGAGTCTATTTCTTCATCTGATGCTAGTTTATGCCCAACTTTTTGTTTCAAAGCTGATAATGCAGTTATGATTAACTAGTAGCTTCTTGGAGTGTTTTTTGTTTTTGTTGTGTTTTTTTTTTGAGTGTTGTTTTGAAGATTGTGAAGCTATATCTGGAATAGTGGCAAAGAGTGCAGTGACTTAATTAGTCATGCCTGCCATGGGACAGGAGGGAGAAATGAAGGCAAAGAAGCCATGTGCTTGTCATACATGAACTAGTTGTCCAGAGTGATCAGTTGCTTTCTGCAGTTGTTATAAATAACATCAATTGTATTTTATTGCTTGAATTCACCATTTCTTAAATTGCTATGTAAGTTATTCTCCTCTTGGGAAGTCCTGGAGAAAGAAAGCCATTGAACTTGGTTGAGATACAGTTTCTCAAATATATATATACATACATATATATATATATATATATATATATATGTATGTATATATATGTATGTATATATATATGTATGTATATATATATAAACGTTTACTTACTTTTGAGAGAGAGAGAGACAGAGCACAGGCGGGGGAGGGGCAGAGAGAGAGGGAGACATAGAAACTGAAACAGGCTCCAGGCTCTGAGCTGTTAGCACAGAGCCCGACATGGGGTTCGAACTCATGAATGGTGAGATCATGACCTGAGCCTAAGTCAGATGCTTAACCGACTGAGCCACCCGGGCACCTCTCAAACATATTTTTTATACAAGGAATCTTTTCCCTTCACTGCTAATTGCACAATTCATATCAATGCTGGATGTATCAATTTGCCCCAGTTCTGGAAATATGTCTATCATCACTGCCAGTGGATGCCTTTGATTTCCTAGTATTGTAGTGACTTTTGTTGGGAAGGAAAACTCCCGGTCTGAATGCTACTCTGTTGTATGGAAGCCCTTTATTCAATAATTTCTTTCTCTGTCTTCCCATCTAAAATGCCTTTTGTGGCCACAGCTGTAGTTAAAAATAGTTAACAGTTGGGGCGCCTGGGTGGCTCAGTCAGTTGAGTGTTCGACTTTGGCTCAGGTCATGATCTCACAGTTCATGAGTTGAAGCCCTGCATTGGGCTCTGTGCTGACAGCTCAGAGGCTGGAGCCTGCTTCAGATTCTGTGTCTCCCTCTCTCTCTGTCCCTCCCTGCTTGCACTCTTTCTCTCTCTCTCAAAAAATAAGTAAACATGAAAAAAAATGGTTACAGGTTGCCCATCTGGAGTTTTACTGTTTAACTTTTTCAAGACCACACACAAATGAATTCTTGCATCTCTGGGATGTGTTAGAACATAATTCTGTTCATTCTGTTTGTTTGCTGAAAGCGATGCTAATTAATGAAAACTTCCTCTAAGAAGTTAATCCTCAAATGGCTGTTGCCTTATGGGAAATGCATTTGAATGGCTGAGTAGGTTTTTCTCTGCCCACTTGTAGTTACCTCTCTGGCCGTGGAGGGTAGGGAGGTGGTGGCAGTTGTGCTACAGCATGGGGTAGTCACGGAAAGAATATTGCATTTGGAGTCACTAACTCTGGGTGCAAGTCCTTGTGCCATTGCTTGGTTACTATGTAAACTTGAGCCAATCACTTAAACTCTGAACATCAGTGGACCCAACTCTAAAATGACGATTATAATAATAATTCTGATCTCCCTAATTTAGGGAGAACTAAATGGGATGATACATGGCAAACATCTATGCAGAAGTAAGTTTTTATTATTAGATGCCTGGGTTTACATTATTTCCCTGTTGGTTTTCCCATTGCTCTTATCTTAACCAGATGTGAAATACGATCTTTCTTGTAGCTTTTCCTGATGTGCTTTTCGTGAAAAGCTAGCAGGCCCAATACCTGATACTAAAACCAACTTGGTTTTCGTGATAGACTTTCTCTTGCTTTTTCTTTCACCACTCCTCTTGTTCATCATTGTCGGTAGATTTTAAGCACAATGTGACCCTAATCCATAAATCACACCTCAGTGTTAATGTCTTTTAACAAGTCTGTGAAGAGAAGGAAAAAAGAGATGTGCTGTTCTACAAAACTTTAAGAAAATTTTTGGTTGATTAAATGCTTTAGGTAGTTGAGGCTCTGGGAAAAATGAGAGTTTAAGAGCAAAATGGTAGTGTTGGAAAAGAAGTAGTTGTTTGACAAAATGTTAAGGGTCTGCTCTGTGCCTTAACTTAGGTGAAGATGTGAGGAGTTACAAGATGGCATCCCATTGCATACTGCACAGTTTTCTGCTGTCTCACTGACTTTTTTTCTTCTCCCAACTTCTTTTTCCTTTTAGGAACAATTGTCATATCCCTTCCCTAGAGGCGTGCAGGGTGTTTATACTCAGACCCCTTCAAAGAAGGACTTGTCACCCAATTCCAGGGAGTGGGTCAACAAAAAGCCTCCCCAGCTTTAGCAGCAGGAAATCACACCCTTCCCAGGTGACCCAAAGCCAGTGACTGAGTGAGGTAGAGGTGTGAAGTGGGGGCCATTTCAGCATCCTGTGCTGGGCACTACTGCTCTGGATCTCCTAGCCTAATTAACAGAGACTTTGCTGGGGCTCCATCACAGGTCAGGTTCTTCCTCTGCCCAAATTCTGCTTCCTCTTCCTTCCTTTCATAGGTATTGGTCCCTATAAATATCTGAAAAACATGATTTTTGTAAAAAACTTCACTGAGATATATTTTTCATACCAAAAAATTCACTTTTAAAACAGTTTTTATTTAAATCCCAGTTAGTTATTAGTTTCAGGTGTTCAGTAAAGCAATTCAGCACTTTCATGAGTCACCCGGTGCTCATCACAGGAAGTCTACTCTTTAATCTCCATCACCTATTAACCTACCCACCCACCTTTTTGTTTTATTTATTTTTTTTAAAGATTATTCTTTTAAAAAAGTTTTTATTGTATTTTTTATTTTCATTTTGAGAAAGAGATAGAAAGCAAGTGGGGGAGGGAAAGAGAGAATGGGAGACAGAATCCCAAGCAGGCTCTGTGCTGTCAGGGCAGAGCCCAACAGGGGGCTCAATCTCATGAACAGTAAGATCATGACCTGAACCAAAATCAAAAGCCAGACATTTAACCAACTGAGCCATCCAAGCACCCCCCCACTCACCTTTTTAAAGACTGTAAGTCAGTGGTTTTTAGTATTCAGAGAGTTGTGCAGTCATCAACACTATCTAATTCCAGAATATTTTCATGACCCCTCAAAAGAAACTTCTGTCTGTTAGCAGTCACTTCCCATTACCCCACCCCCCCCCCCACCCAACCTCTGGCAATCATTAATATACTTTCTGTCTCTATAGATTTGCCTGTCTGGATGCTTCATATAAATACAATCATATGATATGTGGCCTTTTGTGACTGCCTTCTTTTTCACTTAGCATAATTGCTTCAAGGTTTATCCACATGCTGTAACATATGTCAGCACTTCATTCCTTTCTGAGTGACTAATATTCCAGAATATAGTCTATAGATATACTACACTTTGTTTATCCATTCACCAGTTGGTGTACATTTGGGTTGTCCTAATAAACATCTTATACCCCAAACTCCCATCTCAGCATCTACTTCTGGAAAGCCTAACCTGCAAACTACCCACACTTGGGACCCTAGGACCTCAACTTCTGCACCAATGGGTGTTATCAAAAGAGTCTTTGAGTCGAGAAAGTCTTCTGCCCAAAGAGAAATTTTAGTACCAGATGCCAACGTAATAAAAAGATTTCCATAATAAGTTCTGTAGGCCACCCTGTTGGCTACTTGGTCTTAGAGTAGGCTTCTTTTGGGAGGAGATTTAGTGTAGTTAAAATCTGGTGAAAAAGAAGAGCTGGGTGAGAGGTAGGGCCAAAGGGACTGGTAGGGGCCATGCTGTGAATGGCATTTATACCATGACGAGATATATGGATACTTCCTGTAGCAGTGGAGACTCATGTAGAGTAGGTGAAGTGTGATCAGGTGTGCCCTCACTTCATATGTAGATTACAAATGGTTGGCAGCTCTTCCGTCTCAGCAAACATTGTGAGTTGGCCAGAGTCTGAGTAGGGGAAGTTGCTGGAGATAAAAAAATGAAATGTAGATTGAAGAAGTCAGAATGAATATCAGGGGTGCGGAACATGCAAATGAGACTCCAGGGAAGGTGGAAAGGAATCATGGAGAGAGAAGCTATATGGCATATTGGAAAGAATATGGCGTTGGAGTCTGATACACCTGGGTTTTGATTTCTTTCATCCTGTAGCAGCTCTGTGACTTGAAACAGATTACCTCACTTTTCTTCATTTTTATTTAAGTTTATTTATTTTGAGAGAGAGATAAAGAAAGGGAGCATGAATGGGGAGGGGCAGAGAGAGAGAGAGACAGAATCCCTAGCAGACTCCACGCTGTCAGCTCAGAGCCCAATGCAGGGCTCAAACTCATGAACCATGAGATCATGACCTGAGCCAAAATCAAGAGTTGGACACTTAACTGACTGAGATACCCAAGCACCCCACTTTTCTTCATTTTTAAAAGGAGGCTAATTGTCCCTACTTTTAGCATTTTGTTGTGAATTCAAAATGACAGAGCTTGTATAATACCACCAATTCCTCTTAGTTCACTTCCCCTGTCCCTATAACCAGGGCAGGCTTGAGAAACAGGACCCAGGGTATAGTCCAGAGTGGGGTCATCAGGCAAGCAAGGGAAAAGGGCAGGGATGGTAAGGGCTTCTGGGGACCAAGGAGCAGGATGGGGAAAAGAGGAGGGCCAGAACCCAGGGAATCACAGGGCTGGGCCACGGTGGGAGGGAGCACATAAGCATGGATAACATTTATCTGGATCTCTGTCCCTTTTGAAGGTTCAAAACAACCTCTCTCTGACCCACCAACTCAGGCCTCTCTGCAACCTCAGGTGATGGCTGCTGGGGTCCATTTGGATTGTGGAGCCTGGCAAACCTCACAATTTTAGACTTGTTATAGCTGGATGAAGTGAGTTTGTATCAGCTACCTCCTTCCATTCTTCCTTTCCTTATATTATTTTCAACTCCCTTTCACTGATACATGTCTTGATTTTTTAAAAAAGTTATATTGCATGTGCTAATTTTCAGTTCCACGTGATGTATGGTTGAGATCCATGACCTCTGAGGCTCCTTGTCGTTCTGTGATGCTGGGACTGAAAGTCAAGGCGAGTTCAGCACCTGCTTTCTCAGAGGTTAATCCCTTCCATCTTGGAGCCTGCTGCTTTTCAGCTGTGTGGAGATGCTGCCAGCCTCCCAAAACACTAAAACAGTGCAGAAAACCACATTTGACCCCTTGAGAAATCAATCATCTTCTGTCTGGAGACACTGCCAGACTCCAGAGACATGAAAATGGTGCAGAACCTGTTTGCTTGACCTGTTGGAACCACTCATTGGCATGTCCACATTCGAGAGTGAAGAAATAATTGAGGTATGTAAAAAGGAATCCAAGGCCACACAAAATCCTGAGGGAGTTTCTTTTTTTGATGTTTAATTAGAATTGGTGGGTGTTTGGTTGTCGTTGTCTTATGTCATTTACTTAGTAAACATTTGCTAAGTGCCTCCTAATACTCTGAAATTTATGAAATTATAACTTTTTGTGCATGAAAGATGATAAAATGGCAGTGATTTAACATGATCTGAGCTAACATATGCCAGGAGCCATGCTAATAGCTGGAGATGCAAAAGGATGAAACACAGATTCTGGCCTGAAAGGGCTTACAGAGACCAGGGAGGAGGATACAAATAGTTGGAACACAAGTGATACGGGTTCTGTTACAGATGCGTACAAAGAGTGGTATGTGGTACACCCCCACGAGGGAGGGACTAGAAGATAAGGCTTCCTAGGGAAGCCTCCTGGATGTTAGTATGTGGAGTAGGAGTTTTTTGGTGCAGTTCTCAAAACTGACCAGCTGTGCTAGGGACACAGTATGGTAGCTTTATACTATGCCAATTTAGCTTCAGGTCTAATTGCTGTAATAAATCCTTTATTCTATATCTCTCATCATGGCTCTGCTTCTCTGCCCTATAATGCACACAATCTCAGTTCACCCTATGATTAACATTCCGTATTTGAGGACCATATTAAGTAGCAAAGAATAATATATTTTCAAATGCCAACATCTATGAAGATGGTCCCTTGGGCTGACTTGGAGGCTGGCTGCTACCCGAGCTCTGCACTCAGCAAGTCATGTCTCTAGCTCCCGCATTAGGACAGAGGCACTGTTTAATTCAAGGCAGATCTTTGTAGGGAGCCTCTGGTAGAATCTAGGCACTGTTCTGAGCTTTGCATGCATTAATTTACTGAATCCTTACAACCCGTGAGGTTGGTGCAAGGGTTATCTGTATTGTATGGTTTGGGAAACTGGGACACAAAGTGGTTAAGTGACCGGTACTGTAGGTATAGTATTTCTCAGAATGCAAGATATTGCTCAAGACTTGTCATTTTTCTTCCTTTCTTTTTTAAAGTTTATTTGTTTATTTTGAGAGAGACAAAGAGTGAGTGCAGGTGGGGAAGGGGCGGGGGGGGGGGGTGGCGGGGAAAGAGGATCCAAAGCTGGCTCTGTGCTGACAACAGACAGCCCGATGCAGGGCTCGAACTCATGAAATGCAAGATCATAACCTGAGCCGAAGCCAGACGCTTAACCGATTGGGCCACCTAGGTGTCCCCTCATTTTTCTTGTTTTGCCAACGTTTCATTTCAGAATAGAGATCCTTGATCTGCATGTCTTTAACTGCTGGCTATCTCTTCTGCCTTCCCCATCAGAGATTGTGTTCCTTAAGTCAGAGATACAGGGCTCTGAGCCTTTCAAGGTCCTTAGAGAGAAGAGCTTGGACCTGAACGCAGCCCTGGTGGAGGACCTTCCTGGGCCTGCTGCTCTGCTCTCAGCTAGCACTGTGGGAATCCAGCTGCTGCCAGCCTAGGCCAGGGCGAGGGAGGAGCTCTAGCTTTGAGAGAATAAAACCGCGTTTAGTAGCTGCCTGAGCCTTGAAAGGAGAGAGAGCAAGGAAGATATGGGGCTAATACTTTCATCTGATGTTCAAGAGCTTCCACAGTCATCCCCAACCTGCCTTCACAGGTTACTTCCCATCCCTTATACCCAGAAACAACAAATGACTCCTGCTGAATGAACACATTGCTGTTTTCTGTGTCTTTTTGCCGTTATTTTCTGGTGCTGTCTGCTCCCTTCCTCTGCCAGCTCATTCCTGTTGCCTTCAAGGCCCAGCTAAAAGTCACTCTCTTGAGATATCTTCCTCTAGGTCAGCACACCTCAGACTTACAGGTGCGTGGAGCCCTTGTGCAAAGTCTGGAGGCTTTGCTAAATTGCAGATTTTAATTCAGTAGGTCTAAGGTAGGGCTTAGACTCTGCATTTCTAACAAGGTCCTGGAGGATACAGATGCTGTTGATCTGTGGACCTTGCCTTGAGTAGCAAGACTCTAGATCTCGTTTTTCCTTTAGTCCTTTTTGGAAACTTAAGCCTGCAGAAGCTATTTCAAGGGAAACAAGATGTTTTGTACTGACTGAAGCTAATTTGGCCTTCAGCAATTGGTAAATTCTTTGGTTAGATATGTGTGGTGACCAATGTCCTAGTTTGCCTGGCATGGTGGGTTTTCCTGTACATGGGATTGATTTTTAGTGCTGACACTGAGAAAGTCCTGAGCAAACCAGGATGAGGTGGTCTCCCTACCTCTGGTGGTTATGGCTGGATGGGGTCTGTACCCCTCTTTTTTAATAACCTCCACATCAGATGAGGTCTTAGATAAAATTTTGCCAAAGCTATGAATGTTTATTAGCCAACAGGTACAAGAACTGTCCTATACCTGGTTCTTAAGACTTTGGGGAAGGCCCATTCTCTACCTTATGCACTGCAAGTGCCTAAGCACTTAGCATGATAGGGTCTCTCTAAAGTCGACAGAAGGATGGTACAGTGACGGAGCCAGTTAGCCTTGCAGTTGGTTCCAGTGAAAGCCTCTATGAGAGAGACACAGGACCAAAGGAACACTAGACCTCAGGCCCTGCACCAAAAATATTAGACTGCTTGTTGAATTTGTATACTTCATTTAAGCAGAGCAATGGGCTTGGTTCTGCAGCCAGTGAGGACCCCTGGAGGGTTTCAGAGCAGAGGGCCCACGCTCAGGGGTGTTTGCTTCAGCCAGGGAATCAGCTCTGTGTCTTTCTGAGACTTAATTAGATTCAGGTTTTATTGATCTTTGTGATAGTTTGCCTGGAGGATGGATGGAAGGTCACCTCAAGAAGTGACCACCACTCAAATATGTATTTTTCTACATTCCTTGAGCTTCCCCGTGTTTTTTTCAACACACCAAAAAGAAAGAGAAGCATGGAATTGGTTGCTTTGGGCTCTGGGGAGCACACAAAACAACAAGACCCGTGCTTGTGTTCAGAAAAGCCGAATCCTGTGGGGCCCTGGGACTGCATTAGAACAGCTGAAGGTTTTTTTTTCCCTAAGGAGGAAGGAGGATTCCTTTCTCATTGAGCCTCGGTCTCTTAAAAAGTATATTATTTTTTTTAAACTATTTGTTTTTGTGGAAGAAAAGAAAGAAAGTAAAGAAGTGAAACTTTCCTTGCCTCTAGGCCTTTCGGAAGAACTAGCTTGGAGAGTGGAGGTTGTGCTGCAGAGATGGAAGTTTTTCGTAGCAAGTGTTAGCATTAGTGAAGAGCTCATCCTCCCTGTGGATTTGTATGCCAACCTCTGACACCCATTCAGCAAAACAACTTCACCTTTCGCCTACTTTCTTTGTTTTCCAGCTGTTTGGTTCACGCTTTGTGTACATATGTGAGCAACTCTTGATTATTTTGTTTGCTTATATCATTTTTTCTTCAACAAAGAGGATAGAGGTCCTCAGTGAAGCTGTGGAAGTTAGGAGACCAGGAGACTAGGGCGGTGTGTGTGTGCGTGTGTCACTGTTGGAAAGGACTCCAAAGGGATCTAGAGATTTGTGGCTCAGAGTTGGATGGCGGCCCTCATTTCACAGAAAGAAACTGAAGAACCTGAGATTTGGAGAGGAGAAATGGTTTGCTTGAGGCTGGCAAATGAATGATGAGATCTGAAAGTTTTTTTTAATGCTCTCAATTGAAATTCATGGAGTCTCAGGATTGAAAAGGACCTTGACAATTTTGTGTCAAACTTCAAGCAGATGCTCGAATTCTGATCTCTATGTCCTTGTGAAATGGCCCTATGGCTACTGTTTGCCTCATCAGGTAATGGGGCGATCACCACTGTCCCAGAAAGTGGGGCTTCGTTTGATGATTCCCTTGGGTGTAGGATATTTTGACCAGGACTGTGTTTTGAACTCTTTCTGAATACATTCATTTCAGTTAGAATTATACCACTGTTGATGAATTTTCACTGGGGAGGCATTTCCTGGAACAAACTTGATTTAGTTGTAATCAATTCATTGTAGGACACCTAAGAACCTTTAATTTCCACAAAGGATGAAGCCTCTCCTAAACATAAGTCCTTAATTTGGACAGAATATCTTGTAGCTCTAACTGTTTCATGGAACAAATTTAGGAAAATGCTAATCTGAGCTATGGAATAAATTGTAAAAAGATACATGTAAGTTTAATTTTTTTGAATCAAATAATACTTTAAATGTGATACAGGAATTTACCACTGAGAAGCAATCAATGGAAAATATATTGGTAAGTGAGAAGAGCCATATTTATAGAAGATAAATTAATTTTTTATTAGTATATATATTATAAATCATTCTGGGAAGATGCATATAAGTATCTCAACAATGCTTACTTTGTGTGTGAAGTTTTGGGAGAACTTTGTTTTGCCTGTGTGTATTTTCTAAATTTCTATATTGAACAGCACTCCAACAATAAAAACTCTCAAAATAACCAATGATGAATCCTTAGGAAAATGAAGAATGCTTTTGGTAGAGAGAATATCTCCTCTTTTATCTTTTTGAAGCTAGAGAGATTCTCTTTCTGTCATCCTCTGTGAGAAATACATAGTTAAAATATTTTCCTCCTTTCTCTGATCAAAATTCTACCATGATATCTGCCTGTATATCAAGTTTAATCTCCTCTGCCTTATTGGTAAGACCCTGTGTAACCTGACCCCATTGTATCTCTTAGATTTACCTAATACTGGTCCCATTCTTTTTTTTTTTTAATTTTTTCTTTATGTTTATTTATTTTTGAGACAGAGAGAGACAGAACATGAACAGGGGAGGGGCAGAGAGAGAGGGAGACACAGAATCTGAAACAGGCTCCAGGCTCCAAGCTGTCAGAACAGAGCCCGACGCAGGGCTCGAACTCACGGACCTTGAGATCATGACCTGAGCCGAAGTCGGATGCTTAACCGACCAAGCCACCCAGGCGCCCCGTTCCCATTCTGATAACACTTTAGTCAAGCCCATTTCTTGTCTCCAGACCTCTTGTTGCCAAGCTTTTTCTGTTCCAGTGTCTTTATTTATTTGTTTTCTAGCTTGGAATGTCCTTTCTATCTCTCCAAATTCAAGACCACTTGCTTTATAACACCCACAACTGATTTTCCCCTTTTCTGACTTCCCATGGCAATTCTAGTCTATACCATACCATTTAACACTCACATTGTGCCACCTAGGCTCAGCCTCTGATGCTGAGTGGGAGAGGATAACTTAGCTTGCTGGCTTGAGGGTTTGAATACTTGGAAGACATGCTAAATGGCCTGGAATGATGAAGTGAGTTGGAATCCAGAGAAATACCAAGTAGACATCAGTTGGAATGGCTGTGTAAATGAACAGTTAGAGAGATGTTAGGGCAAACAGGGCACATGAGGCATGAATAAGACTAGAGAGGGTGGTAGCTTTTTGCTCCTCTCATGTTGGACTTGCTGTGGTCTGTCTGGGCTAGGGACTGACTGTCACTACACACTGATACCCTCTTTAAGAGAGCACAGCAGGGAGTTCCTTGGGGGCATTCTGGAGAACTCTACTTTTTCCATGCCTCCACATAGTCATTGCCACCAGAAGTCCAGGTTGATTCAGACACTGTTTGTAACCAACTAGAAGAAACTCAAGCTAGAAGTAGCTTAGGTAAAAACAAATTTACTTACTTAGGATATCCAGTAACCAATCTAGTAACCAAGATGTAGAAAGTATGGCTCTAACTTGGTCTTAGGAACCGGGTGCCTAGACTTGGATGCTACCAAGAATCTTTTTTATCTCCCTAACCTCTGTTTCTCTCTGCATTTTGATCTTCTCTCCTGCAGACAGCATTCCTCCACATGGTTGTAAATGAAGCTATTAAGAGCTCCTAAATTTTACATCTTTCAGCTTCCCCTATCAGAGACTAATTCTCTTATTCTAGTTGGGAGAACCCCAAGGATGGGCTCTAATTGACCTGCTTTGGGTTAAGTGCTCACCCTTGACTAGTCAAATGTGTAGGGGAAGACAAGGCCATATAGGAAGATGCCATGTAGATAAGGGTTGGGTGAATAGTTCCCAAAAAGAGAGAGTTCTGGCAAACAATCCCACAGATGTTCAACATAATAGCATGGCAGCAACTGTGTGCATGGTAATGCTCAGTACAGGCATGTTGGTCCGTATACTGGAAATCAGGAAGGAAGAACTGTGGTTTAGCACACCACCCTTTCTATTGTTAGAACAAAGTCAACAAGTATTTATTGAGAGTTGCTCTCTAGGGATTTTTTTAAATAAATCTTTTTGGTAATGTTTATTTATTTTAGAGAGAGCATGCGCGCGCGTGCGCGAGAGAGCATGTGTTGGGGAGAGGGGGAGAGGAAGGGAGATACAGAATCTGAAGCAGGCTCCAGGCTCTGAGCTGTCAGCACAGAGCCCGATGGCAGGGCTCAAACTCATGAGCCACTAGATCATGACCTGAACTGAAGTTGGACGCTTAATTGACTGAGCCACCCAGGCACCCTTATGGGGATTTGATAATTGTTGGGCTAGTCTGCAACTCTGTACACTGTCATTTTTTTTCTGCTGTGTTAACCCTAGGACCTGTGGCTGCATTCAGATACCCAACACCCTGACATTTCTTTGCCCTGTAAAGAACTCCTAATGACTAGCACTGTTATCTTGGTGTTGATGACTGCCGAGTCACTTCATTTCCCAGAGGGAGAATGGTGAAGTCACCAACACTGCCAGGTTATCAGCAGCCATAAGCTCTGGATGGAGTGTTTCTGGGGAGAAATGTGAGTGAACAAAGGAGCCCAACACTTCTTTTTAGATGAGGGCATTAGGTCATCCTGGGTAGGTCAGCTGGATGGCAGGAGGGAATAGGAGGAACATTAGTATAAAATGCTTAAATGTAGAAAGTCTCCCCTGGCACTAGGGGCACCAGAACAGTTATGTTCCTGGTTCATAACGCTGGTGGAGAGTCTTCTGTTAGAAAATTAGATGAGGGATAAAGTTGTGAGGTAGGGAAGGGAGTGTGGAATGAAGACCCAGACATGCTTAGGTCCCCTTGTTCCATCCTTCTTGCTCCGTTCTGGCTTCTGCTGCTTGACCTGGGCTCCCCAGTTGCCATGCCCCCCACCTCCCATTTCCAATAGCTGCTGGGCTTTTGATCCACCAATTTATTCAGGATGTATGCCTCTGCTTCTCTCTTCCAGCACATGGATGTTTGTTGAGCTGTCCTGTAGTCCCTTGACCTGTTTTTGGAGCCCTTTATTTTTGTGACCTATTCTGGAGGTGGTTCATCCAGGTGACACTAGGCAGCCTAAGCTCCACATCCTTCTTGGCCCCTGGCTCTGAGCTTACTGGTGCAGCTCCCAAGTTTGCTGGGTAGAGCTTCTCTCTTTGCTGGGCCCCAATGGTGCTGTGTAGGACTTAATCTATACTGTATTAGCATTGCCTCTTTACTTGTGACTCCTTTCTGTCTAGCCCAGGTTGGACTCATCTTTGTACCCCCAGCATCTGGCATAGAGCCTGGCACAGGGAAGGCTCACCCATGATTATCAATGCATTGGGGAAATGTTCACTGTTGCCTTTTCCCTGCTCCTTCTTTGGGTTCAGATGCAGCTTATCACCACACTCTTTCCTATTCTCCTTTTCCACCTGCTTTCCTTCCTTCTCCAACCAGTCTGTCTGAGAGAGTGTGTATATAGTGTGTACGTGGATTCTAGGGGTACCTGAGTGGCTTAGTCAGTTAATCATCTGACTCTTGGTTTTGGGTCAGTTCACAAACTTATGGTTCATGGGTTTGAGCCCTGTATCAGGGTCTACACCAGCAGTGTAGATCCTGTTTGGGATTCTCTCTCTTTCCTTCTCTCTCTACCCATCCCCTGCTCATGCTGTCTCTGTCTCTCTCAAAATAAATAAACTTTAATATCAGATTATCTGGTTTTATTTTTTATTTATTTTTATTTTTTATTGTTACAGTTTTTAAGTTTTATTTATTTAGAGAGAGACAGAGACAGCTTGAGCAGGGGAGGCGCAGAGAGAAAGAGAGAGAGAAGAGAGAGAATCTCAAGCAGGCTCCGCATTGCCAGCACAGAGCCCAAAGTGGGGCTCAAACTCAAGAAACCTGTAAAATCTTGACCTGAGCAGAAACCAAGAGTCGGACCATTAACTGACTAAGCCACCCAGACGCCCCTATCTGATTTTAAATCCTGGTTTTTCTACTTCTTAGCTTTGCAACTGTCTGCAAATTACTTCACTTTGTGCTTCAGTTTCTTCATCTGTCAAATGGGAGTAATAATAGGAGCAGCCTCATAGGGCTGTTGGGAGGATTAAATGTATTAATGTGAGTAATGTGCTTAGAATAGCAAGCATGTGGCATGCAGTAGGCATTCTAGAAGTGTTAGTTGTAGTTACTGTTCTCTCTGCCTTCACTGTTCACTCCAGTAAGGGTCATTTGACTTTGTTCCCTTTTGTGTTCTTGGGCTAACCCCCAGCTTACCCTCTCCTTGTGCTCAACTTTTATGCCTCACCTTAACCTCTGGCCCACACTGTCAAATATTTGCAAACACACATTTCTAATTGGCTAACTCTGAGCTGTAGCCCAGGAGAGAGCCAGTCTCATTTCTTTCATGTGTCAGCATCACCTCCTCTCCTAGCGGGTCTTTCCTCAGGCCAAGGCCTGGCCCAAACCTCCTTTTAATGGCTGATTGAGGGAGCTAAGGGAGTAAGGCTTACTGCTGCTGCTAGAGTAAACATTGGCAATTTTTTTTGTAAAGGGCCAGGTAGTAAATACCTGGCTTTTGCATGGCTTTGTGGCCACACATCGTCTCTGACCTTTCTCTATAAATCTCTGATTTGTAGCCTTTGCCAGTTTCTGTGTTGTCAGTCCTTTTACCGTAGCCAGTTTCATGCTACAAATGTGAGGCCACTAAACTTAAGGCTGGGAAGAGATATGCACTCAGTTCTCTGTAGCTGTAGCATACCTTTTTTTTTTTTTTCTTTCTTTCTTAGAGCAAGGGAAAGGGGCAGAGAGAGAGAGAGAGAGAGAGAGAGAGAGAGAATCTTAAGCAGGCTCCACACTTAGCACAGGGCTTGATACCATGACTGTGAGATCATGACCTGAGTTAAAATCAAGAGTCCAACGCTTAACCGACTGAGCCTCCCGGGAGCCCCTGTGGTATACCATTAAGCCATACCCCCCTTCCCTGCTCACTTCTGCAGCCCTAAAGACCACTTATGTCCTTGGAGGAAACTTGAAAGAAACCTTAGCTCCCATAACCCCTGCCTCAAGGTTAGGCTCTTTTCTGTTTTGGTATATGGGTATCATTATCTTGCCCTTCCAGACTTCCTAGATTTCAGCTCTTGCCTGCTTTGATCACCGACCCCTGTGTGCTCCTGTGACCCCCTGACTCCCTGTGTTCTTGAAAAACACAGATGGCCATATACTTCCGGATCTACCCTGGCTTCCTGGCTGTCAGATCTCTGATGTGCTTCTGAGCACAGGGAAGCATATCCACTCTACCTCCTGCAGGGGCTTCTGATTTCCAGGTTGTGATCTGCTTTGGCTACTCCCTTCCAGTTCTTGCAGCACACTTCTCACGATGCCAGGAGGTTATCTCTCATCCTACTGATTGGGAACTTAGTTCCCAACTCAGTCCTTCTTTCCCTGTCCTGGCTCCTGTCTGATTAGCACCAACTGTCTGCTAAACCCGTACATGATTTTCACCGCCATTGATTCACACAAAAATGTTTACTTGGTATTTTCTGTGTGCTAGGTCCTGTGTAGGCACAGAGGATACCTTGGTGAACAAACCAGATAAGGATTCTCTGCCCTTGGGGAGTTTATGTTAAAGAGTGAGGAAACACATACTAAACAATAGGCATAATAAATACATAATATTTTATAAAAGAAGGTGATAAGTATGATGGAAAAAGTGAGCAGGGAAAGACAAGCCGACAGTGCTGATACAAGGCACATGTTTAGAGTCGCCTCTTTGAGAAGGTGACTCTTGAGCAAAGCCTTAAAAAACATTCCATGTGTTCTGTACTTTCATATACATCTACTCATCATCAACACCTGGTCATATAGGTAGCTAGCTTACTTCAGCCTGAGAACTTCCAGGACTTTCTGTTTCTCCCAGAGGGGCTATTTATATATAGTAAGAGAGGCAGCAAGTGTTATAATTGTATGCTTGGACTTTGGTGTAGAAAACGGCCTTGAATCCTTGCTCTATGGCCAATTGGAGCAGCTGTAAATGTTTACCTAATTTACTAGACAATGTGTTTCTTGAGGGGCTGGATCTTTCTTGATCACCCTATTGCCTCCATGCCTAGCGTAGTAGTATCTGACCTCTATTAATGCTTGTTAAATGAATGAGTGCACATTTAAGTTTTTGGTTTGCTTATTAGCCATAATGCTCTGGGAACATTCCTTCCTGATCTTTCAGTTCCTTGTATGTAAAATGAGGCTGTTAATCATGATCAATAGAGCAACTGCCTCATAGTGTGAGAGTCAAACTGTAAGAATTTACAATGCAGGTAGAGCACTTAGCAAGGTGCCTAGTACACAGCTAGTGCTTATGCAGTAAGTGTTAGAAGTGGTTACTGTTTGTTGTAGTCAACATACAGAATTAATGTTCTCCTACTTAAGATACACTATTGTGGGAGGATTTCTTTCCTCCTCAATAACCTGGTCCCATCAACCAAGCCTGTGCAGTGCCTGCAGAGTTGTAACCTTTGAGGGAGTATGAGAGGTGTGCATGGGGGTAGATGGTGGGTAGGGTGGAGGCTAGAGGAGCCTAGGGGCAGAAGAGAGAGCCTAGGTAGCAGGACTGAGGGGATCCCTGGAGCACTGTGGCCGGGGCAGAGGCTGTTGTATAAATAGACAATCTCTCAGCCAGCGCTAGGAAGCAGAGTTAGTGTCCACATAATAACACAGAGCAAGGGGATTAATGGAATGTTAACTGAGATTAAACAGAGTAATTATTAGGGTGTAGGCATCACTAGTGGGGCCTGGAGACAAGGCCTAGACCCTGGCACAGGGTCTTTCTCCAACTTAAAGTGTCTTTTCAGCCCAAATTCCCTGGCTTTCCCAGCATTCCCCAGTGTCTGCTGAACTGACTCTCCTGCCTTTTTGATTTTCTTCAATCTGGTCTCCTGGGTTTGTCTCTCATGAAACAGTCAGTCTGCATGAAGACCCCTGCTGTCTCTATGGGCATGGCCAGGGGCACCATTTGCTAACTCACTAGGAATATAACCATCACTCTGGTTGTTCTCAGTGAGTATAGACAGTCATTCAGCGCTATTCTGCAGAAGGCAGCATCCTGACCAAACAGGCCCAGAGGTAGAAGGCTTCTCTTCCTACTAGGCTCTTGGCTGGAAGCAGATGTTTTATGGAAGTCAGTTGCCATCCAGATAGTCAGCAACATTTGTTTAGGACCCACTGCACGTCTGTCCCTGTGATGAGGGAGACAGCATTTCAATGCAGAAAAGATAATGATCCTCATCAGAATCTATGATTATTTCCTGAGGATTGAGTCTTAGAAGTGGCTTTACTTTTCTACGGGTTAAGAATACTTTTATGTTTCTTTATACATAATGCCATATTGTCTTCCAAAAAGGATGTGCCAATTTATATGCCCATTCATTGCATTTAATAATGTTCATTTTATTATACCTTTGCTAGTACTGGGTACTATTAACTGGGTACTTTTAACTATATATAAAGGAGAGGCAAAATGGCATTTCTTTGATTAAAGCTTTGTTTTTTATTAAAAAAGGGGTTCAACATTTTAAAATGTTTGTTTACTGTGGAGATAATTCTTGGTATCCTCTCCAGAGTAGGTCTGGAGGAATTTTGACTTTTTTTTTTTTTTTTGGCTGAATTTTATTCATGGCATTTTTAAAAAAGATTTTTTTTAATGTTTGTTTATTTTTGAGAGAGAGAGAAAGACCATGCACAAGCGGGGGAGGGGCAAAGAGAGAGGAAGACAGAAGACTGAAGTGGGCTCTGTGCTGACAGCAGAGAGCCCGATGCTGGGCTCGAATTTGCGAACTGCGAGATCATGACCTGAGCTGAAGTTGGAAGCTTAACCAACTGAGCCACTCAGGTGCGCCTATGGCATTTTTTTTTTAAAGTTTATTTATTTATTTTGAGAGAGAGAGAGAGTGTGCACATGTGCACATGCTCAAGCCAGGGAGGAGCAGAGAAAGGAAGAGAGAATCCCAAGCAGGCTGTATGTGTCAGTGCTTGATCTCACCATGAGATCATGACCTGAGCCGAAATCCAGAGTCAGATGTGTAACCAACTGAGCCACCCAGGTGCTCCTATGGCATTTGTTTTTTTAATACACATACAGTAAAATTTACTTTCTTTGTTACTGTGTACATTTTCTTATTTTGACAAGTACACAGCATTTTGTAAGTAGTAACACAATCAGAATATAAAGTTTTCTCCCAAAATTCCCTCCTGTTGCCTCAAACCCTCCACCAACTCTTAGTCAAATCAACTCTTAGTCCCTGGCAACTGCTGATCTATTTTATGGCCCTGTATTTTTGCCTTTTCCAGAATGATGTAACAGTCTCTTTAATAGAGCAATAACACTTAATTTTTAAGTCCAATTTATAAGTATTTTTCTTTTACATACTGTGTTTTGTTTTTCTACTAAGAACTTTTTGCCCAACCCAAAGTTTCCTATATTTTCTTCTAAAATTTTTCAAATTTTACATTTATGCCTATAGTCCACTTTGTTAAAATTTGTGCAAGGTGTGAGATGTTGGTCAAGATTCATGTTTTTGTATATTGATATCCAGTTGTTATGGCATCAGTTGTTAAAAAGTCTACCCTTTTTCTATTTAGTTAATTAATTAGTTAATTACTTTAAATGTTTACTTATTTTTGAGAAAGAGAGAAAAAGAGACAGAGTGTGAGCAGGGGAGGGGCAGAGAGAAAGGGAGACACAGAATCCAAAGCAGGCTCCAGGCTCTGAGCTGTCAGCACAGAGCCCGACTTGGGGCTCTAACTCACGAACTACAAGATCATGACCTGAGCGGAAGTTGTACACACTCAACCAACTGAGCCACCCAGGCACCCCTGAAACTGCAATTTTTAAAACAATAGCATTGACAAGTCCAAAGCATGAAATACTTAGGTATAAGCTAAAAACTATAAAGTATAGATGAAAGAAAATTTAAGAGTTAAATATATAGTTCTTTTTCTATTTAAATGCACCTCTGTCAGAAATCAGTTGACCATGTTTTTTTTTTCTTTTCTGACCTCTCTGTTCTGTTCCATTGATCTATGTATCTATCCTATCCCTATACCGCATTGTATTGATTATACTAAGTTCCTATATTTTTGCTTCTTCCAGAATGATCTATAAGTAGAATCACATAGTATATAAAATTTGCATCTAGCTTGTTTCACTTAGTAATGAATGCCTTTGAGATTCACCCAAGTTGTTGTGCACTTCAATCTTTCATTCATTTTTATTGCTCAATAACAGTGCATTGTATGGATGTACTAGAGATTGTTTAACCATTGACTTGCTGTTCTTTTTCGAATTGATTGGGCTATATAGTTCCCTTGCCTTTTTTAGAATCAGCTTATAAATATCTTTAAGAACTTGCCCTCTTAATTGGAACAATGTTGGGATTTCCATAAGTCTAGATATCAATTTGGGGAGAATTGACATATTAACAATATTGAGTCTTCCAATCTATGAATATGGTATACCTTTCCGTGTATTTAACTCTTAAATTTTCTTTCTTTCATAGTTTTTAGCTTATACCTAAGTATTTCATGCTTTGGACTTGTCAATGCTGTTGTTTTAAAAATTTCAGTTTCGGGGCACCTGGGTGGCTCAGTCGGCTGAGCGTCTGACTTCGGTTCAGGTCATGATCTTGCACTCCATGAGTTCAAGCCCTGCGTCGGACTCTGTGCTGACAGTTCAGAGCCTGGAGCCTGCTTTGGATTCTGTGTCTCCCTCTCTCTCTGCCCCTCCCCAACTCATGCTCCGTCTCTCTCTGTCAAAAATAAATAAACATGAAAAAAAATTTATTTAAAAAAAATTTCAGTTTCAGGGGTGCCTGGGTGACTCAGTCAGTTAAGCGTCTGACTTCGGCTCAGGTCATGATCTCATGGTCCGTGGGTTCATGCCCCACGTCAAGCTCTGTGCTCACAGCTCAGAGTCTGGAGCCTGCTTTGAGTTCTGTGTCTCCCTCTCTCTCTGCCCCTCCCCAACTCATGCTCCGTCTCTGTCTGTCAAAAATAAATAAACATTAAAAAAAATTTATTTAAAAAAAAATTCAGTTTCAGGGGCGCCTGGGTGGCTCAGTCAGTTAAGCGTCTGACTTCGGCTCAGGTCATGATCTTGTGGTCCATGGGTTTGTGCCCCATGTTGGGCTCTGTGCTGACAGGTCACAGCCTGGAGCCTGCTTTGGATTCTGTGACTCCCTCTCTCTCTTCCCCTCCCCTGCTCCCACTGTGTCTCTCTCTCTCTCTCAAAATAAATAAACATTAAAAAATTTTTTTAAAGTTAATTTCAGTTTCAGATTGTTCTTTATTAGTATAAAGAAATACCATTAATTTTTTGTATATTGACCTGTTTCTGATTTTCCCCTCTTGGAAAACACCTGCCATTGTAAAGAAGTCCAGTTTATTCTGGTGGAGAGGCCATGTGGAAAGATGCCTGGAGGATGCTAGGCTATGTGACAAGGAACTGAGCTGTCCCAGCCAATAGTTAGCACCCACTGCCAGACTTGTGAGTGAAGCCATCTTCGATGTTCTAGCCCCAGCTGAGCTCCCAGCTCAGTGCAGCCACATTAGTCAACCATGTTGGCACTACAGAGAGCTGAAGAACTGCCCATCTGAGCCCAGCCACCCCACAAAATTGTGAGAAGTAGTGTATCTTCATTGTTTTAAACCATTAAATATGGGGGTGGAGATTGTCATTAAGCAATAGACAAATGATACCAGGCTTACAACAGTTCACTTAACTAGTCCTGGACTCCATGGCCTGACCATGAGTGCTAGGCTCTGATATTTCTTATTGAGTCTCCTTGTTGCCAGAGTCAGGCTTTACATCCCCAGGGATAGCAGCTGGCTGCCAAGCCACCACTCTCCCTCTTGCCCACTTACTTCATAGTGGTGCAGTCCAGATGGCCTGCATCTCTGCTTAAACTTGCATTTGGCCACTGAGAGGCCTCTACTAGCCTTGCTGTGATGACCCTGGCTGCCGACTGCTTGCTCACTTGGCTGACAGCTGCCTGTCTGCCTGGTTACTTGGGTTCTCACCATAATGTTGTCTCTCTGGCCTAATCAAAAGCCCTAGGACATTCATTTGCAGTGCCTCTTTCCCATCTCCTGATATAAGATTCTTTCTCTGTGGAGACTGTTTCACACTGCTACAAGTAGATCAATATTCCTTAGACCTGAAACCCCAGCTATAGTTCTAAGAATTGGCAGCTGCTTAAACCTGACCTACAGCCTGCAGAGTGGCTGGATTTTATTACCTGTTCAGTAAAAAGATTTGGAACCCTGGGGATACATTAATTAGTTAAAAAGAAGTAAGCCACAGCAAACACTGCCTGGCCTGCCCTTACTAGCTGTGCAATTTGGGACAAGTTCTTAAGCTTCTATATACCACATTTTCTTTACTTGTAAAATAGGGATAATAATTCTTGATAAGATAATGCATATGCATTGCCGAGCAACCTGCCTGGCACATAGCAATTGCTTAATAGTAGTAGTTATTATAATTAATATTGAAAGTCAAAGATAGAAGGAGCCCTTACAGATTATTCAGTCTAAGGCCCACAGTGTTCAGCAGGAGAAAGTGAGGTTCAGAGAGACTGAGTGACTTCCCCAAGGTCACCACAGCTCATTAGTTGTAAGAACAAGGACTAGAACACTAGGTTCTCAACCTCAAATCTCATACTTTCCCCACTGTACCACAATTCTTTGGCTTAGGATGCCCTGGAGAAAAAAAGGGAAAGGAAGACTACTAAGTATCTACTTTATTGTTGCTTTTGTATATATCATGTTATTTTATCCTCATAATAATTCTATAAATTATGATCTTCACTTTGTAGATAAGGCACTAGGGCTCAGAGAAATTAAAATTTTGTCTACAGGCCCCATGGGCAGTAGAATGGGGGCTCCAACATAGGCTTGTCTGACTCCCAAACCGGCCCATGCTTCTCCACCATCTCATGCTCTTCCTGGGTCAGGGTGGGGATCCTGAGAACTCCAGGGAAGAAGCGCTCCTGCAGGGCTTGGCACCAACCTGGCTGCATTTCTTCTCAGTTCTCAGATGCGGTAGCTGGTCTGCACGCAAGAGCCTTTTATCCTTCCTTCCACACAATCCTTTTAACTGAAACCAAGTGGCCAAAGCTTAACTGTAATTCTGCAGAACTGGTGGCGAGAGGCCCGGCTAGGGCTTGGGCCGCTCACCCCAAACGTGATGTGCACAGAGAGTGGGGCTGACATTGTTTAGTTCTCTGCTCAGCAGTGCCCGGCCAAGCCTCCCAGTCTAAATTGAGCCCTTAATCGTTTTCCTGGCATTTGCTCAGACAGGATTTTATTTTCTAGTAATAAAAGCTCCTACATTGTAGGAAAAAAACAATCTGCCTTTTTTTTCCTAGCTTTTGTGAATGCTTCACCACCTGTCCTTTCTCCCCTCTTGTTTTTGTGCTTGGGGCAGAGCCAGGTTGTTTTGTGCTTGCTGTCAAGTTTTGGGGAGCTCTGCATGGGCAGAGAAATGTGCTCACATTGACTGTGCCCCTGCTTATTACTGGCAGTCTTCCATCTCAGGGCTGAGAGGTTTAATCCTACAGGCTTGACTTCTGGGTCTGTGGGTGGCACAAGGAAGATGGTCCCAGGGAAAGAGAAATGAAGTGAGTCACCAAGGGCTTCCCACCTACAACGCTCTGGATGGCTTACCTCTGGTTACCCCCAGTCTTTCTCTTAAGAGTTTTCCAGTGGCTCTTCAGTGTCTGCAGAATCTAGTGCATACTTTCTAAGATAGTATTCAGGCCCACCTGCTTCTCAGCCTCTTTTCTTTTGGTTGGTGAAAAAGAGAAGATACCTAAAAAAGTAAAAATGAAACTCACTAGAAACTTCACCACCGTAACCAGTGTTAACCTGTCAGTATGTATCTTTCCAGACTCCTATGGGTAAGTGCATGTGTGCATGTGTGTGTGTATAAATATGTATATTTATATACACATAATATACATACAATACATATGTATTTATGTACACATACATATATGTATACATATATGTATATGCCTATGTATGTATATGTATTTGTATAATACACATATAAAATATGCATGTGTGTATATATAGATATATATGATACACACATATATACATATAAAATATGTATAGTAAAAATAGATAATTTTTTGAATCCTTATTCATTTTTAAAATTTATTTTTTTTTTTACAAACCAGTCTTTTGTGTAAGTTCAGCTATGAAATGAAAAAGACAAGACTCATTATCATCTGAATTCTGACCTATATGTACAGTGACAAGTGTTTTCTTTTTTAATTTTTAACACTTTTTATTTATTTGTTTTTAAATTTACACCCAAGTTAGTTAGCATATGGTGCAACAATGATTTCAGGAGTAGATTCCTTAATGCCTCTTACTCATTTAGCACATTCCCCCTTCCACAACCTCTCCAGCAACACTGTTTGTTCTCTATATTTAAGAGTCTTTTATGTTTCATCCCCATCTTTTGTGTTATGTTTTATGTTATGTTCATCTGTTTTGGCATCTTAAGTTCCTCATATGAGTGAAGTCATATGATATTTGTCTTTCTGTGATTGACTAATTTTGCTTAGCATAATACCCTCCAGTTCCATCCATGTAGTTGCAAATAACAAGATTTCATTCTTTTTGATTGCCGAGTAGTACTCTGTTGTATGTATACACCACATCTTCTTTACCCATTCATCTGTCGATGGACATTTGGGCTCTTTCCATATTTTGGCTATTGTCGATAGTGCTCCTATAAACATTGGGATGCATGTGCCCTTTGAAACAGCATACCTGTATCCCTTGTATAAATACCTAGTAGTGCAATTGCTGGGTTGTAGGGTAGTTCTATTTTTAGTTTTTTGAGGAAGCTCCATACTGTTTTCCACAGTGGCTGCACCAGTTTGCATTCCCACCAGCAGTACAAAAGAGATCCTCTTTCTCCGCATCCTCGCCAACATCTGTTGTTGCCTGAGTTGTTAATGTTAGCCATTCTGACAGGTGTAAAGTGGTATCTCACTGTGGTTTTGATTTGTGTTTCCCTGATGATGACTGATGTTGAGCATTTTTTGATGTGTTGGTTGGTCGTCTGGATGTCTTCTTTGGAGAAGTGTCTGTTCATGTCTTTTGCCCATTTCTTCACTGGATTATTTGTTTTTTGGGTGTTGAGTTTGATAAGTTCTTTGTAGATTTTGGATGCTAACCCTTTATCTGATATGTCATTTGCAAATATCTTCTCCCATTCCATTGGTTGCCTTTTAGTTTTGCTGATTGTTTCCTTCTCTGTGCAGAAGCTTTTTATTTTGATGAGGTCCAAATAATTCATTTTTGCTTTTGTTTCCCTTGCCTCCGGAGACGTGCTGAGTAAGAAGTTGCTGTGGCCAAGGTCAAAGAGGTTTTTGCTTGCTTTCTCCTCTAGGATTTTGATGGCTTCCTGTCCTACATTTAGGTCTTTCATCCATTTTGAGTTTATGTTTGTGTATGGTGTAAGAAAGTGGTCCAGGTTCATTCTTCTGCATGTCGCTGCTTTCCCAGCACTACTTGCTGAAGAAACTGTCTTTATTCCATTGGATATTCTTTCCTGCTTTGTCAAAGATTAGTTGGCCATACGTTTGTGGGTCCATTTCTGGGTTCTCTATTCTGTTCCATTGATCTGAGTTATCTGTTTTTGCGATGGTACCATACTGTTTTGATTATAATTCTGTAATACAGCTTTGAAGTCTAAGATTGTGATGTCTCCTGCTTTGGTTTTCTTTTTCAAGATTGCGTTGGCTATTCGGGGTCTTTTCTGGTTCCATACAAATTTTAGGGTTGTCTGTTCTAGCTCTGTGAAGAATGCTGGTGTTATTTTGATAGTGATTGCACTGAATATGTAGATTGCTTTGGGTAGTATTGACATTTTAACAATATTTGTTCTTCTTATCCAGGAGCATGGAATATTTTTCCATTTTTTTTGTGTCTTCTTCAATTTCTTTCATAAGCTTTCTATAGTTTTCAGTGTATAGATTTTTTGCTTCTTTGGTTAGATTTATTCCTAGGTATTTTATGGTTTTTGGTGCAATTGTAAATGGGATCGATTCCTTGATTTCTCTTTCTGTTGCTTCATTATTGGTGTATAGGAATGCAACCGATCTCTGTGCACTGATTTTATATCCTGCGACCTTGCTGAATTGATGAATCAGTTCTAGCATTTTTTTGGTGGAATCTTTTAGGTTTTCCATATAGAGTATCATGTCATCTGTGAAGAGTGAAAGTTTGACTTCCTCCTGGCCGATTTGGATGCCTTTTATATCTTTGTGTTGTCTGATTGCAGAGGCTGAGACTTCTAATACTATGTTGAATAACAGTAGCGAGAGTGGACATCCCTGTCTTGTTCCTGACCTTAGGGGAAAAGCTCTCAGTTTTTCCCCATTGAGAATGATATTAGTGGTAGGTCTTTCATATATGGCTTTTATGATCTTGAGGTATAATCCTATCCCTACTTTATTGAGGGTTTTTATCAGGAAAGGATGCTGTATTTTGTCAAATGCTTTCTCTGCGTCTATTGAGAGGATCATGTGGTTCTTGTACTTTCTTTTTATTGATGTGGTATATCACATTGATTGTTTTGTGGATATTGAACCAGGTATGAATCCCACTTGGTCATGGTGAATAATTCTTTTAATGTATTGTTGGATCCGGTTGGCTAGTATCTTGTTAAGGATTTTTGCATCCATGTTCATCAGGGAAATTGGTCTGTAGTTCTCCTTTTTAGTGGGGTCTTTGTCTGGTAATTACCTTGTCAAGGTAATGCTGGGTTCATAGAAGGAGTTTGGAAGTTTTCCTTCCATTTCTATTTTTTGGAACAGCTTCAAGAGAATCTTTTTTTTTTTTTTTTTTTTTAGTTTATTTATCTTGAGAGACACAGACATAGCACAAGTGGGGGGAGAGGCAGAGAGAGAGAAAGAAAGAGAGCATCCCAAGCAGGCTTTGCACTGCCAGCAGAGAGCCTGATGTAAGGCTTGAACTCACGAAACTGCAAGATCATAACCTGAGCCGAAACCAAGATTTGGCTGCTTAACCGACTGAGCTACCCAGGTGCCCTGACAAGTGTTTTATAGAATGAACCCAAGACAAACCCATACCAGTAAAATAACAACAAAAAATATGTATATATATATTTTTAAAAGTTTAAGGCCTTTGCTGTTCCAATGTGCCATTCTAGCCTTGTCTTTTGACACCTCCCACAATGCACACTAACTGTTAACTGCACAGAATTCACCTTCTGTTAATGTATCATGCGCTTTCACATTTCTGCAACTTTGTACCTGCTTTTCTGTCTGCCTTTGTGCTCTTGATGCACTTCTTGGCACCCAGTAAGTTCTGACAAAGTTAGTTATACCTCTTCCCTTCCTTCCCTGCCCGGTGAGCTCCTATTTTCTATTTAAAACTCTGCTGAAATAGCTCCACCTCTGTGAAACCCCACTCTCTCCCCAAACCCACACTTGTCCACTCACCAATTAGCCACTCACTATCCATTTTGGGATCCATGGGTTTGCCACCTCCCACCCCAACCTGTCCTAGGACTGAGCTCCTCCAAGGATTGGCACCCAGTATGGGCTAGGGAAACGGGTATTAACTGTGTTGGAAACAGCAATTTTCTGGATGAAGCTGAGCCGGGGGACACTGCAGAGGTCTGGGCACTGCTGGACTGGTCAGGGCAGCCTGTGAGCTGACATTTGGATAGAGATCCCAAATTGCTAAGGAGACCCCTGTTGTTTGCTGGTCTCCTCCCTCTCTGGCAAGAGCCAACCTACAACCTCAGAGAACATTACAGTGCCAGAGAGCTCTCTTGGCAGACCTTGGATGAATTGTTTACTCTTTCCTTGCTGAGTGAATGCAGGCTTCTGTGTGCTGTGTCCAATGCTGGGCACGTCCGAGGCGCCTTGCAAGATGCTTGGGCCAGAATTCTAGACTTAATGGTGGTGGGCTGCAGAGCGTCTGCACCCTTGGCCAGACCTTCTGTCATATCTTTGGTGGCAGGGGGGAATACATTTTGTTCTCTATGATTCACCTTTGCTCCCAGCTCCCTGCACTGTGCTTCCACCCCATCTCCACTTAAAAGAGAAAATTTGTGTTTTCTTACTGGTGTGCAGTTGTTCCCCATCTCCTCTTCTTTGCCACCTCACCATGCAGCTCCCATGTACCTTCCATATCCTTCCCCCTGCCCCTTCCTCCTCTTTCAGACTTGGAAACACTGAGATGAGAGTCAGGAGAGATGGTTTACTGGATGCTGCAGCTGACTGGAGCAGCATTTGTTGAGAGCATCAGTTAGGTGCTTCCCAATGCCTTGGCTCAATCTTCCTCAAGAGAAGGGTCTACTAGCCTTGCTGGGTAACACACCTCCATTCCCAGGCTTCCCGAGGATAAAAATATGAAACAGTAGAAGTGATGGAAACAGCATCTAATGATAACTGAACTCACATGGCATTGAACTCACAGCCTGAGTTAATAATAATGTGACTTGAGTTTCTCCAGGCCTTACTAACCTGCGAGGATCCCTGCTCGGGTCATATCAGGGGTTATGGTCTATATTTTGCTGCCCCTTGTCCCTGAGACTTGGCCCCCGAGAAGCATTTCACAGCTGCTCATAGTGCTCTTCTCATACCCATACTGGCATTGTCTCTAGATCATCTGGAAGCTTGGGGGTGAGGTATAGTGGGTGTCTCATGTGCTCATGTCTGCACCAAGAACACTTTCCCCTCCTGTGGAAACTCTTCAGGTGACTAAGCAGCATCGAATGCTCTAGAGTTTTCCCTGTGCTAGGAAGAGCACCCTGTCCTCCATTCCTCCCCTCTTATACCCCCACCCACACTCCTGCCCCAGTTTGCATCTTAGTTCGTCATTAGGCTCTAAAGCGGTAATGTCCTCTTGTGAAAGCAGCTCCCCCAGCTTCTGCGTGGAGCCCCTCTTTCTGCAGAGTCCTGACTCCCAGTTGCGGCACCTGGCCAGCATAGATGCTGCAGCTTCCTACCTGCCTTTGACTCTTTTTCTGGCATGTGAGCAAAACCACTTCCTCATCCTCATGTGGAGTGACTCCCAGATGCCCCAGATGCCAGTTCTTCAAACACAGCAGGCATGGCTGAAACCAGTTAGGCTCAAGTTGGGACCCCATTAAAATGATAAAATTTTTCCGGTTCTTTGCAGTTTACAAAAACCCTTTTACATAACATTATTTCACTTAATCTTTGAAGAAGCACATTGAAGTATGTGTTGTCTTTATTCTCACTTCATGGGGGGTATAACTGAAGTTCAGGCTACTTATTTAGTAGGTGTCAGAGCTAGGAATTTTCAGTACTATTTTATGGAATCCCACACTCCCTCTGTTATAGGGATACAATGCCCAAGACGTAGACAGTCGAAGGGGATGTGGATAAGGCTCAAATGGCTATCTTCAGACCTGGGGTTGGATGCAATTGGCAACACCCAGTGATGATTGAAATCTCTGATAGAGCAATGGCTAGAATTATGCATTCCAGGCAGAAATGGCTAGACTGTCTTCTCAAGAAGCTTATGAGACTTTTTTGTTCTTTTATTGCTGGTCTTCATTTTTCATCTGTGCTCCACAGCACTTGGCTAGGACTTATCATATAGTCGTTTCTGTGGGTATGCTTGTTCTACTATGGGATACTTGAGGACAGACACCATGTCTGTGGCTGCTTGCATGCTCCATAGCAAGAACTATAAGTATAGTAGGTCCTCACTAAATGTTGGAATGAATGATTATTTCTTAATGTTGCCCTCTCAGATTTCCAAGTGGGTAATTCAATTGTAGCCATTTCTTTCCCATTAGCACCTTTGTCAGAGGGTAGTCATGGTGCATGATCAGGCAGAATAACTCAAGCCTATTGGTCTCCTGCCTCATTTCTGTGACTTTATGTTACAGAAGCCCAGCTACTCCCTTTTGGGCCCACTGATGCATTTCACTTACAGTTGCCCTCCCTTCTTGACTGCCACCCACCATTTCTGAGTCCAAACCAATTCAGGAAGTAAATCAACAACCTCAGTGCCATTGGTGGACTTGTGACTGGTGACAAGTCATCTGCTTGAACTTGGGGTTTGATAGCCTAGTAACATGTTTTCCCAAATGACGTCTGTCCTCTTCCTGGCCATTGGCCCAAGCCATGGATCTGGCTTATACTCAATTTCTATCCAGTTCTCCTGCCGAAAAGCACTGTCCCTTTTTCGGACTGGACATTGGACCTGAACTCAGCCTCAGACTGGGCCCTGACAACCTATGTGGCACTTGCCAACCATTCTGGGGACAGCAACCTGGATCTACATACCAGTCTGTTGCTGTCCATGGATGATTTGTCTACAAATAACTCTCCACCTGTCTGTCTGCCTGACTGTGGAGGGTGGACAGGATGCTTGAATTCTTCTCCATTGTGCTCCACTCATCTGATGGGACCAGTTGCTTCAGTCATGCTTGGGCTTGTTGTGTCCTCTGGCCATTGTGCCTCACCCATCTGGCTGCCAATCTGGTATTTGCCTTTGCAGCTGGGCTATTCCTTCTGCTAAAGATCTGTCTGTGTATATCCAGAGCCAGGATTTTGCCTTGTCCTCTCTGCCTGTTTGGCATGGCTGTGAGATGCCCATAGTGCTTTGTGCACACCCAAGCTAAAAATCCATTTGGTTTCATCTTACTGTGCATTTTTCTGTGGAAAAAAAAGCTTAAAACTAATTGGATAAACTAAGGATTAATGGTTGGGGTGATTATTATTGATCTGTCCTGTTTCTATTATTGCTAGTTTTTTGCCCACATTCAGTCAGATTCCAAATATTTATTGCCTCCTAGGAAACTTAATATACTTGATCTAACTCAAGTCAGATATATCCTAGTCATAGTGGTCCATGTTCATTTTGGGAGCTGTCACTTCACTGGACTAGATCTCCTACACAGTCTGGGAAAATACACCTTGGCAATCACTATTTGTGGGCTCTTTTGACGTAATTGTTTTAAATGATTTAGTCATAGCTTTCTTAAAATAGCAGTAAGCTGTGGTAACATCTTTTTAAAAAGAGTGATTTGGTTCAAATAAATTAATGTTTCCATCTAGGAAAACAGGTGATGGGGTGCAGAATGAAGAGAAGTATGGAAGAAGCATGCTATAATGTGACAATAGATCAGAGTCAGGACCTCACTCTTGAGGGAGAAAGAAAGCATTGAGTTTAACAGATACATTATAATTAAATATTACTACTTTGTAAGGAGGCTGAGGACTGGATAATTCAGGACTTCCAAAATCTACCTCAGTTCTATGAGATATTTCCACTTGGTTTTCTGCTGGACATTTCAAATGTAACTTGTCCCAAATGGAACTTCTGATTGTCACTCCTGTGTGTCCCCTTCCCACTTCCCATCTCTCTTTCAAACCTGCTTCACTCTAAGCCATCTTATTTCAGTGCATGGCAGCTTTCTCCTTTTAGTTGTTCAAATCTCAAAACTTGAACTCACCCTTGACTCTTTCTTTCACATCTTATATGTAACCTATCAGAAATTCTGTGAGCTTCATTTTATTTTTTTCAAATTTATTTATTTATTTTAAAGTTTATTTATTTATTTTTTAGAGAGAGAGTGAGCAAGAGTACATACATGAACCAGGGATGGGCGGAGAGAGAGGGAGAGAGAGAGAATCCCAAGCAGGCTCTGGGCTGTCAGCACAGAGCCTGATGTGGGGCTCGATCCCACAAACCGTGAGATCATGGCCTGAGATGAAGTCAAGAGTTGGCTGCTTAACTGATTGTGCCACCCAGCCACCTGCTGTGAGCTTCACTTTAAAAATAATTTGAGAGTCTGACCATTTTCCACCATCTCCATTGTTGCTTCCCCTGTTATAACTATCATTGTCTTTCACTTGGTATACAGAAACAGCCTCCTAATAGATCTCTCTGATTCTACCATTGTCCCCTCTTCTTGCCTCCTGCCAGTTTATTCTCAACACAGTCTTTGGTTTCAGCCATGACTCCTGAAGTCTGTTATGGTTCCCCAATTTACCGAGAGTAAAAGCCAAAGTCTTCATCATAGTCTCCAAGGGCTTCAGGCCCTCATTTAGCTCTCTGATCTCATCTCTTATCACTTTCTCCTTTGTTTACTTTATTCTAGCCATGCTGCCCTGGCTGTTTTTTGTATATGTCAGACACGTTTCTACCTCAAGGCCTTTGCACTGGCTGTTCTCTTTTTCTGGAATGTTCTTTCCCCTAGAAATCTGATATTAGCTTGATCAGCTCCCTCTCATTCTTTGAATCTTTACTTAAATGTCACCTTCTCAAACAGGGCCATCTTTTTTAATACTACCCCTGCCCCACCCCGCTATCTATTCTTTATATTTTTTTCCTTTCTAATTTATTTTTGAGAGAGAGACAGACAGAGTATGAGCAGGGGAGGGACAGAGAGAAAAGGAGACACAATCTGAATCAGGCTTCAGGCACTGAGCTCTCAGCACAGAGACCGATGTGGGGTTCCAACTCGTGAACCACGAGGTCATGACCTGAGCCAAGTCGGATACTCAACCAACTAAGCCACCCAGGTGCATGCCCCCCCCACCCCCCCATCTATTCTAACCATTCTTACCCAATTCTACTTCTTTCCTTGCAGCACCTATTACCTTTTCACATACTGTAATAAATTATTATGTCTACTGTTTATTGGAAAGCTTTTAGGACAGAGTCTTTCCCACAGTAGATTGTCAACAAAGTCTAGTTCTTGTTTTTGTCAGAGATGATGACTTTAAGCATTTTTTTAGTTTAGGTTTGCTTTACAAAATGTAGAACCTTCTTAAGCACCATCTTTTTTGTTGTTGAAGTGAGATTCACATAATAAAAAATAAAACATTTTAAAGTGAACAAATCAATGGCGTTTAGTACATTCACAATGTTATGCAGCATCTATTTTTGGTCATACCTTTATGTATTGTGTAGCTACTTCCAAAATGTGTTTGAATCAGCAGTACCTTTAAACTTGGTCTTCCAGCTGGAGGTTTCTTTTGCACCAGAAATTTGAAGATAAAAAAAATGAAAACACACAGCATAGATTGTCTGACCTCTCAACTGTTTTACAGGAGGGAAATCTCAAACCAGGCAGCTTAGATACAGAGTTAAAAAAATAAATTCCTCTATGTTTATAGGTCTTAAAAAAACAAACCAACTTTCTGTGAAGTTCAGTGGTTTTGTTAATTGTTTCAAGACGTTGGGTGTTTTAAAGTGTGTTGTAAAAGCCCTCCATGATGACAAAACAAAACTCATGAACTAATACTTCCCTATTGGGATTTTACTTAAAAATATAAAATGTGAAGTTTCGTGGTAGGACAACCTTACAACTGTAGATTTAAACCCATTATAGTTAGAAAAGGAGAAAAAAATAGAGATGATATTGATACATCTCTGCATTGTTGAGCTAGATCTGGGAACCTTATGTCTTGCTCCCTTCATTCTCTCCTTGTCCCTTTAGAGTACTATAAAGTTAATTCAAGTACATTTCTAGAAAGATGCACAAGAAATTAAATAATTAAATTTGCCACTGCAGAAGGGCTCTGGGGTGGTAGGAGGAAGACTTATTTTATAATTATATAATACACCTTTGTGTAATGTTTGAATTTTTACCCTAGGCATGTATTAGTTTCATAAAAAAACAAACACAACAACAACAAACTAAACTTTTGTTTAATTTCTCTGAGTACTTCAAGAAGAACTGCAAGAATTTGGGTCTCAGGGCTAGAATGAAGGCCTCCATACTACCAGGAATTCTTTCTCCGGCTCATTATCATCTCTACTTGCATTTGCTCCTCTTTGCATATTGGTGTCATTCTCTCCTACTTTGCTATATGGACATGGCTGCCGGTAGTCCTAGCTTAGGAACCCCAGAGGAAAAAAAAATACCTTTGTCCCAGAGTTTCTATTTCAGTCTTGATGAAGGATTCTAATTGGCTTTGCTTGTGTCACATGCTTCACCCTGAACCACTGCAGTTGCCAAGGGAGTTGCCCAGACCTGGGTAATTTGCCCAGTGCATGGCCAGGCAAGAGGAATCTTATAACAGAAGGAACATGTGAAAGCTTTTTGGGAAGAAAAATAAATTACTACAGTCTACTACAATCTACTTCTTGGCTGCCCAGGCTAATACAAACTCTTCTCCTATAATTAGTATTCCAAGAATGTTCCAGGCCAAAGTAACATAGCCATCATACAGATCCTTAAAATATATTCATCCTTTCCTGATTTAGCTCTAAGTCCAAATCTCTGGGAGACCTTCCTTCTACTCAGGAGGCTTTGAATGAGACTTTTCTTGGTTCAGCAACCCATGTCTAAATGAGGAATATAATACCCTCAATGAAAAACCCCAATTTAGAAAGGATTAAAAGGGGAACACAATATGAGGTGGGAATTTTTCTATGATAAAGATTAGCTCCTGCTGAACAGGAATAGCATAGATTCACCTCTCTGGCAAAAGAATGAATTTCTTAGACACACATTATGGCAGCTTCAGGTCCTCCCAACTAGAAGTGATCTCACCAAAGTGAATACATAGGGTCTAGAGTCAAGCTTTCTCAGTCCCTCTGATGCCTCTCAGATATCCCCATTCTAATACCTAGAACTCCAGTCTTTTTAAATAAAAGCATTTATGTTAGTCAGTCTTCAGGCACTGTTTGTAAGCAGAAGTGGGGCTTTGCAATAAAGTTACATATATTTATTCATTTGATATTTGTATTAAAATGGAAATCCAGACTTTCTTGCCTTTACCATTTTGAATTAGAGGGAATCATAAATAGGTAGATAGATAGATAGATAGATAGGGAGATAAGGAGATAGAGATAGATAGATATCCGTTTCCAGGAAATAAAAATTTAGGCAATTGTATTTTGAAGACTATTGTTTCAAAAGTGCTTTCATGCTCTTGAGGAAGGGGTAGGGTGCTGTTGGTTTCTTACCTTTTTTACCCTGCTTTGATCTTTCATTGGCCATAAAGTTTTTTCTGATGATTCTGAGTCCAGTCATTAAGGACTTTAGTGAGGGGGTGGGGGGGAAAGGAAATAAGGCTTCAGGTGTGAAAGGATGAAAGGGATGTGGTGAGAAAGTAAGAAGGGCCATTGATGCAGAGTTAGAAAAATGGTTCCAGAAAAATCCGGACAAGTGGGTTTAGGAAACTTATGTGATGGGCCTTTGTGCCCTGGAGTCATATTGGATCAGAAACCTTGCCAGATGACTGCACAGTTTTTGTAGGATTGAAAGCCTTACATTACCTATTCCCAGGACTTCTGAAGATCAAGCTTTTACCCTCATGAAACCTTGATCATTTCATGTCAGATGTCCTCAAAAGCTTCCCTTCCAGCAGAAGCAGTGCCTAGCTTACCAGCTTATACTATAATTCTGTGTCTGCCACTAGCTACCCCTTTTAGTGTTCCTCCTAAAATTATTAAACTAAGAGGGACCCTTAGGCCCTTAGGGAAATGATGGGGAGGAGTTTCTACACCAGAGCCCCCAAGCTGGGATAGCAATAAATGGATCTTTTTCCCAGTCTATTTCAAGTCAGGCAACATGGAAGTGAGGTTTTTCTTTCCTCTTTCTAATGATACATAAGGTTGCATGCGGACTCAAGGTAAAAGTTTAACCAGCTGATTCTCCACTGTATATCTCAGTCTGTTAACTCCTCATCTAGAGTGGAGAATGGTGATGGGAAGATTGGAGAGTGTCTGAATCTTCTACAATAATCATTCTTCTTTAAAACTTTTTTTAAAAAAGTTTATTGTTTGTTTGTTTGTTTGTTTGTTTGTTTAGAGAGTGTGTGTGAGCTGTCAGTGCACAGCCTGACGTGGGGCTCAATCTCAACAACCACAAGATTATGACCTGAGCTAAAATCAAGAGTCAGACACTTACCTGAGTGAGCCACCCAGGTACCCCTACAGTAATCATTCTTAATTTCCTCTGAGTGTTTGTTGTTTGCAACTCTCTTTCCTGGGACCAGATAATTCTGAGAGAAGAGGAACACTCAAATTAGCTCATGTAAAATGGTATGTTTATCATATGGTTCTAATACCTCATGTCCTAGACAGTGAAGCAATGTTATAGGTTTTTATGGGGAAGAAGTGACATATAGTTGGGCCTTAGAGGATCACAAAAAGGGAAATAGAGACTAAGGAAATAAGGCAGTTCTTTTCCTGGGATCATTTGGTCTCTCTTCTCTGCTTCCGTCTGCTGTTGTCTTCCCTACAGAGCATGCACTTTTTATTCATGGTGTCTTTGATTCTATAGTTTCAACTTGGTTCAGTGTCACAATGAGGAAGAGAGAGTTATCCAAAAGGAAACTGGACGGCTACTAGGAAGGGAGAGGGAATTCTAGGCAGATAAAAAATGAAAAATTTACATGGTAATGACCAGTTGTTCAAGTGCATTCAAGTTGGCTGAATGGTTTTCCATGTCTGAAGTGAAAGTCACCATGCTGCCAAAACCCTAGTGCCCAGCCTCATCCCCAGAACTGAAGGATGTCCAGTAAATGTTTGCTGAGTGGATACATAAATGAATGAATTACTGGAGTGGAAGGCAGGATCCATGTCTGATTAATTTGATTCATCTTTGTAACACTCATAAAGCACCTGATATACATTTTTTGTACATGGTATATGTTCCAAAAGTATTATATGTTATAAAAGTATAGAATGATTCTCACTTTGAGTCTCATACTTTTTAAAGTGGCAGAAACACATTGTATAGTACAGTGGCCTCCAAAGTAGAGTATACAAGACAGTCTACTGGGTATGAAAAAAAAATTATGACCTCTATGTGTTTATCTAAATAATAAGAAAAATTAAATGTTTTTAACATATAATATATAGATCGATACTGGTGCCTTCACATAGGTCAAATGTGAAGTGTAGTTCATAGAATACTGTAAGGGAAGAGTGAGGTTTCTATAACATGGAAGGCTTGACCAAGTGTTGGCTTTGAGCATACTGTGATTATATTGCAGTTTAAATGGGTTGAGGTAGATTCAGAGAGTAGAATATTATCTAGTTTTAACTAAAATAACTCTCAAAAAATGAATAAAAATCTTTAAAGGATATCTGTAAAAAAATTGTGAACTGAAGATAATACCTAAAATGGAAACAAAAGGAAACAATGAGAAAATGGCTGAGCAAACAGTTCTGCTTCCTGTTATGAGTTCTTTGTGACCCATGTTAAGAGATTAAAAAACAATGATGATATAGTGTGATCTGATAAGTGGTAGTCCAAAAAATTAGACATTTTCATGGAGTCCCTTAGAACTAAATAATGCCGTTAACAGTAGACATTGATCCAAAGTGTACATTGGGCTTGAGTTTTTTCTGTGCAGCTGTCATGATTATTGTGACATTTGTAAATGAAGCGTCAGGGTTTTTTTTTATGGTGATGTTTTAGCCAGGCAATGTTCAGATTCACTTAACATAATTTCACTAACTTTATGGTTTTTGCTTGAGGACAGAAGTTAAAAAGCTACATACTATTGAGGAAACAGTCTTCTGCCCTGGGAAAAACTGAAATTATAAGCAAAAATGTATTCCTTTGTCAGCAGATATCTTTGGAAGATGCCTAGAAAACACTGGTGAAGATCTCAAGAAAGCATTAGGATAGATTTGACAATGTGGGATGATTCTGATATGGTTGGATGAAAGTACAGATGTTTCTAACTTGTCTCAGTTTATGATATTTGCTGCATTTCTGTTTCAATAATGAAATACATGAAAAACTATTTTCTCTCTCTTGCTCTCTTTTTACTGATGTAAAGATATCCTGGGAGGAATATATTAATTGTAAATATATTAATGATTTCTTTAATAAAAGAAGTGGTAAGGCTAGAGGGACAGAACCACAAGAGACATTTAATCACTGCATCATTCATAGCTACTGCAGGAAGGAATTCAGAACTATAGTGTTTAAAACTCTGGGAATATGTGTGGTGAATCTTGTGAAACAGAACCTTTACTGGTAAAAAATTTTATAACCATCTAGGGTCGGCAAGTTTTTTCTGTAAAGAAGAAAATAGTCCATGTTTTAGGCTTTGCAGGCCATATGGTCTCTGTCACAACTATTCAACTCTACTAGTGTAGGTGAAAGCAGTCATAGGTAATATGTAAATGAATGAATGTGACTAGTGTTGCAGTAAAAATTTATTAAAACAGCGGTGGGCTGGATCTGATCCCAGGGCTGTAGTTTGCTGACCCCTGCCCTATAATGAGCAAGGAATAGCCACGAACATAGAGGTTCACTGTTGTCTTGGGTCATAGCCCTTAAAAAGGTTGCTGAAGTTAAAGACAAACCTACAATTTATTGACTTTTTGTGCGATGACAAGTGGTTGTTGGTTGTGTGCAACATATCAGATAAATTAAAAGAAAAATAAGGACAGATTAAATAGCTTATTTCTTCAAGGTGAAAGTGACATTTAATAGTGAGAAACAAACTGCTTTTTAAAAGAAACCCAGAGGGCATCTTTGAAAATGGTTTTTAGGGAATGTTCTTTATTGTTACATTGTTTAGTTATAGGAATTGTATATGTTTGTCCCCTGAATACTTAATAAACTTGGAAACAGAATTTCCCAATATGTTTAATACTCTCCCAAAGACTTTTCGTGGGTTTTTAATCTGTTTGTTAAAAAATGTAAATATGCAAACCCTTTCAGTTTGTTTGCAGGAATAGATTTTTGGCATCAAGAATGATAAAAATTTATTAGCCAAATTTCAACAAGAACTTCTGTATAAATGGTTGTTAGGATTGAAAAATGAGTATTATGGGGCACCTGGGTGGCTCAGTTGGTTAAGCATTCGACTTCAGCTTAGGTTATGATCTCACAGTTTGTGAGTTTAAGCCCTGCGTTGGGCTGTCTGCTGTCAGCACAGAGCCTGCTTTGGATCCTCTGTCCCCTCACCTCCGCCCCTCCCCCGCTCACACACACACATATGTGTGTGTACTCTCTCTTTCTCAAAAAGAAATGAAAATATTAAAAAAAAGAAAAATGAATATTATGATTTGGTAAGTGCAGTCAGTGAGAGACTAATACTCGGTTCCATTAGGAAATTCCATGTGAACTTCTTTTTCTAGCTATGACAACCATAACAATTAAATGTATTGATATAAACTGAACTTAGAAGCCTTCCAACTGCTATGACACAGAACATTAAACCAAGATTCTAAAAATAATAAGGAGGCATATCCAAATACACTGCTTACAGTTTTTCTTTGTTCTAGAAATTAATGAAATAAAGATTATTTAAAGGTATTTTTTTTCCCATATGTTTCTGGATTTAAAAAAAATTTTGAGTATAGTGGATGCACAATGTTATATAAGTTTCAGGAGTGTAGCTACCATCTGTCACCACACAACACTGTTACCATATCACTGACTGTGTTCCTTATGCTGTGCCTTCTATTACCATGATTTATTCATTCCATATCTGAACACCTATGTTTCCCACCCCTTCACCCATTGCTCAACCTCCTCCCTTTTGGTAACCATCAGTTTGTTCTCTGTATTTATAGATCTACTTCTGTTTTTGTTTGTTTGTATCTTCATTTTTTTTTTTTTAGATTGCATATGTAAGTAAAATCATATAGTATTTGTTTTTCTTAGTCTTAGGTCCTCTAGGTCCATCCATGTTGTCTCAAATGCCATGATCTCACCCTTTTTATGGCTGAACAATATTCTGTTTATAAACACACACACTGCATCTCCCTTATCCATTTGTCTACTGATGGACACTTGCATATCTTGGCTATTATGAATAATACTGCAATAAACACGGGTACAAATATCTTTTCGAATTAGTGCTTTTGTTTTCTTTGGATAAGTACTCAGTAAAATTACTGGATTGTATGGTATTTCTATTTTAATTTTTTGAGGAACCTCTATATTGTTTTCCACAGTGCCTGTACCAATTTACATTCCCATCAAGAGTGTATGAGGGTTCTTTTTTCCCCCACATCCTCATCAACACTTGTTATTTTTTCTTTTTGATTTTAGCCATTCTGACAGGGGTAAAGTGATGTTTCATTGTGGTTTTGATTTACATTTCCCTGATGATTAATGATGAGCATCTTTTCAAGTGTCTGTTGGCTATCTGTATGTCCTTGGAAAAAATGTCTATTCAGGTCCCCAGCTCATTTTTATTTTTTTTAATTTTTAAATTTTCAAATTAAAAAAAAAATTTTTTAATGTTTATTTATTTTTGAGAGAGAGAGAGCCAGAGCATGAGCAGGGGAGGGGCAGAGAGAGGGAGACACAGAACAAGAAGTAGGCTCCAGGCTCCTAGCTGTCAGCACAGAGCCCGATGCAGGGCTCAAACTCACAGACCGTGAGATCATGACCTGAGCCGAAGTTGGATGCTCAACCAACTGAGCCACCCAGGCGCCCCAAATTTTTAAATTTTTTTAATTTAATTTTTTATTTTTTAAAATTTATATCCAAATTAGTTAGCATATAGTGCAACAATGATTTCAGGAGTAGATTCCTTAGTGCCCCTTACCCATTTAGCCCATCCCCCCTCCCGCAACCCTTCCCAAAACTCTCAGTTTGTTCTCCATATTTATGAGTCTCTTCTGTTTTGTCCCCCTCCCTGTTTTTATATCATTTTTGTTTCCCTTCCCTTATGTTCATCTGTTTCGTCTCTTAAAGTCCTCATATGAGAGAAGTCATATGATTTTTGTCTTTCTCTGACTGACTAATTTCACTTAGCATAATACCCTCCAGTTCCATCCACGTAGTTGCACATGGCAAGATTTCATTCTTTTTGATTGCTGAGTAATACTCCATTGTGTATGTATGTATATATATATATATATATATATATATATATATATATATATATACCACATCTCCTTTATCCATTTATCCATCGATGGACATTTGGGCTCTTTCCATACTTTGGCTATTGTTGATACTGCTGCTATAAACATGGAGGTGCATGTGTCCCTTCAAAACAGCATACCTGTATCCCTTGTATAAATACCTACTAGTGCAATTGCTGGGTTGTAGGGTAGTTCTATTTTTAGTTTTTTGAGGAAGCTCCATACTGTTTTCCACAGTGGCTGCACCAGCTTGCATTCCCACCAACAATGCAAAAGAGATCCTGTTTCTCTGCATCCTCGCCAACATCTGTTGTTGACTGAGTTGTTAATGTTAGCCATTCTGACAGGTGTAAGGTGGTATCTCACTGTGGTTTTGATTTGTATTTTCCTGATGATGAGTGGTGTGGAGCATTTTTTCATGTGTCGGTTGGTCATCTGGATGTCTTCTTTGGAGAAGTGTCTATTCATGTCTTTTGCCCATTTCTTCACTGGATTATTTGTTTTTTTGGGTGTTGAATTTGATAAGTTCTTTGTAGATTTTGGATGCTAACCCTTTATCTGATATGTCATTTGCAAATATCTTCTCCCATTCCATTGGTTGCCTTTTAGTTTTGTTGATTGTTTCCTTCTCTGTGCAGAAGCTCTTTATTTTGATGAGGTCCCAATAGTTCATTTTTGCTTTTGTTTCCCTTGCCTCCAGAGACGTGTTGAGTAAGAAGTTGCCACTGCCAAGATCAAAGAGGTTTTTGCCTGCTTTCTCCTCGAGGGTTTTGATGGCTTCCTGTCTTACATTTAGGTCTTTGATCCATTTTGAGTTTATTTTTGTGTATGATGTAAGAAGGTGGTGCAGGTTCATTCTTCTGCATGTTGCTGTCCAGTTTTCCCAGCACCACTTGCTGAAGAGACTGTTTTTATTCCATTAGATAGTCTTTCCTGCTTTGTCAAAGATTAGTTGGCCATACGTTTGTGGGTCCATTTCTGGGTTCTCTATTCTGTTCCATTGATCTGAGTGTCACCTCTTTGGTTAGATTTATTCCTAGGTATTTTATGGCTTTTGGTGCAATTGTAAATGGGATCGATTCCTTAATTTCTCTTTCTGTCACTTCATTGTTGGTGTGTAGGAATGCAACCGATTTTTGTGCATTGATTTTATATCCTGTGACTTTGCTGAATTCATGAATCAATTCTAGCAGTTTTTTGGTGGAATCTTTTTGGTTTTCCATATAGAGTATCATGTCATCTGCGATGAGGAAAGTGTGACCTCCTCCTGGCCAATTTGGATGCCTTTTATATCTTTGTGTTGTCTGATTGCAGAGGCTAAGACTTCCAATACTATGTTGAATAACAGTGGCAAGAGTGGACATCCCTTTCTTGTTCCTGACCTTAGGGGGAAAGCTCTCAGTTTTTCCCCATTGAGGATGATACTAGCATTGGGTCGTTCGTATATGGCTTTTATGATCTCGAGGTATGCTCCTTCTATCCCTACTTTCTTGAGGGTTTTTATCTAGAAAGGATGCTGTATTTTGTCAAATGCTTTCTCTATTGAGAGGATCATATGGTTCTTGTCTTTTCTTTTATTGATGTGATGAATCACATTAATTGTTTTGTGGATATTGAACCAGCCCTGCATCCCAGGTGTAAATCCCACTTGCTCGTGGTGAATAATTTTTTTAATGTATTGTTGGAGCCATTTGGCTAATATTTTGTTGAGGATTTTTGCATCCATGTTCATCAGGGAAATTGGTCTATAGTTCTTCTTTTTAGTGGGGTCTTTGTCTGGCTTTGGAATCAAGATAATGCTGGCTTCATAGAAAGAGTTTGGAAGTTTCCTTCCATTTCTATTTTTTGGAACACCTTAAAGAGAATAGGTGTTAACTCTTCCTTAAATGTGTGGTAGAATTCCCCTGGAAAGTCATCTGGCCCTGGACACTTGTTTTTTGGCAGCTTTTTGATTACTAATTTGATTTTCTTACTGGTTATGGCTCTGTTCAAATTTTCTATTTCTTCCTGTTTCAGTTTTGGTAGTGTATATGTTCCTAGGAATTTGTTCATTTCTTCCAGATTGCCCATTTTATTGGCATATAATTGCTCATAATATTCTCTTATTACTGTTTTTATTTCTGCTGTGTTGGTTGTGATCTCTCCTGTTTCATTCTTGATTTTATTTATTTGGGTCCTTTCCTTTTTCTTTTTGATCAGACTGGCTAGTGGTTTGTCAATTTTGTTAATGATTTCAAAGAACCAGCTTCTGGTTTCATTGATCTGTTCTACTGGTTTTTTTTGGTTCCAATAGCATTAATTTCTACTCTAATCTTTGTTACTTCCTGTCTTCTGCTGGTTTGGGTTTTATTTGCTGTTCTTTTTCTAGCTCCTTAAGGCGTAAGGTTAGTTTGTATATCTGAGATCTTTCTTCCTTCTTTAGGAAGGCCTGGATTGCTATATACTCTTAATATACTCTTATAGCCTGGATTGCTATATAGTCCTCTTAAGACTGCCTTTGCTGCATCCCAGAGGTTTTGGGCTGCGGTGTTACCATTTTCATTGACTTCCATATACTTTTTAATTTCCTCTTCAACTTCTTGGTTAGCCCATTCATTCTTTAGTAGGATGTTCTTCAGTCCTCAAGTATTTGTTACCTTTCCAAATTTTTTCTTGTGGTTAATTTTGAGATTCATAGTGTTGTGGTCTGAAAATATGCATGGTATGATCTCAATCTTTTTGTACTTACTTAGGGCTGATTTGTGTCCCAGTATATGGTCTTTTCTGGAGAACATTCATGTGCACTGGAGAAGCATGTATATTCTGCTGCTTTAGGATGAAATGTGCTGAATATATCTGTTAAGTCCATCTGGTCCAGTGTGTCATTCAAAGCCATTGTTTCCTTGTTGATTTTTTTATTAGATTATCTGTCCATTGCTGTGAGTGGGATATTGAAGTTTCCTACTATTATGGTATTACTTTCGATGAGTTTCTTTATGTTTGTGATTAATTGATCAATTAATTAATTGATTTATATATTTGGGTGCATAAATGCTTACAATTGTTAGGTCTTCTTGGTGGATAGACCCCTTGATTATGATATAATGCTCTTCTGCACCTCTTGATACAGTCTTTATTTTAAACTTTAGATTGTCTGATATAAGTACGGCTACTCCAGCTTTCTTTTGTTGACCATTAGCATGCTAGGTGGTTCTCCATCCCCTTATTTTTAATCTGAAGGTGTCCTTAGGTCTAAAGTGGGTCTCTTGTACACAGCATATAGATGGATCTTGTTTTCTTATCCATTCTGTTAGCCTATGTGTTTTTTAAATTTATTTATTTAGTATTTATTTATTTATTTTAATATGAAATTTATTGTCAAATTGGCTTCCATACAACACCCAGTGCTCCTTCCAACAGGTGCCCTCCTCAATACCCATCACCCACCCTCCCCTCCCTCCCACTCCCCATCAACCCTCAGTTTATTCTCAGTTTTTAAGAGTCTCTTATGCTTTGGCTCTCTCCCTCTCTAACTTTTTTTTTCCCCTTCCCCTCGCCCATGGTCTTCTGTTAAGTTTCTCAGGATCCACATAAGAGTGAAAACATATTGTATCTGTCTTTCTCTGTATGACTTATTTCACTTAGCATAACACTCTCCAGTTCCATCCACATTGCTACAAAAGGCCATATTTCATTCTTTTTAATTGCCAAGTAGTATTCCATTGTGAATATAAACCACAATTTCTTTATCCATTCATCTGTTGATGGAAATTTAGGCTCTTTCCATAATGTGGCTATTGTTGAAAGTGCTGCTATAAACATTGGTGTACAAGTGCCCCTATGCATCAGCATTCCTGTATCCCTTGGGTAAATTCCTAGCAGTGCTATTGCTGGGTCATAGGGTAGATCTATTTTTAGTTTTTTGAGGAACCTCCACACTGTTTTCCAGAGTGGCTGCACCAGTTTGCATTCCCACCAACAGTGCAAGAGGGTTCCCATTTCTGCACTCTCCAGCATCTGTACTCTCCTGATTTGTTCATCTTAGCCACTCTGACTGGCATAAGGTGGTATCTCAGTGTGGTTTTGATTTGTATTTCCCTGATGAGGAGTGACGTTGAGCATCTTTTCATGTGCCTGTTGGCCATCTGGATGTCTTCTTTACAGAAGTGTCTATTCATGTCTTCTGCCCATTTCTTCACTGGATTAGTTGTTTTTCGGGTGTGGAGTTTGGTGAGTTCTTTATAGATTTTGGATACCAGCTCTTTGTCTGATATGTCACTGCAAATATCTTTTCCCATTCCATCAGTTACCTTTTGATTTTGTTGATTGTTTCCTTTGCAGTGCAGAAGCTTTTTATCTTCATAAGGTCCCAATAGTTCATTTTTGCTTTGAATTCCCTTGCCTTTGGAGATGTGTCAAGTAAGAAGTTGCTGCAGCTGAGGTCAGAGAGGTTTTTTTCCTGCTTTCTCGTCTAGGGTTTTGATGGTTTCCTGTCTCACATTCAGGTCCTTTATCCATTTTGAGTTTATTTCTGTGAATGGTGTGAGAAAGTGGTCTAGTTTCATTCTTCAGCATGTTGCTGTCCACTTCTCCCAGCACCATTTGTTAAAGAGACTGTCTTTGTTCCATTGGATGTTCTTTCCTGCTTTGTCAAAGATGAGTTGGCCACACGTTTGTGGGTCTAGTTCTGGGGTTTCTATTCTATTCCATTGGTCTATGTGTCTGTGTTTGTGCCAATACCATGCTGTCTTGATATTTACAGCTTTGTAGTAAAGGCTAAAGTCTGGGATTGTGATGCCTCCTGCTTTGGTCCTCTTCAGTATTACTTGGCTATTTGGGGCCTTTTGTGGTTCCATACAAATTTTAGGATTGCTTGTTCTAGCTTCGAGAGGAATGCTGGTGCAATTTTGATTGGGATTTCATTGAATGTGTAGATTGCTTCAGGTAGTATTGCCATTTTAACAATATTTATTCTTTCAACCCATGAGCACGGAATGTTTTTCCATTTCTTTCTATCTTCTTCAATTTCCTTCATAAGCTTTCTATAGGTTTCAGCATACAGATCTTTTACATCTTTGGTTAGGTTTATTCCTAGGTGTTTTATGATTCTTGGTGCAATTGTAAATGGGATAAGTTTCCTTATTTGCCTATCTGTTGCTTCATTATTAGTGTATGAGAATAAAACTGATTTCTGTACATTTATTTTGTATCCTGCGACTTTGCTGAATTCATGTATCAGTTTAGCAGACTTTTGGTGGAGTCTATCAGGTTTTCCATGTATAAGATCATGTCATCTGCAAAAAGTGAAAGCTTGACTTTATCTTTGCCAATTTTGATGCCTTTGATTTCCTTTTGTTATCTGATTGCTGATGCTAGAACTTCCAACACCATGTTAAACAATAGCTGTGAGAGTGGAGATCCGTGTCGTGTTTCTGATCTCAGGGGGAAAGCTCTCCGTTTTTCCCCATTGAGGATGATATTAGCTGTGGGCTTTTCATAAATGGCTTTTATGATGTTTAAGTGTGTTCCTTCTATCCCTACTTTCTTGAGGGTTTTTATTAAGAAAGAATGTTGAATTTTGTCAAATGCTTTTTCTGCATCGATTGACAGTATCATACGGTTCTTTTCTTTTCTTTTATTAATGTGATGTGTCACATTGATTGATTTGTGAATGTTGAACCAGCCCTGCAGCCCAGGAATGAATCCCACTTGATCATGGTGAATAATTCTGTTTACGTGCTATTGAATTCGATTTGCTAGTATCTTATTGAGAATTTTTGCATCCATATTCATCAGGGATATTGGCCTGTAGTTCTCTTTTTTTGCTGGGTCTCTGTCTGGTTTAGGAATCAAAGTAATGCTGGCTTCATAGAATGAGTCTGGAAGTTTTCCTTCCCTTTCTATTTTTTGGAACATCTTGAGAAGGATAGGTATTATCTCTGCTTTAAATGTCTGGCAGAATTTCCCAGGGAAGCCATCTGGTCCTGGCCTCTTATTTGTTGGGAGATTTTTGATAACTGATTCAATTTCTTCACTGGTTATGGGTCTGTTCAAGTTTTCTATTTCTTCCTTTTTGAGTTTTGGAAGTGTGTGGGTGCATAGGAATTTGTCCATTTCTACCAGGTTGTCCAGTTTGTTGGCATATAATTTTTCATAGTATTTCCTGATAATTGCTTGTATTTCTGAGGGATTGGTTGTAATAATTCCATTTTCATTCATGATTTTATCTATTTGGGTCCTCTCCCTTTTCTTTTTGAGAAGCCTGGCCAGAGGTTTATCATTTTGTTTATTTTTCAAAAAAACAACTCTTTGTTTCATTGATGTGCTCTACAGTTTTTTTAGCTTCTATATTGTTTATTTCTGCTCAGATCTTTATTATTTCTCTTCTTCTGCTGGGTTTGGGGTGTCTTTGCTGTTCTGCTTCTATTTCCTTTAGGTGTGCTGTTAGATTTTGTATTTGGGATTTTTCTTGTTTCTTGAGGTAGGCCTCATGGTAATGTATTTTCCTCCCAGGACTGCCTTTGCTGCATCCCAAAGCGTTTGGATTGGTGTATTTTCATTTTCATTTGTTTCCATATAATTTTAAATTTCTTCTCTAATTGCCTGGTTGACCCATTCATTCTTTAGTAGGGTGTTCTAACCTCCATGCTTCTGGAGGTTTTCTAGACTTTTTCCTGTGGTTGATTTCAAGTTTCATAGCGTTGTGGTCTGAAAGTGTGCATGGTATGCTCTCAATTCTTTTATACTTATTAAGGGCTGTTTTGTGACCCAGTATGTGATCTATCTTGGAGAATGTTCCATGTGCACTTGAGAAGAAAGTATATTCTGTTGCTTTGGGATGCAGAGTTCTAAATATATCTGTCAAGTCCATCTGATCCAATGTATCATTCAGGGCTCTTGTTTCTTTATTGAATCTGTGTCTACATGATCTATCTATTGTTGTATGTGGGGTATTAAATTACCACATTCTTATCAATAAGTTTGCTTATGTTTGTGATTAATTGTTTTATATATTTGGGGGCTCCCATATTCAGTGCAAAGACATTTATAATTGTTAGCTCTTCCTGATGGATAGACCTTGTAATTATTATATAATGCCCTTCTTCGTCTCTTGTTACAGCCTTTAACTTAAAGTCTAGTTTGTCTGATATAAGTATGGCTACTCCAGCTTTCTTTTGACTTTAAGTAGCATGATAGATAGTTCTCCATCCCCTCACTCTAATCTGAAGGTGTCCTCAAGTCTAAAATGAGTCTCTTGTAGACAGCAAATAGATGCGTCTTGTTTTTTTTATCCATTCTGATACCGTATGTCTTTTGGTTGGAGCATTTAGTCCATTTACATTCAGTGTTATTATTGAAAGATATGGGTTTAGAGTCATTGTGATGTCTGTAGGTTTCTTGAGTGTAGTGATGTCTCTGGTACGTTATGGTCCTTGCAACATTTTACTCACAGAATCCCCCGTAGGATGCCTTGTAGGGCTGGTTTAGTGGTGATGAATTCCTTCAGTTTTTGTTTGGGAAAACATATATCTCTCCTTCTTCTGAATGACAAGACTTTCTGGATAAAGGATTCTTGGCTGCATATTTTTCTGTTCATCACATTGAAGATTTCCTGCCCTTCCTTTCTGGCCGGCCGAGTTTCAGTAGATAGGTCTGCCACCACTCTTATGGGTCTACCTTTGTAAGTTAGAGCATGTTTATCCCTAGCTGCTTTCAGAATTTTCTCTTTATCCTTTATTTTGCCAGTTTCACTATGATATGTCATGTGGAAGATCGATTCAAGTTATGTCTGAAGGGAGTTCTCTGTGCCTTTTGGATTTCAATGCCTTTTTCCTTCTCCAGATCAGGGAAGTTCTCAGCTATGATTTCTTCAAGTACACCTTCAGCACCTTTCTCTCTTTTTCTTCTGGAATTCCTATGATACAGATATTGTTCCATTTGATTGCATCACTTAGTTCTCTCATTCTCCCCTCATAGTCCTGGATTATTTTTCTCTCTCTTCTCAGCTTCCTCTTTTTCCATAATTTTGTCTTCTAATTCACCTATTCTCTCCTCTGTCTCTTCAATCCATGCTATGGCCACCTCCATTTTATTTTGCACCTCATTTATAGCATTCTTTAGCTCCTCATGATGATTTCTTAGTCCCTTGATCTCTGTAGCAATAGATTTTCTGCTGTCCTCTATGCTTTTTTCAAGCCCAGTGATTAACTTTATGACTATTATTCTAAATTCTTGTTCTGTTATATTGCTTAGATTGTTTTTGATCAATTCATTAGCTGTCGCTACTTCCTGGAGTTTCTTTTGAGGAGAATTCTTCCATTTCATCATTTTGGATAGTCTCTGGGGTGGCGCAGAACTGCAGGGCACCTCCCCTTTGCTGTCTGAAGTAACTTGTGTTGGTGGGCGGGGCCGCAGTCAGACCTGAAGTCTGTCCCCAGCCCACTGCTGGAGCCACAGTCAGACTGGTGTGTACCTTATCTTCCCCTCTCCCAGGGGCAGGACTCCTTGTGGGTGGCCCCTGTCTCAGCTACTTGCATACTGACAGGCTTGTGGTGCTGCTTCGATGGGATCTGGCATATTAGCTGGGGTGGATCCGCAAGGTGCACAAGGGCAGGAGGGCCAGGGTTAGCTCACTTTGCCGTTGGTGGTCCCCTGTGGGAGGGGCCCTGCAGCACCGGGAAGGAGGCAGACCGTCGGAGGGATGGATCCACAGAAGCACAGTTAGGTGTTTGTGTGGTGCAAGCAAATTCGGTGATGGGAACTGGTTCCCTGTGGAATTTCGGCTGGGGGATCGGAGAGGCAGATGGCGCTTGTCAGCGCCTTTGTTACCCCGCCAAGCTGAGCTCTGTCTTCCGGGCCTCAACAACTCTCCTTCCTGGAGTCCTCTCACCCTCCCAGCTCTCCGAGAGCAGAACTTTTGACTTTTAACCTTCCAAATGTTAAGTCCTGCTGGCTGTCAGGACTCACAGAGTCTGGCTTTCCGCTTTTGCAAGCCAGACTTCGGGGGCTTTGCCTTGCTGGGCGGGCTGCCCCTCCACTGCCCTGGCTCCCTCCTGCCAGTCCGTGTAGCATGCACTGCCTCTCTGCCCTTCCTACCCTCTTCCGTGGGCCTCTTGTCTATGCTTGGCTCTGGAGAGTCAGTTCTGCTAGTCTTCTGGCGGTTTTCTGGGTTATTTAGGCAGATGTGGGTGGAATCTAAGCAATCAGCAGGATGAGAGATGAGACCAGCATCCCCCTACGCTGCCATCTTACCTACCCTATGTCTTTTGATTGGAGCATTGAGTCCATTGACGTTTAGAGTGAATAGTGAAATATATGAATTTATTGCCATTATGATGCTTGTAGAGTTGGAGTTTCTGGTGGTGTTCTCTGGTCCTTTCTAATGTTTGTTTATATATATATACATATAATATATATTTGTTTATATATATATAATATATATTTGTTTATATATATAATATATATATGTTTATATATACGTATATATAATCTCTTCTCCCCTCAGAGAGTCCCCTTTAAAATTTATTGACCCCTGCCCATTTTTATTTATTTATTTATTTATTTATTAACGTTTATTTATTTTTGAGACAGAGAGAGACAGAGCATGAATGGGGGGAGGGTCAGAGAGAGAGGGAGACACAGAATCAGAAGCAGGCTCCAGGCTTTGAGCTGTCAGCACAGAGTCCGACGCGGGGCTCGAACTCGTGAACCACGAGATCATGACCTGAGCCGAAGTCAGACGCTTAACTGGCTGAGCCACCCAGGTGCCCCAACCCCTGCCCATTTTTAAATCAGATTGGGTTTTCTTTGTGGTGTTGAGTTGTGTAAGTTCTTTATGTATTTTGGATATTAACCCCTTATGGGATTTGTCATTTGCAAATACCTTCTCCCATTCAGTAGGTTGCCTTTTGGTTTTGCTGATGGTTTCCTTCTCTGTGCAAAAGCTTTTTATTTTGGTGTAATCCCAATAGTTTATTTTTGCTTGTTTCCCTTGTCTTAGGAGACATGACTAGAAAAATGTTGCTACAGCTGATGTCAGAGAAATTGCTGCTTGTGTTCTTTTCTAGGAGTTTTATGGTTTCAGCTCTTACATTTAGGTCCTGAATCCATTCTGAGTTAATTTTTGTGTATGGTGTTAGAACATGGTCCAGTTTTTCTGGCACCATTTATTGAAGAGACTGTCTTTTCCCCATTGTATGTTCTTGCCTCCTTTGTCCTAGATTGGCTATATAAGTGTGAGTTTATTTCTGGGCTTTGCATTCTGTCCCATTGACCTATGTGTCTATTTTTGTGCCAGTACCATACTGTTTTGATTACTATAGCTTTGTATTATATCTTGAAATCTGGCACTGTGATACCACAAGCTTTGTTTTTCTTTCTCGAAAGTGCTATGGCTATTCAAAGTCTCTTATGGCTCCATACAAATTTTTGTATTATTGTTCTAGTTTTGTGACTTTTCTGGATTTTTTTATGTACGTTTTATTTTAAGCATATTTTATGTAAGTTTTTTATGTAAGTTTTTATTTTTAAGCTTATTTTATGTAAGTTTTAACATATAAATTAGCACATGTATATTTGATAAATAAAAAAATACAGATGTATTGAAGTATATATACTAGATCTTTTTAGAAAGAAATTAATAGTGATATATGATCCATGAAGTCCAAAGACCATCGTGTTGTTAGGGAGGCAGTGTGGCATAGCCAAACACTCATAAACTTTGGAGCCACACAGATCAGCAGTGATTACTAACAGTAACTACCACTTAATAAGTTGAGCCTAGGGCTTGGCATCATGTCAGATGAGTTGCAGAAGTTATCTCATTTTATCCTGTCCAATACCATATGTGGGACGGATGGTATGCCTGCATCTCCTTTTATGTCTACCTAGCACATTTCCCAAGATGCTTTGGGGATAGGCTGGGTCTTCTGATTACACAAGTGCCTTGGCTCTCATATTCTTTCAACTCTAAAATTGCTGGTTGAGCTCTTGTCTCCCAGGCTCTAAAAATCATTAAAAGAGATTTTGGGGTTGCCTGGATAGCTCAGTCAGTTAAGCATCTGACTGTTGTTCTTGGCTCAGGTCATTATCTCATGGTTTGTGGGATCAAGCCCTGAGTCAGGCTCTGTACTGACAGAATGAAGTCTGCTTGGGATTTTCTCTCACCTTCTCTCTCTGCCTGTCCTCTGCTCATGTGTGCACATGCTTTCTCTCTCTTTCTCTCAAAATAAATAGCTTAATTTAAAAAAAGATTTCTTTGGCATCCATTGAAGAAGAGGAAAGTAATCCATAAAATCACCTCTTAATATACTGTTGTAGTCAACTCTTAATTCAATAGGGTATTGACAGGAAGGAATGGAATGGTAGGTTCAGAAAAATCCACAACTACAGTTAAAACAAAATTATAGTCAACTCTCCATTATCTGGAGATGATTAACTGTAATTATAATGTTGGGTAGACCTGAAAGGGATTTAGTGGAGGGGAGTTTTTGGAGGGGCCACACTAAGTCCATTTTTCTAGAAGAGTTCAGAAGGCAAGTGATCGCTTCTCATCCTACTTCTTGTTGAAGTAGAGGCTGGTAATCTGAGGAATCTGAACTCATTATTTGCTGCCTAATTACCAACACTCTAGGCTGGGGAGGGCTTCCACTCTCAGAGCACTGTTGTGCTTTTACCACCATTAATCTACTCTGAATAATAGAGCAGGGACTAAATATTACCATCTCACAGATAAGAAAATGGAGGCTCAGAGAGATTAAATAACTTGCTCACTAACTGAAAACTGGTGTCAAAGTTGGGATTGAAGCCCAGGTCTGGCTGATTCCAAAGCCTCTGTGTCATTCACTGCTTCCCTGCCACTTAACTTGTGGGGTTTGGTCCTACTGGGACAGAGATATTTTTGGATGGAGGCTTTTCTTTCTTGATTTTCAAAATATATCACATTGGCAAATGCCATTTCTGTCTGTTCCAAATGATACCCTGTGCTTCTCCTTTTTTTGTGACTTTGCTGAGAGTCATAAAGGACTTTGAAAATCATCCATTCCAATGCTCTCATTTTATAATGAACAAAATTAATACCCAGAAAGATAAAGTTAATTTACCCAAGGTCCCTATGGTGATTAGTGATGGATATAAATCTGCTGTGTTTGAACTTTTGAACTCCTTGCATTTTAGGGAAAAAGATCCCAGAGTATAAATGTATGTGATTCAGCTTAAGTTTTCAAACATCTATAATTGAGCAACAGAGTTATAATTTTCTTAAGAAATAGGCCAAATCATGGTTTTCCATTCAAACTCATTTGAAACTTTAAGCTTGCTTGGGGTGGCACTTATAGTCTACTAACCCTGGGTTTGTTCTTATTCTCGTTTGCCTTGACTTAAAAAGATGAACCATGTGATTCCCAAGAGTTTGGAAGCTTTTCTGATGTTTTCAATAAAACAGCATGTAGAACTAGAACTCTTCTATTTTAGGATTTTTTTTTCTGGTCACGAGGCAGTGAGTAACCATCACTAAACTCTATTTCTATCTGAGATTGAATTTGTGAAAAACTCTGATTAGTTTTTTTTAGCTTGCACCTGAGCCTGTGGAATTACACATAGCTTCTAACTTGCCCTTTCTTCTTGTTATGAATAATGAGTGAACTTACTAAATAGCAGCTAAAAGCAGAATTAGTTTTTGTTTTCACTCATTTATTCAAACAATAAAAAGATATATTGAGCACCTACCATGTGCCAGACCCTGTGATCAATCTTGTCCTTGAAAAGGAATTCATGGTCTAGTAGAGGAGACATACCCATAAAGATATGTGGTATTTGAAATAATACATGATGAATGTTGTCATAGAGATGTGTAGCACTGGGAAGATTCTTTTTGCCCAGTGCAGATGGCGAAGACACTGGCAAAAGTGATATTTGATCTTGGCATTAAAGGATGAGTGGGAGTTCATTAGGTGGAGAATAAAGACTGGCACAAACAAAGATAAAGAGGAATGGATTCCAATTAGGTGGTAAATTCTCAGTGGCTGATAATATAAATGTGAATGACCGGTATTTCAACATATTGGGTCCATGGATTTCAAGCTGATTTCAAGCTTTTAAAATCTATTTTTATTTTTTTAATGTTTACTTATTTTTGAGATAGAGAAAGAGAGAGAGGTGGAGAGAGAGAGGGAGACACAGAATCCAAAGCAGAATCCAGGCTCCCAGCTGTCAGCACAGAGCCTGACACGGGGTTTGACCCCATGAACTGTGAGATCATGACCTGAGCTGAAGTTGGATGCTCAACCAACTGAGTCACCCAGGTGCCCCTAAAATCTATTTTTAAAAATTAAGTTTTTGGGGTGCCCGGGGGGCTCAGTCGGTCAAGTGTTTGACTCTCAGTTTCAGCTTAGGTCATGATCTTGCGGTTTTGTGAGTTCAAGCCTCCTGTCAGGTACTGCACTGGCAGTGTGGAGCCTGCTTGGGATTCTCTCTCTCTCTCCCTCTGCCCCACCCCCCACACTCATATTGTATCTCTCAAAATAAATAAATAAATAAACTTAAAAGAATTAATTTTTAAAGCTAAATTGTAATTATTATTTGGCATTGCTGGCTACCATTGTGCTTCACTGTGTTAGGCGTTTTAAATATTTAATCCTCACAACAAATCTATGATGTAGCTATTGAGGAGAAAATTGAGTCTCAGGGAGCTTAAACGCTTTGCCAAGGTCGCAAAGCTAGTAAGGGGCCTAGCAAGAGTTTTGCTCTTCAAATATGCTTTCACTCACTGAAGTTTTTATTTTTAACCAAAATAGTAGCCTCTACTGTAGAGTATAAAACAGACCATTAAGAATGATTTATTAGATGAACTTTAAAGTATTATATAGAAGAATTTAAAAAGAGCTCATCTAGTCTAAGGCCTTGAGGTATCGATCAAGAACTTGTCACTCAGAGAGATGACATGTTTATGACAGGGCTAGTTAGGATAGCAACTGATTCTTGATCTTCCGCTTCCTTAAACACTGCTCTGGTCCTTTAACACTGAATGCCAATTATGCATCGTGGAGATATAGAAGTGAATAAGGAATAGTTTCTGCAGAAAGGTTTGATAAGTTGCCCAAAGCTCATAAGGAATAGGGCTGGCATAGAACCCGGACAGTTTGGCTCCAGAGCCCATATTCTTAACTTTGCTCTTAGAGAAGATGGAGGTAGAAGTGAAATGGGCAGCTTCACTTAAATTATGTCATTGTTTGCTCAAAGACCTACTAAAGAAGTTATATTTAGTGCCTCAAGGTCCCCATCTATAGTCACATTTGCCTAACATGTCACCATTGGTAAAGTACAGTAATAAGCTTGACTTTGATGGCACTTCACAACAACCCCAGGAAGTACAGGCAGGGCTTCGTTGTGCTTATTTTACAAATGAGGAACCAGGTTCAGAGAGGCTAAAGAAAGTGTTCAGCTTTATGTACCTCTGTGCAGAGATGGGATTTGAATCCACTGAAAAGTGAAAAAAGTAATCACTGACCCTAAATGCTTATAATATAGACGAGGCAAAATCACATCTGCAAATGAAAAGCAAAATGTTTTCTAAGAGGTTCAGAGTAGGATGATTAAAGGTTCAGAGGACAAGTAAATCATGTTACTCCTGGCTTTCTGTTACAGAGGGATGTGAGCTGGGTTATAAATGTGGGAAAGATATGGACAGGTATTCAGTGACATTCCTGAGGCCATGGCCCTGTCACTTTTTGTTTCTGCTGTCTTGGTTATCTGACCACACCCAGGAGTCTGCCTGCATCCCAGTCTAATACCTGTGGCTTTGTTTTTCCATGAACATACTCATGGATGTTGTTTCCTGCCTTCACTATTGAACACCATCTATTTTTCACACAGTTGGCCCTATGTAGTTAATTACTCAGGCAGCTCTGAGTTCCAGGCCACCTTCCAGTCCTGTCCTCTTCTCAAAATGCTTCAAGCACTGGGGTTCCTGGGTGGCTTGGTCAGTTAAGCATCTGACTTTGGCTCAGCCTATGATCTCACAGCTCGTGGGTTTGAGCCCTGGGTTCTGTGCTCACAGCTCACAGCCTAGAACCTGCTTCAGAGTCTGTATCTCCCTCTCTCTCTGCCCCTCCCCTGCTCACACTTTGTCTCTCTCTCCTTCAAAAATAAATAAACATTAAAAAAATGTTTCAAGCACCTTATTTCCTCTGTCTGAGAGCTTTACAGGGAGAAGGGGGTTCCGAATGACCAGAGTACTGGACATGCTTTCTGAACTGTAAGCTTTCTAAGAGTAGAACTCTGTCTTACTGCTTTCTGAATCTTCTGTCAATCTAGTGTGAGAAACATAAATACTCACTGTGCATGAATAAATGAAAGGAATGACAGAACATAATGCCAGAAGAAGTATGCTAAGGGTGCAGAAGAAATATTTAAGATGTGTCCTCAAAAAGCAGAGGCCCTCTTCACAATTGGGATCAACAGCTTTACTATTGGGAAAGAAGGAAAGTAATAAAAAGGAAAAATAAGTGGATTTTACTAATAGCCCTTGATAAGAGGTTTCATCTGTGATTTATTTTCATCCCTGATATTATAGACTCAGAAACTGAGACCCAACTATATTAAGTAATTTAAAATTATATAGTCAACCAGTGGTAGAGCCGAGATTTTGGTATAGACTGTCTGATTCTACTGGCTTTTGTTGCCATTAGCCAGAGTAGAAAACACCATAATTTGTGGGCTTCAAATGGAGTCCTCAGAATGGTTTTGCCTCAGTAATGGAGAAAGATTAGTCTCAGGATAAATGTTACACTGGTTCAGTTCAACAAAGATTGGAAGAAAAACCCAAAATGATCAAGCTGTTTCCAAGTGATTTAATGATGTCCCAGAACCAAACTCAAAAATATTTGTAGGAGTACAAAAATACCCATTGTTCAACAAAGTAAAATTCATAATGACTGCATCCAATCAAAATATAGCAAACATGCAATGAGGCAGGAAAATAGTACCCATAATGAAGAGAAAAACCAACTAATAAAAACTGACCCAGAAATGATATGGGTGATAGAATTACTAGACAAGGATGTTGAAGCAGTTAGTATCACTGCATTCCATATGTCAAAGAAGCCAGAGTAAAAATTCATCATATTAGAGATACTGAAGATTTTTTTTAATAAATGAAACTTCTACAGATGAAGATTATAACAGTTGAGGCCAACAGTCCTCATGAAAAGATGCTCATCATCACTTATCAGGGAAATGCAAATCAAAAGCTACAATGTGATACCACCTCACAGCTGTCAAAATAGCTAAAATCAACAACACAAGAAACAACAGATGTTGGTGAGGATGTGGAGAAAAAGGAACCCTCTTGCACTGTTGGTGGGAATGCAAACTGGGCAGCCACTCTTGAAAACCATTATGGAGGTTCCTCAAAAAGTTAAAAATAGAACTACCCTATGATCCAGCAATTGTACTACTGGGTATTTACCCAAAGAATATAAAAACACTAATTCAAAGGGATACATGCACCCCTATATTTATAGCAGCATTATTTATAATAGCCAAAATATGGACACAACCTAAGTGCCCATCAATTGATGAATGGATGAAGATGTGGGGTGTGTGTGTGTGTGTGTGTGTGTGTGTGTGTGTGTGTATTGCTATTTGCAATCACAGGGATGGAGCTAGAGTATAATGTTAAGCAAAATAAATCCGTCAGAGAAAGACAAATACATATAATTTCATTAATGTGTGGAATTTAAGAAACAAAACAAATGAGCAAAGGGAAACAAAGAGAGAGTTTGGGAGCGAGACACAAACCAAGGAACAGACTTTTAACTATAGAGACAAAATTGATGGTTACCAGAGGGGAGGTGGATGGAGGGATGGGTGAAATAGGTGATGAGGATTAAGGCATGCACTTGTCATAATGAGCACTGGGTAATGTATAGAATTGTTGAATCACTATATTGTACACATGAAACTAATATAATAACTGTATGTTAACTGGAATTGAAATAAAAACTTAAAAGAAAATTATAATAGTTGACACGAAAAATACACTGGACAAAATTATTCGTTATTGAAGTGAAAGACATAGCAAAAGAAAATATAAGAAAAGAAATATACACGCCTTTTATTTCTTTGTGTTGTCTGATTGCAGAGGCTAAGACTTCCAATGCTATGTTGAATAACAGTAGCGAGAGTGGACATCCCTGTTTTGTTCCTGACCTTAGGGGGAAAGCTCTCAGTTTTTCCCCATTGAGGATGGTATTAGCATTGGGTCTTTCGTATATGGCTTTTATGATCTTGAGGATGATCCTTCTATCCCTACTTTCTTGACAGTTTTTATCAAGAAAGGATGCTGTATTTTGTCAAACGCTTTCTCTGCATCTATTGAGAGGATCATATGGCATCCATATCGGCCAGGAGGAGGTCAAACTTTCACTCTTCACAGATGACATGATTCTCTATATGAAAAACCCAAAAGATTCCACCAAAAAAACAGCTAGAACTGATTCATCAATTCAGCAAGGTCGCAGGATATAAAATCAATGCACATAAATCAGTTGCATTCCTATACACCAATAATGAAGCAACAGAAAGAGAAATCAAGAAATCAATCCCATTTACAATTGCATCAAGAACCATAAAATACCTAGGAATAAATCTAATCAAAGAGGTGAAAAATCTATACACTGAAAACTATAGAAAGCATATGAAAGAAATTGAAGAAGATACAAAAAAAAATGGAAAAAGATTCCATGCTCCTGGATATGAAGAACAAGTCCTGTTAAAATGTCAGTACTACGCAAAGCAATCTACATATTCAGTGCAATCACTATCAAAATAACACCAGCATTCTTTACAGAGCTAGAACAAACAATCCTAAAATTTGTATGGAACCAGAAAAGACCCCGAATAGCCAAAGCAATCTTGAAAAAGAAAACCAAAGTAGGAGGCGTCACAATGCCAGACTTCAAGATATACTACAAAGCTGTAATCATCAAGACAGTGTAGTACTGGCACAAGAACAGACACTCAGATCAATGGAATAGAATAGAGAACCCAGAAATGGACCCACAAACGTCTGGCCAACTAATCTTTGACAAAGCAGGAAAGAATATCCAATGGAATAAAGACAGTCTCTTCAGCAAGTGGTGCTGGGAAAACTGGACAGCAACGTGCAGAAGAATGAACCTGCACCACTTTCTTACACCATACACAAAAATAAACTCAAAATGGATCAAAGACCTCAATGTAAGACAGGAAGCCATCAAAATCCTCAAGAAGAAAGCAGGCAAAAACCTCTTTGAACTTGGCTGCAGCAACTTTTTACTCAACACATATCTGGAGGCAAGGGAAACAAAAGCAAAAATGAACTATTGGGACCTCATCAAAATAAAAATCTTCTGCATAGCAAAGGAAACAATCAGCAAAACTAAAAGGCAACTGACAGAATGGGAGAAGATATTTGCAGGTGACATATCAGATAAAGGGTTAGTATCCAAAGTTTATAAAGAACTTATCAAATTCAACACCCAAAAAACAAATAATCCAGTGAAGAAATGGGAAAACGACATGAATAGACACTTCTCCAAAGAAGACATCCAGATGACCAACCAACACGTGAAAAAATGCTCAACATCACTCATCATCAGGGAATTACAAATCAAAACCACAGTGAGATACCACCTTACACCTGTCAGAATGGCTAACATTAACAACTCAGGCAACAACAGATGTTGGCGAGGATGCAGAGAAAGAGGATCTCTTTTGTACTGCTGGTGGGAATGCAAACTGGTGCAGCCACTCTGGAAAACACTATGGAGGTTCCTCAAAAAATTAAAAATGCAACTACCCTACGACCCAGCAATTGCACTAGTAGGTATTTATACAAGGGATACAGGTATGCTGTTTTGAAGGGACAAATGCACCCCATGTTTATAGCAGCACTATCAACAATAGCCAAAGTATGGAAAGAGCCCAAATGTCCATCAATGGATGAATGGATAAAGGAGATGTGGTATATATATACACAATGGAGTATTACTCAGCAATCAAAAAGAATGGAATCTTGCCATTTGCAGCTACATGGATGGAACTGGAGGGTATTATGCTAAGTGAAATTAGTCAGAGAAAGACAAATACCATATGACTTCACTCATATGGGGACTTTAAGACACAGAACAGATGAACATAAGGGAAGGGAAGCAAAAATAATATAAAAAACAGGGAGGGGGACAAAACATAAGAGATTCTTAAATTGGAGAACAAATAGATGGTTACTGGAGGGGTTGTGAGAGGGGGGATGGGCTAAATGGGTAAAGGGCATTAAGGAATTTACATCTGAAATCATTGTTGCACTATATGCTAACTAATTTGGATGTAAATTTAAAAAATAAAATTAAAAAAAATTCCCCCCCAAAATATCCAAACAAACAAATATACAGATGAAAGAAGATTGCAAAACAAACAAAACAAGACATTAATGAACTATGTGACTATTATTGTTTTGGGGGGAGGACTATTTTTTTACATTAAGGCTTTACTTTTTTACAGTTTTAGGGTCACAGTAATATTGAGGGGTAGGTACAGAGATTTCCTATATGCTACTGGACTCTGCACATTCACAACCTCTCCCATTATCAACATTTCCCACCAGAGTGGTACATTTGTTACCTACATTAACATCATAATCACCCGAAGTGCATAGTTTACATTATGTTTCACTCTTGGTGTAGATTCTGTGGACTTGGATAAATGTGTAACACATGTATTCATTATTATGGTATACACAAGGTATTTTCACTGTCCTATATGCTCTACCTATTCATCTCTTTCACCCCACCCCCTGACAACCACTAATGTTTTTAATGTTTCCATATTTTTTCCTTTTCCCAAATGCCGTATTATCAGAATCATCCTTCTTTCACTTAGTAGTAGTACGCATTTTTTTCACATAGTAATATGTTAAATTTCCTCTGTCTTTTCATAGCCTGACAGTTCATTTTTTTATACTGAATAATATTCCATTGTGTAAATATATTACAGTTTATCCATTCACCTAATGGAGAACATCTTGGATGCTTCCAAGTTTTGGCAGTCAAGAATGTAGCTGCTATAGTAGGGGAAGGGAAGGAAAAATAAAATAAGGTTAAAAACAGAGAGGGCGGAAAACTGTGAGAGATTTTAAATACAAAGAACAAACAGGGTTGCTGGAGGGTAGGTGGGTGCAGGGATGGGCTACATGAGTGATGGGCATTAAGGAGGTCACTTGCTGTGATGAGCACTGGGTTTTACATGTAAGTGATGAACCACTAAATTCTACTCCTGAAACCAATACCACACTATATGTTAACTAACTTGAATTTAAATAAAAACTTGGAAGAAAACAAAGAATATAGCTGCTATAAACATCCATTTGCAGGTTTTTATGTGACATATGTTTTTAACTCCTTTGGGTATATTAACCAAAGCACGTGTGAAGCGTGTGACACATAAAATATATGTCTCGTGCACATATTTTCTCTTCTGTAGTTTGTCTTCTCATTGTCTTGACATTGTCTTTCTCAGAGCAGAAGTTTTTAATTTTGCTGAAGTCCAGCTTATCAATTATTTCTTTTGTGGATTGTGCTTTTGGTATTTTATTTAAAACGTTATGGCCACACTCAGGATCATCTAGGTTTTCTCCTGTGTTATCTTCTGGGAATTTTATAGTTTTGTGGTTTTACCTTTAGGTCTGTGACCCATTTTAAGTTAATTTTGTAAAGGGTGTAAGGTCTGTGTCTAGACTTATTTTTTGCATGTGGATATCCAGTTCCAACACTATTTGTTGAAGACTGTCTTTGCTCCATTATATTGCCTTTGCTTCTCTGGGGTTGTATTTCTGGGATCTCTGTTTTGTTCTTTTGATCTATTTGTCCATTCTTTTGCCAATACCACACTGTCCTGATTATGTAGCTTTAAAGGAAGTCTTGAAGTTGGGTCTTACCGCTATGCTTTTCAATATTATGTTGGCTTTTCCGGCCTTTCCATACAAATGTTAGAATCAGTTTGGCAGTACCCACAAAATTACTTGCTGGGATTTTGCATTGAATCGGTAGATCAAGTTGTGAAGAACTGATATATTGACAGTATTGAGTCTTTCTGTTCATTAGTTCTTTGATTTTGTTCACCAGAGTTTTACAGTTTTCCTCATGTAGATATTGTAAATATTTTGTTAGATTTATATCAAAGTATATTAATTTTTGGTTGCTAACATTATTAGTATTGTGTTTTTAATTTCAGATTCCAACTTGTTCATTGACGGTATATAGAAACATGATTGACCTATGTGTATTAACTTTGTATCCTATAACTTTGCTCTAATCACTTATTTGTTCCAGGATTTTTTTGTTGTTGTTTCTTTCAGATTTTCAACATAGACAATTATGCCATCTGCAAACAAAGACAGTTTTATTTCTTCCTTCTCAGTTTGTATATGTTGTTTCCTTTTCTTGTATTATTACGCTAATTCAAACTTCCAGTATGTGTTGAAAAGGAATGGTGAGAGGGGATATCCTTACCTTGTACCTGATCTTAGTGAGAATCCTTTGAGTTTTTACTATTAAATGTGATGTTAGCTATAGGTTTTTTGTAGATATCTTCATCAAGTTGAATGAGTTTCTTCTATTTCTTTCTTATCATGAACAGGTATTGCATTTTGTCAAATACTTTTTCTACATCTTATGATAAAATCATGTGATTTTTCTTTTTTAACCTATTGATGTGATGAATTACATTAACTGATGTTTAAATGTTGAATCAGCCTTGCATATTTAGGATAAATCCCACTTGATCTGGTGTATAATTCTTTTTATACCTTGTTGGACTCAATTTGCTAATACTTTGTTGACAATTTTTACATCTTCAAGAGATGTAATAGAGATACCATTCTGTTTTCTGTAATATCTTTGTATGATTTTGGTATTAGGGTAATGGTGGTCTGCTTGGATGAGTTAGGAAGTATTCTCTCTGTTTCTATCCTCTGAAAGTGATTCTAGTGTATTGAAATAATTTATTCTTTCTTTCTTTCTTTTTTATTTCATTTTATTTATTTATTTTTTAAGTAGGCTTCACACCCAGCATGAAGCCCAAGGCAGGGCTTAAACTCACAACTCTGTGCTCAAGACGTGAATTGAGATCAAGAGTTGAATGTTTAACTGACTGAGCCATCCAGATACCCCTAATTTATTCTTTACGTGTTTGGTAGAGTTTGGACCTGGTGGCATTTGTTTTGGAATTTGTTTTGGTATTAATTGCTGGTTCATTTTCTTTAATAGATATAGGTCTATTGAAATTGTCTATTCTTGTGAGCTTTGGCAAATTGTATTTTTGAAGGAATTGGTCCATTTTATCTAGGTTGTCTGAGTGGTGGGCATACAGTTGCTCATAGTATTCCTTTATTATCCTTTTAATACCAATAGGTTTGGTAGTGATGTTACCTCTTCATTTATGATGTTAGTAATTTGTGTACTCTCCCCCCACAACCCCCGTTAGTCTGGCTAGAGGCTTGTTGATTTTTTTGGTTCCTTTCATGGAACCAGCTTTGGTTGCACTGATTTTCTTTATTGATTTCCTGTTTTCAGTTTCATTGATTGCTGATCTAATTCTTATTATTTTTTTTCTTATGCTTACTTTAGATTTAACTTGCTCTTCTTTTTCTAGTTTCCTAAGGTAAAAACGTAGATTATTGATTTTAGATAATTCCTCTTTTCTAATATATGCACTCAATATTATAAATTTCCCTGTAAGCACTACTTTCCCTGTATCCCATAGTTTTTGAGAAGTTGTGTTTTCATTTTAATTTAACTGAAAATATTTTAAGATTTTTCTTGAGATTTCTTGTTTGATCCATGTGTTATTTCAAAACGTGTTGTTTAATGTCCCCATATTTTGGGATTTTCCAGTTATCTTTCTGTTATTAATTTCTAGTCCAATTCCACTGTGATCTTAGAGCAGACATTGTATGATTTCTGTTCTTTTAAATTTGTGGAGATGTGTTTTATGGCCTAGAATGTGTTTTATCTTGGTGAATGTTTCATGTGAGCTTAAGGAATAATACGTATTCTGCTGTTGTTGGATGAAGTGGTCTATAGATGTCAATTATATTCAGTTCATTGGTGGTGGTGTTGAATTCAACATGTCCTTACTGATTTTCTGCTTGCTGATCTATTTCTGATAGAGGGATATGAAAGTCTCCAACTATGATAATTGATTCATCTATTTCTCTTTGTAATTCTATTAATTTTTGCCTCTCATAATTTGATGCCAACAGTGAATTACCTAGAAATAAAATATGATAACAATAACAAAAAGTCTAGGAGGAGAGAAATGGAAATATATTGTCTTAAGATACTTATATGTAAAATAGCATAATATCACTTGAAGGTAGATTGTGATGAATTTTTTGTTTCTTTTTTTAAATTAAAGTATAGTTGACACACAAAGTTACATTAGTTTCATGTCCACAACATAGTGATTCAACAACTCTGAATGTTATTGTGGCCACAAGTATAGCTACCATCTGTCACCATACAATGCTATTACAGTACCAATGACTATATTCTCTAAGCTGTACTTTTCATCCCCGTGACTTATTCATTCCATAACTGGATGCTTGTACCTCCTACTCTTCACCCATTTTGCCCGTCTTCCAACCTCCCTTTCCTTTGGCAATCATGAGTTTGTTCTGTATTTGTGGGTCTGTTTCTGCTTTTTTGTTTGTTCATTTGTTTTGTTTTTTGGATTCCACATATAAATGAAAGCCTGTGGTACTTGTCTTTCTCTGTCTGACTTATTTCATTTAACATAATATACTCTAGGTCCATCCATGTTGTTGGAAATGGAAAGACTCATTCTTTTTTATGGTTGAGTGTGTGTGGTGTGTGTGTGCATACACATCACATCTTTTTTATTCATTCATCTATTGTTGGACACTTAGGTTGCTTCCATATCTCGGCTATTGTAAACAATGCTGCAGTTAAGATAGGGGAGAATGTATCTTTTCAAATTAGTGTTTTGTTTCCTTTGGATAAATAACCAGTAGTGAAATTACACTTATAACTTTTCTATACCCAGAGAACCATTCTGTTTTTTACTTTCAGTACATTATTCAATAAATTACATGATACATTCAACCTTTTATTGTAAAATAGGCTTTGTGTTAGATAATTTTTCCCAACTGTGGGCTAAAGTAAGTGTTCTATTTTTTTTTTAATTTTTTTTAACGTTTATTTATTTTTGAGACAGAGGGAGACAGAGCATGAACAGGGGAGGGTCAGAGAGAGAGGGAGACACAGAATCTGAAACAGGCTCCAGGCTCTGAGCCATCAGCACAGAGCCTGATGCGGGACTTGAACTCACGGACCGCGAGATCATCACCTGAGCCGAAGTCGGATGCTTAACCGACTGAGCCACCCAGGCGACCCTAAAGTAAGTGTTCTAAGCATGTTTAAGGTAGGTTAGGCTAAGCTGTGATGTTTGGTAGGTTAGGTGCATTACATACATTTTCAATTACAGTATTTTCAACTTATGGTGGGTTTATCATAAGTCAAGGGAGATTTGTAGTAAAAGTCCCAGGGGGATCATGTTCTCTGCACTCCCTTCAGGCTCCTGTACCCTGAGTGATAACCTTCTGGGGCTTTCCTCTGAAAAAAACTGAAAGGGTCTTGGTGATTGATACCAGCTTTCCAAAGGCATTAGTTTAGTCTCAATTAAAATACCTCAGTGTTACCCCATTGCTTTTAGGATAAAGACAAAATTTCTTAACCTGGTTTACAAGGCCTTTCATGATTTTCCGTTAATAGACAAATATGAGGAACTTAATAAATATTTATGGAATAAATAAATATGTGAAAGCATCACATAGGGAGCATAAATAGAGAATAGTCTTTGCTTACCTGTCCAGTTCATCTGTCACCTTGTCCATCCTTGCTTTACCTGCTGTATTCCAGCCATACTCAACCCTTTGGTTTCTTAAAATCTTTGTACTTTCTTGAGTTTGTTCTCACACACGCCACTTTGTCTTCTTGGAACACTCTTCTTTTTTCCCCACCCTCAACTCTCTCTCTCTCTCTCTCTCTCTCTCTCTCTCTCCTCAATAATTTCTACTTATGGGGTACCTGGGGTGGCTCAGTAGGTTAAGCCTCCGACTCTTGATTTCACCTCAGGTCATGATCTCATGGTTTCTGAGTTTGAGCCCCATATGAGGCTGTCAGCGCAGAGCCTGCTTGGGATTCTGTCTCCCTCTCTCTGCCCCCCCACCCCACTGACACTGTCTCTCTCTCTCTCTCTTAAAAAAAATTTTTTTCTACTTATTCCTCAGGAGCCAGCTTAAAAGGCACTTCCTCTAGGAATCTTCTTCTACCCCTTTGGAGCTGCTGGTCCTCCTATGAACTTCTTTCATTCCTTGTTATTTCTCTGTTCATAACAATTATCATTTTGTATTGTGGTTACTTAATTGTTTGTCTTCACTATTAGATTGAAGCACGAAATACATATATATATATATATATATATATATATATATATATATATATATATAAATGTGTGTGTGTGTGTGTATTATTGAAAGCTTATAGAGAGTGGAAACAAAAGCTGGCCTCTATTATGGACAGAATTCCCATTTGGGCAGAGTGAAAGAAGGAGATGCTGAGTCCTGATCTAGAGCCTGGCCTGGGGTCACTGAAATGAGGTATTTATGTGAGTAGCATCAGGTGGTTCCTCTCCAATGACCTAGGTCCCTTCTGAGAATGCAAAGAGAAGGGCTGTCACACTACATAGCACTACCTCCCTTGGAGGTAAGTAATGTAATATCCCTTCAATGTCTGGCCGTTCAAGGTTTGGCTGAAAGAGCTGGGCTCCCTGTCTCCCTAGTCTGCAACAACTCTTGAGGGTCCCAAGGTGGAACAGCATCTGTGAGGGTAGTGGGACAATAAAACTCTAGTAGTTTTGCAGTAGTATTGATCAGGAGAGCATCATGGCCACTGAAGTGAACCTCTGAAGAATAAATGGTTCCCAGTGAAGAAATAGGCAAAGGGAATTTCTAGAAATGAAATTATTTTTGTTCAGTGTCTTTACTTTTTGACTGAAAGAAAATTCCATTGGAAAGAGTTTCCAGAAAACTGAGAGGGAGGTTTTTGAGAAAGGGGATTAAGAAGGTCATTGTGACTTGGAATATCAGGTTTGCTGAACCAGGTGTCACTCTTACATCACATTTAGAGGAAGTGTTATTTCCCTAACCCTGGCATTTCTCTTTGGCCATCCTGGTTTCCCTTCTTTGATCTTCCCTTTTTCAGAGCCACAGGAATTCCAGTAGTGGTCTGCTTTCCTTCAATCCTACTCTTTTTTTTCAAATTTTCATGAGTTTTAGTTAGTTAACATGTAATGTAATACTGGTTTCAGGAGTAGAATTTAATGATTCATCACTTGCATATAATACCCAGTGCCCCCTGATCCTATTCTTAAAGTTTCCAGAGCTCAGCCTATCTTTCTGGCTTCTGTTTTAGAACTATAACCTTAATTTAAGCAAAATATGTACTCCTGGAAACTTACGGGTACGTTAAAATAGTTTTGAAAAGCGATCAGAAGAACCAGTCTTTCTGCAAAGTAAACATTATTTGTATAGAAATATGTCTTGATTTATCTGTCTTATAATTTCAGCTTTTCTTATGTCTGGCTCGTTTAAAGCTGAAAATATAATTTCCAACTTTACCTTCTTAACACAGGCTAGAGTCCCACTCAAAAATATTTTAACTAAGAGGTTTCAGGTTCTCTAATAATAGTAATAACTCAACATACTTTCCTGAACATCCTGTCTCTGGACCTCACCATAGCCCTGTGAGGTAAGAAGTTAACTGAGACTCAGAAAGATAAAGTGACAAGCCTACGGTTTTAAAGTTCTACAAGAGAGCTTTCTGTGATTTTTTTCAATTGTAGAAGCAATATTATTTAAATAAATTTATTTCTTGTCTGGCTTGTGGGACCAGTCAGCAGGTACACAAAGGTCAGTAGCAATTTTGGCTGTCATATTTCTTTCTGTATTTGTTGGAAGAAATGATTTTTTTTTACCTGATTAAAGAGGGTGTGAGGTAGTGGCAAGTGCATTGAACTTGAATCCAGAACCCTGAAATCAAATCTGAGCCCTTACTGTGATTTTAGGCAAGTCACTTAAGATAAAAAGGAGTTGAAGAAAAGTGTCATTACCTGTGCATTTGCTGTGTGCTCCACAGTGAATTATCTATCATCTCATTTAATTCTCTTCTATGAGACAGTAAAGTTCTCATTTTACTTTAATTACAAGCAGTAATTCATGGTTATGGCAAAAAAAGTATTTTTTTAGGAAACAGAATTAAAGTGACGATTAGAAGTCTCTTTCTACCCCAAACCTCTTATAATCACAATAATTAGTTTCTTCGATAGCCTTCCAGAAATTTTCTGTGCTTAAAATATTTTGGAGAGGGCATCAGAGACAGAGTAATGATGGAAACTAAAGTTACTGGAGAGAGGGGTGAACAGACTTGTATAAGGAGCCCAGGGACCTTTTTGGAGAGAAAGGATTCAGAACCCTTCTTATCTAAAAGCCAAAATTATTGGAAGCTGTTGCGTTGTATCTGATTGGCAGGGAGTGACAATAAGACTCCATCCAAAGTCTCCACCAGGAGAGAAAGAGATGAACTGTTGGACTAAGGGTGGTAGGTGATGACGGTTCCGGGTCTATACGCCAGATATCTTCCATTTGTTCTTTTCCACCCTGGTATTAGCCCAGGAAGCTGACCTGTATAGACTAATAATATGCGTCAATGGACTTCCTTGCCTTCTAGCTTCTGCTTGATTTTGGCCAATGAAAAGCTCCAGCAAGAAAGCTCTCCCAGGAGAGAATGGGACGAAGGTTTGTTTGTTTGTTTGTTTGTTTGTTTGTTTGTTTTTCCCCTCATGTTAGTTAACATACAGTGGTCTTGGCTTCAGGAGTAGAATCCAGTGATTCGTCACATACACATAACATCCAGTGCTCATCCCAACAAGTGCCTTCCTTAATGCCCAATACCCATTTTCCCCACCCCCACCAACCCTCAGTTTGTTCTCTGTATTTAAGAGCCTCTTATGGTTTCCCTCCCTCTCTGTTTTTATCTTATTTTTCAGGAAGAGGGTCTTGATATTTATTCCTCTGGCTCATTCTCTGAAGTGTTATGTAAGATTGGCTACATTTCTAGACTGAATGACATAGGACATAGTTCCTCTCAAGGACTCTATTCAGTTTCATCAACTGCTCTGTCCTCTTATCCTTATGGGCATAGAGGTAGTGACGTTCCACTGGGGTTACTCCACTATTTCTTGTGGATCCTCTCCAACCACTCCTTGTCAATAGTCCTTTATTAAGACCCCAAATTTTTATAACTTGAAAAATTATGTATTTTCTGGTGTGACTTTGCTTGATACAGTCAGTTTGGAAGTGAATCCCAGAACCTGTTCCAACCCAGCCATCCTGGTGGCAAACTTATGTCCTAGGGAAATGGCTGAAGGACTGGTTTGAAGGATTTATAACATAGGAAGCCCAAGGCAATTTTGTCATTGGACAGTGTTGGCCAACTATAATGCAGAGAGAAGAGTCATCCTCCCTTGTTTTTTGAACAGTGTCTTCTGGGCAGGAGTTTCTAACAGCGATGCTAGAAGCAACTGGAAACAGAAGCTTGGCTCCAGCCATGTAGCTTCAGATTTGCTAGGCAGCAACAGCATGTACAGTCCTGAACTCATTATTTATTGCTACATATCAAATCTTCTCAAAATGGGTAGCTTAAAACAACAGCGATTTTGTTACCTCTCATTGTTCTGGTCTCATTAGGAAAATTCTCACTTGTGGTCTGTCATTCAGTAGCAGTCAGATGGCGGTTGCAGCTAGAGTCATCTGACTCTAGTGTGAGTGAGTTGGAAGTCCAATGGCTTCTTCATTCTCTGTCTGGTAAGTTGGTGCTGACCATTGAGTGGGAGAAAATCTGCAGCTGTCTACCATGTGTGATTCTGGCACTGGTGGTGGCAGCAGCAAAGATTAGAGGCATCTCTTTGGAATGCTGAGATTTCTGTTGTAGATAAAGACTACAGCCTGGAGGGTTACCTGGGGGCTCAGTCGGTTAAGCATCTGACTTCTGCTCAGGTCATGATCTCACATTTGGTCGGTTTGGGCCCTGTGGTGGGCTCTGTGCTGTCAGCTCAGAGCCTGGAGCCTGCTTTGGGTTCTTTGTCTCCTTCTCTCTGCCCCTCCCTCCCTCACTCTGTCTCTGTCTCTGTCTCTCTCTCTCTCTCTCTGTCTCTCTGTCTCTCTCTGTCTCAAAAATAAATAAACATTAAAAAAAAAAAAAAAGACTACAGCTTTGAGAACCAACCTAACTGGCTTTTCATTTCATTCTTATATCTGCAGGCTGAGGTCCCTATGGAAAATCAGGAAAGGGATTGGACTGGCAGTCTTGCAAACCAGGGAGCTTAGGTATTCTACTTTAGGGCACATGGCATTCGGGAGGCAAAAACACTCCAGTTTCATATAAAGGAAGAAACTGAAGCCAGAGAGATTAAATAATAGAGGTGTCAAGATTCCAACCTTGGTCTGGCTGCTGCGAAAACCTCTTAATACTAAGCCAGGGGGATAGAACTCAAAATGTCTATGGGGGTGAGAGAAGTTCAATAAATGCATCAAGCTAGAGTAAAGCAACCACCAAGAAGCAGCTTATATTGCAGCCAAGCCGGAAACTTTCCTGAAGAAATATATTTTAACATACTTGTACAGAAAACCAAACTAACCAGTCAAACCAAATTCATCCGAGAGCAGCAGTGTAGGCGGTGTGAATGGTTCCCGTTGACAGCTGAGAGGTAGGTGTGCCTTTACTTTCTATGGATGGCACTAGAATTTGCAGATTGGTGTTTTTCATCACTTCTGTATGGAATGGCACATAAAACCATTCCTCATACTCATGCCCAGGGGCTGTCAGTTTAGGACTTCTGTACTAAATTACACTACTGTTTCCCCAGATACATGATTTCATTTAATCTGCACACAGCTTTCTAAGACAAGTCGTATCACCTCCATTTCACTGGTAAGGAGCTGGTTGCAGAGAGCTTATACAACTTAAGCAGCATCATACAGTGTTAGAGCCAGAATGCAAAGCCAGGTCTATGTGATTCAAAGTCCCTGATTTTTCTTCTATTCCAGTGCTGTCTTTTTGCTTAACCTCTCTTTATTTTCAAAATGAGGATAATAGTACTTCCTTTGCTTACCTTAAAGGGTGTGAAAAGTAAACAAAATGGATATTAAAATGTGTGTCAAAGACCCTTGTCATTTTTTAAGTGACAAACATGCTACTGTATTATTTTAATCTGCTTAACAAAATATGTTGAGATTTGACTGTGAATCAGGCACTTGTGCCAGAATCCTGCCTTCACGGAGCTTATGTTTTATTGAAGCACCCACACAATAAACTAAATAAATGTAAATTACGTATAAAATTTTGTAAAGTGAGAAATGCTAAAGAGAAGAATCAAGCAAGAAGGGAGATCAGGAGGGAAGAGGGGTAGATGTTCTCATAAATAAGGTAGTCATGGAAGGCCTCTCCACCAGGAGAGCCTCTAGGCCAGGGGGTGGCAAATTGCAGCCCATGGGTCAAATCCACCTATGGCCTACCTTCATAAGGCATGCAAACTACAGATTTTTTTTTCATTTTTGTAAGTATTTGTAAAATGACTAAGAAGAATATGTGACAGAGACCGTACATAGCCTAAAAAGCTTAAAATATTTACTATCTGGTGGTGCCTGGGTGGTTCAGTCGTTTAAACATCCAACTTTGGCTTAAGTCATGATCTCACAGATTGTGACTTCGAGCCCTGCATCAGGCTGTCTGCTGTCAGCACAGAGCCCGCTTTGATCCTCTGTCCCCCTCTCTATCTGTCCTCCTCCACCCTCCTGCTTGAGTGCACACATACACAGTCTCTCTCTCTCTCTCTCTTTCTCAAAAAAATAAACATTAAAAAAATATTTACTATCTGACCCTTTACAGAAAAAGTTAGTAGACTTAGCCCACTCTTTCTCAAATTGCTGTGGCAAACAGCTTCACACAGGTGTAACCTGACAGCATTTGACTTTAGCTGCACTGAGTATCTCTCTTGCTTTCCCCCTTCCCTCCCTGCTCCCCATGGTAATCTGCCTGGCACTCACATATGTGCAGCCTGAAGTCCCTAACACCCTGTGTGGCAACCCTTGACAGTGGATAATGGAAGTGGATGGATAAATGCCACACCCCCACTCACCTTTGGGCAATTCTTCTCTTCTGTGTCACATTCTATATGTCTCCTGGTAGGAGTAAAGTCCTGGTAGGTTTAAGCTCTTGTTGCTCCGGTGTGACCAACTCGATAATACTTGGCTTTTCCTTTCTCTGTTTCTTTCCCTCTAGCTCCTTACTCTTGCTCCCTGACAGCTCGTCTCAGGCTCTGCTTCTTCTTTTTTTTTTTTTTTTTTTTTAATTTTTTAGAGTTTATTTATTTTTAAGAGAGAGACAGAGCATGGGCAGGGGAGGGACACAGAGAGAAGGAGACACAGAATCTGAAGCAGCCTCCAGGCTCTGAGCTGTCAGCACAGAGCCTGACATGGGGCTTGAACTCGGGAATGGTGAGATCACAGCCAAGGCCAAAGCTGGATGCTTAACTGACTGAGCCACCCAGGTGCCACTCAGGCTCTGCTTTTGATGGGCAAACCAGACTAAGACATTTAGTAACTAGAGTGGTGCTAAGGGGTGCCTGGCTGGCTCATTCAGTAGAGTGTGCAATTCTTGATCTTGGGGTTGTGAGTTTGTTGGGTGTAGAGATTACTTAAAGATAAAATTTTAAAAAAAGATTGAGTGGTCTTAGAAAGCTGACTCTCAGGCTGGGACTCTTGAACTCAACTTTGGCTTATCTTCTGCATGAATTGAGGAACCACTGAAATGTTTTGAGCAGAGGAGTAACCTGACCTGACCAATATTTTTAAAGGATCACTCTAGCTGTTGTATTAGAAATGGGCGTTAGGGGAGATGTTGGCCCTGTCAGTGCTGGGCCCGGGGAAGGTAGTGAGGAACGACTGCATTTTGGGTATATCTTGAGTTGACTGGATTTACTGAGGGATTGGATATAAATTATTAGAGAAAGAGAGGCATCAGGAAAACTATGTGTTTGGCCAGAGCAACTGGAAAGATTGAGTTACTTTTATTCGGGATAGGAAATAGAATGGGAGGAACAGGTTAGAGAATCAGGATGTTGAGTCATTCATATTCTTTCCATTTATTCATTCTTTCAAATTGTCAAATATTAGATGAGTAGCTACTATGTACTGGGCATTGTGCTTGGCTCTAGAAATTAAATGATGAATAAGAAATATACTTTTGTCCTCATAGGCACTCAGAGGCTAGTAAATTTGGTGTTTATAATAGTGTGATAAGTGCTGTGGTAATTAGAGGAAGGGCCCTATGATCAGAATGAAGGAAAAGGAGGATGGATGATGGAATGAGGAAGAGGAGGAGGAAGGGGACAAAGATGAACTTCCTTGATATTAAGCTTTTGCTACACACCTGGCTTTTTATGAGCTGCTTTATCCCATTTAGTTTCATTTAGTCCTTTGTGAGGTAGATATCGGGAGGAGTAGTGGTAGAGTTTAATGGATTGAAGTGACATTCTCTCAGATTTTATAAGAAGCATGCCTTGATTCTATAATATGAACAAAACAACTAGAGTTGTGTCAAAAACCTAATGCAAACCTCTGTGCTATAAGCGAGGTCTTTGAAGTCTTTTTTCCTCTCCCTAGGTTTAAACCCAAATTGTAGGATGTGACCACTCTGTGAACAGCTAGTTCACAGGAAACCAAAGGAATAGGTAGGTGCAAGATGGCTGTGCCTCCTTCCCTATGGGAGAAGGCCATGCTCCTCTGATCACTTTTACAACAGGGAAGGAGGAGCAGGAAAAGAGAGCTACCAGTCTACATGAGCTTTGAACCCATTCAGTCACTGTCTTTTTAATTCAGATTAGTGTTTGGTCCTCCTGGGAGAAGAGGGAGTAAAATAGGCAGAAGAGTGGACAATTTTTTATTTCTTCTTTTCCCAAAGGTAGGATTACTTCCCTTTTATAGATGATAGGTTTAGTAATTGGTCTAAGCTCAGCTAAGCAGCAGAGCCTATGTCCAGCCCAGGTCTGTCTAGACTTTTTCAACTCTGCAGAACCAATGTCTATGGTCTTGGAAAGAGAATCAATAGCCAAACAGAAAAAAAAGGTATGTGGCTGCTTAGAGGCTGCTTATAATGGCCTGTAAGACATAGGAATTCTCAGGGGACCAGAGACTGCCAGGACAAATGAAATTTCTGAGCCATGTGGCTAACATGCCATGAAAATATTGGGCTTGCCAGATTTCAGCTCTTTCTGAAAACAAACTGAGGTCAGGAAAACAAACTGAGATTGGCTAATTTGTTACCCAGATTTTGACCCTGCTAAAATGTCTCCCATGTGATTCTCCCTGAGATTCAACCTGCTGTGCTCCTGTTTATTTCTTTTAATAATTTTTAAAATATGAAAATCACTTATTGTTTTTCTGTTTAGAAAGCAATGCATACTCATTGAAACAAATCCTAAAATATAAAAATTTATGGAGAATAATTTTAAAATCATCCATAATCCCACAACTTGGAGATATCACAGTGAATTTGTTGGTATACACCTTTCCAGATTTCTAAACTACATCTATGTTTGCAAGCATGACATGATGTTCTTTCCCTCTCTTCTTCATATATTTCAAGTCCTGGGTAACCGAGGAAGGTGTTAGGCAGTGCAAGTCCAGGAATACAACAAATCACATCCACCACAAGAACCTCTTTTCACTTCCCTTTGTCTCCTTCATCTGTAGAGTCCAGGGTAGCCTAACGGAGCGTCCTGAGAGTCTGAATAACGGTTCTGAGCCTGTTGGGAAACTGGAGAACAATTGAATAGAGAGGAGATGCCCACTCTGGAATCTCCAGCCCTGTGGACTCTGTTGGGTTTGAAATGTAAGACTTGGAACCCACACTAAAGTCATTCTTCTGACCTCCATATGTGCTCTATGCACTACAACAGGAGTTGGTAGGCTTTTTCTATAAAGGGCCAGATACTAGATACTTTAGGCTTTCTAGACAATACTGTCCCTCTACTCAACCCTGCCACTGGAGCACAAAAGCAAACATAGATAATATGTAAATGATGGGCATGAGTCTGTTCTAGTAAAAACTTTATTTAGAAAAATGGATTAGAGGCTAGCTCTGGCTGGAGGGCTTTAGTTTGCCAATCCAATGCTAGCTAAAGGAAGAACATTTGGGGAGAAACTAGCATCTTTTCCCCATTACCAAAGGCGGATCACTGGGCCTACACACACACACACACACACACACACACACACACACACACACACACACGTACAAGAGATGATATTGTATTTTCAGGTTTTAAAATTGTGGTAAAATAAATTTAACAAATTTACCATTTTTACTACATAGTTTAGTGGTATTAAGTATATTGACATTACTGTGCAACCATCACAACCATTCATCTCCAGAACTTCTTTTATTTACAAAACTGAAACTCTAGACCCATTAAATAATAACTCCTCATTACCCTTCCCCACCCCCAGCCCCTCACAAATACCATTCTACTTTCTGTCTTTATGATTTTGACTACTCTAGCTATCTCATATGAGTGGAATAATACATTATTTGTCTTTTTGTGACTGGCTTATTTCACTTAGCATTAAGGTGTTCAAGATTCATCCATGTATTAGACTATAGATTAAACTTTATAATATTAAAAAAAAATTTTTTTTTTTGAGAGAGAGCAAGGTAGGAGCAGAAACAGAGGGGAGACAGAAGATCCGAAGTAGGCTCCATGCTGACAGCAGACAGCCTGGTGAGGGCTCAAACTCAAGAACTAAGAAGTTATGGTGTGAGCTGAAGTCAGATGCTTAACTAACTGAGCCACCCAGGTACCCCATAAATTTTATATTTTTTTATTGAAAAAAATTTTTAATGTTTCATTTATTTTTGAGAGAGAGAGTGTGAGCAGGGGAGGGGCAGAGTGAGAGGGAGACACAGAATCTGAAGCAGGCTCCAGGCTCTGAGCTGTCAGCACAGAGCCTGATGTAGGGCTAGAACTCACAGACATGAAGATCATGACCTGAACCAAAGCCGGACGCTTAACCAACTGAGCCACCCAGGTGTGCAAAATGTTATAATATTTTTAAACTTTGTATTTCCTGCATATTTCTCCGGGTATTTAAAAAACTTCTGGTACATACCATTTTTACAGACTGCATAATATTCCATTGAGTTAGACAGACTGAAGGGATATTCATTTGAGATCAGAACAGCCTTCTTGGGAGGAGTGCTAGCTGCTCCCCTAAACACAGCTAATTGGATTGGGGACCAGTGCACTGGCAAAGGTTGTCTACCCAAATATAGACTGCCCAGTAGAGATACTCCCTGTAGAATGGATCCAAGATGAACCAATAATATATATATAGATAGATACAGATACAGATACAGATATAGGTATAGATATAGATATATGTATAATTGCAAGGCAAACAGGATGAGGGCATGTCACACTAAGGCCCACAGTGACAGACAAGCTCCCAATTAAATCCATCACAATGAATAATCTGAATTTGTCTTCTTTCTTTTTTTCCTGATGAACTTGGCAGGCAGAACCAGTACATCCATCAGTAGGTGATTCATATTTATAATCATTGTCCTTTGCTGGACTTTTAGGTTATTCCCAATGTTTTGCTATTATAAACAATGCTTCAATAAGCATTTTTGTACATAACCCTTCTCTGCATATCTAGTCACTTTTTTAGGACAGTTTATATGTTAAGCAGTAAATTTATAGTGACTGTGTATTGTTTGGCCCCTTAGTCCCTCAGAATTTGAGGGTCCAAGATGACCATTGCTAAAAACATTGATTGACTGGTCTTAAGGAGAACTAACAATGGCTGGACAAGACATGATGCCTCCAGTCCTACAGGTTTCTTCTCAGGGCAGCGTTCAAGCTTGGAGGTGGAGCCCAGAAAACCAGGCAGGACAGTAGGGCAATACTGACTAGGAAGAAGGGTCCTGGACATAAGCCCACGCTGGTGAACTGAGCCAGTTCATTGTGGATGGCACTGAGGGTAAGGGAGCAGTGGAAATGGAGTCCTCTGATGAGTAGTTACACAAGTTACAGGGCTTTCCCCTAGCTTAATGTAAACTTAGTCTGTTGGATTTACAAGAATTTTGAAGTAAGAAAGTAATCACATGGTAATGCCACATACTGTGATACTGGCTGTGGAATTATTCAGCATTATGTGGTTCTTTCCACTTCCTGGGCTTATGGAAGGGCATGCTTTCTTGTCTCTTGCAGATAGTCAAGGTCATGTGACTAGATCATTGAATTTTTTTCTCAAACTTCCTTCCTGGCTTATATTGGTGATATGTGGGCACACAAAGCATAGGGAAGAGTCACAGGTATTTTAATGTCAAAGAGTTATTCATCTGATGTAGAATAGAGTGACAGCTCCCTGAGAATTACATTGGTTGGATTGAGTTACCTTGTTTGTATGGCTTGCAGTCACAGTATCAGATTATCCTTCCCAGGCCTAGACTTCAGGTGGGCCCTGGGTGATATGTCCTGGTACTCCCCAAAGTGTCTGGGGAACTTCTCAGCTGTGCTTGGGTTCATCAGGCTAGATTTATTGCCAGCTTTTAGTCTCTCCCAGGCTCCTAGAGACTAGATAAGAAGGAGGAATATTACTGAGGAGTTCCCCATATTTTCTATTTCATATTGGAGCTTGGGATCAAACCTGGAACTCCAAGGGGAGAAGTACAGTGGAATTTCAGGGTTCTCAATGGGAAAGAAGAAACACACAAAAAATCGCTTAAAAATGTTTATTTATTTATTTTGGGGGGGTGGTGGTGAGCATGAGGGAGGGACAGAGAAAGAGGGAGAGAGAATCCCAAGCAGGCTCTGCACTGTCAGCACTGAACCCAATGTGGAGCTCTACCTCACAAACTGTGAGATCATGACCTGAGGTGAAATCAAGAGTTGGATGCTTAACCAACTGAGCCACTCAGATACCCCCAAAAATCACTTTCTTGAAAGCTCCATTTCATTATCTCAAAATGGGCATGATACCTACTCTATAGGGGTGTCGCAAAGATAAAGTGACATACGCTTAGTATAGCGCCTGGCAGGCAGTGGGAGCTACATAAACATTCTTTCCCTTTAAACTGCTCCCCAAGAAATGCCACAGATATTATCCTTTAGGTCTGCTGCTCTTTGCCCACTTGTCTTCTTTCTACAAACTGAATTCTTCTCTGTATTCTCTGTCTTTTCTTTATCTCATATTTTTTTGCTGACTTCTAACTTGGCTCATTGATGGCTTATCATGGCCTCACAGTTTCTTTCAAACTTGTGATTTTTAAGCTTCTGTATACTGTCTGATTCTATATATATTTACCAATTTAAATTCTTAGGAGTAGAATTGGGTTGGTCCAGTCTTCCTTATCTGAGCAGATCTCTTTCCTGGGACATATGATGAGCTTCTGTCTCCCTTGGGGTTAGGTGCTTATGCTGGTATGGCTGGAGGGAGGAGTTGAGGGTTTGAAGGAAGCCAGTTGGCTTCATAGTGGAGTTTAGAGCATGGCTGCCTGGGGCTGGGGGCTGCAGAAAGACAGTTTCCTGTAGAAGTGGCTATGGATGTGGCAGACATGCCTTAATTGGCATATCTAGTAGAGACTCGCTGAATTTTGAGTTTTTCACTGCCCAAATTAGAGGTAAATTGTGTCCAAATCTTATTTATGTATGAGAAGCTGAAGCTCAGAGAGGTATAGTGACTTGCCTTAGAGTTAGATTGCAAATGGTAGAGCAGAAATTAGAATTTGACTCAGTTGTGTTTTTTAGTAATTAGGTATAAATATATAAAAATATTTCTTGATGGCCTATTATGTGTGAGACACCAGAACAAATCAAACCAAAAGCCTTGCTCTTGTGGGCCTACATTCTAGAGGGGGAAGAAAGACAGTAATTCAATCATGAAAGATAAGTAAATTATATAGCATGTTAGATAGTGACAAGTGTTATAGGAGTGGGGGAGATTAGACATGCTGGTGGTGGGGGAAAATGATTTAAAATAGGGACATCAGCATAGGCCTCAATCTGTTGGTGAGAGAGTGCGCTCCCCTCACGATGCTGCAAATTTCCTGAGAAAGGACTATGTGTATTCCTTCTTCTCCCACTGGCCTAATGCCTTGACTGTGGCCATCATGGAATAACTGTTTACTGAACTGAACACTTGCAAGAGTATTAAGGAGGACAAGAAAAGGCTCTACGTTTATCTTCTTTTTTGGTGTCTCCCTATGTAACTACACTTTAATAGCACGCTTCATGAAGCACCCCCGTATCATATAAGTCATTGCAGAAATGTGCCTTTTCAGTACTCTTGGGACTATTAGCCCACGAAATGCCTTGTAAGCACTCTTAATACAAAGTTGTGGAAAGAGATTTAATTAACAGAGAAAATACAACCTAAGCATTAAACACAGCACGACTCAGAGTCTGAGGACAAAATCCTATTTCCTTGGAAGCATTAGAACAGTGGGGAGGCTGTTTGTCATTGTTGTGCTAGTAAATGTCTAACAGTTGACTCTCTAAGGCAAGGAGAGGATCAGGATTTGGAGGTTTGCACCATTTCTGTGGTGTAAATACTCTGTGGCTGATTTCAGATTAAAATCTGATATTGTTGAATGTTGACTTGGGAAGAGATGTGCAGTAGCACATTATGATATAATGTTTTCTTCATACAAATGGCATAGATATAAATAACGTCAAGAGCATAGATGGTAGTAAAATGTAGTAAAATAATTAGAAAGTGATGATTTTGGAGGATTTATTATCATTGCTTTTAATATAATATATGTAACTAAGTTTATACAATTTTTTTTTTTTTTTTTTTTTTTTTTTTAGTAATCTCTACACCCAGTGTGGGGCTCAAAACTCACGCTCCCAAGATCAAGAGTTGCCTGGGGACACCTGAGTACTCAGCTGGTTAAGTGTCCAACTTCAGCTTAGGTCACATCTTACAGTTTGTGGGTTCAAGCACCATGTCGGACTCTGTGCTGACAGCTCAGAGCCTAGAGCCTGCTTCGGATGCTGTGTCTCCCTCTCTCTCTGCTCCTCCCCCATTCATGCACTGTCTCTCTCTGTCTCTCAAAAATAAATAAAAATTAAAAAAATAAAAGAGTTTCTTGGTCTTCCAACTGAGCCAGCCAGGCACTCCAATTTATAGTTTTTGGTAATTTAAAAAAAAAATTTTTTTAATGTTTATTTATTTTTGAGATAGAGAGAGAGAGGGAGAGAATGAGCAAAGGAGGGGCAGAGAGAGGGAGACACAGAATCCGAAGCAGGCTCCAGGTTCTGAGCTGTCAGCACAGAGCCCAAAGCGGGGCTTGAACCCACAAACCATGAGATCATGACCTGAGCCAAAGTCGGACACTTAACTGACTGAGCCACCCAGGCGTCCCTGTTTCTAATAATGTTTAACAACCAGTGTGCAAAAATTCTGAAAACTTAACAATTACCTCTTGTGAGCAGATACGTGGCAGTCCTGGGCCACCATTGGTCCCAGGTTCTTTTCAGTGCATGCTTCTTCCTGGACAAAGACCAGTTCATGTCATGAATACTTAGGTATCAAATGTAAAGTCCGCTCCATTCTTCTTTTTCATGTCACTGCTCACATGTCCTTATGGTTGCCATCTTGTGCCTTCTGCCACATAACTTCTCTACCTTTCGTGGTAAGGAGGGTTTTATAAAGTCTCAAGAAAATGTTATTCTCTAGGTCAGAGACACCTGCATTGGGCACAAGCTTTTGTTCTTCACTGGAGGTTGAGGTCACACATCCCCAGGTTCTCCACCCCATGGTGTTCAGGCTCCCTTTACTGTGTACCTGCTTGGTGTGCTGGGCTGTCAGATTTCAGCTACTCAGTGAACATTTGTGCAGTATACACTGTGTGCTGACTTCCTTCCTGCCTGTGTTACTGGGTGCCAGGCCCTGTGCTCTGATCTTATTCTCTCAAGGACCCTACTGGAGGAGTCTTAGTCCTTCAATATTACGGATGAGGAAACTATGGCATAGAGAGACAGCCCAAAAGTCATGTCCTCAGAGAAACATTGCCTTTGAGATGTAACACGAGGGGACTAACACTTGTCACCCCTCAGCTAGCTGCTGGTGTGGACTGGTTTTGCTCAATTTAGTGAGTATTCAGAGCTCTCTTTTTTTGGTGGGATCTACCATAGAATCTCAGCAGAGGGACATTTGGGTATAGCAAAAGAGCTGGAGTTGGGGTTAGGTCTGCTTCCTGGGAGTGTCCATGACCCCATCTCATTCCCTCGCATGTATCTGTCCCTGTCAGAGCCTGGTCCTTGGCTCTTGAAGGGGAAAAGCCATCAGGAGGTGAGCTCAGCTCTTCCCAGTGCAGGGGCTGATAGCAACTGTGTGCAGAGCAGCCCAGGTGCCTTCCAACTGAGCAGCAGATGTGTCCTCTGGCAGCTTTCCTGGAGGGAAGCCAGGATTAGCCACGAAGCAAACGTTGAGGGCCGAGTGGAAGGAGGAGGTGAGGGTTGTAGGATCATGGAGATCTATTTCTCAGAACACCCGAATTCAAGTCGAAGTGCTCCTACTTATTTGCTTTGTAGCCCTGGGCAAGTCATCAAACCTCTGAGCAATTTCCTTCTCTGTGGAATCAGGAGAGGGCGAATTATGATAGTGACTGCATTTACTGAGGGCGCTCTATGTGCTAGTGCACTCAGCATTATCCACAAGTTAATTCCTATAAAAGACCGAGGCCAGTGCCAGGAACGTGGTTGGAATACACAAATGCTGCTGTTATTTATTAATCCTCATAGCAACCCTATGATTAATAATAACGACAGAGATAATAACAGTTGCTAGCATTTACTGAGCACTTTCTATGCAGTCAGCCATTGTTTCAGTTTACTTAATTTATTAACTGGGTTAACTTATTTAATTTCCCCAACTATCCCATGAGGTTGGTTCTATTTTTAACCCCATTTGACAAGTGAGAACAATTGAAGCACGATTAAGTTGAATACATGGCCAAGGACACGGAGCTGGAAAGTGACATGGTTGCTTTTATTCTCTTCATGCTGCAAAGATGGTAACTGAGGCACAGAGAAGCTGAGTGGCACGCCCAGCATCAGAGCTGGCAAACCCTCCTCTGGGTTGTTAGGCAGGTGAAATGACATAATGGGATAGAACTGCTCTGTGAACTGTTGTTCTGTCTGCCCCAGCCAGGGGTGAGGAAGCTTTGTGTATGTGTGCGTGTGTTTTTCTAGTCTAGACACACCAGCTGGTCTGAGACCCTGAGGCCTTCAGGAAGTCCTGCTTGGACTTAGTTTGTTATCTAGGTGGGATGTTAAAAGCCAGTTTGGTGTATAGGCCCTAGACTTACCATCCTCTTGGGACAGCCTAGGAGCCACTGCTTGTCTGACTTCAGATCTGCTACCGGCTGGAAGCCTCTGCGAGGAAGCTGACTGGCAACTGGCCACTATCATGTGCAGCTGGGTTACCAGCGGTCACCCTGTGGGTTTCCTCCAGCCACACTGACCACCTTCGGTGCCTGAGCCCGCATTGGCACCCAGGACGTCAGGCAGCTAGGTAGGGGGAGGGGAGCTTGAGGCCCCTAGGGGAGTGGAGATAATCAGGTGTTATAGAGATTCTCTTTTCTCCCTCTCCCCCTGCTGCTTCCCAGGTACTCCCTTTGCTACCTGGGAACATTCCCGCTTCCCAGGTGCCCACTTGCCAGGATGGAGGGAAGAGGACCATTGGGTCTTTGTGGATGAGTTCCAGAACTCCAGAACTGAGACGCTTTCTGAACAGGTCACTGTCACATGCCCCTAGGACTGTCTCCTCACCACATTGAGAGCACCTCTGGGCAGGAGCAGGTCAGGGTCTCCCCTTCCCTGAGGCAGCACAGGGCCAGGCCAGGGCCAGGGCCAGGGATGGTGTTGGGGAGAATCACGTTTCCTCGGGGAAGGCCACTTTGAGTTATTGAGTTGGAACTTGGTGTTGGGGGTGGAGGTGGTCGTGGGAGCTACAGCATGTGTGTGTGGGGGGGTGGGGGGGGCATGTGTGTTGTCTGTGTACGTGTATGTGTGGTGTGGGAGAGGGTAGGGAAGGAGTTTTAGGGGAAAGGGAACCAGAGTCCATCCAGTCTGCAAAGGGGCAAGTATGCCAGGCTGGCTCTCCTGCTTGGCAAATGCACAACTGCTCTTGTGGCAGAAAGGCAGCAAAAGCTGGTTGCGGCCTTGACTTCTCGATCCCTCTTGGACTGTCTGGATGAGATGGTGCTCATTCAGTCCCTTTCTCTGAGCCTCTTTAACCTTAAAGGGGAAGCAGTGTTCACCAGTGTGTTGGGTAGAAAGGGTGAGAGCCTTCCTGTCTGTCTTTCACCAAACAGGGGGCAAGGAGGTAGAAGAACAAGGAGACTGGCTCGGTGTCTCCTGGCTGTGACTGGCATTTGCTGCTCCTAATTCCCCCCCCCCCCACCCCGCGTTGAAATCCCTAGGGGCAGAGGGAAGCTTCTGCCAGGAGATTAGCTTCCTAAAACAGACTCTTCATTGAGTTCTGCTGGAGGTTTGAGCTATGCTCTTACTAAAGGGCATATAAATCCATCAGGATGGAGGACAGATTTGGGACTCTGGCTAAGTCATCCCTTGAATTGCATCAGGGTTGGGGACAAGTTTAACCCTTCAGGCATTTGGAGGAGGTCCCATCTGGTGCTTCCTTGTTCCCCCAACATTTCCCCAACCTTCACTTGTCCTCCTCCCTCAACACCCTTTTTGAGACCTACCCCATGCCTCCTTCCTCCAGACACGCAGTTCCTCCCTATATGACAGAGTCCCCAAACCTTGTTCGTCATGTCATGCAGACTGTCCACTGATACTACGGGATACAAACAGAAGTTTCCTCTGCCCAGACTTCTGCTAATGCCAAAGGGAGGTGGGTGACAGGGTAGGCTTCCTGGGAGTGGATAGGGGATGGTGAGAACTGGACTTCGGTTTGGTCTCTCTCTGTCAGTGATGACTAAGCCCACTTTCCTTCTGATTAGTCTTAAGGCAAATAGCTATATAAGGATTGTTTTCTTGTGAAGATCATACAGTCCACTATAACACGAAACTCCTCCAATTACAGTGACTTTGACCTTACATGTTGTGAAATGTTAACCTTGACATTATCATGCTCATGGTCCATTTTCTTCCTCTCGGGGCCCATTTTCACTACAGAGGGATCTGAGTCAATGAAGATGATTGAAACTTCCACAGAAACCATCCCTGTGACCCCCAGATCTTCCTTGAGAGGAGTTGGCAGTGGGTGGAGAATCTCAGTTCATACAGCCATAGATAATAGTTTCTTTCACTCCCCTTACAGGATTTTATATTTTACAGACATTTTATAGATCACTTCCACATGCATCATGTGACATCCTTAAAACGCAAGTCTGAAGTAAGTGTTCTCTCTCATCACCAAGTTGTAGATAAAGAATCTAAGATTCAGAGAGGGCAACTGACTTACTTGGGGTCATACAGCCATTAAGCAGCTGAAAGTCTCTCATGGTGCCTTCTGTGCCCTCTTCCCTCAACTCAGCTGCTCTAGCCTTCTTTCTCTGAGGGGAGGCCACCAGCTACCAGCCAGGAGAAGAAGTGCTCGGAAGAGGCCGTGCAACTGGTGCAAACCTGGAGGGTTGGGGGAGGGAGTAGCAGTTCCTCCTGTAGCTGGCAGGGAATGGAGAAGGAGCCAGTGTCCTGCAGGCTGGGAACAAATTAAGTCACCACTGGAAGTGCGGGGGGGGGGGGGAGGGGGGGCAGCACGGGAGGACTAGAGAAACTCAGTCCATCAGCTGCCCCAAACCTGTTTGTGGTTTTCTGTGACCCCCCTTCCTGTGGATGGCTGCACCATCTGTCAGCTGCCCAGCTGGAAACCTGCTGTGATCCTGATCCTTGAGTCCTCACTGGGATCCTTGCAGCCCCTTGACTCACTGCCTGGTCAGTCCCCAGGTTGTATCCAGTCTACCTCTTACACGACTTTCCAATAGTCCTTTCTTCTCTGGCTCCACGGCCGGCATGCTGGTACTGTGTCTCCCTTCCCCAGTCTATGGGCACTCTGCCTCCAGACTCTCTCCCCTCCTCCAATGTATCCACTTTAATGGGGTCCTTGCAGTAATTTTTATTTTGTGTTATTTCATTTCATTTCATTCAATTTATTTGTTTGTTTTTGCAGTGATTTTTAGAAAGGAAAAAGGTATAAATCTATTTGCGTTATCCTTAAAAATCCTTCACTGGCTCCACATTGCTTTCTGAATGCAATTAAAACTCTTTAGCTGAGGCATTAAACTTCTTGGGTTGGCCCTTGTCACCCTCTCTAGCTTCACCTCCCCACACGTATGCTCTGCTCTGTCAAACACTAAATTTGCCAAGCTCTGTGGGTTGTGCAATTTCTCTTCTTGCCCTGCACACTCTTCCCCCTTCAGGTGTCACCTCCTTTGCAAAGCCTTCCTCTTAACACCTCCTCCAAGACTGACTTGGGTGCTCCTCTTCTGTGCTCCTCCCTGTTTATCCTCATAGTAGAACTGATACTCTAATCCCGTGGGGTAATAAAGTAAAAAAAAAAAAATGTATCAAATAGCTGGCGCTATGAGTTTGCTCCTGGGTGACACTTTTCTAGAAATGCCTTGAGAATATGCCTGGGTAGAATGTGAGGTTCTGAGAGCAGGAACCAAGGCTGTAAAAGATGCTGGCCAAGCTGTTTTGCATGAAACAAGGAAAAGAATTCCTTCTTTCACTCCTAAGAGCAAAAAGGCAGGAGGGATGAAGAAGTGAGGAACAGAGAAGAAGTGGGTTGGGGGAAGGAAGGGACTGAGAGAAGCTGTGAAGTGTGTGAGGATCCTATGGGGTGACAGCCATAGAAAATTCCCTACGGTGAGGTGCCCAAAAGGCATCTTAAATAGAGAGGCCACGTGTTTGATGTCAGGTTTGTTTGGTTGTTCATTTTTAAGTGAGGCAACGCTCTTCAGCCTCCTTTCCCCCCAGCCCCTCAATCTTTAGTAAAGTCTGTCAGTATTCTCAAATTACTGTAAATGTGTGTGTGTGCCCGCACGTGCGTGCGCACGCGCGCGTGCCTCTGGGAAGGTGGCATTATAGGAAGGACTTTGTTGAACACTTGGGTCAACTTGGAGACCACAGGTATGAAAACAAGATCTAGGAAAGACCCTTGGAGTATTGGGAGCACCTGGGGAACCATAGCATCTCAGGGAGGCCTTTGAAATACTGCAAGGCATTGAGTGGGACCTTGAGACCAACTTAACTGGAGGAGCATCAACCTCTCCCTGATATCTGAATTGTATTAGAAATTAAAGCAAATCTCCAAGGGGAGCTGTGGAAGTAGGGATAAGGTGCACTTTTCTGTCTTAATAATTTAGCTGCTGGGGCAGGGCTGTGGAGGATAAGCGGGACACTCTTTTTCTGGACACTTGTGGCTCCCTCCTTGATATCATTCAAGTCTCTGCTCATATGTAACCTGCTCAGAGAGGCCTTCTCTGACTAGCAGAACTACTAAACCAATCCCCATCACACTTCTTTAGCTCCTCCTAATCATGGAAATTCTATCCCTGAGTTTCAGTGGATTATAAAGTTGTGTTAAGTCTACTGAATTTAGAGAAAATCTTGATCTTGAATGCTAGCCCTTTATTCATTCACTCATTCAATAAATACTTATTGAGGGCCTACTATATACCTGGCATCACTCTAAGCACTTGGGGGCACATCTGTGAACAAAACAAGCAAAAGTCACTCGTGTGGGTCCTGAGCATTAAGGCAAAAACCATCTTAATTTCAACCGTCCTAACCCTGCACACTGGGAGAAGTTTTTCCTCTCAAACTCAAAGCACTTTGTAGACCTTCTTGTAGGTTAATTCTTGGTAATGGGCACATGTCCAACTGCTGACACAATGAAGTATTAAAAATGTCACTCAACACAATAGGTTTTCTAAAATGTTAAGTCTACTGATTTTGTGTTTGCATAAAAAGAATAGGTTGAAAAGTCATATTTCAAAAGCCTCTGTCCTAAAACTAGAGTATTCTGAGAGGGATCTTTTTATTTCTCTATTGATCTACCAATCTTCTATCTCTAATGGGCCATTTAATTCAAATTACATCAAACCTGACTAAATTAAATTGATTTATTACAATGAAACTCATCCCTTCTTCCCTGCTCAGAAACCTAGAATACTCTGTGAAGGGAGGTCAGATCGAATCCAAGTTGCCACCTGTTTGGTTATCCACTACAACCATCACCCATTCATCCAGGCAGTAAGAGTTCAGTGAATGCTGAAAGAAGACCAGGATGTAGAGAAGGAACATCCGCAGAATCAAGCCAGAAGCCCTCTTCAGGATATGTCACAGGGGACTTACATGCAAAACGCAAACATATTGAGAAAGGAGTCCCAACTTCTCACTGGGAACAGAGGAAATGACACTTACCCAGTTATGAGTGAAATGGAGAAAATCATGGGTAGGGATGAACTCCAGACAAAGGCAACAGAAAGAAAGCCATCTGAACAAAAAAGCATAATGGATTCTTGTAAGTTGCCTGTGGCTGGGGTCTGTGCCGTCTACACTAGGATGTATATAGCAGGAGAAGAAGCTGGACAAAATGGGCACGGTCTGATAATGAAGGGGTTTGCATACTATGCTGTGAGAAATGAGTAGCAGTGTGACATGATCAGACTTCAGACTTGTGTTTCACAAACATCATTCTTGGAGTAATGTGAGGAATCAGAGTAGAGGTGAGGAGACCAGTGAGGTGGCTGTTTCAGCAGTCCGGGACCCACACCATGGCAGAGTGGCTGGGAGAGGGGTCAAACACTAGAGGGAATTCAAGAGTAAAAGTGGGAGGATTTGACATGAGCAGTAAGAGGACACCAGGTGAGAATGAGTTTTCCTGCTTGGGTAACTGAGTAAATGGTGGAGATCCCAAACTACATCTCCCTTTCCCTTACTCCTGCCCAATAACATCGGGATGATGATTAAGCTAATTTTCTTCTTTAAAAAGTCTAGCCGTCCTTAAATTAAATACTTACCTGGTTTGGAGAATTCTCTCCCATGCCAACCCAAGGGAAAGGCCAGAAACTTGCCAGCCTCCCCTACAGTCAGGAGCTAGACACAGGAACCCAACTCCACTAATCAGATGCTAGAATTTTTTTAGCGCCTGGTGACACAAAGAAGGGGTGCCACAAAACCCACTTGGATAATGGTGGTCCCAGGTGGATGCAGCTCCTGGATGAGTCAGAGACAGAAGTGGTACAGATGGCCTCCAGACTCTGCCTGTGTAGAGGGGTGTGCTAGGTGTCTCTGCCCAGTGGTGCGGCAGTTATGTCTCCCTGGGGCAGCTCTGTGGTGTGGTTTGGGGGCTATTCCTGTAAACATAACACTTAGCCCTCGCAGGAATTGTGTGAGTTTCCTAATAGCCTTTAATAAACCTCTTTCTGGCTAAAACTAGGTCAGATGGTTTTGTTTGCAACTAGAATCCCTGAATGATATACCACTTCTCCCTGATGGTTTGGCTGCAAGCAACAGAAACCTCCTTCTTCTATTTAAAATAGGTAACTAGTTACCTCAAAGTAAAGGTTACATAATGGCAGCAGAATTATTATTGCAAATATATAGTAAGCCTTTACTTTGTGCCGAGTACCCTTCTAAGTGTTTTAGAGAGATACTTCGTTTGCAAATTATCAATTTTACCAGTGAGGAAATGGAAGCTGAAATATCCCAAGGTCACACAGATAGTAAGGTTGTAAGGGTTAGAGCAGTTCTTTGAACCCTGACAGTCTGACTCCAAGTATGACACTCTTTTTTTTCTTTTCTTTTTTTCCCAAATATGACACTCTTAATAACTACCCTAAATAAACTATCTTGGTGTTAGAGAAGCTCATTGTTTGTACAGCCTTATAGTCCATCCAGTCCAAATTGTATCCCATGCCTGAGTTTCTCTATTGTGCCCTCAGTGAGTAAATGAGTGGAGGATGATTAACTTGCACCAGGGGAAGTAGTGGGGATGTTGGAACTGAAAATGTAACTATTAAATAGAGCAAGAAGACATCCTTAAAATCACTACATTACCAGGTGACAGGTACCAGGAACCAGGTACCAGGCTGTACTGGTTGGCATGTGTTTGGCTGCAAACAAGAGAAACCCTAATTAGCAGTGCCTTAAATCTTACAGATATTTGTTATGTCATTTATCAAGAAGACAGGAAGTGAGCAGTTCCAAGTCTGGTTGAGTATCTTCATGTTATCATAGACCCAGGATTTTGTATCTTTTTATTGTGCATCTACATAGTATTGGATGTTTGGCCTCAGGCTGACAAAATGGCTGCCCTGGATAGTTGCAGGCATCTTGTCCCTTCCAGACTGCCTTTAGAGTGGGAAGTTGGGTGTGACAGCAAAAAGGAGTCTCCTTTCCATAAGGAAAGATTTAAGAACTCACTTAAAATTAAAAAAATATATATGTTTTATTTATTTATTTTGAGAGAGGGAACGAGCGAGTGTGCAAGTGGAGGAGGGGCAGGGAGAGAGGGAGAGAGAGAGAGAGAGAGAGAGAGAGAGAGAGTTCCAAGCAGACCTCATACCATCAGTGCAGAGCCTGACACGGGCTTGAGCCCACAAACCATGAGATCATGACCTGAGCTGAAACCAAGAGTTGGGCACTCAACCGACTGAGCTACTCAGGCACCCCAGGAACTCACTTTTAAAAGTCTCACTGGCCAGGGCGCCTGGGTAGGTCAGTCAGTTGTGTGTTTGACTTTGGCCCAGGTTATGATCTTACGATTCATGAGTTCAAGCAACACATGCTCACTGCTGTCTGTACAGAGCCCACTTCAGATTCTCTGCCTCTCCCCTGTTTGAGCTCTCTCTCTCTCTCTCTCTCTCAAAAGTAAAATAAACATTAAAAAAAAAAAATCTTGCTGGCCATAGCTATGTAATGGCTTCTCCCCTAAACCAATCACCAACATTTAGAAATGAGATTACCATGACTGACTTAGAGGATTCATTACCTGGAGAAGGGTGAATCCTACCTTCTTGGGGCACTTTGCTTTCTGCTAAATACCTGAGCAAATATCTGTGTTCTGTATCAAAGAAGTGTGTGTGGAAGTGGCTGTTGGATAGGAATCGACAGGGTCTGCCATAATGGTGCATCAGAACAGCAGGCTTCTGGTCTGGGCTGATTTGTCGATTTGCTTAGTAAATAATTTTTCGTTAGTGTTGAGTGTTGAGTGATCTTGGAGTCTGACCATTAATTACATGCTGTGTGTTTTTGGTGAGTCATTTGCTCTCTCTCAATTTTGGCTTCCATATCTTTAACATGAAATGGCCAAAGTAGATAATTTTGAGGTCTTTCCTCATATCCCATTCATTTATCTCTTCTTTCTTTTATAACACTTTTATATTCAGAGCTATAATTTTTGCTGTCAGAGACCTTCAGGAGATGGATCGTTTTGTCAATAGACAATTTATTCCCTCTTACCTCCTAAAGCCATGCTTTTCAAAGTGGGACTCCCATACTCATGGCATATGAGGAGTAAGTCAGTGGATATGTGAAGCCATAGGATAAGCATAGGGTATCTTCCAGGATTTTATGCAAAGATTTGGGAGGAAAGCCTTTAAAAATTGTGTTTTCTGTTACATAATTGTGGACATGCTGTGGAATGTGCAAAATTTTCAAATTTGGACAATGGCCACATGTCTTTTGGAGTTATGTGTTTGTTCTTCTCTGTGGCTGGGGGTCTTTAGTTAGAAAACTTTTGTGTAGCAATGACTAATTAATATTTTCTGAATTCAAAAAGTGCATTAGATTATTTATATATCACTTGGGTCTGATATCTAGATTAGAGTTTTTCAATCTCAGCACAATGACAGTTTGGCCAGATGATTCCTTGTTTCAGGGACTATCTATGCAGGACATGTAGGATGTAGGATGTAGGGTGTTTAGCAGCATCTCTGTCCTGGTGGGGCAAAATCAACCCAGTTGAGAATGATGTGGATGGATTAATACTTGAATTCTTACTTGCCCCTTCTTGGATTAATAGTTCTGTGGCCTTGGTACCTAACATTTGTAAACTTCAACTTCTTTATCTGCCAAATAGGGCAAGCTCATAAGATTATTATCTGCATTAAATGAGATCACAGATATGACCTCACAGAGTCTAGCTCAATGCCTAGTCTATAATAGGCCTTCCGTGAATTTTAATTCTCTTCCCCTTCCCTTCAGCTTTCTGGGGCTATAGAACTTTCCAATTGGAAGGGATGTTAGAAGTCATCTTACTAGAATTCTTCATTTTATAAATTAAGAGACTGAGGTTCATAGAGATAATCTGTCTTTTCAACCCTAAATTTATTTTTATACTCAATTAATACAAAAGAGACATATCAAAGTGGGAATGTACAGAAGCAGATGAGTTCAAAGGCTCTCTCCTATCAAGGCTGATTTGCAAGGTTCTTGCCCCTGTAGATTTCCTCCTGATGTATTACCTCTGAGAGAATTCTTGAAGCACTAAATCCTTTGTGTGACTCAGACTGAGTTCAAATGTTTGGTTTCAGGGGCCATCACTTGTCTCTTTGGAAGCTCTTGTCCTGGGCACTTTGAATGTTAGAGAATGTTAAGCATTGAAACAAAATGTATGGGATATGAGAGTTAATGCTCTGAGCCAGCCAAAGTTTAAAAAAATGTATAGTCATCAAGAATACATAACAGCTGTTCAAGAAACAGAACAAAAGAAAGAACCGGAAAGATTAATGGGTGGCTCCAATTTTTCTGCTTCTTCTCTGCTAAGGACAAGACTATTCTGACTAAAAAAAAAAAAAAAAAAAAGACTGGGGCAACCTGATGAAAGGGACTAAAGCCCCTGAAAGGGGAGAGGTGCGGTAAGAGCTGTCCTAAAAGAGTCCATATCTCCTGGACCAAACAAATCACTGTGTAAGCTATTGGGAAATTTTCTGGTGAGACCATAGAACCACTGTTGATAATCTGAGGGACTCATAGAAAATAGGAATCATATTGGAGGATTGAGGATGGGCAAATGTCCTGATTTTTAGGAAATATAATTAATTTTTCTCTTCTCACTTCTACCAACTATGAATTCATGAGTTTGGCACCAGTCCTAGGCAAAATTCCATAAAAGATTATTTTAGTAATGGCTTATGAATGCTTACAAATTAAGCAGCAATCTCTTTAAGCCAGTAGTGTTTCAGTAAAACAGGTCATGCCAGAGTAATCTAATTTCCTTTTTTGATTAAGGCCATTAGAATGGCTGAGCAGGGATGTGGAGTGAGCACAGAATATCCAGATGACAGGAAGGCATGTCTCTTGTGTCATTGTTGGAGACAAAATGTGGAAAGATGGGCTGGATACAGATATCATGCAGTGAATGTGTAACTGTATCCGGTGGATACCAATTAATGGATGGATAGTGATAAGGAAGCAGATCCCCAGTGCCTACTGTAGGACATTGGCCCTGGGCCTGTGACAGTCCATACTTTATTAGCGTATTAACCAGATCAAACAATGAATGTGCCTTACCCTTGGCTCTTTGGGGGGATCTGTTTGGCCCATACACCTAAACAAAGGGATACATATTGGTAGCTGTGGTTTGTGCCAAGTGACCCCAAGTTCCAGGGTACAGCTAATTGAACACATTGCTTTAGGGACATATGTTCCATGGCAGTGAAAATCCTTGTAGATCTTGACCCTGACTCCCTCTCTAGTCTCAGTTTTGTTGCCCTCTTCCCCATGATCCCCATGTTTAGCCAGGCTTATAATAGCCTGCATACACTCTGTTGTTTTATGCCCTCTTCATTTTGTACATTTTCCTGTATCTGACTGGAATGCCCTTGTTTCTCTACTGCCTAATTCTTCACCTGCCTGACAAGCTTTTACTCATATTCAAGTCTCATATTCAAGCTAAACCTTCCCGTCCTGTGTAAAGCCTTTCTTTTCCTTCTCACCCTTTTTTGGGCACCTATCCTAATAAATTTTTCCCCATCTGAATTTTGGTACTTGTACCCACCATTGTTCTAGGAATTATCACACTGTATTAATAACATATTTACTTGTCTATCTCCTCTGACCTCTCTTTTCTACCCTCACGAACCACTCCCCATACAAACACTTTCAGCTCACTGAGGACAGGGGTTGGATCCTACCCAGAGCCTGGTACAAAAAAGAGGCACTCAGTGAATGAATTAATGAATAAAAAATGAATGAATGAATGGCTTATGTAAAACATATCATTCTGGCTCTGTTACCCAGTGTCAGCCTGCTAAGAATCACAATGACATTAAATGTTTCTGTGTAGCCTGACTCCTTAGATCCGGCTTTCCAAAGGATTAAAAAAATATACTAAACAGGATTCCTTTTCCCTCTAGTCACCTGCTGTCTCAATAAGGGCTTATGGATGCACTGAATCAGCAACAAAACTCTTTACCATGGTGCATACAAACCATACTGCCACAACCTTACAGGGTCTCCAAACCAAAAGCCAAAATTTTCAACATTCCCCTCCTGTGGCAACCAAGAAGGCGCATCTATGCTACCAGCCATAGACATTTTTAGAACTGCCATCTGCATTTTTGAAAAGGGAGTCTAGCCTTACTCATCTTATCTCTTTTCTTCTAATTGACTCAGAAAGTAAGTACAACCTTATTTAAATGCAACCAGAGCAGAGAGGCACAAAGAATAATTCAGCTTTTCTGGTACTTCAGGAAGAGTCTAATTATTACGGGAAGATCTGGGCCTTTAAAAAGGATGCTCTGTGGTATAATTAAAGAATTAAAATTCAGATAAGGGCACCAAATGCAAGTCAGCAGGCATTTATGTCTGTGCCAATTATTCAGTTCTAAATAGCTGGACCAGACAGTGTTTGTTGCAGGTTGGCTGAGTTGCCTGACTGGAAGACTGGCATCCTGGCATGCTGCCAATGTCCCCGAGTCCATTCTGTCCCTGTGTAATGGGTGTTGGCATTTAACACCCTCCAAAATGCAAGAGATGATGTTCCACTGGGGATCCTTCATGCTCAGAGTTAGGACAGGCCTCACATAAAAATTCCTGCCAAGCCAAGGGGTATAAAACCCTGGGGTTTTGAAGCAGACAGACCAGGGTGTGAATCTTCAGTGTGATCACAGAGTCTGAAGTAAACTAAGAGTTGATTTATGACCTTTAAAGGGGTATCTGGATGTATTAATAGTACATTATTTAAAGACTGTTTTGGGTTTTTTGTTTTTTGGTGTTTTTTACATCTTTTTAAATTTATTTTTAAGAGACAGAGAGAGACAGAGCACAAGTGGAGGAGGGACAGAGAGAGAGGGAGACACAGAAGCCGAAACAGGCTCCAGGCTCCGAGGTGTCAGCACTGATCCTGATGCAGGGTTCGGACTCACGAACCGCGAGATCATGACCTGAGCTGAAGTCAGATGCTTAACCCACTGAGCCACTCAGGCACCCCAAAGACTGTTCTGTTTTGATCACAAAGTACATGTGAAGCACTTAGAAGCTTATAATCCTTATCATATGACACTCTAGCTTGTTTGTGACACTTTCATCTGAATCTCTCATAGTACTTAATGGCTAGTGCTTATTAATAATAATGATGTTCCATGTTTAGGCAGAACTTCTTAAAAAATGTTTACTTATTTATTTTTAAGACAGAGAGAGAGAGAGAGAGTGAGAGCAGGGTATGGGCAGAGAAAGAGAGAGAGAGGGAATCCAAGCAGGCTCTGCACTGCCAGCATAGAGCCCAATACGGGGCTCAAACTCAAGAACTGTGAGATCATGACCTGAGCGGATATCAAGAGTCAGATGCCCAACCAGCTGGGTCACTGAGGTGTCCCTTAGGCATAACTTTAAAAAGTTCTGTGCTCTCCATGTCCTTATATTGTCCTGGCCAGGAAGCTTTAGAGCTCTTGGACCCCACTTTGTAGTTGAGAGACAAGAGTTAGAGGGCTTGCTAGAGTGTGAAGTAAAGCAGAAACTTAATGTGTTTGTGGCTATTTCTGCAGAGGAAGTGTCATGGGCAAAGCTCCCCGTGGATATCAGGATAAGGCATGCCTTTTATCTGCTATGGTCCAAGCTCCCCTCTTTCAGAGCCAAGAGGACCCTGCATCACACCCGGTGCTCTTCTTTATTTGTCATTTGAGACCTAGGGGCCTGAAAAGACATCTGCAAGCTCTAGAGAAGGGAAGGCTGAGAGAGAGAGAGAGAGTGAGAGAAGGAAATTTGTTGAACATCTGCTTTTAGCCCCCTCAGAATAACAGAAGAGAGCATGAAGGAATCAGAGCTTTGTGGGGTCCGCTTTCAGAAAGAGAAGGGGAAGATAAAGTTAAATTTTCAGTTCTCACTGTGGTGTTGATTTTATTTGTCAGCGTGGCTGGGCCACAGTACCCTGATATTTGGTCAACTACCAGTCCAGATGTCTCTGTGAAGATAGTTTTTAGATGAGATAAATGTTTAAATCAGTGTACTCAGAATAAAGCAAATTACTCTCTGTTATGTGGGTGGACCTCTCTTAAGGATGGCCTTAAGAGAAAAAAAGACTGAGGCTCCTTGGGGAAGAGTGAGGTCAGCCAGCAGGGAGCCTTGGGACTCAAGCTGCAGCATCAACTCTGCCGGCCTGCTCTGCACATCTCTGACTTGCCAGCCCCACAGTCACATGAGCCAATTCCTTAAAATAAATCTTTCTCTCTCTGTCTCTCTCTCTCTGTCTGCGCACACATACACACACACACACACACACACACACACACACACACACACCCTGTTAGTTCCATTTCTCTCGAGAACCCTAATACACACACCATATATTAGAATAAATTCAAATTGATTAAACATTTAAATGTAAACAAACACCTGGGGCACCTGGGTGGCTCAGTCAGTTAAGCGTTCCACTCGATTTCGGCTCAGGTCATCATCTCACAATTTGTGAGATTGAGACCCGCATCAGGCTCTGCACTGACAGTGAGGAGAGGGCTTGGAATTTTCTCTCTCCCTCTCTCTCTGCCCCTCCCCTGTTCGCGTGCACAGGTGCGTGCTCTCTCAAATAAATAAACTTAGAAATGGGGTGCCTGGGTGGCTCAGTCAGTTGAAGCATCTGACTTCGGCTCAGGTCATGATCTCACGGTTTGTGAGTTCAAGCCCCGCGTCGGGCTCTGTGCTGACAGCTCAGAGCCTGGAGCCTGCTTCGGATTCTGTGTCTCCCTCTCTATCTGTCCCTCCCTGACTAGCGCTCTGTCTCTCTCTGTCTCCCAAAAATAAATAAATGTAAAAAAAATTTTAAATAAATAAATAAACTTAGCTAGAAAAAATATTGGTAAATATTTTGGCAGGGGTGGGCGGGAGTGAAGAATGCACACCACAAGCAGAAACTATGAAGGGAAAGACTGACAACTTTGATTAGGAAAAGTATCTTCTGTCTGAAAGCACCATAAACATATAAACGGGAAAGTCTTAAATAGGGGAAAATTCACGATATATGTTCAGACTAAAAGTTAATATATTTAGTACACAAAGAACTGTTACAAAGGAATAAAATAAGCTGACCATCTTAAAAGAAAAATGGACAAAGACAAGCAAGCAAGTCACAAAGAAAAACAAATGACCATAAACATGTGGAAACATTCAATATAAAACAAATGCAAATACAAAAAATATAATTTTTGCTTGGCAAATGATCAGAAACATAAAAGGATGCTCATATGCAGTGTTAGCAGTGAGGCAGCAAAAGGGGCCACTGTTGTTAAGGTATAAATTAGCACACCTGTCTCAGACTTTTAGACTCCCATGGCTGAGGTGAACATCAGATGTGCAGACATTTCTGGAAGTATGCTAAGCCCTGTAATATATATAATAGCATACAATTGAAAACACCTAAATGTCCGTCAATATGGTATTAGTTAAGGGGTGCCTGGGCGGCTCAGTCGGTTACCTGTCTGACTCTTGGTTTTGGCTCAGGTCATGATCTTACGGTTTGTGAGTTTGAGCCCTGCATTGGGCTCTGTGCTGACAGAGTGGAGCCTGCTTGGGATTCTTTCTCTCTGCCCCTCTCCTGCTCCTGTACTCTCTCTCTCTCTTTCAAAATAGATAAACTTAAAAAATATGGTATTAGTTAAATAAGTTATGGTAAATCCATACAATGAAAATGAACTTGTGAATTATATTTATCTCAGCAGAAGGCTATTATTTATTAAGTAAAAAGGGCTTAACAAAATTGTACACAGTATAAATCCCATTTTTGCATGGGTAAGTCAACATTCTTGAATAGAAGAAAGACTGGAAGGAAATACACCAAAATGTTAATAATAGTGGGCAGAGGGATTATGGGTGACTTAAATTTCCATTTGAGTATGTATGTGGTGGGGGATGGGGAATGTTTTTTCTACTATAACTCTATATTACTTGTGTAATAAGAAAAGAGGTTATTATTATTTTTTAATTTTTATTTTCTTTTTACAGTTCAGTATGTATTAGATAGAGGAGGTGGCAAGGTGAGGGTGAGGCCAGTAAAATTAGTAGCCAAAAATCAGGGGCCATGATTTCCAGAACTTAGAAGAGTTCAGAAACCTCTGTCCTGGTCTCACATTTATTATGTTTGCCATTCTTTTGATTCCCTGACTTGATTTGCAGTATACTTGTGAAAAATGGGTTTTATTTTGGGGAAGCATTGAATGGGAGAAGCAGAGAAGACTGCATCAGGTTCCATGACCCATCTGACAGGGATGAGAGTGGGAGGCAGCCCCAGAGAGGGGGCACATGGCCTGTAAAGAGACTAGAAAGCAGATAATCCCTGTGACCACAAAAAGGATATAGGGGTATCAGCCAAATTGGAGTGGAATAAGCACCCTGGAGGAAGAAACAGGAGAAGTCTACCTATCAGGAGCTGGGGAGTTTGGGGGCAGACACCTATGGGCTAAGCCTGCTGCAAATTCTTGTTGGCCTCAGAGCAAGAGGCCCATATACATACCTCCAGATGTACACTAAAGTTTGAAAACCATTATCTACTCTACTCCTAAAAATTCATCAGCCCCTGCATGCACTTCATAAGGAGAAAATTCAAAGATTCTTTTCTGGAGAAAAGCTTGAGCACATCAACACCCCCTGTGAAGAAAGCTAGCTTGCCCAACAGTCAAGCCCAGCATTTAACAAGCTCTAGCCATGCAAACACAGTTTGCATCAGCTTTTTAGCTCCCCATCATTAGCCATGAGTGGACAACCAAGTATCACAAAATATTTAAGGAAAGCCTCCAAAATTGAACAGAGAGACCAAACCAAGGAGAAGGGGAAAAAGACACTAAGTGGGGCAATACCTATAAAGTTTGGAATTAAAATCTCAAAGAGAAAAGAGAAGATAGGGCACCTGGGTGTCTCAGTTGTTAAGCATGTGCCTTTGGCTCAGGTTATGATTTCACGGTTAGTGAGTTTGAGTCCCACATCAGTGACTGGTGTCCCGCTTCAGGAAAACACGAGCCCCGCTTCTGGTGAGCCCTTCTTGTCTCTCTCTGCCCCTCGCTCACTTGTGCCCTCTCTCCCTCTCTCAAAAAAAAAAAAAAAAAAAAAAAGAGAGATCTTGCATCCCTTAAACAAGAGCACAGTGCTATGTTTAAAAAAAAAATACAATCAGAGAACAAAACAGAACACACATAAATTTTTTAAAAATATATGGTAACTGAAAGTTTGAAGGGTTGTCATAACTACCCATTCATTCAGTGATTCCCTGGAAGGACTCAAGATTCAGAGGCAGTTGTAATCAAGGCTATTATTTATTATAGCAAAGGGATACACAGCAGGATCAGCAACGGAGACACATCAGGCAGAGTATGCAGGAGTCTAGTGTAGGCTTCCAACGTTTTCCTCTGGGTAGTGTGGGGTTTTCACACACTTTGTGAAGGCTTTGGCCTTCAGCAGTGAAATACAGGATTTTCTGCAGTGTTTTTGCCCATATAACCCTCTTCAGACTCTGAGTCCAGGATTTTTACTTTTATTGCTAGTTATTTAAGTGCTCTTTGCCTGTGCAACCAGCCATAATTAGTGAAGTTCCAAAGTCTCAGAAGGAAAGCAAGTGTTCACCCTAAATCACATTGTTTGTACAAAGAATCTAGGCAGTCTGGTAGAACCGAATTCAGTGCCCCAGGCACACAAAACAACCTTATCATTTAGTAGCATGGAATACATACCAGAGGCCTTTCCAGGAGCCTCCTTGAAACTTCCTAGAGATAGCAACATAAAGGCCTGCTACGGTTAACATAGCAGTCTTTCTTGCAGGTTGAAATTAAAATTCAATAGAAAATATTAAAGATAACATTGAAAAGAATATCTTTTGAGAAGAGGATGGAAAAGAAGTTAAAGAAATGGAAAAATGAATAATTATAAAATTAGGAAATCAGTCCTAGATGTCTGACGTCTAGAATGAACAAACAGAGAAAATTAATGGGAAGAAAACATAGAAGACATAAAAGAAGAAAATTTTCTGGAACTGAAGAATAAGAGTTTCCAGATTGAAAGAATCCATTAACAACACAACCTGGTAGAGACCCAGGAAGAAGAGATTGTGAGTGAGTACTAACTCCCTTTGTGTCTGTGACCTCCAGCTGTTCAAAGCTGACATGTTGCCCTTTAACAATTCATTAATATTTTAGTTGATTTTTTTTCACCTGCTTATATGGAGACCACCTTTTCATTCTCTGCAAAAGCAAATTATGTGTCTGATTTCTCTTTGGGGGATTTTATTTGGAATTTATGTTGCTCAATTACCTTCTGACCTGAACTCTTTGATACACTAAAAAAAATGTCATTTTTTAAAGATCATATGGCTTTTTAAAAAGGGTAAGAAAGTCTTTTTTTTTTTAATAGCTTTCTACATTCTAAGAGGAAATGGATGTTGCATACAGATTTAGTACCAATCCCTACTGCTATGCCTAGCATTTTCAAGTCCTCAGGCTTTTCTGGGGAAAATGGTATTAGAAAAATCAGTTCATATGTTATCAATACCTCCCTCTCTAGTAACTTTGCAACTTCCCCTTGTTTTCTGTGTCACCGAGGAAAAAGCATCTCTATTTGCTTTTTATTTCCCCCAAATTCAGTTGTTTCTTTCAGTCTTGTTTTTTTTCCCAATGTCTTTATTCTTGTGGGGGTTTTTAAAAAGCATTTTTATTCTTTTAGTATCAATTTATGTGGGTTTAGGGAGGGAGCAAAGGTAAATATACATTTTAATTCTGTTATGTTTATACTGGATTGTTGAATGTAACATTTTGCAAAGGCTGGGCCATGAGGTGACCTTAGTTTTATGTTAATTACATGGGAATTATTTATTTTTTTAAGAAATGATTTTCAAACGCTGGTATCTTAATTTTTAATAACCAACCTCTATAACTAAGTATACTGGGACACCACTGTTGAGGATTGTTGGGCTCAGAAGTTTTTGCTAAACTTTCCATTTTACTTTCCTATGTGACTCTTTCTTTCTTTCTTTCATTCTTTTGTTCTTTCTTTTTTTAGCTTGAATTATTGAGGAAGTTCTCTTAGCTCTTTACTTGGCTTTATAAGTTCTTTATTTTCTGCTTAACCATCAATATATAAGTTGTTCATGGGATGCAATTGAGCTTCTTTCTGTTCAGCACCATGTGGGGATTAGTGACACTCCTCTGACAAAGGTTTGAAGACCAGAACCTCAGGGTTCTTTTGTGAAGACTTCATAAAGGAGGGTGTCAGTTGGGGTGTGGGTGGGCATGTTTTCCTCTCCTCTTAGGGACCTGAGATTTCTTGCCTTGTCTTGGAATTCAAGTGGTCTTACAGTTCATTATTAAAGAGGAGTAACTCAAATGTTTTCTATTTAAGGGGTGCCTGGGTGGCTCAGTTGGTTAAGCATCTTGATTTTGTCTCAGGTCATGATCTCACAGTTCAGTTCGTGAGTTTGAGCCCCGTATCAGGCTCTGGGCTGACAGTTTGGAGCCTGCTTGGGATTCTGTCTCCCTCTGTCTCTGCCCCTCTCCTGCTCACTCTCTCTCTCTCTCTCAAAAAATAAGATATTTCCTGTTTAAGACATATTCCAGCAGTCTGGGGATCAAGCAAATCTTCATAAGTCAGTCATATTTTACATTATTAAGATTTATTAAGATACAGTGGATTTCAGTGAATCTCTCTGTTACAAAATACAAATTATTTTTTATTGTGGAAAATATACATAATGTAAAATTAAAATGAAGTATTTTTTAACATGAAAAATATATACAACCTTTGTAGACTTCCTTCCCTTCTCTGGGCTTTTATTTCTTCAATTATAAAAAGAGGTCTGGGACTAAATCATTAGGTTCCATTTGGGGTATTTTTAGCAACTTTAATGAGATATAATTCATATAGTATATAAGTTACCATCTTACATTGTAAAATTCACTGGTTTTTAGGATATTGCATTATTAATTTCTTTAAATTGTGATAAATGTATGTAACATAATTTATCATTTTAGCCATTTGTAATCATCTAAGTATATAATCCAGTGGCATTAATTGCATTCAGAATGTTGTGTGACCCTCACAGATATTTACAAAAATTTTCATTATCTTCAACCATAACTCTATAATCATTAAGGGATCCATTTAGCTTTAACATACTAGCAATTATTCTGATTTTTAAATTTTTTTGCAACCTCTATGCCCAATGTGGGTCTTGAACTTATGACCCTGAGATCAAGAGTCACATTCTCTACCAACTGAGCCAGCCAGGCACACTGCTATTATTCTATTTTAGATAAAACTCTTCAAAGACCCTCAAACCCAAACTGGAAAAAGACTAATTTTAATTCCCAATCCCAGTGTTATTAGGTCTGTTATGTGCTATTACACATTTATATACACTCTGAGTGTTGTTCTCAGTCCCATGATGGGCATGTTAACAGCTCTAAAGAAAGTCAGAGCAAAAAGGGGGAATGAATTGGGGTTTTAGTTGGATCTTGTAATGATGAGCCACTAGAGAGCCTTCATACTCCCATCAGCAGCTTTCAGTTAACTTTCACGTTAAGCCAGATGTCTTTCAAAAATTATCCTACCAGTTGGTGAATTTTAGAGCTTTTAGAGGCTGTATTCATGCATTCTCTTCAGAAAGTGACTGAAAAGCTGTTACTGACACCCACTGCTGAGATGTCCCTGGATGTTCCTTCAGGATTTATGAATTGTTCATGGCACAGGAACCAACTGATATCTACTTCCTGGTCCTGAGGATTTCAGCTATTCTTCCACATTGGAATATATTCTTTGAGTTGTTGCTGGATTAGTATTTCCATGAGATCAGAGAGAAATAAAACCAGGAAGGTTGCATCTGTTTGTACATAATCACAGAAATTTAACTTGCTGTCTTTGGAGTTGCCATCTCTTTCCTTCCTTGTTCTTTCTATGGTCCTCTGGGGACACTGCTCCATTATTATCCAGAGTTTGCACTAGTGAGTAGAAGACTCAGGTGCCCTACTATAACATTAGGCCCCTTCTTAGGCAGTACATTTTCTACTACTGGGTATTTAAGCAGGGGTTGGATCATTCTATATCAGAGATGTGCAGGATTGTTCAGGAATGCACTAGGGGATTGAGAAGGATGACACAGTAAGGTTCTTCAAGTTCTGAATATCTGTGACATTGTGGGCAACATTGCATAGTGGTAAGGAATTTTTACTTAATCATACATTCTTTTTAAATGTTTATTTATTTTTGAGAGAGAGAGAGAGAGAGAGAGAGACAGAGAGAGACAGAGAGAGAGACAGAGTGCATGCAGGGGAGGAGCAGAGAGAGAGGGAAACACAGAATCTGAAGCAGGCTCCAGGCTCTGAGCTGTCGGCACAGAGCCCGACATGGGGCCCAAACCCACAAAGGTGACATCATGACCTGAGCTGAAGTTGGACGCTCAACTGACTGAGCCACCCAGGTGCCACTATTTAATCTGTATTAATACTCAGTATCTTCACCAGTAAAATAAGTATAATTATAGGATTAAAAAACTAATGCTTGGAAATGCTTAGAACAAATGTTTAGGAGTTTCACGCATACTTGGTAAATGTTAAGAATTGTCATGATTTTTATAAAAATAGTAACAGCCACAATTTTTGCAAAATGAATGGAAAGTTCTGTGCTAAACAGAACCAACTCTGCTTCCCAATATCTGTTTGACTTTAGGCAAATCACTCAACATGTCCGGGCCTTATTTCCTAATCACAGATATTTAGATGCCCTTTCTTTCTTTAAGATTCTTAAAGGGTCTTTTTTCTTTCTCTCTTGTAATCAAAAGACTCTTTAAGATGACTTCTATGGGATGGTAGTTGCTTAGAAATAAATTTTGAGATATTAATCTTATGCTGTCTTGATCTGCAACCTTGGACTGCTTTTTGATAATCCTGTGGCTAGGTGTGTGTAACAAAATTGGAAATAACCACCTATGCCTTCTCCTTACCAGCAAGGGATGGTTTGAGGTGCAATGAAATAAATTTATTAAAGCAATTTGATTTTTGCTGAAATAAAATGGCCTCTGCTAAATGTAAGGTCATATTATTTTTATGAGCTAGAGAATCATGTGGGAACTTAAAATTGACAAGGTTAAATTGTCTCCCTTTTTCTGTGAAAGTTGAGATCTTTGAACATGCTTAAGTTGGGAGGCTAATTTTTGATTTATCAGGAAGAGAGTAGTGGGCCACTGGCGATCTATTACCTTTTGATTGTTATTGCCATTAAACATCAGTTTTCCTGTCTCTGCATAGGAATTTTTAGAGTGCATATATTGCTTTTCTGGACACGTTATGATTTCTACTCTTATAAAATCGAGCTTCCCAGTCCTCTTTCTTAGGTTATCCCTTTTGAGTTTCTTAATCAGCTAGAAAACTGGGAGTGCTAAAGATGGAGGTGGTGGAGGGTATGGATCTCACTCCTCTATCTTATAGTGACTTGATGGAGAGCAAGCAGAGGGAGTTATAGAAGCCTTGTAGGAGTAACTGGAGGGTTTCCCCTGGGATCTGCATAGGGAATTTGAGTCTGCTGGTATTCAAGGAGGGTTGGGCTTGTACCAGACGAGAGGAGGGAGAGGAGCATAGGCAGGTAGTGAAAAAAAGAGAAGAGCTTGGAAAGTCTGTTAAGAGAGGCTCAAATTTCCAACTGTGCCTGGGGGCTCTGATTTTTCTACCCTGTTCCCTGAGCATCTCCCTCTCCCATAATTCCCAAACCATTTTTCTAGTCTCCCTAGAGTCCCAGTCCTTGATGTCCACCTGCGCTTGGTTGTCCCATAGTTACCTCATACTTATGATGTCCCGAATTAGACTCAAGTCCTTTCTCTATCCCAAGCTGTTCTTCCTTTTATATTTTACTCGTAGCTCAATCAGCCACCCAAATATGCAACCTAGAGAATCTGTAGCCATCTTCAACATTTCCTTCTCAGTGACTCAGTAGACATTTACTTAGCATTTATTATGTACCACTGCTAGATACTGGGCCATAGTAGGAGAGACAAAGATGATTAAGATATGGCTTTGAATATAAGCAGCTCAGTTCAGCAAAAGAAGCAGACAGGCAACCACAATAGAGTCAGATACAAATCTCTTTTGTTCTGTCTCTTAAATGATTCTGAAATCTATTTCCCCTCTTCATTCCTACTGCCAGTGCTTAAATTCAGACCTTTTATTTGGCCAAATTACTGCAATTATCTGGTGTAGTTCCTTTTTTCCACTCCTATTCTGGAAATACCCTACTTTTAGAGTAATTATTTCAAAGACACAATCTGCCTCAACAGAGATACTGTACCAGTTTCCCAGCATTCCACATGTCACCGTACTACCCCACACCCAGTTTTAGTCATTAGAGATTTTGTGGCCTTGAGAATATAATTTCTCTGCTTAGAATTTCCTTCTCTATATAGTGAATTCCTATGTAGTCTCAAAGAGGCAGTTTAATGTCCCTTCCTCGATGAGGCCTTTCTCAAATACTTAGGCAGGATTTAGTGCTCTCAGAGAACTCTTGAAACCTCTATTTATACCATCCACCATGCTGCATTTTTTTTCTTTTCTTTTTTTTTAAAATGTTCCCTCATTGGCCTGTAACTTCATTAAAGAATTTATCTTCCTTCTATTTAAATTTCTAGCAGCCAATTAGTGATTGGAATAGAGTAAGTGCTCAGATATGTTAGAAAAATGATTGGCTATTCATTAAGCATGGGTGTGAGCCAACAATTGTTCTATGCTAAGATTTAGGACCAGAAAATGCTGACTTCCTGGGCATTGGGTTCCGGAGTTGGCTTGCAGTGGGGATAGAGCCACCATTACTCTGAGTTCCCATTTGCCCTCTCACAAATGGAGAGAGCCCAGTTTTCAACAGGAAAGGAAATGGCCATACTCTGCAAAAAGGCTGGTGTCTCTTATGTGGATCCTGAGAAACTTAACAGAAGACCATCGGGGAGGGGAAGGGGAAAAAAAAAAAGGTTAGAGAGGGAGGGAGCCAAAACATAAGAGACTCTTAAAAACTGAGAACAAACTGAGAGTTGATGGGAAGTGGGAGGGAGGGGGGTGTGATGGGTATTGAGGAGGGTACCTGTTGGGATGAGCACTGGGTGTTGTATGGAAACCAATTTGACAATAAATTTCATATAAAAAAAAAAGGCTGGTGTCATATATATGTCATTTAATGTAATCCCAACAGACCTTTGAGGGAGACATTCTTATTCTCGTTCTACAGGAAACAGTAGCTCATGGAGTGAAGGAACTTCCCTAAGACCTTATAGCAACTAAGGGTTGAGCTCGATTTTGAACCCATGCCTAGTTGTCACTGAAGCTGCATTGTTCACACTGTTCTACACTGCTACAAGTTATAAGTCATGATTTGAGTACTTGGTAAATGTTACTACATTTTAGGAGTAATAAGTTTATCATGTAATGTCACTGGTAAGCATTGGCAGTTATTTGGTGAGTTATTATTCTACAGAGTATTGACCTAGAAAATTTAAGATTTCTGAATTTGGTTGTCTAAATTACACACAAAGTCATTTGAGCTCATGCTGTAGGTTGCAAGCACCAATTTAGGATTATAAAGAATTAAGGTGGTGGAGTAATGCCTCATTTGCCTCATTTATGGACCCTGGTTGCGTTCTTCCACCATCAGATAGAGCATCAGTGATCATTTCATGAGGTTAAACAATGTAGACAAATCATTATTATTAATTAGGAAATTATGGTTGACAATGAGGGCTGTGAATGGCGAATGTAGTGTCAAACTCTCAGGATGCTAGAATCAGCAAAACCTTAGGGATCATCTAGTCCAAGCCTTTCATTTTACAAAATGAGGCTGAGAGAGAGGCAGGTACCCATCCCAGGTCAAGTAGCTACTTAATGCCAGAGCCAGAATGAAAGAAACCAGGCCTTAATCCTTAGGATAATGCTCATTTTACCCAGCCTCCATGTATAAATCTGAAGGTAGTTCATGGCCAATCTGGACATATCAGTACAAAAGTGCACTTGTTTTCTCTAAGCAAATTCACTTGTTTATTGTCATGGTTCTTCTTTTCCTTATGCCTTGATAATTTCATCTACAGATGTGAATGACTAATGGTTTTTATCCTCCAATCTATGTAGAGACACAATTCCGTTGTATTAATGTACCAGACTTATTTACCTACTCACCTATTGATTGACCTGCAAGTTGTATTTAATTTTTCAAATCATTAGTAGTGCATATGGTGAAATTTTTAAAGGTTCAGATTTTAAAACTTTTACCTGACAATTGATTCATTAGATGTTTATCCAGCATCCGTTCTGTGCCTAGTACTGTGCTTGTTTCTTTTCTTTTCTTTTATATCACCAGTGAGAAGAATAGACCCTGCTTATCAGCTCACAAGATAAAAATGGGAATTTTCTATTAAATGCCCAGCCTGTCATAACCTGCATCATGAGAACTATAATTATAGGAGAGCCTGCTCTGTGCAGCTACTGTGCCTGACATTTCACAAGCATTTAGCTATAGATAGGTAACTAATATTCTCATTGTACGGATGAAGAGAACCGAATCCTCGAGAAGTTAACAATGCAAGGACACATAACGAATAAGCAGCAGAATTGAGTTAATTCATGTAGTCAACAAATTGTGTGATTGTTTTTTCCATGAAGACCTACTAAGTGCCAGGTATTATTCTAGAGTTACACTGGGAAGTAATACAATACAATACAATACAATACAATACAATACAATACAATACAGTATGGGTCTCACTCTCTGGATGACAGACAATAAAAAGTAAACAAAGGTAGAAATCCATAATTACAAATTGTGAAGTGCTATGAAGGAAATGATTGGCTGCCATGGAAGAGAATTGGGGGCAGGGGCAGGAGGAGAGCTGCTTAGATCAGGTGATCAGAAACACCTTTCAAAGGAGCTGACATTTAGCTGAAACCCATGAAAAGAGAAGGCAGAGTTCTTCCAGCAGAGGCCACAGCTGGTTTAAAGGCTCTCCTAGTGGGAAAACCTTGGCAGACTTGCGGAAGCAGAAAAACGCCAGTGTGGCTGCCGGCAAGCTGGTGAGGTCAGGGTGGCCCAGGATGGTGTAGAGCGACTGCAGCTCTGACCCTGCAGGATTTCCTAGACCACGGACAGGAATCTGCATTTTATTTGCCATGCAATGGGACAGTCATCAAACATTTAAGCAGGGGGTGAAATAGTCTTATTTATGTTTTTAAATAATTGCTTTGGCTTTTCTGTGATGAAAAGATTAGAGAAAGGAATGGGAGCGTTGAGACAAGTAAAGAGGACATAGCAATGATTCAAGTGAGAGGTGATTTTTCATTCTTGGGCAGGAGGGAAGGAAGGAAGAAGATCTACCTATTTCTTGGCGGTATAAATGACAGGGTTGTGTGATTCTAGGATCTGCTCTTTCCTGTGCCACAGAAACTGCACCTGACTGGCTGGGAATGGGGAGATTTTTTTTTTTCCAAATTTTTATTTAAATTCTCGTTAGTTGACCTGTATTGTAACATTGGTTTCAGGAGTAGAACTTCGTGATGAATCACATATAACACCCAGTGCTCATCACAAGTGCCCCCCTTAATGCCCATTACCCATTTAGCCCATTTCCCCCTCCCCCGCCACCTCCCTCCATCAACCCTTAGTTTGTTTTCTATTGCTAAAAGTCTCTTCTGGTTTGCCTCCCTCTCACTCTCTTTTTCCCCCTTCCTATATGTTCATCTGTTTTGTTTCCTAAATCCCACATATGAGTGAAATCATATGGTATTTATCTTTCTCTAACTTATTTCACTTAGCATAATACACTCTAGCTCCATCCACGTTGTTGCAAATGGCAAGATTTCATTTTTTTTTTGATGGTTGAGCAATATTCCATTGTATCTATATCTCTACATTCATATATACCACATCTTCTTTATTCATTCATCAGTTGATGGGCATTTGGGCTCTGTCCATAGTTTGGCTATGCTATAAACATTGAGGTGTATGCACCCCTTCGAATCTGTACTTTTGTATCCTTTGGGTAAATACTTAGTAGTGCAATTGTTGGATTGTAGGGTAGTTCAATTTTTAATTTTTGAGGAATCTCCATACTGTTTTTTAGAGTGGCTGCATCAGTTTGCATTCCCACCAACAGCGCAGGAGGGTTCCCCTTTCTCCACATCCTCGCCAATACTTGCTGTTTCCTGTGTTGTTAATTTTTGCCAGGGAATGGGAAGATTTTATGCAAGATTCTTATTTCTGGAATCTTTTATTTTAATTTATTCATTCATTCATGGAGTCTTTTAAATCCTTTATATTGGCTTCTGCAAGTTGAAAATTCTTCTCTTTCAAAAGACTTGAAAGTTTCTTTGTCTTCAGTTACACCACCCACATTTATGATGTACTGGTGAAACATTCTGCAGAGGGCTATTGCTCACGCTGACTCCTGACTTCATGCATTTTGCAAATGCACAGCTTGGTGAATGTGACTTCCTGCTGTTTGTGGCTTACAACGCTACAAGGGATGACTTTCCATGAGGCAAAACCCGATAATGGTCTATTATTCTAAGTTACAAAGAATTGGGTGGCAAAAGGGGTTGAGAAGGAAACGCTAAATGCTTTGAATGAATTACTGGATTTATAGAGCCTAAAGTGACATTTCCCCCCATCTTTTCATATTTTAAATAGGTTTCTTTTATTATTTTTCCTTTTCTCAAAAACAATGAATATTGCAAGTGAAAAATTGCAAAGAACAAAATCCACAATTCCACTTACCCAGGGAAATCCACTGAAATGCTTTGGTGTACATGCAGTTACCTTTTAAACAATAAATTTGTTTTATTTTTACTAATATTAAATATCAGTCATGCTCATTATAGACAGTTTGCAGAATATAGAGAATTACAAAGAAGTAGGTAATTTACCAACCAAGGACAGATGTTGGTCGCATTTTAATATGTTTTCAAGTCCTTTTTAGTGCACATTGTATATAATTGCTATATCATCTATTAATTTTTCTACTTAATATCATTACCTAATAATTTTTCTGTTACTACAATCTCTTTACATTTAATCACTACATAAAACTGCAATCTGGAGGTGCCTGGGTGACTCAGTAGGACTGGGTGATTCTTGATCTTGGCTAAGGTCATGATCTCACGGTTCGTGGGATCAAACCCCACGTTGGGCTCTGTGCTGACAGTGGAGATCCTGCTTGGGATTCTCTCTCTGCCCCTCTCCTGCTTGCGTGCTCTCTCTCAAAATAAAGAAATAAACTTAAGAAAACAATAAAACAAAAAAGACTGCAATCTGTATTTGCTACCATGTGCGTTGAATTCCTCATTGTAAAACAATAAATGCATCAGATAAAAACAATACCAACCTCACTATTATTATTATATGCCTCTAATGCTCTTTCTGTATAGATTATTTCCATTTCTTGTAGAGCTAATTTCCAGACGTAGACTTACTAGGTCAGGTGGGCATAATGTTAAGCAATTTGACATTGTGTTTGCAAGTGTCACCACTGGATTTGTTGGATGTATTGAAATTTGGATTGTGTTAGGAGGGGCTGCTTTGTTTGCAATTGCCAGGAGTAGGAGGGTAGTGTCACAGTAGATGACCCACAGGGTCAATAATCTGTATTTAGAACATACTGATTCTCAATTGCAACATAAAGGAGGGGGAGGATTGTAGCAGGATCACCTAGGGAGCTTTTAAAATGTAATCTTCTCTTCCCTCTCCTCTCCTTAGGTCCCTGCCACGGTAGCCTGGGGCATGCCTTTCCTTCTGAAAAATCTCACCATCTTCTCCCTTGCAAATCACTGATGTAATAACCACTTCACAGATAGAAGTGTATCATTTCCCTCAGATGTGTTGGACAGGGGGAGATTTTGAGAAGCAATCAGTGGTTTAGGTGATGGCAAATAATGGTTAGGACTCAGAGTCTGAAGCAAAAGAGATTTGCATCTGTTAACTTCAAGAAAGTCTGCTTGGTGCATCCCGGCAGCTGCCTGTAGTGGTCCACAGCTCTGTTCTGGGCCACACTTCAGATGCCCCGGGAGACTATCTGCTGAATTTAAAGTTTGTGATACTTAAGGTTTCTGTGGAGCCAGTGATTCTTTCCATCAGCTCTGAGATCGATTTTCAGGGCCTGGGCTGCACCCTTTTAATTTCTCTACCCCTAGCCTGGTGGACGCAGCCTGGCTGCTGTTTTCATACCAAAACTACCATTCCTCATCTGTCTCCTCTTCTTCACCCAGCCTGACTATTGATGGTACACAGCTTTCCTGTTGTCCCTTTCCACGTTGTTGAAGTGGAGCTAAGCTCACCCTGGCCCCAGGTTCTGGCCACTCAGACTATTCCGTCTCCTTGGCCAGAACGATTGGTTCAGAGGCAGGCACGTGGCCCAACCTGGAGCTTTTTTTTGGAGTGATGGGGAGAGACAAAAGACTCTTCCTGTGAGGTGCGAGCTGCATGGCTGATATTAGCACCAGCTGCTGGAAGCCATCGAGAAACTTTCTGCTGTAGGAGAGAATGTGTACAAAGAGAAACAGAGCTGAGAGGTGGAAGAGATGGGGAGCTCAAGCACATTCTTTAAACCCCTGGATTCAGTTATAGAAGCTGCAGCCTTCTTTTTCATCCTCCCTATATAGCTGTTGTTGTTGTTTATTTGTTTGCTTGCAGTCAAAAGCAATGGTTCCTCCAAGGCCAAAGAAATCTCAGCATTATTTTACTTCTTCCCCCCAAAATTTTTTTAGTTGAGATACAACTGACATATAACATTATATTAGTTTCTGGTATATAACATAATGATTCAATATTTGTATACATTGCAAAATGATCACCACAATAAGCCCAGTTAACGTCTGTCATCATATGTAGTTACACAGTTTTTCCTTGTGATGAGAACTTTTAAGATCTACTCTCAGTTTTCAAATGTGCAGTACAATATTATTAACTAGAGTCACCATGACTTATTTATTTTATAAATGGAAGTTTGTACTTTTGACCCCCTTCACCCACTTTTGCCTACTTCCCAGCACTTGCCTCTGGCAACCACCAATCTATTTTATGTATCTATGAGCTTGTTTTTTGTAGGGGAGTGGTGGTGTGGATTTTACCTTTAAATGAGATTATGCAGTATTTGTCTTTCTCTGATTTATTTCAGTTAGCATAATCCCTCAAGGTCCATCCGTGTTGTAGCAAATGGCAAGGTTTTGTTCTTTTTTTGTGTGGCTGAATAGTATCCAATTGTATATATCCTTCCACATTTTCCTTATTCATTCATTCATCAATGGACAGTTTGGTTGTTTCCATATTGTGGTATTGTAAGTAATGCTGCAGTAAATATGAGGGTGCATATATCTTTTTGAGTTAGTCTTTTTGTTTTCTTCAGATAAATAGCCAGAAGTGGAATTTCTGGATCATATGATAGTTCTATTTTTAATTTTTTGAGGAACCTCCATACTGTTTTCCATAGTGGTTGCATCAATTTACATTTCCACCAACAGTGCATAGGGGTTCCCTTTTCTCTACATCCTTTTTAATTTTTTTATTTCAAAAAATTATAAAAACATTTTTAATGTTTACTTATTTTTGAGAGAGAGAGAGAGAGAGAGAGAGAGAGAGAGAGAGAGAGATAATGTGAGCAGGGGAGGGGCAGAGAGAGAGGGAGACTCAGAATCTGAAGCAGGCTCCATCCAGGCTCTGAGCTGTCAGCACAGAGCCCACGCAGTGCTCCAGCCACAAACTGTGAGATCGTGACCTGGGCCAAAGGCAGACATTTAACTGACTGAGCCACCTAGGTGCCCTTCTACATCCTTTTATAAAAAAATGTTTGTTTATTTTGAGAGAGAGAGAGAGATAGAGAGAGGGAGAAACCCAAGCAGGCTCTGTGCTGTGATCACAGAGCCTGATGCAGATTTCCATCCTACAAACCGTGACATCGTGACGTGAGCCACAATCAAGAGTGGAATGCTTAACTGGCTCAACCACCCAGGTGCCTCTCTCTACATCCTTGATAGCACTTTGTTATTTCTTGTCATTTAGATAATTGCTATTCTAACAGGTATGAAGTATATTTCATGGCGGTTTTGATGTACATTTCCTTGATGATTAGTGATGTGTTCAGCAACTTTTCATGTACCACATGTCAATATTATTTTATTTCTTGAAGTAAATTACTTTTGCATATAATTCCTTGAAAATATGGACACAGGTAGTTGGAAAATTGTGTTTGCCAAATATTTGGATATTAAGTATTAAATAAATGAATTAATGAGTCAATGGCATAGTCTCCTTAAGTAATTTAGTTTTAGAGCCTGACTTTTAAATATCTGATTATTAACCAAAAATCTACAGTGGAGGTTGATCCATGATATTTAATAAAATTACCTGGCTGTTAAGGGTTCTAGACAGAATCAGGTTTAGGTGAATTGAAGTATGAGTGGTTCTGAGACCTTGGTGCATGTTCATATCATCTAAAGGAGTGGCTGTACTATAGACCCATGAATCTGGGGGGTGGGAGACAGAACTTCTCACAAAGCTCATTTGATTTCAGTATGTAGCAAGGTTTGGAACCCTACAATACCCTGTGTTTTGTTCTTAAACTTCTAAGAACCTTTGTGACATCAACCCAAAGTGTGAGGCTCAGTTGCAGTCTGAGTAATACCCTGATCTGGAGACAGCTGGGTTTTCCCATGCCTTACAGGTAGACAGACATGAAAACATTTTGTTACTTATAAGCATTATCATCTCCAGTGTCTCAGGTGTCCTCCCAACAGTGTTATATTATCCCTATATTTCCCCAAAGAAACAAACACTTGGAGAGGGGAAATCACTTGTTTGAGATCATCCTGGCACTAAATATCAGCTTTAACCCAGTTCTTTTACTCCAAATTATGTGTTATTCCACACTGTGTTTTCTTTTAAAAAAAAAAATATTATCCCTTTTGTTTTGGAATAGGTAAATCGTGCACAGGGTGAAAATTCAAAAGCTACAGTGAATGAAAAGTCCTACACCCTGCTCTGGTTTGCCATCTGCTGAGTGTTTCTCTCCAGAGATACCGGTGAGTTAACATATTTCCGGTGAGTGCCTTCAGAGATTGTGCAGTTTGAAACACATACATGTGTATTTCCCTACCCCCACCTCCATAACTGGTAACTTAGTATTCATCCATGCACTTTGATGATTTTTTTTAAACAATATCTTGGAGACCTTTCTACCTTGATACACACAAAACTTCCTCATTCTTGTTAAACATGGCATAGAATCCATTGTCTGGATGTGTCATATATTATTTGCCCAGTTTCAGTTTGACTGACAAGCTTGTTGTTTATAAGCTTTTGGTATTACAAACAATGCTGTAATAAATCTTTATGCATATATCATTTAAACATGTGGGGGTATATCTATATGTTAAGATCCTAGAAATAAACTTGTCAATAAAAAAGATATGTACCTTGAAAATTTCAATAGACCTTAGCAAATTACCCTACCCAAAGGTTGTGCTGTTTTGTTTTGCCTACAGCAATGTGCGAAGGTGTATGTTTCTCCACACTCTTGGCTACAATGTGTTATTAGTCTTTCAATCTTTGCCAATCCAATGGGTGAAAAGCTAGTAAGTCATTGTAATTTTAATTTGCACAAAGGTGAAAATTTAAAAAGCTTTAGGGGATTGAAGGTAAGATTGCAAAATTTAGGGCACTTGAGCTGTTGCTTGCTCCTATTTTTGGGAAACAGTTAATATAGTCCTTTTCCTTAAGCTTTAAAATGATCTCTGAAATTTGGATTCTTGCAACCCTAACAGGTTCCCTGGTGTGAGTTTATTCTAAAGGGAATTATAATTATTGAATAGCTAGATGGGTGCTTTCATGTATATAATCTCATTCATATTAAGTACTCCTAACAGCCTTTTGTAGTAGATATTTTGATTCTTCCAGCTTTCAGTTGAAGAAACAGAGGCCAAATACTCACTCAAGGTCACAGAGCTAGTAAGAGGCAGAGGCTTTTACAGCCTATATAATTTGACTTAGAGCCTGTATTCCCCACCCCCCGCCCCCTCATTATACCATGGTAATTCTAGAATAGGGCATAACATATGTAACCCTAATAAATCCCTGAAGTCCACGCAGCTCATTCTGTCACAATTGAAGAAGAAACAAGAGTTCCTCTAAAAGCTATTAAAAATGAATTCCAGGGGCGCCTGGGTGGCTCAGTCGGTTAAGCGGCCGACTTCGGCTCAGGTCATGATCTCGCGGTCCGTGAGTTCGAGCCCCGCGTCGGGCTCTGTGCTGACAGCTCAGAGCCTGGAGCCTGTTTCGGATTCTGTGTCTCCCTCTCTCTGACCCTCCCCTGTTCATGATCTGTCTCTCCCTGTCTCAAAAATAAATTAAAAAAAAAAAAAACGTTAAAAATGAATTCCATTTTTTAAATGTTTATTTATTTATTGAGAGAGAGAGAGAGAGAGAGAAAGCGCACACAAGTGGCAGAGGGGGAGAGAGAGAGGCAGACAGAAAATCCCAAGCAGGCTCCATGCTGTCAGTACAGACCCTGACACGGGGCTTGATTTTATGAACCATGAGATCATGACGTGAGCCCTAAATCACGAGTCGGACGCTTAACTGACTGAGCCACCCAGGCGCCCCATGAATTCTATTTTTTACCCAAGTCTGTTATAGAATATTGAAGAGGATCCAGTTCCTAGCTGTGAACTGCACTTCTCAGAAACTTCCTTGAGCCCCAATTAGGCTATACCCGGAATCTGCTCTGGAGTTTTTTCATAGGCCAACCTCCCATATTGCTTCTTTATCCCTGGCTCCATTTTCTTCTCCTCCTCCTAGTTGTGATAAAAACAAACAACCATTCACACACATGAGATCTGCTCTCTTAAAAATTTTTAAGCATGCAGTACATTATTGTTAACTATAAACATAATGTCATACAGAATATCTCTAGAACTTTTTCATCTTGTATAACTCAAGCTATCTATACATTGAACAGCAACTACCCCATTTGCCCCTGGAAGTCACCATTCTACTCTTTTCATCTATGAATCTATTTTAGATATTTCACATTAGTGGAATCATGCAGTATTTGGCCTTCTGTGACTGAGTTATTTCACTTAGTCTAATGTCCTCAATGTCTATTTTCTTTTAGATCCCTTCTTCACATTATATCCCAGCTCTTAAATAGTTCACCTTGATATTAAGTTCTTTCTCTGCTTCTTAGTCATATATCTCTACCCATTCTACAGGTTCTGTTTCTTGAAACAAAGGATCTGGCTTAGCCAAGAAAGGTGGAGAAACTAAGTGGAAAAGAACACAGTTCCTTTATCCAAAAAGAAGATTATAAATACACACTTAGTGCATTAACTTTTGTTAGAGTCACTAATAGATGTCTTAGACAAAAGGCAACTCGAGTTAAAAAAAATTTATTTTTTAAAAAATTTCGTTTTATTTGAGTATATTTGACACAGTGTTAACATTAGTTTCAGGTGTACAAAATAGTGATTCAACTTCTCTATACCTTATGCTATGCTCATCCCAAGTGTAGCTACCATCTGTCACCATATAACACTATTACAACATCATTGACTATATTCTCTATGTTGTGTCTTTTATCCCCACAACTTATTCATTCCATAACTGGATAAAAGGCAACTAGAGTTGTAACTGGAAATAGGAGAGTAAAAGTCAGATTGAAACAGAGAAAAGAGGTACAACTGGAGTACTTTGGGTCCTAGAACTACAATATCTAATATGGTAGCCATTAGCCACATGTGGCTGTTGAGCATTTGAAATGCAGCTAGCTCAAATTATGTGCTGTAAATATAAAATATACATTGGATTTTTAATGAGAACTTAGAATTAAAAGAAAATGGAAATATTTCATCAATTTTTAATATTGATCATATGTTGAACTGATAATACTTTGAACATGTTGGGTTAAAATACATTACTAAAATTAATTTTACTTGTCTATTTTCACTTTTTAAATTGTGGGACAAGAAAAATTAAAATTGTATATGTGGCTTGTATAATATTGCTATTGGACAGTGCTTTTCTAGGAGGATTCTTAGTAATCAAGGTCAAGATGAGGGAGAGGTCCTGAGCACCTGGGTGGCTCAGTCAGGTAAACATCTAGCTCTTGGTTTCAGCTCAGTTCATGATCTCACAGTTCATGAGTTTGAGCCCCGCAACAGGCTCTGCACTAACGGTGCAAGATTCTCTCTCTCTCTTTCTCTGCCCTTCCCCTGTTCATGCGCTCGCTCTCTCTCTCTCTCTCTCTCTCTCTCTCTCAAAATAAATAAATAAACTTAAAAAAAAGGATGAAGGAGAAGTACTAGGGCTAGAAAAAGGTTGAGGGTCTAGAAGAGGAAGAACAAATTAGGGGAAGCAAGAGGCCCCTGAGAGGTCACACTTATCCAATTTTTCCATTGTCTTAAAGCTATCCTGACTGTGTTACATGTACCATAAAATATAAGCACACTTATGTGAATATTATATTTTATATTTCCATAATTTGACCTTTAGGGTATGGTTTTCTTTTTTCCTTTGGCTTCATTATGATTTGATGGAGAGGATAGCTTCTTGATCTATATTTATCCTGCAATGTAACCTTTATCAAAGAACTTAATATTTCAGAGCCTCAGTTTCCTTAACTATAAAAATGGGAAGAAAAATCTTGCTCTATATATTTAACTAGATTTTTGTGAGGGTCAGTTGTAAATTAGGAAGTGTTTGACAAAATAAAAGTGGTTTTTTTGTGTGTGTTGTTGTTTCAGAGAGCCAAGGGTCCTCATCCACTCCATCAAATCTCAAAACATCATCTGAATCAAAGGAAACTTGAAAAAGATCTGAACAAAATTTGGGAAGATTTGGCTGGGAAATTATGTTGTTTTCCTTCCTATGTTTAGCTACGTATTTCTGATAAATTGGAGATGGTCAGGAGTAGAGAGGTAGACTAACTGAAGGGATGGTTTCAGGGTGCGTGGTAGACTGTGAGGGAGGGTCTACGGAGGCAAAGTAGGCTAGTGTGGGGCATGAAAGATGGTTCTAAGTACAGCATGTGGTAGTCAGAACAATGTCCCTCCAAAGATGTTCACATATCAATCCTCAGCACCTGCAAATATAATTACCCTGCATGGCAAAAGAGACTTTGCCAATGCAACTAAGTTAAGGATACCAACATGGGAAGGTTAATGGGCTGGGGGAGGGGGACATGAAATCACAAGAGTTCTTACAAGAGGGAGGCACGAAGGTCAATGTTAGAGACAGGAGATGGGACAATGGAAGCAGAGCTTGGAGTGATGTGCTTTGAAAATGGAAGAAGGAGCCATGAGCCAAGGAATGAAGGGAGCATCTAGAAGGTGGAAAAGGCAAAGAAATACTCTCCTCTAGAGCATCTAGAAAGGAACACAGCCCTGTGGACACCTTGGTTTTAGCTCATAAGATCCATCTTAAACTCTGACCTCTAGAACCGGAGGATAATATGTTTGTGTTGTTTTAAGCCACTAAGTTTTTGGTTCGTTGTTGTTGTGACAACAACAGGAAAAGAATACACTAAACAATTTATCCTGAACCATGAGTACAACTTGTAGAGAAAAGGGATTGTGAGGACAAACTGGAAGAGTTCTTTTAGCAAACTCTGTAATACTTTAGAAGTCATGTGTGGGCTAACCTCTAACTGAGCTGATTACAGGAAGGGGTCACATTTTCCTTCTCATTTCACAGAAGTGTTGTTGGTTGCAATCTGTTGCCAAGCATGGCAGTGAGGAAACAGGGGGGATGATGGTGTTGGGAATGGGCTCTTGCTCCAGGAACAAAGAGTAGTTGCAGATTAGGACAGCAGGAAGTCACCTAGAGGAGGGCTTCTGCATGCTCATTCCCAGCTGAAAATTCCTGTCTCAGTTGCCATACTAACAAGTGCCTAGGATGGTACTGTGGGCACTCTATGTCTGCCCTGGGAGTTTCCAGAAGTATCTGAGGAGTGAAGAGCTTTCTAATGTATTGGAAATCCTACTTGAGTAGAAATGGCTTTGGAGCTGGTAAATATTAAGTATGAATGATATAATGTGACCACAGTTGTACTCATAGGTTGATGTACTTGGACCTTTTACTTTATACCATTACAATAGATAGCTTTTTGATTTGGACTTTTAATTTTGCCACCTGAAAATGGGCTCAAATTTAGGCCCTCAGAATCTGCAATTCTGGAATCCCCAAAACTCTGAAAATTAAAAACAAAATCATTTTTATTTGGAAGCAAGGATAGACATGAAATGATGTGAAACTAACTATTGTCTTTATTTCTCTTGTTTGGTATGAATATGCATATACTTCACTGCAGAAATAGTAATATGTTTGATTCTAGGGTGCTGCTTCAGGACTCACTGGGTGGGGTGGTTTTGTAATATATAGTATATACCCTAAATTACCTTTCTAAAATCTAAATCTAAAATCATTTAATCCCAGGGCACCTGGGTGGCTCAGTCAGTTAAGTGACCGACTTTGGCTCAGGTCATGATCTCACGGGTCGTGAGTTCGAAGCCCATGTCGGGCTCTGTGCTGACTGCTGAGAGCCTGGAGCCTGCTTTAGATTCTGTGTTTCCCTCTCTCTCTGCCCCTCCCCCACTCACATTCTGTCTCTGTTTGTCTCTCAAAAAAACACCAAATAAACATAAAATCATTTAATCCCAATAGTTCAGACAAGGGATTATGAAGTTGCAAAGGGGACTAGCCATATTGGGCATGGGTTGAATAATGTTCCCCTAGAATTCATGTCCACCTGGAACCTTTGAATGTGACTTTGTTTGGAAATAGGATCTTTAAAGATGTGATTAATTAAATTAAGATAAGGTCCTACAGGATTTTGATTGGCCCCAAATCCAAATACTTGGTGAACACCCACAGAGAAAAAAGCTATGTGACAATGGAGTCAGAGATTGGAGTGATGCACCTGTAAGGCAAGGTTGCCAAGGTTTGCCAACAGCTCTCGGTACTAGGGAGCCAAGCATGGGGGTGGTTTCTCTCTCAGAACCTCCAGAAGGAACCAGCTTTGCCAACATCTTGATTTTGGACTTCTGACTTCCTGAACTATGAGAAAATAAATTACTAGTGTTGCAGGTCACCTCATTTGTAGTTATTTGACATAATGGTACAAAAAAATGAATACACTGGGCCAGAACAAATTTAGTTGTAGGAATAACAGTTGGAGTATCTTTTAATCTTGAAATTTTGATTAATTCATTCAACCGAATGTCTTTTTCAGTATAGGAAAGGCAGCAGAACTATAACTTACCCAGTGATATCACATTCTCCTTTTAACAGTGTTAATAGGGTATTCATCGCAGCACTGCTTTTAATAGAAAACACTGAAGAATGTTTCTATTCTTCAATGAAGTGAAGAACTAATGATCTAATTATGAGGAATAGCAAAATCAATTATCATACATCCATACTATAAAATAATCACCAGCTTAAAAACATTCATGCTTTTGAAAAACCCTCTAATGACAGGAGAAATTGTTCATTTTGTGTTGAAAATAGGTACAGGAGTTGTTAGGACTCATCACATTGTACATGTAGGATTTACACATTTCACTGTCTGTGTCATGCACTGAGATCTCGAAAAACAAAAACAAAAACAAAAACAAAAACAAACCCAGAACTATAAACACATATTGAACTGTAGTCGATAAATTTACTTTTTGTAGTGGTCTGAGTTGGCAATTCTGAAACTACTTCCTGAATATTTTAGCTTAAGCAAGTGAGTATATATATAGACAATAATGGAAGCCAGTTTTTTCACTGTTGAAGAAAAGTTACAGATGTGAATAGGTGGAAGGTGAGAGTATTCTCTGAAGTGTTGGATTGGTACTGGAGGTATTAATTTGAATTCATGGTTTTTAAATATATATGCTTAACATATATTATGTATAAGTAGAAGGATATATAAAATTTTAATGATATGGATATGTAAATAATTATAAATAGATATAGATATTTCTTAGCTTTGTCTGCTGAGAGGGCCTAGAAGGAATGACTAAGTAGTAACAATGAGTGCACCTATCACCCAGAAATTGGTTTCTAAATACCACTTTTCACGGGGCACCTGGGTGGCTCAGTTGGTTAAGCATCTGACTTAGGTTCAGGTCATGACCTTGAGGTTCCCAAGTTCAAGCCCAGCATTGGCCTCTGTGCTGACAGCTTGGAGCCTGGAGCCTGTTTCAGATTCTGTGTCTCCCTCTGTCTCTGACCCCCACCCCCAATCACACTGTCTTTCTCTCAAAAATAAATAAGCATTAAAAAACATTAAAAGAAGTAAATACCACTTTCCAATAAAAGGAACTAAGGATCCTTAGAGAAATAGCTAATTCCAGGACTGTGTCAGAGAAGCACAAAATGAATCCAGATCATCTTTGTTTTTTTGTTTTTAAAAAAATTTTTTTTAATGTTGATTTATTTTTGAGACAGAGAGAGACAGAGCATGAACAGGGGAGGGTCAGAGAGAGAGGGAGACACAGAATCTGAAGCAGGCTCCAGGCTCTGAGCTGTCAGCACAGAGCCTGACGCGGGGCTCGAACTCACAGACCGTGAGATCATGACCTGAGCCGAAGTTGGATCATGACTTGAGCCGAAGTTGGACGCTTAACCGACTGAGCCACCCAGGCGCCCCCCAGATCATCTTTGTGAAACAAAGTAAGGAACAAAGGGAACTTTCCTACTATTCTTCTTTTCTAAGGTTATATTCTAATGAACTTTTGCCTGCTGCTCAAAAAAAAAAAAAGTAAGGTATTTCTTAAAGAACAACAAGAATGTATCAAAAGGACACAGAAGCCAACTTGAAGAGCTCCCACTGGCCAAATATGGGATAATGTATGCATCAAAATAAATAGTGATAGTAATGGATTATAACCCATTAATTATAAAATTAAAATCTATGAGCCCATACTTATATCAATCAATAAATAAGTAAATACATAAAAAATAAGAAAGGGGAAGAGTTCTCCTTTCAGTAGAATGCCAACTAACATACAGAAGGAATGATGGGGGTAGAAAATCATTAATGGATACTGAAACCAGTGGGTGAAGGTTTAATGAAGAATGGAATATTTACATATTCAAAGTACCTCCTCATAAATTACTTATTAATTATAAAGAGAAAAATAGTAACATTAGAGTGGAGAAAACTAGTAGGCTCCACTTTATCAAAGTGATCACAGTTAACAAACTAGTTAACAAACTAGTATCATTTGTCACCTGGTGAGATGCACTGAGAAGGATACAGCACTAGTTTGGTGGTATTCCTGCCAAAACTGCAAAAAATCTGATCAGACAAATCGAAGTCAAAGGACATTGTACAAAATAACTGTTTGTACCCTTCAAAAATATCAAGGTCAAGAAACTCACAAAAAAGGTGAGGAACTATTCTAAATTAAAAGATATTAAAAGTTGTGAGAATTAAATGCACCTAAGATTTGCTCTTAGACCAAGAAAAAACAATTTATAAAGGATGTTTGTGGGATAACTAGTGAGATTTGAAAATAGATTGTGTACCATGAATTGTACCAATGTTAAATTTCCTGATTTTGATAGTTGTACTCTGATTATGTAAAAGAATCAATGGGGCCGCCTAGCTGTCTCAGTCAGTAGAGCATGCAACTCTTAATCTCAGGGTTGTGAGTTCAAGCCCCATGCTGGGCATGGAGCCTACTTAAAAAAAAAAAAAAAATTCCATGTCCTTATTCTTAGGAAATACATATTGATGTCTTTGACTTCCTCTCTCGAATGGTTTATACCAAATAATATGTATAAATATGAATACACATATAAAGATAGATTGGTAAAAAGATGAGGTAAAAATGTATTTGTGAATCTGGGTAAAGGGTCTATGAAAGTTTTTTACTATTCTTGCAACTTTTCTGTAGGAAACATTTGAAATTATATTAAAATAAAAAGTTATAAAAATATGGTATAATCCTTATATAGTATGATCATAAGTTTGAAAGAGTAGAACATTAAAATATATTTATTTACATTATTTATATACATTGGAAAAAAATTGGAAGGAGATAAAACAAAATATTATCAGTGGTTATTCCCCCACTTAAGTTTTAAGGGTTATTATAAATTTAAAAATAATATTTTTAGTAATACCCATCCATGGTTTACATATCACTTTGTAACTACTACATGGTTAGTAACTGGTTTCTGACCAACAGAATACAGCCAAAGCGATAGGATGTCATGTCTAAATTTTGTTTATTTCAAGTTTTTATTTAACTCCCAGTTAGTTAATATACAGTGTAATATTAGTTTCAGGTGTACAATATAGTGATTCAACACTTCCATATAACACCCAGTGCAAAATCCATTTCGCATTTATTTTTGTTTGTGGTGTAAGAAAGTGGTCCAGTTTCATTCTTTTGCATGTTGCAAATCAATCAATGTGATATACCACATTTATTTTTGTTTATGGTGTAAGAAAGTGGTCCAGTTTCATTCTTTTGCATGTTGCAAATCAATCAATGTGATACACCACATTAATAAAAAAAAGGTTAAGAACCATACAGTCCTTTCAATAGATGCAGAAAAAGCATTTGACAAAGTACAACATCCCTTCATGATAAAAACCCTCAACAAAGTAGGGTTAGAGGGCATATACCTCAACATAACAAAGGCCTTATATGAAAAACCCACAGGTAATATCATTGTCAATAGGGAAAAACTGAGAGCTTTTCCTCGAAGGTCAGGAACAAGACAGGGATGTCCACTCTTACCACTTTTATTTATTTTTTATTTATTTTTCTTAGTGTTTATTTATTCTTGAGAGAGAGACAGAGTGTGAGCAGGGGAGGGGCAGAGAGAGAGAGGGAGACACAGACTCTGAAGCAGACTTTAGGCTTCGAGCTATCAGCACAGAGCCCAACACGAGGCTTGAACTCACGAACTGTGAAATCATGACCTAAGCCGAAGTCAGATGCTTAACTGACTGAGCCACCCAGGCACCCCCACTCTCACCACTTTTATTCAACATAGTGCTAGAAGTCCTAGCCACAGGAATCAGACGACAAAAAGAAATAAAAGGCATCCACATTGGCCAGGAGGAAGCCAAACTTTCACTATTTGTAGATGACACGATACTCTATATAGAAAACCCAAAGACTCCACCAAAAAGTTGCTAGAACTGTTACATGAGTTCAGTAAAGTTGCAGGATACAAAATCAATGTACATAAATTGTTGCATTTCTATACACCAATAATGAAGCAGCAGAAAGAGAAATCAAGGAATCAGTCCCATTTACAATTGCACCAAAGACCATAAGATACTTGGGAATAAGCCTAACCAAAGAGGTGAAAGACCTGTACTTCGAAAACTATAAAATACTGATGAAAGAAATTGAAGATGACACGAAGAAATGGAAAGATATTCCATGCTCATGGATCAGAAGAACAAATATTGTTAAAATGTTTATACTACCCAAAGCAATCTACACATGCAATTCAATCCTTATCACAATACCAACAGCATTTTTCACAGAGCTAGACAAAACAATTCTAAAATTTATATGGAACCGCAAAAGACCCCAAATAGCCAAAGCAACCTTGAAAAAGAAAAGCAAAGCTGGAGGCATCACAATTCCAGACTCCAAATTATATTACAAAGCTGTAGTGATCAAAACAGTGTGGTACTGGCACAAGAATAGACAGATAGATCAATGGAACACAATTGAAAACCCAAAAATGAACCCATAACTATATGGTCAATTTATCTTCGACAGAGCAGGAATGAATATCCAGTGGGAAAAAGACAGTCTCTTCAACAAATAGTATTGGGAAGACTGGACAGCAACATGCAAAATAATAAAATTTCTTATTTACATCTTCAAAATGTTCTGGCTTCCTACTGCACTAGGAATAATAAAACTTAATGACTTTAAATGCCCATTTATGTCCTCAAAGGGAGGTCATATTTATCACTACATCTAAATAGCTACCTCTGTCTTCCCCATCACTTCCTGCCCCCTTTTCTGTTGGTGCTGTTAGCTCTTTTTAATGGCTCAATGTTGGAAACAATCAAACATTCAGTCTCAAGGAAGGGTTTATATATTCTGATACAGCTATGTGCTGAATTACTAGGCAGCCTACACTCTGGAAAAGCTGTCCTGTGTTATTTTCCCAAGAAGAGCTTGGCTGTCCTGCTTCCTGGCTTGTGATTAAGCCATTAAAACAAATTCCTTTGTATTTCTAGCTTTCTTACCTTTTCTTTCAGGCAGCTGGAGACAGCTAACAGAGCACAGAGTTTGATTCTCATTACTTCTTTACTAACTAGTTTTATCACTTTAGGCAACTTTCAACTTATTGAAACTCTAGCTGTAGTTTGTCCATCCATAAAGTGGGGAAATAGTAAGCGCCTCAGGGGTTATTATGAGAATCAAAGACAGGGGTGTGTACAAGGCCTCAGGCAAAGCACCTGCTTCACTGTGTGGGTCATGCATCGGTTCTCTCTTATTTACCCTTTTTTCCGTGACGCAGTGACCAGGCAGAACTAGTTGCTTAGTCCTCTGTTCTAATGGCTTTTCTTTTTCCTGAAAGAGCTTTTGCGAGGGTGGGTTGAGACTTTTCTTTTTGTAAGTTTGTCTTCCATGGCTAGATTGAGAGCTCTTCCATGAGCACAAATGTGCTGGTTTTGTGTCTGAGTCTCCAGTACCAGGCACAGAGTCTGGGGGAACAGCAGAGCTCAAAAGATACTTACTTATACAATGCGGAGAATTCCAGTTCTAATGACATTTCTCTTATGAAACCTTTTGATCCTCTAACTAGAAATAATTTTTCTCTCTGGTGGGAATTGAGAGCTCTGATCATATTTTGCCTTGAATCATAGTTATTTGTGAGCATTTTTTTTTCTGTTTGATTTACCCTCCAGCCCTCTCGTGAAGCACCCCAGTCATATGATTGCTGGAACTGCATCTTATTCACCTCTGAAACCGCAATAGTGTCTGGCCCATGCATTCCATCATTTGTTTAAGATACAATTCTTCTTGAGCAAGGATCAAGGGATATGACTCACACGCTTAATGTACAATTCAGTTTTTGCCTTTTTTGTATAGGCCTGCTCAGCAAACCACTTCCCCATTGCACAATGAATTGGAGGGTGGGGCTGCTCCCAATGTTAAAATCGGTCAGGGGTTACCAGAAGTCATTCCCCTACCTCTGAATAAAAAACATTAGTTCACAACTTGACTTCAAAGGCCTCTCTATTTTACCAAGAATGTCAGGATAAGAAGCCGAATCATTATACATGTGCAAAATGTAAGGCAAACTCTGAGCAAGGCAAGGATTAGAACTGAGGAGAAGATAAAGTAAACTTGGAATGTAATGATTGGATTATAGCTTCTATGGTCACAGAGTTTTTAAAAAGTTGTTGACCTTAGCAATTACACTGCACTACATATGGCTATTTAAGATTAATTGCATTGGCTGGCGTTATATTGTATTAAACTTTCCTTATGCATATAGGTGGCAGCTGAATGGAGATTTACTCAGGATCCAGTAGCCCCTTACTGAATTTTTCAGCCATTGAACAAATGTTTACTGAGCTTCTGTCATGTGCCAGCTCTAGTCTAGAAATGGCTGATAGGCAGGTAGGAGACAGACCCTGTCTTGGCTCTTTTTTTCCCTTTCTTGCTATTAAGTAATCTAAGTTGACTATTTATCCTGGTCACGAAACTTGTAGAATTGCTATGGGGAATGAAAAGAGTGTTTATAAAGCAGTTCAGATGTTTTGATAAGCACAATGTAAGAACCGTATGTGATTATTCTCCAGCATAATACTAAAGTGTTAAAAAATCAACCATGAAATTGCATTTCTAAGACCCTTTTGCTTTTGACTTTAAGGTTTCTTAATAGTCAAGTCCACTGACTCTCATTTGATAACCGGTTTTTAAAATTAAACTTGTTTGCACCATTTAACAAAGAAATAGTGTTTTGATTCTTCTTAGGATATAAATGCTCCAGTCTGAGTGATGTTTTATGGAGTTGTTTTTCTTTAATGTCCATATTTCCTCCTCAGTCTCACAGACATTAGAACCAGAAAGGAACTTAGGTATCATCTAATTCAATGCCGGGCAAACATTTTCATTCTTTTCAAACATTTGAATGTGCTTTTTGTCTGAATACTTGAGGTTCTGAAAAATTTTTGCATACCTAAATGTATTTAATTATTAGTTAATAATATTTAATTTTCTCTTTTTCATTAAAGACACACTGCTGTCAATCAGAGCTTCCAATTAGTATGAGGTAATTAGAATTAGCAATAAGCAGTGTGGTTATTGATACTGGAATCAGATTACCTGGTCTTGATCTTCGTTTCACCACTAAATAGCTGTGCAAATTGCTTAACTCTCTGTGCCTCAGTTTCCTTATCTGTGAAATCATGATAACAGTAGTACATACCTCATAGAGTTGTGAGGATTCCTGCATCATCACAGCCCAAACAAAGAAAAGGGTCCCCTTTGTTATCCTGTCAAACCTCAATCTATATAATATTAGGGTTCTAATAAAATATTAGAAATATTTTAGCTTGTGAATTGCTATTTGAGAATAAACTTATCCTTTAAAGATGAGGAACTTGAAACCCAGAGAAGTGAGTTCCCTGAGGACTCCCAGCTACTCAGGGCCAGAACCTGCACTGGAACCTAGAACTTCCAGACTGTGGGATTGTTTATCAGCCTAATTAGAAGCCTGTTCATAAAGGTCACAAATGCACCCAGATCACATGGTGTGAAACAGATGTAGGGTCAGGACATTAGAAGCACTTACTGTTCTGGGTTCTGTGCACACTGAATGCAATCAAATATTTATTTATTTATTTATTTATTTATTTATTTATTTATTTATGTTTGTTTGTTTGTTTGTTTATTTTTGAGACAGAAAGAGAAACAGAGCACGAGCAGGGAAAGGGCAGCAAGGAAGACACAGAATCCAAAGCAGGCTCCAGGCTCCCAGCTGTCAGCACAGAGTCCGATGCGGGGCTCTAACTCACAAACCACGAGATCATGACCTGAGCCAAAGTCAGACACTTAACAGACTGAGCCACCCAGGCACCCCTGAGCGCAATAAAATATTTAAATTCCCTGTCATTTGAAATAATAGAAGCCCCTTGACATCTGTGGGGAATAGCTCCAGAATTTGGAGATACCTAATTGTCAATATCAGTGTAGCATCTAGCCTCCTCTGCGGAATGTATTAAAGAATAACTGAGAAATTGAAGTAACCCTGTAAGACCCCTAATAAAGTCTATGCATATTAGAGTAGAGTGACTGATGGTGGGTTTAAAATAAATTCTGCCACAGATAATAACCTTGAAATTATATTATGACATCACTATTGAAACAAAGTAAACCAAGAGCTTACCCAAATTTGCAAAAATTCAGGGATGATGATGATGGGTACCAGTGACCTTTGCTGACCAGTAACGTTCTGATTGATGGAACAATGACTGGAAGTGGCCACACTGCAGGACGGAGCCAGGACGGACTGCTGCAGAGCTCCTACACTGACTGCAGACTCTGCACCCTTAGCTAGACTTCCTGAGTGCTAAGTGACCTTCTCAGCCGGTCCTGGCAGTTTCCCAGTCCTGTCGCAAACCAATTACCATTTCCTACTTGTCAGGAACCTTTTGGGAAGCTTCTGAGGAGTGGAAATTTGAGAATGACACACCAAGAACGCCAAGGGTTCTTGTATTCAGTGCTGGTGAGGGCTCATTAGTACTCCTATACACTGGTGGGAGGACTGTAAACGGATGCAAACCTTGAAGAGGACAATTTAATATTCCATTATTTTAAGTTCAGAAATTTCCATTTTCTTTAACCAGTAAGTGCACACCTGAAAATCGATTTTAAGGGAACAATAGATTCACAGCTGTCTAGCAGCATTATACAACAGCAAAATAAAGGAAACGATCTCAATGGCCATCACTAAGAAACAGATTTAAAAATTACTGTATGTTTATGCAGTAGGAAACTAAACAGCCATTACAAAATATATTTTAGGATAAAATTTATTGATGGGGGAAAATAGGCTATAAAATTGATTCCAAAAATCAGAATACAACTCTCTATATGCACACTATGGTCCCCCCCCCCTTTTTTTTTTTAATGTCTTCTGGGGCTCCTGGGTGGCTCAGTTGGTTGAGCATCCGACTCTGGTTTAGGTCATGATCTCACAGTTCGTGAGTTCGAGCCCCTTGTCAGGCCCTGTGCTGACAGCTCAGAGCCTGCAGCCTGCTTCGGATTCTGTTTCTCTCTCTCTCTGCCCCTCCCCCCCTCACCCTCTCTCAATCTCTCTCAAAAATAAATAAACATTAAAAATTTTAAAAACCAAAATCAAAATGTCTTCAAATAGAAGGAAGACAGAAAGGAAATACACCAAATATAAAAAATGGTATATTTTAGAGTTGGGATTACAAGTGATTTTTATTTTTCTGTGTATTATATCGTTTCTATACTAAGTGGTACTTTTATTTTTTTATTTATTTATTTTTTTCAACATTTACTTATTTTTGGGACAGAGAGAGACAGAGCATGAACGGGGGAGGGACAGAGAGAGAGGGAGACACAGAATCGGAAACAGGCTCCAGGCTCCGAGCCATCAGCCCAGAGCCTGACGCGGGGCTCGAACTCACGGACCGTGAGATCGTGACCTGGCTGAAGTCCGACGCTTAACCGACTGCGCCACCCAGGCGCCCCACTAAGTGGTACTTTTAAAAATCAACTGGTTTTATTAGATAATACATTCATGTATTTGTGATAATAAATGTGGAATGAAAAGAAATCCAGACATGTAGTTCCTCTTCATAGAAACAATAGAGTTAACAGTTTCTTGTATATCCTTCCAGAGATTCTACAGTATGGGCATTGTGTGGGTGGAAGCAGGATGGGAAGGGCAAGTAGTCAGATAGGACTCACGTCAGGAGAAGTATAGCTCTGAAGCATAAATCCCAATACAGAGTTGGTCTCATCCTGAGGTGAGGTACCAGATACTTTAACCCCTTATCAACCGGTTTTTGGCCAAAAATGAGGGGAACAGAACTTCCCAGGAGAGTCAGCTCCATTAGGTGGAGTGCAATTCCTGTGAGCCATCAGCAGTGAACATTCACAGCAGCTTGGCACAGACGGGTACCAATAAGGCACCAACAGTGTTCACTACACTGACTCAACCATTTCCTAGTTTTATTTGCTTAAAAAAGGTTAATTCATAAATCAATTCATTGTTCTTCCTAGCTATTCACTCTAAAAGTCCTCATTCCTTATCTAATATACATATCTGTGCAGAAAAGTAAGCAAATTTATTGTTTCCTCTAATAAAAATTGGCACAGTATAATCTTTTAATAAAAGGTGCTTGCTTCCTTTAAAAAATATACTCAACACACAACAAAATAAATAAAATAAATTTAGCAAAAAAAAAAAAAGGTTAAATTTAGTTTTAACTTTTGACAAAGAACTAAATATACTTTCATTGTTCTCAAGTACATAGTTTCCTTGGTTGGACTATGTTACTGGATTGTGATTGGTGTTTGTCCTTGGATTTCCACAAATGTCAGTGTTTTCACAGGTCTTCTTTTCCTGAGCTTTCTGAAATACTGGCTTCTAGTTTCGAAATTCTCCTTGCTTTGGGGGCAAGTAGCAAAGCTCCAAATACATACCAGAGGCGATTGATAATTGGAAAAGAATCTAAAGGCTGACTAATCCAAACCTCTAAGTTTATAGGTGTGGACACTGAGGCTCAGAGAAGGGACATGACTTAGCTAAAGCTGCAAATCAAGTTAGAGGTAGAAAACAGAGTTAGGACCCCAGTCACCTGGCTCTCCTTCTGAGCTCTTGAAATGAATGGCTGCTGGCTCCCCCAAAGGAACATTAAGCCACTGAGATGAGTTTAGGTGGAATTCAAATTTCTTGTTTCTTTTTTATAGCCTTGACAGTTACCCCCAGTGACTTCACTCTGGGAAAAAAACAAAACAAAACAAAAAAGACACCTGGGAATTACAATTTTCTGGGTGCCCACGACAGTGTGTTCAAGTGTGAAGTGGGGCAAAATGCGGAATGCATTGGACTTGGATGCTGTGTGGGGAAATTCCTTGACACTTGAGCATTTTGGATTATTCAGGAAATTCCTCAGAGACTTGGCTTCCTCTGTATTGTTGTCCTTGGAACCGCCATGAGGCTAGGGAAAGAAACAGGATTTACACTAATTATTTACAACAACTTCCCAGGGGGACCAGAGTTTGTACTCTGTGGACAGATTCTGAGATCCCAGCCCTTCTGCATCTCCACCTTAAAGAGGCCAGGCTCTGACAGGTTACTCCTAGGAGTAGAGCAGAGGAATTCTCAAGGCAGGGCATCTACATAGAAGGGTAATTACAGTCTTCAGACAGAATAAGGTTATGCTTAATTAACAGAGTTGCTCTGTTCCCAAGGGATGGACATTTGTTCAAGTGTTTTCTATGGATAAAGAGAAAGCAGACATTTCCGAGTTTTAGAGGATGTTTGGAAGTCTTTCTTGGGCCTATAGTTTTAAAACAGGTTGTGTGGCTAAATGCAAATCAGTGAATTCAGCCATGTTGAGCCCTGATCTCCCGTCTGGTGGGGAAGGAGAAAGATGTTGCCATTTCTCTACAGTTTATCAAGTTCTTGGTATGGTAGTGGATACTTTACCTTCATCATCTCATCCAGTCCCCACAATAATTCTGTGAATTAGGTATGAAAATTCTTATTTTACAGACAAGGAAACAAGCACAGAGGGAAGGTGGCTAGCCAAGGCCACAGAACTAGTAAACAAGTCAAAGCTGGGCCGTAAAGCCTGAACTACCCACTTTCCTTCCAAGATGGTCAAGATGCTTTTCCTAGTGCTTTCTTCCTTTCCCTTTCAAGTCTGTGGGTAAATCAAAGAAAGCATGTAGTATGGACAAAATGAAATTCCACTTGTTTTTGTTGATTTGTTTGTCAAAAGGTGTAAACCCTTTTTTTTTTTTTCCTATCCTAGGCAAAATCTGCTGCATCCTTCACATGTCAGCCAAAGGGTATCTCCTTGGGAATTTCTCATTCCCCCATAGGATAGGTTTCTGCCCTCTTAAACCTTCAGATCATTCTGTGTTTGCAAATTTTATATTTGTATTGGGCCTGCTCTGAATTATTAGGGTCTAGCATCCAACAGAGACTCAACAAATGCTGGCTGCCATGAATTCAGGCTGACCTGAGCAGGGAAATGGCACAGCAAGCACAGTGAGACGGCAAAGTTCTCATAGGATTCAGCTGCTCTGGGAAGCTCCTTCATCCTGCAGCCACCACATTCAAGTGACATATCCACATCTCAATAGAGATATGGCCCAAGGTTAAGGCCCAAGAGGCACTTACCTACTTCCTACACTATTCCTGGTCAGTAAAATTCTGCTCCTCCATGCTCCATGCTGCCTGGGAAGCCTCCAGTCCATAATCCTTCCTCGGTCTCAAGGTTTTGGTTCCCCTTCTCTAAAGAGGGCTAGGTTTGGGGCGCCTGGGTGGCGCAGTCGGTTAAGCGTCCGACTTCAGCCAGGTCACGATCTCGCGGTCCGTGAGTTCGAACCCCGCGTCAGGCTCTGGGCTGATGGCTCGGAGCCTGGAGCCTGTTTCCGATTCTGTGTCTCCCTCTCTCTCTGCCCGTCCCCCGTTCATGCTCTGTCTCTCTCTGTCCCAAAAATAAATAAACGTTGAAAAAAAAATTAAAAAAAAAAAAAGCAAAAACAAAACAAAACAAAAAAAAATAAAGAGGGCTAGGTTTGGTGCCTGGCACAACACTCCCCATATGCTCTCTGAATAAGATTAAATTAATAGCATTTGCCACTTATTAACCCCTCCTTCTTAAATATATATTATTAAATTTCCTTGCTGGGGTGCCTGGGTGGCTCAGTTGTTAAGCGTCTGACTTCAGCTCAAGTCATGACCTCGAAGCTAGTGAGTTCGAGCCCCACGTTGGGCTCTGTGCTGACGGCTTGGGAGCCTGGAGTCTGCTTCAGATTCTGTTTCTGGCTCTCTTTGCCCCCACTGCCCCTATCAAATATAAATAAACATTTTTTTTAACGTTTATTTATTTTTGAGACAGAGAGAGACAGAGCATGAACAGGGGTGGGTCAGAGAGAGGGAGACACAGAATCTGAAACAGGCTCCAGGCTCTGAGCTGTCAGCACAGAGCCTGATGCGGGGTTTGAACTCACGGACTGCAAGATCATGACCTGAGCCGAAGTCGGCCGCTTAACCAACTGAGCCACCAGGCGCCCCTAAATAAACATTTTTTTTAAATCTTCTTGCTGTCTTTAAAATTACCTCGTGAGAATAATTTGACTCCAAACCTCATGTTTTCCTCACTTGGGAGCAAGGGCCATATCTTACGTACTTTGTAACGTATGTAGTGCTTCATAAAGAGTCTGTACTAGCACTTAGTGAATGGAATGAAAGGCCTTTCCTGTTGATAAAAACCAGCAGCACAAATCACACCCAAGAAGCACCATAAGAGACAATTCAACAGGAAGGGGATCACGAACCATGGCTTAACTGCATCCACTTTTTGTGTATCAACTGATAACCTTTTGGGACCAGTAAACTTTTCACTGATGATTCAAAAAGGAGCATTTCAAATCCCAACAGGACTATAAACTTTATCTGTGAGCTTCAGGTTGGGAAATTGTTTTCCTAAACTATCTTCACCTCACACCAAAATTTTTCCATTCCTTATATTTTGATTTCTTCTTCCTCTTTTACTGATTCATTAAGTCAGTATTTATTGGGGGTCTACTATGTGCCAAGTACAATTCTAGAGACTTCAATCACATTTCCTTCTCAACCTTCACTCATTCATTCATTTGTTCCTCTATTAAGTCACTTATTATTTAACTGTGTATAAGGCATGGAATTTCACTTCTACATTTTTACTGAAATATCTCTGGGATAACTGGGGAAGAACGTGAGTATCTAGGGACAATGTTCCCAACCAGCTCCAAGTACCTGCCCCATTGGGGTGCTGGGTTCTAAAGGCATAGAGCAGAGAGAGGTGAGTTTCAGCCATGCCTTTTACTTGGTGTGAGATGTGGGGAAATCACTTACCCCTTCACAAGCCTCCGCTTTATCCTTTACAAAATGGGGATCGCACCACTTACTGCACAGGGCTGGGGAGGATCAAATGGGAATTCAAGTAAAAGTGTGTAGCAAAGTGCACAGTGCACAGGGGACTCTCACCAGCATGATAGTGTAAGTCCCCAAGCAGCCTTCTTCCTGCCAACACCACAAGGCAGGCAGCTTGCAGAAGCATCTTGACAGTATGGGGCAGCACGTGATCTCCCCTGGTCACCTCAGGGAGGCTGTGAGGCAGGGTTACATTCGGGCAAAGAGAGTCCAATTGCGGCCTTTGTCTTTATCAGCCTGAGCAGCATCGCAGTGTTGGGGCACAGGCAGTGACATTCCAATTCTCTGACTGGACACTCAAGGGGAGAAGGGATTCTTGGAAAGAGATGAGGGTGGGCGGGGGGCTGACTGGCTGCTCTGCAGCTTTTTCTGCTTCCCTTGCATTTCCCTTTTGGTAGTTGCCTGTTTCCATGGCCTCCACAGGAGAGGAGCAGAGCTGTCTTTGTTTTGTGATTCTGAGGCACAGCTGGGGCACCAAGCGAGAGGGTGGGAGGAGTGTGATTCAGTCCCGTGCCCCACCCTGAGTGGTACACTTCTTGCGTCACAGGAAACCCTATGGCTTCCATGCACATGGAGGTGGACAGACTCCCAGATGTGTAGGACTCGGAATGGAGTTTTCAGGAGAAGCAAGACATTCTTGCCCTTGGAAGCTCCCAACTTGTTTTCTAGTTCTGTGCACAGCAGGATGGGTGCTTGGTGTGTTCACTGAATGAATGCAAGAGCCCTCACTTGGAAAAAGTCACAAGAAAGTAATCACTTCACCCATTGCCAGACACAATTGCAGCTTCCCTCTGGGGTGGTCTGGGGTCGAATATGTGTTCGTTTAGTTATAAACTCACCAACAAACAACAAATTCAACAAACCATTGTCAGTGCATTCTGGCCCTGCCCTCAATGAGCTAACAACCCAAATATCTTCTAGAAGGAGTGGTCACTTTGTGTAATGGAAACTAGCATTCAAAGGAAAACTCCAATGATGAGAACATCTTGTCTTCCTCATGGCCTGGGCCACTCATCCCGTAGAGCTTGAAGCTCTCATATTCTCCATAGGTCATCAGGATAGGAGGTGGGGGAACCTGATCTTTCTTGATTCCTCTAAAATGAGGCATAAAATCTCAACAGGCTAGTCTCTGTATGATCTCAGAACAACTTGAGTCTCAGTTTGTCCACCTACAAAAGAGAAATAGGTAAAGATAGAATGAATAATTCTAGAATGAATAATTTCTATGAGGGTGCCTTGTAAAATGCACCATACGTGTCAGTTATTAGCACTAGGGCAAAAAAAAAAAAAAAAAAAAAAAGAACACCCCTTCCCCCCCCACCCCTCCCCCCCAATAAACAAGCAAAAAAACCTCGAATCAGGGACCATTTGTGGAAACTGTCCTTTATAGATTGAATGACCTTGGGCAAGTTACTTGAACTCATAGCCCCTCAGTTTCCTCTTTCATAAATGTGAGGCTATGTGGCCTCCTTCAAAGGGTTGCCACCCTTTGAAATTAAAACAACGCAGTGACAAGCCCAGCACCTTGTCGGGCCTACAAATAGCGCTCAGTAAGTGGTTTTCTCCGGGCATCAGCCCGGGACCTCCCCATGGAGGACTGAGTGACAAGAATTTCCCAAGTCTGCTCATATCCCTCACCCCAGCGACTCCTGCACTGCCCCCTCCCTGCCACTCCCACAGCTCCGTGAAGTGCAGGCTCGGAGAAACTTGGGGGGGAGGGTGGTGTCAGAGCAGACTGTCCAAGCCCGCACCCCGCCCCCCCCCCCCCCCACGGCCGCGCACGCGCGCCTCTTCTGTCGCCCGGAGCAGCGCCTGCTAGTTACCTTTCACCTAGTTCGCCCGGCCAGCCGCGCGGGGTAACTCGAGGGCAGACGCCGAGTCGTGTGCGCCTGCGCGCAGCTAGCTCCCGGCTCCGGCGGGGCGTCCAAAGCGGTTATTTTTTAGTGGTTTCCGTTCCCCTCTGAAATAAAGGGTGTGTGCTTTGCGGATGTGCCCTAATTTCTGGGTCTGGCGGGACTGGGCACAATCTCAGGCCCGTCGGGGCTACCATGGACCCCTCAGCCGTCACGCCCACACATCCCCTGGTCCCGCACTCCCCATTACTTCTGATTCTCCCGTCCCCCATCGGTTGTCTTCACCTCCCACTCCCCCCAGCCCCCCACACACAGCTGGCTCCCGTTCAGCTCTGGTCTCCCCACATCCTCTTCCACCAAAGGCGGTTAGGAAAGGAGCCCCGGGCTGCCGAAAGGAGCACAAGCTCACGGAAAGCCACGTGGGCGCACAGTTCAAGTTCTTACTTCTGCCCGGGAGGGGCCCCGTCTTAACGACCAGGTTTGCAGAGGAAAGGAGCACATTCTCTATTTTTTTCTCTTCCCAAATGGCTACATTGAAGATCGCCAAGGCTGCAGGGCGTCTCGGGGTTACTGCCGGGCACCGGGCGGGGCGTGCGCCGAGGCGCTGGGGGAGGGAAGGACTTCCGCGCGTTCACAAACCACGCTGGCCCCGACGCTCTCAGCTGTCTGGCGAGGTTTTAAGTGCTAACCGCACAACCCCCAGTGGCGCTTTTCAGGGGTCCTTGTTATCTCTGCTCCAGGGGTCCTACCTCTCTTCACATTCCACCCATTGATGGGGAGGGAACACGGTCTAGGAGAAGAAATAAGAACCAGATGTGTGCAAAATGTACCTCTTCTTTCTTTGGCCTGTCCCGCTTTCTTCCTACTTTGATTCCTACAGTCCTGTAACAACCCAAACCAGTCAAGGCCTGCCTGAATTCATCCAGGTTCTGCCACCGACTGGAGTGATTTGGATGAAGTCCTTTGCTCTCTTCAGGATCACTGCACCTTCTCCTGTTAGATGTAGGGGTTAGTCTGGATGACCCCCCCCCCCCCCCCAGTCGTCTCCTCCATTTCATACAGAGCCAGGAGGGAATACTGTTAAAGAGAATTACCATCAAAGTTACAAGGTTGTTCCATGATAGGATATTTTGAGGTTTCCTAGGTTTCTTTGAAAGGTTTTGTAACTGTTTCAAGATATTAGCATTTAAGGTTAAGTATGAAAGTCTTTCCCCAATATACTAATAGGCTTGAGGGCACCCACCCCAAATTCTATTTCTTTGACTCTGCCATTGCCCCCAGCACAGTATATAATGCAGCCAGTTGGTGCAGATTTGTTCTTAATGATAAAAGAAAATTTGTGACAAATGGGGATAGGGTTCCAATGCTTTCATTTTAATATGAGTAGATTTTGAAAACTCACAAGCCAATAAGTGTATCACATGAGAAAAAAAATGTGAACATAGAGAAATCACTTAGAAGGATGTTAATCTGATAAATCCTAAATGAGTCTATACGTTTTAACAGATTAGTATAAAATCCTGCATTTAGTTAAAAAATCTACTGACATACTTTATGAGGGGAATGGAAATAAGGTATCAATAAATGCAGAGCTTCTTTCCATTTCTGTCTTAAAATGGGGAGCTTCTGTCTTATGTAATCTTTATGATGAATCTGTGAGTTAAGTGAGTACAAAATTATGGTTTCCATTTTGCAGAGAAAGAGACTGTAGCTGAGAGAGATTGAACATCTGGAGACACAGCTAACATGTGATTAAACTGAATTCAGGGCTTCTAAGACCAGCCCTTCTGCTTTAGAGGGTGCCTTCCAATAATGTATGCACGTGCATGTGAACAGGCTTGCGTGGAGATGGAGGGAGATGGAGAAATGCAGAGATCAGATTTGTCTGGTGGTGGGAGAGATGATGGGCATTTATAATCATTAATATTACAGCTAATATTTATTGAATGTCACAGTGTTCCAGGTACTGGGTTAGCACCTTGCATGCGTTAATTCATTTAATTCTCCCAACAACTTTTTAAGATAAATAATATTATTGTCTCTTTTAGAACAGTTGAGGAAACTGGGGCCTAAGAAAGAGTTGAATTGTCCAAGTTCTCACAGGAAGTGGTAAAGCAAGGATTCACCCTAGGACTAACTCCAGAGCTAAAGGAAAATTTTTGTTTTAGGCATTTCTGTTGCCTGAAAACTTGGGATGAATCAGCAATGAAATGTAGGTTGAAGGAGCCAAAGGGACCTCGGGTTGCATTACTAAAAATCCAGGGTAAAGAATGAAGTGGAGAGTCCTGCTTTCCTGTGTGTTTGTCAGGTCCCATCTGGAAGTCTGGGCTCAGGTCTGGGTACCATATATGAAGTCCTGGACGTTTAGCATAAGATGGCAGCCAGGAGCACAGCTGGGGGTTGTCCAAGATGAAGGGTCCAGGGAGGAGCTGCATTTGGCTCCTCTGATCTCTGCCATCACCTTGGAACCCTTTAGATTCCCACGGCCTAGCACAACTTATAAGGCAGTGTGGTGCAGTGAAAACGGCAAGGGATTCCAAGCCAGACCTACGTGGTCTTGACTCTGCTCATGCCTTCCCAGCTACATGACCATGGGTATATTCCTTAAGTGCTCTGAGCCTTGGTTTTCCCAGTTATAAAAGAGGGAGAGAGACCTACTGTGCAGCATTGCTGTGAGAACTGATTGAGATAATGTACATTTACTAACTATCCTGTCCCTGTTTCCCATCCTCATATGAATGCAGGGCAAGGATGAGTTTAATCTTTGGCCGGTAATTTAATGAAGTCCTTAAAAAGAATAACTTCAGGGGCGCCTGGGTGGCGCAGTCGGTTAAACGTCCGACTTCAGCCAGGTCACAATCTTGCGGTGCGTGAGTTCGAGCCCCGCGTCAGGCTCTGGGCTGATGGCTCGGAGCCTGGAGCCTGTTTCCGATTCTGTGTCTCCCTCTCTCTCTGCCCGTCCCCCGTTCATGCTCTGTCTCTCTCTGTCCCAAAAATAAATAAAAAATGTTGAAAAAAAATTAAAAAAAAAAAAAAGAATAACTTCAAATCTTCAGCAAGGTCTTTGTGTAGCAGAAATTTGTCCAGGATCTAAGAAAAAGTAGTGGGCTGGAGAGAGCTCATCGGGTTTGTCTGCATAATGGAACAAGAGGAATTTGGAGTCTGAAGCAATCTGGGAGTGAAAGGTTGAGGAGAAAAGGTAGTAGGGAAAAGGATAAGAGAGGAGGATTAAGGAACCTGGCAGGAAGCCCAATCTGAACATGTAGGCATGGTCAAAGACTATAAAGAACAAGGATGACTGATATTGAATGTAAAATTGATTGGGCTGTTGTAATGTAAATGTTGTCTTTCCCGCAAAGCTTCATTAAAGGTTGCTACACATAAGAATACCTTGGTAAGTTTTGTGTGGATATAATTTCAGTTAAACATTTGTGTTTACACAAATGTATGTATTGTGTATTGTAAATTTACACAAATTATGTTTACACATAATTTATTGTAGAACAGCAAAACAATCCCAAACAGAATAATTCTGAAGAAGAATTCGTTTTTAGAGCCTGAGCTAATCAAGAAATGTAAGTTACCTGTGGAATTGAAAGAACTTTCCGGGGGATTATTAGGTTTTTCTGTAATCCATGGAAAAGAAGATCGAAGCCACTATTATCTGCATATGAAGGATCAGTGTAACTGCAAATGACATCTGAATTTTAGATGTAAAAAACCTAGTGTAGAGCAGATACGTTTACAAGTAGGTAATTTTTAAAATTCATTTTATCTATCCCATGTATAGCTTTTGTGTGCACAAGGAACTATTCAAAGCACTTTAAATATATAGCAGTGTTAATTCTCATTACCATTCCATGTGTACTATTTACCCTATTTAAAGATGCATACACTGAGTCACAGAGAAGATAAGTAAGTTGCCCAAGGTACTACAGCTAGCAAATGGTGCAGGTTGGATTCAAGTACAGGCAAATCTGTATACTAGCTGGCAAATATACATGTGATTGACATGACTTTGCACTGCCAGGCTGAGGCAAGGCCCTCCCTCTCTTCCATGTATGGGCATGATTGTAAGCTTGTTGACCACTGATGATAGAAAAGCTTCCACCAGACCTGTAAGTTATCAGAGGAAGAGGAAGTGACTTCAAGTCTGGAGGCTTTCTGCACATGGATGAAGGAACAGGTTTGGTGTGATTAAGAAAGTCTCCCTCTCCCCTGGTTGTTTCCCTTGTGGGAAATTCTCTCAAGGAGATAGCAATTTGCAGTAGGTAATTGCTTTCCTAACTGCTGGCTGAGATGTCTTGAGGGACATAGAAGTAAGAGAGACTTTGAGGAATGGGATACGCAGGATGGCTGGAGGGCAACTTATGGGTCTAAGGCGACATATGAGAGGGTGCTGCAGGTGTGAGCTGCAGAGAAACAGCAAGACACCAAGATTACAGGGTCCCCTGAAGCCCAGGGAAGCTGTAGCTTAGTTGCTGGTGGGGCCACCCTGCTCTGCCTACTCCTAACACCTGCCCTCATTCCAGTCCCCCATGTGACCTCAAGTGGGCCCTTCAGGCCTTTAAGAGATGTCAAGGGCCATAGACTTGGCCTGGAGGGAAAAGCATTATTTAAAAAAAATTTTTTTTTAATCTTTATTTATTTTTGAGCGAGAGACAGCATGTGAGCAGGGGAAGAGCAGAGAGAGAGAGAGAGGGAGACACAGAATCCGAAGCAGGCTTCAGGCTCTGAGCTGTCAGCACAGAGCCTGACATGGGGCTCGAACTCACAAACTGTGAGATCATGCCCTGAGCCGAAGTCGGATGCTCAACTGACTAAGCCACCCAGGTGCTCCTAGGGAAAAACATTATTGAAACCTAGAGTGTGCTTGGCAGAGATGTGCCCCCAAAAAAGACCTTTGTGGGAACTGTGGCCATAGATTGACATTTATTGGAGGGGCCAAAGTAAGGTAGTATGGTCATGTAGTATGGTCATTCTGCAGTTAATTACTCCTTTAAACCTCAGTTTTCTCAAGTATAAAATGAAAAAAATGAAACTTACTTCACAGAGTTATTTATAAGATAAAATGAGATGGCGTAGGTGAGTATGCTTTGAAGCTATAAATATACTACAGAAATGTTACTTGTATTGCTAAGAAAAGTGGCGCTCATAATCAGTCCACTCCATTTCCAACTATGTTTTGGTGGTGAAGACCCAGCCTCACCCCCAAAAGAGAAATCTGTAGTCCCTCGTCAAAACAGAAAAGAAGAACACTTCTATTTGTTATTAGTGTGCATCAGCTGGATCACTGTCCTATACTCCATAATTTGTTACACTGAATCTTTCCACAGTGCTGCGAGCCAGAAGAGAGATGAGGTGAGCCAGATGGCCACTGGGGAAAGTGCTTTCTCCTCTATTAAAGTATCTTCCTCATCCATCAAAGGGTTTACCTGTAATTGGATGCTTTTTTTCATTTGCTCCCCCTTTTCTTCCTCTGGAAAGTCTCTCTGTCCTTTAGTCAGATTGTGAATAATTTCCCAGATACAGACTACCTCCTCTTGAGTCCACCACTCATCCCTTCAGCTCTCCTTTCAGTAGTGATGCATTTCCCCTCTCACATTTTGATACCCCTCAGCTCCCAAATAAAGATATTTAATAGCCATTCCCACTCTACAACAAGAAATCAATATACTAAAGGAAAATATAGATTTTGGGGGTGGAACAGAAAGGTTCTAGGAAGCAGAACATCTGTCACCTTAATAAGTTGTGCCAAAGTTTCTCATAAATGAGACAATGAGTTCATTTAGCATTTTCCCTTGATTCCTTTCGCTTCATGAACATTTAAGGCAAAGACCTATGACTGTTTGTTTTATACACATTTGCTATATTCAGAGTTAACACATACATTTGTGAGATACACAGGAATTTAAAAATATACAACTCAGAAGCATCAGTCATGAATGCAGCATCATCAGAAGGCAAATTAATTGTAATCAGTGTGTAAAGTCTGTGGGCCTGAGGAGAGAGATTATCTTTTTTTTTAACTTAAAGTTGATATGAATGAAGTATATAAACTGATAAACACTCAAAAAAATTAATGTAGGTTATTTTATTCTTTTAAAAAAATTTTTAATGTTTGTTTATTTTTGAGAGAGAGAGATACGGAGTGCAAACAGGAGGAGCACAGAGAGAGGGAGACACAGAATCAGAAGCAGGCTTCAGGCTCTGAGCTGTCAGCACAGAGCCTGACACAGGGCTCGAACTCATGAGCCTTCGAGCTATGAGATCATGACCTGAGCCGAAGTCAGCCGCTCAACCAACTGAGCCACCCAGGCACCCCGTAGGTTATTTCATTGTTTATTTAGTGAGCACTGGCACCTATCACTGCCTCAATTTCTACCTCGCTCTTGCCTACCATCCATAACCAGATTTAATGATAGCCATAATTATTGAATGTTTGTTGTCCTCTAAGCATCGGGCTTATCATTGTACATAGTTTATCTCATTTAATCCTCATGATATTACCCAATAACAGCAATCAATAAATACTTATTTATCTCAATCTTATTTTCATGAGGAAGTGTAAGCAAGGGGATATTAAGTAATTTGCCCAATATCACCATTTTAATAAGTTAGCAGGGCTGGCAATTGGGCTCAACTTGTCTGGCTCCAAAGCCCGTCTCTGCAACATTTCATGGAATTTCTTCCCGTATTGCTGACACAAAATCTTCAATTTTCCCCTCCCCTTTCTGGCTTCTGTGGTCCTTGCTCCGAGAAGCTATTTTGTGATATTACTTTCCAGTTGGACAAAACCATTTTGTAGTCATAATAATGTCATTTACATTATAGGGTCTACTATAAGCCTATCACAGGGCTAGACTCTTGTCACACAATTAAAGTCAGATCCAGTGAACTCCACACCCTCATCCCTTTTTCATTATCATAATGTATCAGGAAATCAGGAGCAAAAACAGAAAAAAAAATTGGACAAAGAATCAAAAGTCCTGGAATTCCTTAGTTGCAAAATTAAAATAACAGCCACTTTCTATTTACTTCACAGAATAATTGTGGGGATTAAATTAGATAACGCATATAATAGCGCTTTGTAAACTGGCCAAATCTCTACAAAGTATTCTTGTAAGCTATGCTAACAACCAGCTGTGTGCCCTTGGCAAGTCAACATTTCTGAACCTCGGCTCATCGTCTCCAGTGGGAATCAGAGTTCCTACCACTCAGGGATGTTGTCAAGATTAAGTGCTGCCTGGTCTACAATGCAGGGTCATTGAATCCACATCTCACTGAGAGAGAGAGAGAGAGAGAGAGAGAGAGAGAGAGGCAGAGAGAGACAGAGAGTGAGCAAGGGAGGTGCAGAGAGAGAGGGAGACACAGAATCTGAAGCAGGCTCCAGGGTCTGAACTGTCAGCACAGAGCCTGACACGGGGCTCGAATTCACGAGCTGTGAGATCATGACCTGAGCGAAGCTGAACACTTAACCGACTGAGCCGCCCAGGAGTCCCTAATGTGTGTTTCCGAGGCCACGTTCTTTCCATGTTTCTCAATCATCTCCCCTCTTTGTTCTCCTTTGTTGGCAGTGACTTCCCCTCATACACCTGAGTCAAGTCTGACCTGTCTGTGCATGCACTTCCATAGCAGCCCAGACACTACTTTACCTTGGGCACCCCAGTTTCTGTCCTATGCTGCCAGCCTCCCCACTTTCCAACCTTTTTCTTCTCTGAGATCTTATAACCTGGTGCTGGGGATCACATTGTAATGCAGATTCTGATTCAGTAGGACTGGGTGAGGCCTGAGTTTGTATTCCTAACAGGTTATCAGATGAAGTTGATGCTGCTGGCCCAAAGATGACACTTTGAAAAGCAGAAATCTAGCCTACAGGCCACCCTAGAAATTACCTGACCAGGATGGTTCTGATCCTGTTGGCTTCACAGAAGCTTCCTGGGTCTTTGCAGGTGGGCTTTAGGCTTGTAACCCCTTGCCCTCTATGGCAAGAGTCTCCTCCCTCTATCTGACCCTTTTCTCCATGGTGGTGATAGAGCCTCTCCTCCCCATCTTTAGCTGGGTACCTGGCCTGCTGGAATAAAGGCAACATGCCCTAGTCCCTTCCAGCTATGTATGGCCACGGGACTACATTCAGGATGTGAGCACAAGTGGTTTGTAATACTTTGGTGAAGTATCTTTAAAAGAAGGAGATAAGCCTCCTCCCCCCCCCCCCCCCCCGCCCCCACGTTGGTTCTTTCCTGTTGGTTGCAGTATAGCTGTGGTGGCCAAAGTTCAATAGTCACCTTAGGCCATGAGGTTGGCTTGGCATGCCAGGCATGGCAGATTCACAGCATAGGACAAACCTAACTTGTGGAGAGCCATACCTGCCCTGTCCTGACTAACTCCAGACTCTTCCACATGAGCAGGAAATGCAAGTCTTGCTTGTTTACGCCACTGATACTTGGGCTCTCTGTTTCTTACAGTTTAATCCAAATACTTACAACCTAGCTTGGTCAAATTTTACTTGTTTCAGCTGTTATAAATTATTCCACACTGTATGAATAACTCCAAATTAATCTCTGTTCTTTTGCTGATGGATATTTAGGTTTGTTCCAAATTTTGGCTGTTACAAATAATTCTGGAATGAACACTTGTAAATATAGCTCCTTGTGCAAGCTTGGGAGATTTAAAATACACTCTCCATAAAGCTTACCACCTTCATCACAATTATACAAAGCGTTTTGCAGATGTGGTTCCACCTTGAAATCTTACAACTCTGAGAGGCTGCGTGAAAGGGCGGTGACCTCCACAAAACCTTTCTAGCACCAGCTCTTCCAATTGTTCTTGTCATGAATCGACATGTTCTTTCTCTGTACCATCCATTCATGTGTCTCCATAATTCACATTGAAAATAACTAGTATGGTGGATATTGCTAGTTTCTAACTCATAACCATTCAGTCTTTTTTTTTTTTTAATTACCAGAATGTCAGTGTTATTTGGGATATGCCCAGTTTTACAAAAAAAATAAACACATTACTATACTCTCTATCTCCCATGCAGCTGATGGGGGACAGGGTGGGGTCACAGTAGGGCACTCTGGCCAGCGAGGCTACATGGAAATCTACAGGGGCAAGTGCTGGGCACTCCTGAAGTCTTGTTTTCTTGATACCTGTGCTGTCCCTTTTCTCCTCCTCTTGCCTTCTTCTCCTCCTTTATTTTATTTTACTTTTATTTACTTTACTTTAATTAATTAATTAATTAATTTATTTATTGGTATGAAACTCCGGTGAGAGGCTGGATGTAGAGCCTCCACCATGAACCATGACACTGAGGCCACATATGGAGTCTGGTGAAGCAAAAAGACGGGGAAACTGAGTACTTGATGGCATCAGGGAACCTCCATACAACCCCAGGTACCAACTTCTAAGGCTTCCAGTTATGTAAGAGAAAGAACCTGTATTTGATTAAGCCTTTGTAGTCAGGTTTCAGTGCAGTCAAATACAATCCCTAAATGATACTAAAAATTTCACTTCACTTACTTGTGTTTGCCCTTTCTTTTAATCCTTTATGGACTAGAGCTCTTTCCTCCATTACAGCAGGTTCTTAGAGTCTGCTGGTCTGAATATAGGTGATGATAGGCGAAAGGTTTTGTCTAATAAAGTAAAATTTGATCTTTAGGGTGGTAAATTCCAGGCAATTTGAGGCCAGTCCAAATCCATTTAATTGAATAATTCAGATTCTCTGCCAGAAGAGAATCTAATTTTTATCTTAATCTGACTGATAGACAATTACTCTGGCTAAGAATGCAAATGAGTTATCACATGTGAAATACAGTAAACATCACCTTTATAAACTTAGTCTTCTGTGTACTTAAGTTTTAAATGGTAACATAATCCCTAACATTTAAAGTATGATCGAATATAATAATCACTTAATTCCTTCAAAATTAAGGTTCATTTCTGGCGTTGGAAATTCAAATGATATAGAAAGAGGTTTTTTTTTTTTAATTTTTTTTAATTTTTTTTATCTTTGGGACAGAGAGAGACAGAGCATGAACGGGGGAGGGGCAGAGAGAGAGGGAGACACAGAATCGGAAACAGGCTCCAGGCTCTGAGCCACCAGCCCAGAGCCTGACGCGGGGCTCGAACTCACGGACCGCGAGATCGTGACCTGGCTGAAGTCGGACGCTTAACCGACTGCGCCACCCAGGCGCCCCTAGAAAGAGGTTTTGATAGATCTGCTGAGATGAGAAACTGTATCATTTTGGATACTGTGCATTAGTTTTCACTGACATTTCATTTGGATTCTATCAGCATCTTCCTGATAAGTGCACATTTATTTTTATGCTTGGCTTCAGTAATGCTGAGCTACCTTGCAGGAGGGCTTCGCAAAAACACTAATGAATATGATTGTTATGCACTTTACAAATGTAAAGTGCTACCAAAATGCACAAAACAATAATATGGCATCATCTAGGCTGAAAATTGCATCTGCTGTTTGATGCAAGTCTAGAAGAGGCACTGAAGAATTACAGAAGAGTCATCTATCTCTGTTCAATGGATATCCAAAGCTAAAAATCTGGTTTGTTGTGGTAGCACCATGAGAAAACAGACAATTCTAATTTTTCATTTTTAATTGTTATTTTAAAAATATTTATTTATTTTGAGAGAGAGAGAGCACACACACATGAGTGAGTGGGGGAGGGGCAGAGAGCGAGGGAGAGAGAGAATCCCAAGCAGGCTCCATGCTGTCAGCCTAGAGCCCGACATGGGGCTCAATCTCATGAACCAGGAGATCATGACCTGAGCCAAAATCAAGAGTTGGACACTTTGCCAAGTGAGCCACCCGGGCTTAATTGTTACTTTTCAGAGGTGTTTTGGGATAACTTTACCTCTGATTTAAGCAGTAATTCATTTGGAAGTATCAGGTTCATATTTATACAATGAATTATACTGTTATAAATGAATTAATAGTTTAAAATTAGTAATGTTATAGATTATTATTTATGAAAAATTAAAAAATATTAAAAGTTATCTTAGAACACAGAAATTAGGGCCTGAGCTCCCTCCACATAAGGCATTCTTTGCTTTCCCAGCCACATAGCTCATTCATTAATTCAACAAATATTTAGATGACTCTGTAGGCCAGGCATGGTGACAGGAACTAGGGAGTGGTGTTGTGGACATTAAGTGGTACAACATTTATGAAAACATCCTGTTCACTCTTGGTTGCTATCAAAGAGAACTAAAAACAGAAGGGCCTTGGAGAAATAGAGAAGGCAGTCTAGAATAAGGAGAAGATGGAAATAACGCCTGTCTGTTCTGATAAAGGTTTTGAAATAGAAGGTGAGAATTTGGGGGTTGCTCCCGGTAACAGTGGGCAAGTCACCGCAGTGCCTTGGAAGAGAAATGAGGCTGTGGGAAAATACAACTGTAACGCTCAATGGGATGGAGGATTTGGGATAATGAATCAAGGATGAATTTCCAAAGATATGGTTTGAGGACATGTTTTCCCTGGTGATCACTTGCTCTGATCAAGAGGACTTTAAGCTAACCAAGGAGGGGGAGGGGAAAGATGCCTAGATAACCTGTTAAACAAGTTACCATGGAGTAGGAATAGTACTGAGGGAAGAAAAAAGGTGTGGGAGTTGCCCAGTGAATCACATGAGAAAATAATTGGGAAGGGTGTTGGAAACAACACGGAGAGCTTCATATATCTATATGTCAGTGGGCTATGTAGAGGTGATAAATAGCATGCATTTGACATGATAACAGAGGACAGTAAAACTCATTGAGCTGTGGTAGTCTGGGAATCAACCCGCTCGATGCCAGTCCCTATTTCATCAGATGAAAGGACTTCTATGATACCGAATGTGAATCACCGAGTAGCTAGTATGGTGCCTCCCACAGGGTAATTATTTGAAATAGAAAACATAGCTATAAAGCCCTTGTAAATTCCTGATCTTCTCTTTACCTCTACTCCCATTTCAGTAAATGCACTATAATCTATCCAGTTTTGCAAGCCTAGAGATCCAGCACCCTCCTACCTTTTCAAAGCAAACACCAAATCTTGTTGACATCCATGCCATCCACCCATTTCTGTGTCTCTCCACTTTACCACACTGCCATCATCTCTGGGTCTATTCCAGTTGTTTCCTAGTGAGTCTCCCCAATTCCATTCTTACTTCCCTCTCACCCATTCCTCATCGTGCAGTCAGGGTCTTCGTTATAAAACAAAGTCCGTTCATGTATCCGCCTATGTAAAACCCACCCACTTTCTCATCACTCAGGGTAAAGACCAAGACAACACTTGAACACAGCCTGCCTTGCCCATGTGCCCTCCACCATCCTCTCCAGACTCATGTCTGTCCTTGCCCATCAACTTTCAGCTCCCTAACTGTGCCAGGCTCCTTCTTGCCTTAAGATCTTTGAAGACATTACTTTGTTTGTCGGAAAAGCTTTCCTCTGTCATTTTTGCCCTGTTCATTCCTACTTTTTCTTCAGATCTCATTTCCCATATTGATTTTTTTTCTGGGAAAGCCCTCCCTGACCACCTGTGCTCCTAGTACTCATGGCATCCTCTGCTTTTCCTCACAACAGTTTGTAACTAGTTTTCTTAAAAAAAAAATATTTCTTTACTGGCTCTCTCTCCTGCTAGACTATAAACAGTACAAGGACAGGGACTATATCTATTTTGCTCACTGGTGTAGCCCTAAAACCTAGCAAAATGCCAAGCAAATGTTGAAATACTCACTATATATTTGATAAATAAATAAAGCATCTATAATCTATATCTGATTTAAAGACTAGATTTAAAAAACCCATTATGGTACAGAATGTTGATATGAAAGAGGCTGTCAGGGGTCGAGGGGGACAAACAGTATATAAGAACTCTGTACTTTCAATTCAGTTTTGCTATAAATCTAAAACTGCTCTAAAAATAGTCTATTAAAAATTAAAAAAAACTATTATGGACAATTTCAAATGTATACAAAATTAAAGAGAATATTATAATGGATTACCGGGGACCCACTATCTTAGGTCTTAGTATCATTTGAGTGTTTGGGGTGACTAGTGAAATCACTTCATTTTAAATTGACTTCAGATTTCATGACTGATGTAAGAGTAAAGTGATTTACATTTATATGTCCTGTGGAAATGATAAATGATGATTCCTTTTTAGAAAGCATAATATAAGCTTTCCCATTTTGGACTTTTCAGTCCTTAAAAGATCTTTATGCACTCTGATAGCTATCTGATTTCACTGGAACAGTGGGGCATACGGTGTTGGCCACTTCGCCATGTCATTTGGACATCAGAATGCACTGGTCCCCTCAAGAGCATTGGAAATCAACATGAAAACCCTAATTCATTTCAATGACCACTCACCCTTATGCTTCAGCACTTTTAGACAAAAGCAAAGACAATTAGCCACTGTGAGCTATCAAAAGAAAAAAAAAAGCTTTGAAAATAGAATGACTAAGATGTTTAACCAAAGGAATACAGTTTCTTGTGTGTGTTGGGCTACTGCCCAACCCCCAGGCCTTTGTACTTGCTATCCCTCTCTCCAGATGATACCCCTGGCTTGATCTAGTGAACTCCCCAAAATCCTTCAGAACTCATTTTAAGCAACATGTCCCCTGAGAAGCTATTGCTGGTCCTATTCTTATCCCAACATACATGGCCTTCTCTGTATACCAGTGTTGTCCTTTGCTAACCTCTGACCCTCTACTTTACTTTTTCTACTTTACTTTTACTGTCTGTATTTCTAATTGTCTGTAAGCTAGGTGAGAGCAGAACCATTGAAATGTATGGAGAGGCATTATAATATAGAAATTAAACAATGACCTATAAACTTCAGAATTTATGAGACTTGAGTTCAAATTGTGATCCCAGCACTTATCGGCTGTGATGCCTTAGGCAACTTCTTGAACCTGACCCCTGGTTTTGTCACATTTTAAGTGAATATACTAATATCTACATTATAGAGTCATCATAGGAGTTATGAGAAATTATGAGTATAAGGCACTTAGAAGAATGAATACCTAGGACATAGTTAATGCTCAATAAGATATGTTGAAAAAAAGAAAGAAGAAAAGAAAGAAAGAAAGAAAGAAAGAAAGAAAGGGAAAGAAGGAAGGGAGGAAGGAAGGAAGGGAAAGAGAGAAAGGAAGAGAAGTGAATGCCCACACAAAGTGATGGCTGAAAAATCCCCACAACTGTTAATGGATTCTAATCTTGAGGATTGGTCTTCTGTATTTAGCTATGGCCAAATTACAGAGATTTTATCATTTTGAAGTTGAAACGCATACATTGCACTCTGTCTTTTATGGAGAAACACATGCTTTTCGATTCCTTCACGCCATTACCCTGAGGGGGAATGCATTGATCTGCCTTTCCATTTCTCTTTATAAACTGATGGGATTCTTGTCTTTCAACTAACTGCTCTTTTGTATCTTTGGGCTCATTCATTCTTGATGGGCTTCCTATCTTTCATGAACAAGAAAATTATATTTACTGGGCATCTACTAGTACAGAGTATTACAGCTAGCACAGATATGAAACAACATGGTCTTTTCAACTTTGCCTTCCTATCACCCAGGAGTTGGCAACATGAAGCCAGCATGAGGCAAAGGGGTGGATGAGGAGATTCAATACATGTGTCTCATGTACTTGGGCATCTTATTGCTGGAACAGGGTTCAGAATGACAGGTGCTTTTATTTTTCTCAGAAAAGCTCAACTTTAAGCACCTGCTATAAGCCCAGCACTGTGAAAAACACTACAAGGGATACTAAAGGAAGTAAGGCCCAACTCCTGCCCTCAAGGAGCTGACCATTGAGTAGGGCCATTGAGCTAAGTACAAACTAAAGAAAATGCTATAGGAAAAACACAAGGATAGTGCTTGAAGTTTCAAAGGAGGAAAAGCACATACCAGGTTGGAGATGTTGCAAAAGACTTTATTCATTCATCCCTGCATCCATTCAATGAAAAATACTTACTGGATGCCTATTATATGTCAGGCACTAAATTAGCTATTAAGAACAAGAGAAAAATGGTCCAATATTCCTAACCTCAAAGGCTTAATGATAAAGTGGGAGGGACAAATATGCAAACAAACTATATCATTCATCAATTCATTGATTTATTCAACAGTTACTGAGTGTCTGTTAAGTCCCAAGTTCAAGGATGAAATAAACATGGTCACTGTGGTAAGAGAACGTATAGTACAGCTCAGGAGAAAATTTCAATACAGTGTGTTAGGTGCCATGATAGGCATGTTAAAAATTGTGAAGTCCCAAGGTGGTTGGCAAAGGGGCAGTTCATTCTTTCTGGGGGCAGGGAAGGCTTCTGATGGGAACAATGGAAGGGATACTAGAGGGTGAAGGACTTTGCTAGGTGGTTGTAGAGAGGAGGAAGGTGGAGTATTTGAGGGAGTCTGTACATGTAACTGGAATAAAGAAGCAAGAACAGAGACATGTTGGGATAGAGGCCGGATTGTGGAGTACAGCTGAAAGAATGGAATGTCAAGGTGCAATGATGCTCAGAGGACCAGGTGAAAAATTGAGCCCAGGAGGGCATGGAGGGAACATTGGGCAAAGACTTGCAATGGGGGAGGTGTCTGAGAGTCTTAAATGATGTGGAGGAACTTGTTAAGAGACCAGGAAGATAAAAGCATTCAACTGGGAGAAAACAGCATTCCTCAGGGAGATGTTCCCTCTCCTGGGATTCTGATACCTATCAGAATAGTGGAGAGCAGAAATTCCAGAAAGAAAAAGAGTTTAAGCCAAGAGTAGAAAGCTCACATACATATATATTGAAGTGTAGTGAAAGCCTGTGGAAATAGCTTTTCCTGCGTTTCTAATCTCAGTTCACTCTATGTGTCTGGCCCTGACTCTGACCATTGCACAAATTAGCAGATCAGGGATGTCCTCCATCTACTCCCTTCTCACCAAGGGTGGGTCTTGGTTAGGTAGAGTTTTTTTCAAGTTAGGAGACCAAACTTGTGTTTTAAGGCCTCCAGATCAATAGCCACTGCTACACGGCTTGAGGGCCCTGTGACAAAAAGGTCCCTGAGACTACAATGCAGAAGTGACCACTGGACCCAGCTCTTCCTTCCAGAAGTTCTTCCTTGGCCATACCAAGGCCTTCTGCCCTGTGTTGGGGACTGGGGAGGCCAAAAAGGAACATGGCCATTTTCTTCTTCTGAGTTTGGCACTAACTGAAAACAAAACAAAACAAAACAAAACAAAACAAAACAAAACAAAACAAAACAAAACAAAAAAACCCAGGAGTCAGACTATTAGAGAAAGAATAGACATATGGCTGGTGATGACTCTCAATGGCTGGCCCCTCAGCTTTTCCCTGGTTCCAGTTGGTCCCAAAGGTCACAGCTGGACTCAGAGTCCTTAGCTGCAGGCTTTGGAACTAAATCTGAGAGCCATGGCTACTGGCCTAGTCTCGGGTCACCATGTTCCTAGAATGGGGTTCCATGCCACATAACTGTCTTGCTTGAATTCTGTTTACTCCATTTGGTCTTTCTGGAGATTGAGTTTTCTGCCAGAATCTTCACTCTTAAGGCAGAATCCTTGTTTTAGCCTCCTGTGCTGCCTATTGGGGCTGCTTCCTGCCCCTGACAGTGTGATGCTCCAATATGCTCTTCCCTCTTTCCAGACTCCTTTTTTCTTGATGACTCCTTCCCTGACCATTTGCACTGTCTTCAGCAAATCTCACTGATTTTGGAGCCTCTGCCTTCCCTTTTTGATTTGGCCTGTTTGGTGTCACTAGATACCTGGTTCTGACATCAGGAGGCTGATTTCTTACAACAAGCACACTAGCACTGGCACATATCCATATTAGGGTTGTCGTTTGAAGGAATCACCTGGGAAGGTTGTATTACCTGCCTAGTCCAGGGATGCTGTTATTATTCAAGAACACTTCTGGAATTCCTCTGTTGGAATTTCACGGAGTCACAGGGCAAGACAAGACCCTAGTCCCTCACCAGCTCTCAGTTCTGCTTTCCAGTTTGTTTGTGGGAATACTGAGACTCTGGGAGCTTTTGAACCCACTGAGACCGCACATCAAATTATAGGATGAGCTGAAACCTGTTACCATGTGACTGTCCTTCAGTGCCAGGTTGCAAGCCACAGAAGAAGTAATCTCATAACTCTATAGCAGTGATTGTCAATCTTTTTTGAGTCATGGAGTCCTTGAGGAATTTGATAAAAGCTAAAGACATGATCCCTTAGGAAAAGACCCATACACTTAAAACTTTCACACGCTCCAGGATAAAATCCCTGCCCTATGTAAAAAAAACCACCTTCCCCCAAATTTCAAAATGTTTTTATTTTATTTTTTTGAGAAAGAGAGAGAGAGAGACAGAGAGACAGACAGAGAGAGAGTGCCAGGGAGGTGCAGAGAGAGGAGACAGGATCTGAAGCATGATCCGCACTGATCAGCGCAGAGCCTGATGCAGGGCTCGAACTCATGAACCCTGAGATCACGACTTGATGAGATAATGACCTGAGCTAAAGTAGGATTCTTAACCGACTGAGCCACTCATGCGTCCCTCCCCCCAAATTCAACAGCAATTATTATGCAGCATGATTGTCTTCCTCATCCTCTAGACCTGCATCCAAAATGACTTCAGGCTGTTCCCAAATATCAAATCTCTAAAGGAACGAGATGTTCCATTGCTGAGGAGGTCCAAAAGAATGTGCTGTAAGCGCAAAAGGCATTTCCACAGAGAGCATTCCAAAGATGTTTGAAGAAAGCCAGGGTCCCTGGAAAGTGCAACTTCTCCAGATGACCACCTAGAAAAGGATAGCATCTGTGTTCCGGTCTTGGTAGGTTCTTAATCAAGCCCTTTCCCTCTCTCTCAGGCAAAGTTCATATGGAGGTTTGGGTATGAGAATTTCCCATCTGCTGATTCAATGAGGGACAATTACAATTACAAGACTTAGCACATACTGCTGATTCAATGAGGGACAAGTACAATTACAAGACTTAGCACATACTACCTCCTCCATGCAGGCTTCAGGAACCTCTCCAGGCAGTACCCGCTTCTTCCTTCCTTCAAACCTTTGTGTAAACCTGCATCCCTATTTCCATCTCTACTTCTCCCAGCAGCCTTTGGGTACAGACCTGAAGGGCAGACACTGGATTCATGCATTTCATCATTTGACATTTACTAAGAGGCCATCCGTGTCAAACACTGCAGACACAATGGTGAACAAAACAGTACTGCAGACTCTTAAGAAAGGAAGACAAACAAGAAATCACAAACGAAGTGTGTCTAATGCTATCCTGTAGGAAATACAGGGTGCTTTACAGTCCAACCTGTCTCTTGGGGAAGGACGTCTTTTAAGCTAAGATGTGATGTATCTGTTTCCAGGGCCCAGCACCAAGTATGTGCTCAATCTTGAACATTTCCCTAGGCAAAGTCCTGCGTGCTTGCTGGAAGTCTCCCTCACTCACTGAGGGCAACTGCTCACTAAGAGTGGCTGTGGTGAGCCCCGGAAAGCCAGCTAGTACCAGGCCCAGCTGGTTACCTCTTTTAGCTTTTTCTGAGACATCTGTGAAGCAGTGGAAAAAGCAGCGGATTTAGAATTCCTATAGGATGCCGTCCTGAGGCTCTGTACCGACTACATCCGTGAGTTCTCTCACTGTCCTTTTGTATCCTGATGCCACCTTGAAGGGCAAAAGAAGCTATGAAAGATGTTCGCAAACTTAAGGACGCAATCTATCTATCCATCTAATCTATCTCCTAGTTGGTCCGGCTTTGCTCCAGAAGAGGAGGGCGGGGTAACTGTAGATTTAAGAAAAGTGACGGCATTGCTTTGTAGGGCTTGTGCCTCGGTCTTTTGCTGCCTCACATGACCTGAATTTGGCAGGGAGGGGGCAGTTTGAATTCCAGGCGGGCTAAAAGGCCTTGGCCGAGAATCTCTAACGGATTTCACAACACAGCAGGGAAAAGCTTCCCATGGAGGACCGGGGGAGGCGGGGGGAGGGGAGGGAGAAAGCTGCAATTCTGCAAATTAGAAAAGAGCAGGAGGTGGGAGAGTCCTGAAAGGCGGCATGGGGATAACGAGAACCCCTCCCCTCCCCCAATGGTTATCAGAGAGCTCCACCCATCTCCTAGCTAACCACCACGACACCCAAGCAGTATTATCTCAAACTTGCCTCATGCCCTACCTACCTCCCCCCACGGAGCGCCCTGAGAGGCGCGGGTGGAGCTGGGGGGGGGGGGGGGGCCACTTGGCCACCTGCGCATGCGCGGATCTGGTCCTGCCACCAAACAGTTTCTAGACAGTCATCAGTGGCGTCCCGATCATGTCCTATTATCTCCCGTTGTACCTCGTGCTCAATCCAAAGCAGCTTCAGAGTGTGTAGGAGGGCAATGGGGTTGGGAAGAAACGAGTCAAGGAGCTTTCGGCCGGGGAACTACAGCTCCCAGGAGATGCCGCGATGGCCCCGCCCCCTCGCGGGCCGGCCGAGAACCCTCAGCGTCTTAAAGCGGCGAGATCTTTTCGTCGCGGGTTTGGCAGGGCGCTGAGCTCGCGACGTCTGTTCCGAGCTGGCCAGTGGGAAAGCGGCAGTGTCTTTCTGTTTTTGCTTGTTTGCACCTGAGCTAGCAAAGAACAAAAACGAATAAACGATAGTTAAACGAGTTTAGAGGCTTCTCTCAAGTTCAGCAGTTTGCTGCTTCTGCTTCACAAATTCTGAATTGTCCATTTAGCAAATGAGAACCTAAAAAGCAGTTTGTGTGTTAAATTTCTGTACGATGAAATCTTTTCCCTGCGATGTCAAATAAAGCAGCTTTATTTTCTTTCCTAGTTTTCAGGTGCCAGTGGCTGATGTTTAGTCTCACTTATTTTCACTAAAGACTTAACACAATAAATAAGAGGGTGGTCTGTTCAAAGAAATCCTGCAGTAAATCATCCTGAAAAAGCAAAAGCTTGTTGACTTGGTAAATTTTCTACTTTAATTTTCTAAGCTTTAACTTTCGTCATAAAGCGTCTTTAAAATGTAGTACCCTTGATATCCTGTTTTAAGATGTAGATTTTAAAATCTACTTTTAATTGTAATTTAATCTTTGAACAGGGTGTTGAGGGGTGTGGTTTAAAACTGCTGCTCTTAGCTTCTTGTTAGAGGGAAGCAAAAAGGGACGGTTCTTCCGTGGCAGGAGGAATAGCTATCACGATAGTGCCATTGGGGTCCTAGGTCCTCATGACTATTGTGCGTTTCTGGAAGAGTAGTAACTGTGTTAAGAACTGACTTAAGATTTTATTGGCTTAACACACTGTCAGAACTTCCCTACTCTCTTCCTACCTCAAGTCCCAACCCTGATTTCTAAACAGCTGCTAATATACTACCTCCACTTGCAAACAATGAACTCCTTTTGTTTTTTTTGCGTACAAATACATTTTAAAGGCCTCAGAATCAATTTAGAATTGAAAGTGGAATCGTTTTTGACTTGGGTTTTTTTGTTTTTGGATGTCTCAGCCTCAGGCTGCTGAGTTTTATGACTATGTATGCATTCAGTCTGTTTAGTGTGGTATTTGTGGATAATATGAAATTAGCCTTCTATGCCAAAAATTAACAAGACATACAATTTCTAATTTGTTCTTTGTGTAGGGAAGTCCAGCAATAAGCATACCGAAAAAAGGTAATAATACTTGATGTATAGTGATTTAGGGGATGACTACAGCAGCTATTGTGCTCTAAACAAATCCTCCATACACCATAAAACAGTAAATCCGGGAGAAAGTAAGACTGGTGATATTTAGTAATATTTAAATTTTCCCCAAATTCTCACGTGTTCTCTTTATAGTTAAAAACAGAACAAGTTTTCTAGCTATCAACTCTTTTATTAAACATTCAGTTTGGGGGCGCCTGGGTGGCTCAGTTGGTTAAGTGTCTGACTCTTGATCTCAGCTCAGGCTTGATTTCAGGGTCTTGATCTCAGGATTGGGAGTTCAAGCCTTGCATTGGGCTCCATGCTGGGTGTAAAGCCTACCTAAAACAAAAACAAAACAAAAAAAACCCATTCAGTTTGTCAAATCTTAGCCAGAATAAGAAAGCATAATATACAACACAACATTATTGTGTACAAGACAATTTTGACAGAACCAACAGACAAATTAACACTTTTAAGAGAAGGGAGCTGGAAATAAGTACAATATACAGTAATTAAATTTATTCCTGTCACCACCAACAAAGGACAAGCATCAGTTTGATACCACTTACATTGGCAACAAAAACATCAAGAACCTAGAATAAATCTAAAAAATAAAAAAAATTTTTAAAAGATGTGCAGAATTTTAATAGAGGGAAGTATAAAACTTTATTGAAAAACATTAAGAAAACATTTAAATAAATGGATGGATACATCATGTTCATCGGTTGAAGGATTCTATTTAATAAAGCTATCAATTGTCCTCAAATCTATACATGTAATATAACCTGAATAGCATTCTCATTGGTGTTTTTAGTGTATGTATATTTACATACTAAATAAATAATTTAGTGTATTTAGAGATTAGGTGTGACCCGACAAGCTTATTCTAAAATTTGTGTGAAAGATCAATGGTTCATGAATAACATTAAACAAAATGTTTTATTATTTTTTTTTTGAGAGAGACAGAGCATGAGCAGGGGAGGGGCAGAGACACACAGAATCTGAAGAAGGCTCCAGGCTCTGAGCTGTCAGCACAGGGTCCGATGCAGGGCTCGAAAGGACAAACCATGAGATCATGACAATCATGACCTGAGCTGAAGTCAAGACGCTCAACCGACTGAGCTGCCCCATGAATAACATTTTTAAAAGAATAAGTTGGGGAACCTAGTAATAAGATAGCCTGGCGTTACTATAATGGAAACACAACACAGACTGTGCACTTATGTGAGAGATGATTGGGAGAAGATGGACTGTTTAATAAATGGTGTTTGAAATAATTGGTTAACCACATGGTAAATTAAAAAGGATCTCTAAATCTCAACATCCAAAAAAAAAAAAAAAAGAATAAAGAAATTCTAGGTTAACTAGAAATGTAATGTGAAAAGCAAGACTTTAAAACTTTTAGATGTTTGGGGCGTCTGGGTGTCTCAGTCCATTTAGTGTCTGATTTTGGCTCAGGTCATGATCTTGCGGTACGAGGATTCAAGCCCAACATTGGGCTCTCTGTTGTCAGCATGGAGCCTGCTTCGGATCCTCTATTCCCTCTCTCTATGCCCCTACCCCGCTTGTGTTTGGTTTCTCAAAAATAAATAAAACATTAAAAAGAAACTTTGAGATGTTCTCCTATATATTTTTATGAACTTGGTCTACGCAAGGATTTCTTAAACAAACCACATAAAGCCCAAACCATGAAGGAAAAGATAGGTAAATCTGACTACATTAAAAACAAGCAAGAAAGTAGGGGCACCTGGGTGGCTCAGTCACTTAAGTGTTGGACTTCGGCTCAGGTCATGATCTTGCAATTCCTGAGTTTCAGCCCAGTGTTGGGTTCTGTGCTGACAGCTCAGAGCTCGGAGCCTACTTCAGATTCTGTGCCTCCCTCTCTCTCTGCCCCTCCCCCACTCGTGCTCTGTCTCTCAAAAATAAATGAACATTAAAAAAATTTTTTTAAATAAAAAAACAAGGAAGAAAACAAATAAAACTTCGGTACCTTAGAAAACACAAATGAAAAGGCAAGGCAAACACAGGGAAACGTTTATAAATCAGAGATAAAAGATTAGTATGCAGAACATTTAACTACTACAAATCAATAAAACAAAGACAAATGATACAATCTAATGATACAATAATAATGAGCAAGGATGACTTAGCAATTCCCAGAAGAGAAAAACTGAATGGCTACTGGTGAGGAGATGCTCAACCTCCCTGGAAATCAGGGAAATACTAATTAAAACAGCAGGAAGACATTGTTTCACATTTATCTGATTGGAAAAACTACCAAGAAAAATAATATCCAGTGTTGTCAAAGATTTTGAGCAGCAGAACCTCTCATGTACCGCTAATGTTAGCGTAAGTTGGTTCAGTTTGGAGTATCATGAAAGTCAAGACTATAAAGCAAGACCACTTTGAACATATATTCTAGAAAAAGTCTACATAAGCATATGCATAAGCATAAAGTGACACATTGCAAAATATGTATAGATGATGACAGCCCCAAATAGGAAACAGTGAAAATGTCTCTCAAGAGAAGAATGGAAAACTAAATAAATGCATTCAATTGAATGCTATAAAACAGTGAAATGAATGAATTAGAACTGCATTATCAACATACATAAATCTCAAAAACATAATTTGTGCAAGAAGAGCAAGTTCTGATGTGTGCGATGCCAATACCACTTATATAAAGTTTAGAACACACAAAACCATACTAGTTATTAATCCTAGTTATTAATTATAGATACGCTTATATGTAGAGAAAATTAAAAAAGATACGTAAGATTAATAAACCCCAAATTCAAGAGGAAGAAAAGAAATAAAATTCAAATAGGTCTGTAAACTTTTCTTTCTTTATTTCTCGAAATTGTCCATTAAAAGAAAAAGAAAAGGGCTGACCTCTGGTGAACTGAAATTACACTTACATTTTCAAATACCCTTCCAAGTTTCCCTTGTAACTCAATCCTGTGAGCCATTGCTTTCTGTAGGATCCCTTGGCATTGAAGGCTAAGGCATGTAGGGATCTCGCTGAGGGCCATCTGTCCAGCTCTCTGGACATAACACAGTTAGATTAGAGAAGATAACATGGTTAGCCACACTGAGGAGTTTGAAGCTCACTGAGAATCCTTACTCTAGGAACGGAACAGAACAGGTGCAGGCTAAAAGCATAGCTCTTTGCTACCGATCTGTGATAGATGCAGATAAAAGCTACAGTTTTAAGCGCTGAAAACACCTCATCTCTCTGTAGGCGTCTTCCAATCAAAATAGTCTAATTAATCTGTTGGAATCCCAGATACTAGTGGGATGGCAGCTGAACCAAATTCTTGAATGAGGATCTCTTCACCCCCTCTGCAACTGGCTTTTAGTTTTAGAAAAGGTGCTTTTGAGGGTGGGTGATATGGGTGAAGGTGAAGGTGGTCAAAAGGTACAAACTTCCATCTACAAAATAAACAAGCCCTGGGAGTGTGATGTACAGCATGGTGACTGTAGTTGACAACGCTGTTTCGTATATTTGAAAGTTGCCGCGAGTAGATCCTAAAAGTTCCTATCACAAGAAAAGAAACTTTTTTTATAGCTTTGTCCGGTGATGGATGTTAGCTAGAGTTGTGGTGGTTGTTCTGTAATATACACATTTGTCAAATCATTATGTTGTTCACCTGAGCTAATGCCATGCTATATGCCAGTCATGTCTCAATTTAAGAAATAAAAGGTGGTTTTATGTTAAAGGATTGAAAATCATAAAAAAAAACAACCCACCTTCAGATTACATATTATATTTTGCTTTACTAAAGATACTTAATTACAAAAATTCAGTTTGGCTGAAAAATTTCAATGGTTGTTCTTATTATTTTGGTAGCACATAGTCACTATTTTAATCAACTATTGAAAAATGTATCCAATTTTTTTTTTTTTTTTTTACCCCTCAGAACAAGAGCAGTTGGAATGAAAGCTTCCTAGGACTTCCTGGCTCTTTACCACCTTTACCTTAATCCCTTGAATCACTAGTCCTCCTGGATTCTCAAGTGATGTTTGACTTTGGAATGCTTTTCCATTTGTCAGCAAAGTTTATTAAATAGTTACCCACGTTTGCACAGTACTCTACTGAGCACCTAATAAATAAGTTTTATACTGTCTCTGTACCATAGAGCTTATAAACCAAAGTAGTACCAGTAGTACAGGCTAATCAGCCTTGCTCTTTGGCCTTAATGGTCAACCTTTTATAACCTCCAGATTATTAGAACTGTTTGAGCCCAGGATTATAGAGTCCCTCACTAACTCCCCAGTCATACAGTGGACATTCACTACATGTTTTGCTTAAAGGTGGTAGGAAAGAGTTTCTCTGTCTTTAGAGAAAGTTTGCTAAGCTTTTGCCATGGCTTTTTACCTTCTGAGCCTGTTTTAAAAACATGGTTTTCTATGGACAAAAAGCCAGGCATAGCTTATTTCAATAGAGCTGCACCCAGGGAAGGGAAGGTAGTTTGTATTTAGACCACAGTATAGAGCTCCACCAAGCAAGGTTGCTAAGGAAGTACCCAAAGCTATTAACACCCACCCACATATAAACTAGAATTCATTTTATGGGGCCTTCCCCTGTGCATAATAAAACCGAAAGGCATTCACTCGTATTAGCATGATAAAGTTCTAGTATCACACATACCACTAAGATAGATGGCAATTTACTCAACAGGGATACGATTGATAATCTAATGTGAAGAGTAAGTTTCTACCAAAAAAAAAAAAAAGGAGAATGATGGTCTTAAAAGTGGGTTTCTGTCTCCCAGCTTGTTACTTTAGTTATTTATCATTTCATAGCCCAGGCTGCCTCGCTTGGCCAGCATGACTTTCCAAGACAGTCGTTTTAGACTCCCAGGCAAATGAGGAAAGGACTTAGCCTCTTGGACAAGTGATGTGGTGGAGCTTTCTGGTTTGAAAGAATAGGCAGTCAGGCAACTGTCACTGAGAGTCTTGGTGACCTGTGCAGCTAAGTTTAAGGAAGGTGGAGGGGGGCTGTCAGCAAAAGGCTCTGGGTGCCTCATCACCTGTCTAGGGGGCCATGTGAGAATATGATTGGTTTCTCTACTTTTGGTTGGTGGACCATAAAGTATTTTTAATCATCAAATGCTGACTATCCACATGGATAGAGAAATTATGTTTTGGGGTTCATTCTGCTACTGAGAGGGCTGAGAAATTATTATTATTTTTTATATGAAACTTATCGTCAAATTGGTTTCCATACAACACCCAGTGCTTATCCCAACAGGTGCCCTCCTCAATGCCCATCACCCGCTTTCCCCTCCCCCCCACCCCCCATCAACCCTCAGTTTGTTCTCAGCATTTAAGAGTCTCTTATGGTTTGCCTCCTTCTCTCTCTGTAACTTTTTTTTTTTTTTTAGAGAGCTGAGAAATTAAATGTGCTTCATAGCATGGTCATTAATGATTTGTAACCACTCTACTCACGTGATATCAAGAAGAACTATTTCTTTCTTTCTTTTCCTTCTTTCCATTTTTCCACTCCTCTCCCTCTTTCTTCCCATTCCTACACCCATCCATCCATCCATCCATCCAAATATCCATCCATCCACCAATGCTTATTGACTACTTTCTGTGTGTCAGGCTGTTTAGACCTACAGCTGTGGTCCAGGAATAGAGAAGGTGGAGGCTTATTCAAGGGCAGGGCGGTGGGGATAGAGTAAGGCAGAGAAGTGAGGGAGATGACAAGACATGACAACCAGTAGGAGGTGAGGGATGATGAAAGAGGAGGCAAGGATAACTCCTGTCTGGAAGCCTCTGCCTTGCTCCCCTACCCCCCATTTTGTGAAGGTCTACAGGTTCTTCCAGGAATCCTGGAACTTGGGTGCCACCTGAAACAAAAAAAAAAAATGTGATATGTACTGTGATCTTTCTATATATATTTATAATGCTTGTATATACCTCCCAAGGTTCTGCTGGGCAAGTTTCCACTTGAAAACTATAGTCAACCAATATGCCACCATCCGGTGATTGTATATCCAGTTTACATAATTAAAAGTTATAGGAAGCTTAAATGATTGAACTGTATAAATTTTCAAATAAGTTTTTGATCCCAAAAAATCATAGAAGAAAAACTAATGAGATATAGAACATCAGATAGTCCAGGAGACCAACTCTAAGGACAGAGAATACTGATGAAAGAAAGAAGGTATTGGAAATGATACATATAAAAATGCCCTGGGGGTGCCTGGGTGGCCCAGTCTGACGCTTGATTTCAGCTCAGGTCATGATCTCGTGGTTGGTGGGTTTGAGCCCCGCATCCGGCTCTGTGCTAACAGTGCGGAGCCTGCTTGGGATTCTCTGTCTCCCTCTCTCTGCCCTCCCCTGCTCACTCACTCTCTCTCAAAATAAATAAATACACTTTAAAAAAATGCCCCGGGACAAATCATATAGAAATGCTGAGGGCAAATCATGAACAAACCTGGAAAAGCATACAAGAAATATTTATTACAAAGAGCACTTCAGTGCAGGAGTTAAAAATATGCACTACAGATTGTCATAATAGGAAGATTTCTCTGAACCCTCTGTTTGAGGGTGCAATATCACAAGAGCTTTCACAGGGACACAGTCAGAGCCACAAGCTGCAGAGAATATATAGAGGAGGACAACTCAGTACAAACATCTCTATGTTGCTGAGTCTAATCACAAACGGCCATATGTTGCTCTCTCAGGAGTCTGATTTTTGAACTCACGAAGTGCATCTAAGAACATAATTGTTAATTTTGCTTGTAGTGAAACGTATGAATGAATAAATGCATTACTACTGATAGTATTAATAGTGGTAGTATTTAATAGTAAAATCTATTAAAATGTGATGACTTGTGTTGGAGCATTGGGGTAGGGGCTCAGTTGGTTGAGCGTCTTGATTTCAGATTCTTGATTTCAGCTCAGGTCCTGTTCTCACCATTTGTGAGTTTGAGCCCCATGTCGGGCTCCCATACTGACAGTGGGGAGCCTCTTTGGGATTCTTTCTCTCTCCTTCTCTCTCTACTCCTCCCCCACTTGTGCTCTCTATCTCAAAAATGAATTTAAGAAAACTGTGGTAGCTTGTGGAATTGCAAAGCACCAGAGGAGGACAAGAAAGGGTCCTGGACTGTGGCACACATGTACTAAAGACATTGAAACATGCCAGAGAAAACTGACCTTTCCCCCTGCATGTTCTACTTCCTAATGCAGGCATAGCTCCTAGAGGAATTTTAGAAAGAATTTTGGTAATAAGCATAAAAGCCAAAATAACTGTTGTCTGTAGTGCTAGGAAGGGGGATGGAACTGGAGGGAGTGAAATGTAGATCCCTTATCCCAGGGCAGCGGTCTCCCTCCTACATCACACAGCAAGTTAACATTTAACTTCACTAACTTTTATATATGGCCAAATTCACTTTTTTTTTAGTGTACAGTTCTATGGGTTTTGAAGAGTTCATGGAGTAGTACAACCATCACCAAAATTAAGATGCAGTACATTTCCATTACCTCCAAAAGTACCTTGTGCTGCTCTTTGGGGGTCAACCTTCCTCCCCCCTTTAGCCCCTGGGAACCAGTGATCTAGTCTCTGTCCCTTTAGTCCTGCCTTTTCCAGAATGACGTGCAAATGGAATCACAGTAAAACCTTGGATTGCGAGGAACTTGTTCTGTGAATGTTCTGCAAAGACAAGCAAACATTTCTAATAAATTTTTACTTGATAAAGAAGTGATGTCTTGCAATACAAGTAGAATGTGATGCCAAACGTCACATGATCACTATTGAGTACCAATGTTTCTTGAAATTCGCTTTGATATAGAAGTGCTTTGGATTATAAGCGTGTTTCCAGAATGAATTATGCTCGCAAACCAAGGTTTTACTGTATTCGGTAACACAGAAACTTCTAGAAATTTTTATTTATTTTTATTTTTTAAATACTTATTTTATTATTTCGAGAGGGAGAGAGCACAAGCAGGGAAGAGGCAGAGAGAAAGGGAGAGAGAGAATCCCAAGCAGGCTCCATGCTGTCAGTGTGGAGCCTGGATCTCACCAACTGTGAGATCATGACCTGAGTCAAAATCAAGAGTTGGATGTGAAAATGACAGAGCCACCCAGGTGCCCCAACACAGCAACTTTCGAATCAGGGGATTTTAAACAAAAGCAACCAAACAAAAAACAAACAAACAAACAAACAAACAAACAAAAAAACAGAGCCATTCCCTGAATATTATAGTTGAGTAAAATTTACTGTGCCTGATTCCTCACGTATTCATAATGCTTCTCAAAATATTTTTCCTGATTGAAGCAACTTTTGTTTCTCTTTCTCTTGTCCTCATCCTGTATTGCTTAAGAATATGGGGGGGGGGGGATTTGCTTTGCAGTTTGTTTCCTGTGTGGTGATAATAATTGAGTTTGACCTTACAGAGGAGACTTGCTTTGGGGTATGTTAATATTTTGCTCTTCTGTCTGGAAGAGCGATAATGTTGTAGTTTCTAAAAATTTTATAAATAAGGTCTGATGTAAAGAGGAGAACTAATTCCATGGAGTTCAATTAGGATTTTCTTGAAAAAGAGCAGACAGGAAGGGTGTGAGAAGCACAGCTAGCCACATAAAAATGAGAAAAACTCTAAGGGCCTTAATTTACGAAGATCAACTTCCTACAAAAAGGAACACAAAATTCCCAAAACATAAAATTGTGAGGCATGCAAAGGAAAAGCAACGCTTGTGGGTTTGTTTGGATACACTCACAAGCTTCATGAGGCAGAAGGAGCAGCCCTTACGCGCAGCACAATGCTGTTGCCTTATTCTCCATCACCCTCTCTACCCTTGCTCTTCATGATCCAGAACACATTTCATATAAAAATGAATGGTACAGAGCAAGATTTTACCTTCAATTTCCCTTGGCTATTATTGGTTATTTATTTATTTATTAAAAAAATCTTTTTAAGTTTATTTATTTTGAGAGAAAGAGAGAGAGAGAGAGAGAGAGAGAGAGAGACCATGAGAGGGGGAGGGGTAGAGATAGAAGGAGAGAGAGAGAGAATCCCAAGCAGGCTCTGCACTGCCAGAACAGAGCCCGACTTGGGGCTTGAACCCACGAACCGGGCACAAGATCATGACCTGAGCCGAAAGCAAGATTTGGACACTTAACTGACTGAGCCACCCGGGCTCCCCTATTATTGTTTTTTTTAAAATGGACTTGAGGATGTGGGCTTGTTTTTATTCCATCCCATGAAGTGTGGCATCAATAACACTTCTATAGGGGATAAAGGTGGAATAAAGTATAGGCTGCTTCCCGCCTTCTCCATCTTCACTGGTGGTGTTTACTGTGCATCTATACTGGACTAGGATAGTTGCTGTTTGGCTGGAGCTATCTTAGTGCAGTTACCTTCTATTATGTCACCTTGCTCTCCCTACCAATTATCAAATCATTTGTATCAAACCACTGTGTGTGTCTGCTGGCTTGGGTTCTGCCATTGTGCTTATCACCAGATTAGACCTAGGAGCAGTGAAAGGCACCGAGGGAAACACTATACAAACACAATGATGGAGATAGTGGCATGGAGACCCACAGGGGCAACATATGCTTAAGATCCTTGTATTTTCTCAACTCTCATGTTGTGATAAAATCCGGGCTCTGGCAAGGCATTAACATATATTTTTATTTGTGAATGCATTATATACAAACTCTTATCTAAAGGTTATGCTTTATTAATAAAAATAAAACAAAATTCAGTTCAGTATGCAAGAAGCCTAACTTTTTAGATAGGAAAAAGTAAATTCATTAAACTGGTGGGTTTGCTGTACAATCCCTGGCATCAGATGGTGAAACAGATGGTTTGTAAGCACATAAGCAAAGAAAACAGCATGAGTTTACTAAGAGCAAGCCATGCTAAACTAACCTTGTTCCCTTTTATGAGAGGTTTGACACTGATAGAAAAGAGAAATTCCTTAAAGTCAGTGTATCTTGACTCCGGTAAGGTTAAAGTGTTTTCTTGAGGACAAGATGGAGAAAACTCACCTGAATGGCAATGTGGTAGATTTGCTGCTAGTTAAACAAGTGGCTAATGAGCCAATGGCAACCTTGAGGAGGTATATAGTGGCGTGTCACAGGACTTTCCATTGTTCCCCAATTTTATCACTAATTTGAATGAAATTTGTATATGGCTTTACACAAAATGGACTAAGGGATGTGGGCTTGTTTTTTGAGTTTTGTTTTTTGAGTTTGTTTTTCAATATAATGAATATCAAAATAAAGATTTTTAAAAAATTTTTATTTATTTTTGAGACAGAGAGAGACAAAGCACAAGCAGGGGAGGGCAGAGAAAAAGGGAGACACAGAATCTGAAACAGGCTCCAGGCTCTGAGCTGTCGGCACAGAGCCTGATGCGGGGCCTGAACTCATGAGCCGCGAGATCATGACCTGAGCTGAAGTCAGACGCTTAACCAACTGAGTCACCCAAGCACCCCTGTAAAGATTTTTTTTTAAGAAGGGGAGGCTCCTAGGTGGCTCAGTCAATTGACTCTTGATTTTGTTTCAGGTCATGGTCCTGGGATCATGGGACTGAGCCATGTGTCTGGCTCTGTGCTAGGTGTGGAGCCTGCTTGGTATTCTCTTTTTCTCTCTCTCTGCCGGTCTCCCCCACTCACACACTCTCTCTAAAAAACAAAAGAAAGATTTTTTTAAGAAGAAAAATAAAGCAAACTGAAGCAACACCCCAAACTAATACATGATTTTTAATGAAATCAATGTAAAGTCCTAAGCCTATGTCTAAAAAAATGTACAAGTATATGATGGAGGAGAATTGCCTTCTTGTTAGTTCATGAAAAGAAGACACAGGATATTTTGGTCAATTTCAATGTAATATGAGCTACCTGTATAACATGGTTGCTGAATAATAGAATAGCATACATGTCAGTTGGAAATGCCCATCCTACTCTACTTTCTAATAGACACGCTCATCAGTAGTAGTGTTTCTAAAACCATGTGTCTGGTTTTAGGAAAGACATTAACAAACTGGAGCAGATCCAGAGGATCTGACTAGGCCGTTGAGAGTCTGCAGATGCCATCACGGGAAGAACAGGGGAAAGCAGCAACATGTACTGAATGTGTGTACTGTGAGCACCAGAGAGAAAGAGAAAAGGCGGGAGACAAAAAGGAGGATGGAATAAGAACCGGTCAGTTTCCTAGGGGTTTAAAGAGTAAGTAAATGTGTAGGCCGTAGCCCCAGAACACAAGTTATCTAGAGTAAGGAAAGAGTCAAGCAGGGCGTTGTATAGCTGTTGCCTTCTTGCCACATATAAGGGTAAAATGTGTGTGCCTGTGTGCATGTCCATCCGCACATGTATGTGTATGTGTGTTTGTATGCATGTCCAGGTAAATAGGTACATAGGAGGTGATCAGAGTGCATCGTCTTAGTCAGTTTGGCTACTGTCACAGAATGCCACACACTGTAGCTTAGAAACAGCAGCAACGTATATCTCACAGTTCCAGAGGCTAGAAGATTGTCATCAGAGTGTGCCAGCGTGCTTGAGTTCTAGTGAAAACCCACTTCTGAGTTGCAGACTGCCATTTTCTTGTTGTGTTCTCACGTGGCAGAAGGAAAGCGAGAGAGCTGCTGTCGTCTCTTTGATAAGGGCGCTAATCCTGTTCAAGAGGGTTCCACCTTTATGACCTAATTCCCTCCCAAAGGCCCCCCCTCCGCCTCCTGCTATCACAGTAAGGATTAGGATTTCAACATGAATTCTGAGGGGACACAGACATTTAGTCCATAACGGTGTACATTTCTGCTCTCCTTCTTTCACAGTGGCTTGCTCCAGGAGAACCCCATTTGTCCTCAGCCACATTTGCTCATCATTCTGCGTTCACTCTTGTCACTTAGTGCCAGGCCTTGTGGTAGAAATTGGAGATCCAAGGTTGAATAAGTCCAGTTTGTACACACAAAAAAATGAGCATAGTCTAGAGGGGTCAGATGGGCATTGTGGCTGCAAGCTGGCCCGCTGAGAGCCTCAGAAGTGAAGTTGGGAGTGTAGAGTCACTCTGTTATTAGTGAAGTGTCTAAGTGTCAGCTGTACAGACTTTCAGAGCTAGAGGGAATTTTGGACATCTGCTCAGTGCATGGTTTTCAAACAGTGCCTTGTGGAATCGTAGGGGTTTTGCAAATATTTCTTAGGGATTGCTGTGTGAGTGAGAGGAGAGATCAAATCACAAGATGTCTGGGGTCCTCCCTACTCACACTTCAAGCAGAGTGGCATCACGTCCATCTATTTTATTTGTTCATCATCCATATCTGAATTAAGTTGAAGAAAGGGTACTGCTACTGCTAAATGTTTAACCATGTCTGAAGCCTGGATGGGAATGTAGTGACCAGTGGCCAAAAGATATTGTGGTTTTCTTGATGTGATGAGAGAACTGTTTTTGTTCATGTGTTCATAAAGACTATGAAATCTCTTCATTCAGTGATTTCCTGAAATACCAAACAAGCAAAGACCCTATGTGCTTCTAAAATCATCCTAAGATTTTCCCTCAGAAGGTTGGCTTTTTTCATGAGACTTCAAACTCCCTGAGGGCAAGAACTTTGCCCTAGTCGTTTTTTGTTTCTCAGGGGAGTAACAGTGCCTGACACATATGGGCATTTCACATATTTAGTGAATATGTGAAGAAGAAATTAAAATAATGTATTAATTGGACCCAAAGCAGATCTTCTGACTGATTATGGAAAACAAAATAAAATTCTGAAAAACGTATCCAGTTCTCAGTAACCTAATATGCTGAATATATTCATTATACTGCATTAGCAGTAACTATAGCAATCAAATTACATATTGATTGGTATCAGACAAGAGCTGAACATTTGGCTCTGAAGCAGTGTCATTTCTTCCATCTGTGAACACCCAGTCTCTTGTCCCTTCTTAGTGAATTCTGGAATCTAAGTCATAAATAATGATAGAATTCTGCCAAGTATATTTCTCAGAGGAGGCTATGTAACTTCTTTTCTTGTGATGCACTGACTCACTAAAGAGCTACCCTTCTGAATTCCAATTAGCAGTAGTTCTTACTCTTTCTGGTCAGACTTATAGGCAAATCTAAAATCTTCAGAGTTCCTGTAGTCATTGCTGAGGATGGGCTGGTGGCTTTCAGACACGCCTGGAGGCCCTCAGTAGCCAACTGATCTGTGACCGTCTGGCTTGGGTGTGGCCAGACTGACACCTGCACATCGTGGCTCTCCTCAGAGAAGGTGCCTTTTGGGTGTGAGATATAAACATGGAGAGGGTGCTTGTTCCAGTTTTAACACAGGTGTTAACCTATAAAGCTGCTACTGGTACACACACACACACACACACACACAACTACTGACCTATTCATAGAAAGAGTCTCTAGTAAAGAATGGGAGCCAAGATTTTATGTATAGACCGAGAAGGGGAGGAGTGGTGTTCTTAGAAGGGAGGTGACAGGCCATAGCTGTAAGTCATCCCAAGAAAACAAAGAAAGGCCCTGAAAAGCTATAGGAACAGTTAAGGATCCTGCTTTTGATTAGCAATTCATAACTTAAATTTTTTACTTTTTGCGGCTGCCCCCTTTATCTAGAGTAAATGGAAAGTTTTACAGATTGTTCCTCAGACTCTCATTTGTACATTCTGTGACCATGACTTTATAGGAGGAGATAATTTTCCCCATTCTGAGCAACTGAATTCTATAGCTAAGGACACTGAGACAAACCTTCAGCCAAGTGTAGATTGGGCGTATTGTTTCTTCTCCCATGAATGTGAAATGGTGCAAGAAGCAGAAACTCACTTTTAGCTACGGGATTTATGTCAATAGTACCTGTTTTCCCAAACAAATCCCAAATCTCAAAGATGGTTCCATCTTAGGGGTGAGGGCTGGGCAAAATGGGTAAAGGGGAGAGGGAGGTAACAGCCTCCAGTTATGGAAGGACTAAGTTATGGGAATAAAAAGAAAAGCATGAGGAATAGTGATATTCTAATAGGAATGTAATGGGACAGATGGTAGCTGTACTTGTGGTGAACACAGCACAGTGTATAAAGTTGTCACATAACTAAGTTGTACACCTGAAACTAATGTAACAGAGTGTGTCAACTTTACTAAAAAAAAAAAAAAAAAAAAAAAAAGATGGCTCCATTTCCAGTGAAGCTCATTCTTCCTCTGAACTTGCTTTTCGAAAGCTGGAACCGTGTTTTATTCTTTTACCCACATTCAATACACATAGAGGACCTATTATATGCCAGGTTCTGCACATACATTAGTTAATTAGGCACTGTCCTCTTCAAGAATGTACTGGGAAAATGGACAACTGTTTCAAGTATGTATTGCTTCCTAAAAAGCCAACCAAACCTAACAATGAAAACAAAACCAATAATTAATATTGCTTACAAATCTCTGACTTGGGCATGGTTCAGAGCACGAGCTCATCTCTGTTCCATGTCTTCCAGGGAAGTTCAGAGGATGAGGGCTGGAGTCACCTGAAGACTTGCTCTCTAAGCTATCTGGTGGTTGATGCTGGCTGTAGGCTCACATCTTAGCTAGCTAGAGCTGTGGCCACAGCACCTCGTTGTGGCCTATATGTACAGTCTTTCCAGATCTTCACTACCTGATGAAGTTAACTTTAGCATTTAAACTCTATACCTCTAAGTGCAGGATGTTTTGCCTTCAACTTGCTTTGAGCTTTGCCATGTTGGCTGAGTTATAGGAGGTCCACATATTTACCAAGACTGGGAGCTACACATGAGTTTCATAATTTTGATGTGTGTTCAAGATACTGTCGGTATGTAGAGCATGGAATAGAAGCATTTGATGCCCTGCTTCTATCTACTTTACCTCCCCATGCTCACTGGCAGCTGCTGTAGACAGTTTCCAGAACATGGTCAGCTTCACATCCCAGCACCTGCTTCTCTTTTTCTCTGCCCAAGGGCTTTCTTGGCACCCTGAGGAATCTGTAGAGCCTTCTGCCCAGAAGTGCAAGGACATCAGCATCCCTGGGGCAGGGGGCCATTCTCAGCCAATAAGAGATGGAAGTCAGTGGGCAAATGCTTGAGTCTTCCCAGTAGAATGATTCAGAGCAGGGCTGACTCTGTTTTGCAAGACTTGACTTGGCTGACCTTGACAATGAGTGCCTCCTTAAATTTTGCACCCCGGGTGCCTCATTCTCTCCACAATTATCCTGACTGTGATTCTGAGGCAAGTTCCTCACCGTTTCTGAGAGGGTTCCCAGCAGGACTGGGCCCCAGTAGCTGATGGTTAATAGCTTACTTATTCACCTACCCTTTCCTGATATTTCTTCTCCTGTTCTTGTCTCCCTTTCCCTACTTTCTCACTGGTGCATTCTGGGATTGTCTTTCAAATACAGAACCAATACCCATTTCCTGCTCAGCTTTGACTCTTGAGGGAAATTAAACTTGAGGCAGGTATTGTTGAGAAACGATGTTTTCACCCCCCCAACCCCACCCATCAGTGATTTCTTTAAGCATATGATCAATTTATGATATGATTCCAATAACTATAAAGATTTATCTTCTCTGAGACAGAGCAGGAACTCAGATGCTTCTGGTGCTCAAGGTTAGGCAATTACTTTCTTCCAAAGACCTCTTTGTACAAGTTCAAACACAGATGCGTGGGTACTTCTTTTTTGGGTGATTGAGGAAGGCGGTGCTAGATGTTGATCTGGTATGGTGTGTGTGTGTGTGTGTGTGTGTGTGTGTGTGTGTGTGTTTTGGTGAAGAGGCATTTGGGGAGGTGTGAGGGGAGATAAGGCCATACAAGGCTAGGAAGGCAAAAATTGTCTGGATATTTGCTTCAAACTTTTCCCTTACTTCAGCCTCATGGCTGAGGACTGGTTGTGAGCCTCTGTGGGAATGGTGCCAGAGCAAGTAACAGAATCTGTGTTTGTGAGAGGCTAGGAAGTCTTGGAGTACACCTGGTCCTGCTTTGGGCCCAAAGTGGCCAAAGGCAGCACACAGTGAGAGACATGTGCTTCACACTCTCCTTTCCTGTCCCTGTCCCAGCCCTGCACCCAGAGTGCGGATTCTGCCTCAGAGACTGGTCTGTGGAAATGTGCAGCACTTGGTGGAGAATCAGCAAAGACCCCAGGTGGGGCACTGCAGGTGTAAACAGAACCTGCATCTTTCATAAGGCGGGCTGTAGGCTGTCCCTGAGCAGAACAAAGCAGAGGACCCGGAGCAGGAACAACTTTTGGGGGGACTTTTGAATGAGCTGGTAGAGGCCCAGAACTGACCAAGTTTGGGAGACTTTGTTCATGTGACCTACTTTGTACTCACACGCAGGTGAAACCTGGCCTCTTCAGCTATGCAACGTTTGCTAGAAGCTTGCTGGCATCCACGTGATTTAGTCAACCTGTGGAACAAAAAGCTTGGGAGTCAATTATCCTGCGCTCTAGCTCTGTCGCTAACAATAACTTTGGCCAGGTCACCTCTGTGCCTCAGTTTCCTTCATAATATAATGACCTCATTGGCAAGATGGAAGCTGGAGGTTCTTTTTAATATTAAGATAACCAGAGTTGTTTCTTAGAGAGTCTTTGTTGGTCACACGGAGACCTAGAGAATGTCCCATCATGGGGCTCCTGCCTTGGAGTTCAGAAGTGGCCCTTGGGCCTGGGATCCTTTCTTCTACAGAGCTCTTGGATAAAATGCCAGGTTATGGACAGACCCTGTGGAATTGAAGAGGACTGTCAGTCACAGCTTTTGCATACTTTTCCACCTTGGGGCTTTATCTTAAATGTTTGAGAGATAACTCCTAAACTGATGTTGTACTGTCCTTTAGCCACCATTCCCTTGAGCTCATTGTAGATCATAAATGTGAGCCTGAAACAGTTTGCCAGACTGGCAGCTAACTGCACCCATTTGTGGTTAGTTTGGAACGAACCTAAAAGTGCCTCTTTGCAGCTGTCTGCTTATCCCCTGCCTGGCCTCCGATTTCTCTCCCGTGCTTTATAACTAACACCTTTTTATTACTTTTACTCCCCACAGGGCTGGCAGATTGCTGTTTCAGGGAGTTCAATGGAATGCCTCCAGAGGAGGTGTGGTATCATGGTTTCCCCTATTTCACGAGTAGAAAGCCCATCTTTACAGTATCATAGTCTGGGAGCCGCAGGCCTAAGGCTTCTCCAAGTTAGTGGCTTCTCCTGGATGGCACAGCTGAACTGGCTGTGAACTGTCCATTCACCTCTGATTAGCAGCCAGGCTGGCCAGTGATCACACAAGACCAGTGTGACGATAGCAAAATGCTGCTTCGCTCCAGAAGTAATGTTTAAGGAAAAGTATTGTCCCAAGGGTGCCTGGCAGGACTGTCGAAAGAAAACAGAAATGACATGTGGTCTAATCAGAGGGTCAGTGAGAAAACACATGATGAAAAAGAAAGCTTTAAATGCATATTATTAATATCTGGATATGCTGATACAATCTAATAACAATAATATCTAATATTTTTTTGAATGTTGACTATTTATCAGCTATGTCCCAAGTACTTCTACATATATTAATTCACTAATCCTTACCACAACCCTGCAGGGCAGGTACTATTATTATCCTTACTTAAAAAAATTTTTTTTAACATTTATTTATTTTTGAGAGACAGAGCATGAGCGGGAGAGAGGCAGAGAGAGAGGAAGACACAGAATCTGAAGCAGGCTCCAGGCTCTGTCAGCACGGAGCCCGATGCTGGGCTCGAACCCACAAACCATGAGATCATGACCTGAGTTGAAGTTGGACGCTTAACCAAGTGAGCCACCCAGGTGCCCCTTATTATCCTTACGTTAAAATGAGAAAACCGAGGCACATAGAGTGTAAATAACTTTGTCAAGGTCACTCAGCTACTGAAGGGTCAAGTCTGGGATTTGAAACCAGACTATTTGGTTTCAAAGTGTTCAGCCTTACTCACTCTACTGCTTCAAGAGCAAGGATGTTTCTGTCCACTTGGCAAATGAAGAAAGGAATGCCATTAACTAGAAGTATATTTCAGGCCAAATTAGAAGTGGAGGGGACACCTGAAACTTAAATGGTGCTGTATGTCAATTATATCTCAAAAAAAAAAAAAAAAAAAACAAAAAACCGAAAGGAAAAAAAGTGGAGGGGCCACAGTGAATCCAAGCCCTCTGGCCTTCTCAGGCCTTCTCAGGCCTTCTCAGGCATTCCTAAACCTTCCTCACTAGCCTTCCTCCCATGAATGCTGCCCCCCACACTGAGCAACTTTCCTGGGCTCCAGCCATAACGGGCAACTTTGTCGACACCCGGCTTGATTTGCTCAACTCTCTGTGCTTTTATATACCTATATATGCCCTTTCTGGAAAGTTCTTCTTCCATCTAAGTTTGGAGAAATCCTCAGCTCTTTGGACTCATCTCAAATGTCAACTCCTCCTTGGCACTTTCTCAGGCATTTCAGGCTGGGATGTTGCTCACTTCCTCCATCCCTGGCTTATCCCTTCACTGTAGCTTGTTTCGGGTAATACTGTAATTGCTTTCTCTCTCTCTCTCTTCACTAAGCTGTGAGCTTCTGCAAAGCATGGTAGCATCTAGCACACTGGGTGGCACATAGCTGGTACTCTGTAAAGGTTTACTGCAAAAAAAAAAAAAGGCTAAAGCAAGTGTTACCATCATTAGATTAATTATGGGTGTTCAGAGAATCTGTCTTCAAACTAATGTAAAGGACTTTATTTTGGGCTCTAATTATCCTGGCAATTTTCTCAATCCTTTCACTTATTTTGTCTTGTTTGCATAAATTGTTGCCTCTTTATAAATATTTGACAATTTGACGCTGAGATGTTACTAACATATGAATTAAGCAACCACTCTAATGATGTTGACGATAAAACATAAAGAAGGAACACCCTTATTTTCAGGGTGAGTCATGAGACCTTTCCTTTTCTTTCTACAAGGTAAACAGGTGTGCAGGTCGAACCGTAGGAGGATATGTTGTTTCTATCCTGGACATAACACAAGTTTAGAATTTTTGACATAACTAACGAGCATCAGAGCTTCTTTCTTTTTACATTTAAATCCAAGGTAATTAACATATAGTGCAATAATGGTTTCAGGAGTAGAATTCATCCCTTACATATAATACTCCGTGCTCAACCCAATGAATGCCATCCTTAATGCCCATCACTCACCTCTCCTATCAACCCTCAGTTTGTTCTCTGTATTTAAAAGCCTCTTATGGATTGCCTCCCTCTCTTTTTTTATCTTATTTTTGCTTCCCTTCCCCTGTGTTCATCTGTTTTGTTTCTTAAATTCCACAGATGAGTGAAATTTTATGATGTTTGTCTTTCTCTGACTGACTTATTTTGCTTAGCATAATACACTCTAGTTCCATCCATGTTGTTACAAATGGCAAGATTTCATTCTTTTTGATTGCTGAGTAATATTCCCATTGTGTGTGTGTGTGTGTGTGTGTGTGTGTGTGTGTGTGTATACATATGTGTGTGTATGTATACATATGTGTGTGTGTGTGTGTGTGTGTGTGTGTGTGTGTGTGTGTATATATATATATATATCGTATCTTCTTTATCCACTCATCAGTTGATGGACATTTGGACTCTTTCCATAATTTGGCTATTGTCAGTAGTGCTGCTATAAACATTAGGGTGTATGTTCTCCTTCAAATCAGCATTTTTGTATCCTTTGGATAAATACCTAGTAATGCAATTGCTGGGTTGTAGGGTAGCTCTATTTTTAATTTTTTGAGGAACCTTCATACTGTTTTCCAGAGTGGCTGCACTAGTTTGCATTCCCACCAACAGTGCAAAAATGTTCCCCTTTCTCTGCATCCTTGCCCAACATCTGTTGCTTCCTGAGTTGTTAATTTTAGCCATTCTGACAGGAAACATCAGAGGTTTTTTACAGAGTCTTTAAACAGGGGATTCATTTGAGAATGATATATAACATATAGACAAGCAGTTGATTTTACTAAAGAGTGAAAATTACAAGTGATTACAAGTTCTTCCTTTGCTTGGAATGTATCTCTGCTCTTTCACTGAACAGTTGCTGACCTGTCAGGGATACCTGGCTCAGTGTGGCTGAGGCCCCTCGACTTTTGACTTTTCTCCTCCTTTGTCATGGGGCTTACCTTCTGCTACAATGCATTAATACCCAATCATTTGCTTTGTGCAGAGTCTTAAAGGCTCCTTTCTCCTAGTTTTCCTTTGCTATGTTCTTTTCCCTTGTGTAGTTTACTCTCTTGCATGTTAATTTTTTTCTCTTCTGTGGTTTGTTTCCTTGGTTCTCCCCAACACTTGACCCCCATCTTGGAACCTTCTGCCTCTCCCTTTATCTTTCATTATCACCTTTAGGGACGCTTCTGCCCTGTTTACTCACTCCCACTTCTGTTTACTCACTAAAATTGTTCTTTGGGGTGTATGGAGTCTAAATCAGGACTTTTAGTAATTAACTCTTGATTTTTAGAAAGGTCATCTTCTTGCTTTCCATGAGGAAAGCAATGGGATTATTAGCAATGTGTTGCCAGGGAGATTGTCTCTCCACCTTCCCCAAAGAATGAGAACAATCTCCCTGCCCATGAAACAGATTGGCTTTTTTACCTTAAAGCTCAGCAGAACACTTTACATAATGTTTTGATGTGGTTGTATGAAACTGATCCCTGCTGATAGAGAAACGCTTTTTGAAAAAAGTTCCAATTTTCAAACAATGACTATAAGCTGACTGCCCTGACCCTTACCCCATTTCTGAGCCTCTCTTCATTGGGCTGGGTTGCAGGTGGCTGGTAATAATAAAACTGAATGTTTATCAACTTATACAAGTGCTTGAGGAAATTTGATAGACTGTTTCTATAATCTTGAAGTGGAGAAGGAATCTGTAAACATCAAAGCTAGAAACCCTAAAGGGAAAGATATATAGATTAACACAGTGGGGAAAAAAAGAGTTGGCAATCTGGGAAAAATATTTGTGACACATGTAACAGTCAAGTTAAAACATTTGGTTTAGCAGGAGTTTAACAAATAAATAAGAAAAAGATAAACACTTGGAATAAAAAGTTCAATGAATGCAAGAAAAGAAGTTCTGTTTTGTTAGTAATTAAGGAAAATGTAAATTAAAGCAATAATAAGTTAGGTTGGACATAGTTTAAAGTCTGATAGGACTGTTGATAAAAGGATGGCAAATTAGGCATATTCATTCCAATATATACCTATTGGAAAGGCTAAAGTAAATATTGACAGTACCAAGTGCCGACAAGGGTGTGGGGCAGTTGGAACCCTCATACATTCCATCTGTGAGAATGTGAAATGGAACAGACACTCTGGGAAACAGTATGGCAGTTTTTCCTAAACTTAAACATACACTTACCACATGACCTAGCAGTCTGATTCCTGGATATTTATGCTAGAGAAATGAAAACTTATATTCTCCCCCCCCCCCCCCAACCCCTGCCCAACTCCACACACACACTATATGTGAATTTTATAGCAGCTTTATTCATAACTGAAAAAACTGGGAAAAACTGTCCTTCAATGGATGAATAAACTGTGGCATATCTATGTAATGAAATACTACTTAGCAATTAAAAAAACCCCACCAGAACTATTGATACATGCAATAGCTTGGATGAATCTCAAAGCATTATGCTGAGTGACAGAAGTCAATCTCAAAAGTTTCCATGCTATGGGACTCCAGTTTTATGATATTTTTGAAAAGACAAAAAATTATAGAGACAGAATACATTAGTGGTTGCCAAGGGTTTAGCTGCTGGGAAAGTGTGCTTATAAAGAAATAGAACAGGGGAGATTTGGGGGAGATGAAACTATTTGGATTATAGTGGTGGTAACACAAATCTATATATGTGTTAAGATTCATAAAACTGTATACCAGAAGAAGAAAAGCACATTTTACTCTATGATACTAAAAAAAATCCTAGGCATCCTCATGCCCCATTCATGAGAATATACATTGGTGCCAACTTTATGGAGGATAATTTAGCCATACATATCAAAATGCAAAGTATGTCTGTTCTGGGGCACCTGGGTGGCTCAGTTGGTTAAGCATCCCACTCTTGATTTCAACTAGGTCATGATCTTGCTCCCCTGCATCCAGCTGAGCTCGGAGCACAGAGCCTGCTTGGGAGTCTCTCTCTCCCTTTCTCTCTGCCCCCCCGCCCCCCTCATTCTCCCTCTCTCTCTCTCTCTCTCTCTCTTTCTCTCTGTGTGTGTCAAAATAAATAAACTTAAAAAAAATGAAAAGTATGTCTATTCTATTAGCAATCCTACTTTTGCAAAAATATTCTAAGGGACTTTTGGTATGTGTGCAAAGTTAGTACAAGGCTGTGCATGGCTGCATTTTTTATGATTATATGAAAGAGATGTTTGGGACAACTGAGTGGCTCAATCAGTTAATCATCTGACGTCAGCTTAGGTCAAATGATCTCACAGTTTGTGAGTTTGAGCCCCATATTGGGCTCTGTGCTGACAGCTCAGAGCCTGGAGCCTGCTTCAGATTCTGTTTCCCTCTCTTTCTCTACCCCTCCCCCACTTGCTCTCTCTCTCTCTCTCTCTCAAAAATAAACATCAAAAAAAATTTTTTAAAGAGATACAAACTATATGTCTTTAGGGATTTGATTTCAAGTTATGATACATACATACAGTGGCATATCATACATCCATCTAAAATGATGTAAATCTACACTTGTTTACATGGGGAAATGTCCATAATTGATTATATAGTGAAAATAATAGTTTACAAATAGCATATATGGCACAAATCTGTTTTTCAAGTGAGAAGTATATGTCCAAATATGTATTTATTCATAGAAAAAATTCTGGAAGAATGTACATAAAGCACACTGACAGAAGTCACTTCTGGGTAGTGGGCTTGTAGTGATTCTCACTTTCCTTTTCGTACCTTCTTCATAGTCTTTTAATCTTTATAGCTTTGTTATAGTCTGAACATTTGACTATGAGCATGTATTAGTTTATCTATTTTAAAAATTTGTTTTGGTTTCTACAAAATCTCGTGCAAAGTTTAAAGATTTGAGTTTTAGACCATGATAAAATTCTCCCGAGTCAAACAGATGTATTCAAACCTCACATACTACACAGAAATCTATATTGTTTGCACGGTATGCCACATACAATAGATAAAAGAGCATCTAGCTGCATCTTGCTAGGACTGCTGAGACCAGCAATGTCATTTCCACTGTTTAATTTTTCATCCTTCATTATGTGTGATTACCAACACTGTTCCTCATTTTTTAGGGGTTCTCTTCGATGTTCAAGGTATAATCCTAGGGCTGAAGGAACATAACCTCAAGGTGTATGGTTAAAAGTCAAATAATTCACCTTGTTTAGGATAGGTATGATTCCATGCATATGGTGATTGACAGGATAAAATGGAAAGGTTATCTATTCCTAAATTTAGAAATTAGGTCCTGATAGATTGATGGTTGATTTAAATATAACTTCTTGTCAAGCATCTGTTTTTAGAATCAGATTACTATGAGTCTACAGTTTCCTTGAAGCCTCATGGTCTCACGTTTCTGTTTGCCTTTGCATCGTTTTCAGAAAATGAAGAGTTTGAAGCTGCAGATTTAATTTTCATTGTTTTATATTTTATATGACACACAGGCCATTTCTTAGAAATATAAGGCGACAAACAAATTGCAGAAGAAATAATTGCCATTATCTCATTGAATCTTAGGTCATTCAAAACTCTCTCCCACACGCTGAAGATTCATTTGGGAATGCTTTTGTCTCCCCGGCTGCCCACATGCTTTTCTGATTCATCTCTTCTCCAACTTTGCCTTCTTGACCACCCCCAGTGGAGTGCTGTTTTTCATCTTGCTTCATTTGTTTATCTCCGGGGTTTAATTCAACAAACAAAGTGGTTTGGACCAAACTTTGGGCTCTTGTGGGTGTGGATGTGTTCTTTGGTCTCATTTTTAGTTCCAAAAGAAGAATGTTGTTTTTGACCTCTCTGACATTTCCTTGCTGATTTTACTAGGACTTTGATACTAGTAAAGGGTGACGTTTTTTTCTGAGGAAGTGGTGTTGCTTTTGTTAGCGGTGGTAATGCCTTTTACTGCCTTGTAACTCAAGTTGTGTTCCAGTACAATTGTAAAAGTGTGCCTTAAAAAAACAAATTTAAACTGGCAAAAGTAGAAATTCAAGGTTACCCTTCTGGAGGAAAGATGCAATTTTTATTATTGATGTAGAAAAGAGGGCTCTATGGTAAAAGGACTTTCAGTCAGATTTAATTGCACCAAGATTTAGGTAATTCACTGCCTACCCCACTCATGTGCTCAGCCACTTCTCCCAACACCCTCTCAAGGTGTACAAGCTACTAGTGTTCCCTCCTCCACCACCACCACACTCCCCCAAGAACTTTTAGGCCAACTGGCCACAAACTCAGAAATCTACAGGGGCTGGGCAAGTGGTGCAGAAGAATAAGTCTGGCTGTTTAAGAAGACTGATTGGGGGCACCTGGGTGGCTCAGTTGATTAAGCATCCAACTTCAGCTTGGGTCATGATCTCATAGTTTGTGGGTTTGAGCTCCGCATGGGACTCTGTGCTGACAGCTCAGAGCCTGGAGCCTGCTTCGGATTCTATGTCTCCTCCTGTTTCTGTCCCTATCCCACTCACGCTTTTTCTCTCAAAAATAGATCAACATTAAAAAAGAAGAAGAAGAAGGAGAAGGAGGAGAAGAAGAAGGAGAAGGAGAAGAAGAAGGATTAGGGGCGCTTGGGTGGCTTGGTTGGTTGAGCATCCAACTCTCGATTTTGGCTCAGGTCATGATCTCATAGTTTGTGCGGTTCGTGAGTTCCAGCTCCCTCTTGGACTCTGCTGACAGCATGGATCCTGCTTGGGGTTCTCTGTCTCCCTCTCTCTTTCTCTGCCCCTCCCCTGCTCGAGTGCATGTTGTCTCTCAAAATAAAGAAACATTAAAAAAAAAAAAGAAGAAGAAGACAGGGTTTAGTGGGGACTTGAGCAAAATGGAAACAGCATGTTTCATCTAGAGAGCCTCTCTTTTCAGCATCAGCCAATTGTTGCGATGTGGGAATACACTGCATGTAGTCAGATCTTCCTTCCGCCTTTTCAATAGAAGCAAGAAATAAAGATTTTTGTGTGACATTTTCAATCTTGTCAACTACTTCAAATAAAACATCAACACAACTTTAGTCCACACCGTGTGTCAGAGGGCTGGCTGTGGCTGTGGGCCACCAGTGTGCACCTTCTGATAACAATGAATGTGTATGAACTTTGGGAGTCCAACAGCAGGGTGCTGATGAAGGCTGTTTCGAAGTCAGGACTGGCACAGACATAATTCCAGCAGTGAATAGGGTACATGGGACTTTGAGGTACCAATCTTCAGTGGTACTGCTGTGTGCTTGTGACAGAGCAATTGGTTGCTAAAAATTACAGCCTGATCTCTTTGAAGCCCCCAGGGCTCTTAGGCAATTCTAGGGAAGGAAATCTCAAGAAGGCGATATTGGAGTCCTGCTAGTAGGCAAGTGGAGATTTGAATAATTAAAGATTAAAAGGAGATATGACCATATTTGAATCCCATGCTGGTGAAGTGGTTTATACTGGTTAAATTTTTTTTTAATGTTTATTTATTTTTGAGAGAGAGAGAGGGAGAGAGAGAGTGAGCACAAGCAGAGGAGGGCAGAGAGAGAGGGAGACACAGAATCCGAAGCAGGCTCCAGACTCTGAAATGTCAGCACAGAGCCCTACACAGAACTTGAACTCACACACCGTGAGATCATGACCTGAGCTGAAGTCAGGTGCTGAACTGACTGAGCTACCCAGGCGCCCCTGGTTTATACTGGTTAATCTAACTGAAAACATCAATTAAAAAATCCAAAAGTTAGAATTTTGGAAAGGAGTCACATTTCTGAAGTTATTATTAGGCATTGAGAACAATTATATGGCTGTTTGGGATGATAATTAATAATATTCATAATAAATGGTAATAATAATATCGGTTGTCATTTATTGAGTACTTACTATATGCCAGGCACAGTGCAAGTATATTCACATGTACTAACTTATCTAATATAGCAACCTTATAAAGTAGGTTCTACTATTACCTCCATTTGCTAGATGAGGAAACTGAGGCACAGAGAGGTGAAGTAACATGCCCAAGGACACCAGATATGTTATACCAATAAGGAATGTTCACTTTGCATTGGATCCCTAGGATTGGTTTAAAATGCTGTCACTTTTTTTTTTAACAGTTTGTAAACCTACTCACCAAAAAGTTCTAGCTGTCTTAACCATTTTCATCTCTCCATATTCCTTTCTGTTCTTCATTACTGTGTATGCATTATTCTAAAGTATGTTAGGGTTTACTGTTTCCCTAAGTTATGGTTTGTCTTTCTGCGGTTGTATACTATCTCCCCCCAGTACTTATCTACAAACTTTGCTCTTAATGCCATTTTTATTAACTAAAAAATAGCATATGTTTATCCTAGAAATTTTGTAAAATACAAGCATATATGAAAAAATAGCTCCTAAAACCATCATCCGCAGAAAAGAATGGTTCACTTTATGTGGGATTCTTTCCATTCTTTTGTATGTTCATATAGTCAACTATAAGACTATAAATATGTTGCTAATTATTTTTACCAAATATAAATCATATATACACATAACTATAGCTTTGCTTTTTTAGTTAATGTTTATCATGAGTGGTTTCCCATGGCACTACTTTCAAAAACATTTTTATTTTTTTAAATGACTACATAGAATTGTATCATATGAGTTTACCAGATTTTATTTTTAGAATTTTCATGCTGTTAGATGATTAAATATTTTTAAAATGTTCACTCTTGCAGATAACATAGGGACGAATGTTTTGAACATAAGTCTTTGACCATATTTGTCGATATTTCCTTAGAATAAATTCCTCCCAGTAAAATCAGTAGGTCAAAGCCTCTAAATACATGTTGCTAAGTTGCCTGTCAGAATGTTGGGCCACTTCACATGCCACTAACTCTGTCAGTTTTTAGGATCTTCATTTTTCCATCATTTTCCTCTTAACCTCCAATTTTAATTCTTTAGATGTCTTAGGACTAGACCCTCAATTTAGCCTTTTCCCCCTCATTGTAGTATGTGTCCAGGACTTCCCATGCCCAGCGGTAAGTAGGCAGATGTGGGAGCTTCCTTCTGAGCTCTGCTGGCTGATGGAGTCCATCAAGAGGAAACCAGCTTTAGGGTCAGCTCTGTGGGAAGCCCCAGGCCTCTGGGAAAGGAGCCCATTTCCCACTAATTTACAACTTGTGGGTGGTTCTGCACGTGTAGGTTTCTGGGACAAGTAGCTAGCTAAGAAATGGCTTGGGTTTCACTGGACAGCATCAGTCACCAGAAGTGCTCCCACGGCGTGGTCACTGCACAACATCTGGACAGTCTTTGAGGAGACAAAAACATTTGTTCTGCCTGGATAATTTCAGAGAGGCTATGAAGGCTACTGGGGCAAGGACAGGTCAAACCAATACAAGGCCACCAAGGGGTCAACAGAGGGAAGACCATGTGCTCCTTAAGGAGTCATCCCCAAAATGCTGAAGGGGAAAAAGAGAGGCTTGCCTCTCTAGGGGATTAAGAGAAAAGGGAAATGTGGAACATTTTCTAGGATTTCTTTGCTTTTAATGACTTATTCTCTTACTAATATATCAGAGAGAAGGAAAGCTCCTGGCTAAGAAATAAAACAGTCCTTCATCCCAGAAATCACACCAGGAATATGAATTCTTAACAGGTGTCAGAAAAGCACACTGAATAAGGAGAGAAGAATACAGATACATCACTTCGGTTATAATAAATGCTTGATTTCTTTTAATCCCCAGAGTCCAATTATTTTCTTTCCAAACTTAAGAGCAGTGTCTGCCCTCTGAATCTATTGTTACACTTACTAATGGATCTGACTGTATTATTTGCCTATTAATTTGAGTACTTAAAAAATATCTATCTTTAACAATTTTCTCTCCCTCTCTTTCATCTACCGTGTGTCCCACACCTTTCCATTTAATGAAGGGTTTTCTATACCCTTTCTCTTCTCTGTCCTTTTGGCCTCCTGCTTGTAGAATCAGCACAAAAGAGTTAATAATTTAACCCCATCCATCTCCTCCAATACTACTCTTACACAGGAGGACAGGGGTGCAGATGAGAAGGGTTTCCACACAATGGGAAGCTGCAGAAGCAGAGACAGGGAAAGTTTGTGGAAGGGGGGATGGGTAGAGGTGAGATAGGGATGGGGGATGGAGGAGGAAGCAGGGTCTACAATTAGGCTGCAAAGGCTTTCAGAAGTCATGTTTGCAAAGGTCTTAGTAGGTTTTCTTAAGGAATTTTGAGGGTGTTTTGTTCTTTGTAAGCAATGTAGAACCATAGGAAACTTTGAGGGGAGGGGAAGATATGGTTAGACAGTTTTTATGTTGGTTTGATTGGCTTTCTTTCTCCCCAGGCAAAAATGACTCCATTGTGGTAGGAAAGATAAATAGGAAGGGGAAGAATCTAAAGGCAGGAAAAACAGTTTGGAGGTTATTGCAAAACTGAAGCCTAGTCCTTTGGCTTGGACTTAGTCAGGGGGATGGAGAGGAAGAGACAGATTTAAGAGTTCAGTTGACCTGACTTTGGTGCTTTTTAGAATGACAAGAGAAAGACAGAGAGATGGAAAGTTAAGCAAGTGTGACTATGATTTCCCATAGTCCACGAATGGATGATGACATCATTTAATGACATAAAAAATGCAGATGGAGAAGGGCGATTTAAAAGCAAGATAGGAAGATTGGTTTGGGATTTACTTGCAGAATGTCCTGTACAGTGTTGTGCAGGTGTTAACATCTTGCTTTCCAAAAGCAGAAAGGAAAGGAAAGGAAAGGAAAGGAAAGGAAAGGAAAGGAAAGGAAAGGAAAGGAAAGGAAAGGAAAAAGAAAGCCCTGATTATATCAGATTTCCCATGGTGTAAATGTTCCCACCATTGGCCGATTTTCAGCCAGTCCCATGGAAGTCACTTATTGCAGAGTTGGGAAGAATATACACAGTCAGCTCTTCTGAGCTGGACTGGGCAGACTTTAGCATGCTGTTGGCCCTGCTGGATACTCTACCAATGCATTAGGGAGCATAGTCCAGGAGCTCAGCAAGGAGATGAGCACTGGAGAGATGTGGTTTAAGTGAAGCCAAGGGAGTAAAGCATGTTGAAATAAAAAGAGAAAACCAGTATTAGGAGACATCTGTATAAGGAAAGAGGAGTCAGAAGAAGAGTGGTTAAAGAGGCAGGAGAGTCAAAAGAGAACCAGATTCATGAAATACAAGAGAAGAACTAGTTTCAGGAAGGAAGGTGTGGTTAATAGTGTCAAGTACCAGAGATCAGGTAGCCTAAGAACTTAAAGGAGGTCATCAGCATTACCAGTTAAGCAGTCTTTCTGTGTTTGAGACATGTTTTTGTTTTTCTATGTTAAAAATATGTTGTAATGATAAAAAAGAAAAGAGATATGCTTCTTCCTTTTTTTTTTTTTTTTAAGGAGGTAATTAATGAATTTGGACAGAACACACTCAGTGGTAGAAGTGAGGGGTTACCTGAAATGGGCTGGAGAGTTTGAATAAAAGGGAGGGAGTAGAAATGAAATCTTCCTAGCAGTTTGGCTATTAAAGGAAGGAGAGCTCGAAGGATGGCATATTGGAAGGATGGCTTTTAAAAAGAATTATGTGTCATTGATCAACTAGTAATTCAGAGGAATATATCTGTCTATAATCCAGGCCAACTTGCTGATCCCAGTGACAGGCGGAACAAACATCTTACTCAAGTCCAGAGGCAGTAATGGTTTTGAATTTTGCTTAAGTGTCAATAGGAGTCACATTAATACAGAGGGCATTGCATTGGTCCGATTAAATTGAATTTGTAGATATCCAGAGCCTATGTGATTCATGGTTTACTCCATAGGTAATGGTGGTATTCCTTGTATTTTTTTAAATTTGAATATTGATTGCTTGATAATTTGTTTGTGTCTGTGTATTGGAATGAAACTGACTCAGTTATGAACTGTAGGTCCTTTTATTCCTCCTTAAGTGAAAAAATAATTACCTATATTTTCCCCTTAACTTTGAGGCACCTCTTATTCTCCAGGAATTCTAAAAAAATCCAGCTATTAGGTCTTAATTGTAGTACATTCAGCCTGAAAAGTTGTTTTTAGAATACTTTATTTTTTATTCTTCACTGGCTTCCTCTGATACTCTATTTTTTCAGAGCTTCCCAAGGAAACCAAAGAGTGTGCATACCAACCCAAACACATGTGGAGTGAAAATCATTTATATTTTAAACACTGTGTACATGTACATTTATGTAGACCAGTTAATAGATATTAGACATCAAAGCAACCTCGAAGCAAAGCCTTTTAGGTAATCCCTAACTCAAAAGTCTCAATAGAGTGATAAAAGTGAGCTTCTCTGTAGCTCCCTGACCTCTAGCAGGGTCTCCAAGGCCACAGCTGCCTGAAGGGCAAGTCTGTAATTAGAAGATGCCAGGGTGATCTCAGAATAGAACTTCAAGCCACCTGGGCGGCATTTACAGAATCAGCTTCTCTGGAGCAACAGCAACAAAGAAGGGCCTTCCTACAATATTTGGAAAGAGTCACCTCAGGTGGGGACTTGAGTTTTGATGTTGGTGTTAGCAGGAATCAGAAGAGTTGGAGAAAAGCTCCCTGAAGCATACTGAGGAACAAATCAACCCACAATATTCAAGGGAGAGGATTCACATTTGCAGACTTTGTCAAGGGACACATTCTTTTATACTCTCACTTTTGGAATTCAATATTTTTGTCATATGAACCTATGACACTTGTAAAGTATGGGCTTGATGTCAGCAGACCTACATTCTTGTGTCATCTGGCTAAATCATTTAGCCTCTTTGGGGGCTCGGGATCTTTTATTGGTAGAAATCAACAAGACTAATAAACATGCTTCAACCGTTACAGTGTGTTCATGTATTCATTGCAGGGGTGAGCAGATTCTTGACTCCACAAGTTGTTCTTAGTTAAAAATGATCACGGTGTTGGAGCCATAGACTGATGTATTTAATTTAAAATCGATGACTGTCTTCTCTCTGAGGCTTTTCTTCTTCTTGGTCTCATCTCCTTTCTCCAGCATCCTATCTTTGTCTTGTGTGGGATTTATTGTTATTCATACCCCAGTAGAACAATCTAAAGTATTACTTTAATAGGGATTCTTTGGGGAACCCTAGCCTTCAAAATTCCAAAAACAATGATTTTGGTGGTGGGATTTTAAGCACAGTGGTAAGTGGGTGGAGGGTGGGGGGTGAGGCAGGAAATGGGCAGTCAGGGAGACCTAACCACTCCCCTGATCATACTTGGAATGGCATCACCTCCTCCAGGAGCTTTCCTTTATATCTAGAGGGTCAGAGAGATTACTTTTAACTCTATGTGCGACCTGAAGTTTTACAAGTTTGGCATGGGAAAAACCTAATAGGCCATGGCTGGTATCTGAAAATGACATTAATAGTCAGCTAATAATACCCTCTTTGTTTAGAGTGCCATTCTTTCAAGGGAGTCAAATGAACAAAATTCACTTTCAGAAAACCCCTGTGAGGCAGAGAGAGCATACATATTCTCTTTATTTTACAGATGAAGAAATGGAGTCAGAAAGTTGCACATCATGTGCTCAAGCCAAATTTGACCCAGAACCTAATCTCTTAGCCAGGGTTATCCCTTGAACTAAGGCAAGATGCTCCTGGGCCCTGGGCTTCAGAAGGTGTGGTTCTGGCCCTTCTCAAACTTCAACCCTTCCTAAAGGGTGGGCAGTCCACAGGGTCAAGGTGTCCATGCCACTGGAATTATAAATACCTGGGACCCAAGAATTCCTTGCCATAGGGCCCCTAAGTGCACGTCCAGGGCCTGCGTGGGCCTCCTCACTGGATCTGTTCCTAGTGTTGACAGAACCACTGATGCGTGTACCTGCCCAAGTTGTGGCCTGACTGTAGCATAGTGTGGTATAGTGTGGAGGGGGCATGTGCAGCTGAGGTCCACATGCACACACTGAAGGTTCTTCTGGAATATGATAGAGTTGGGGGTGGGGAAGAGAGAAAAAGGGTTTGGGGGTCCCCTGTCCCACTCTACCACATTCTTGACAAAACTCAGATCAAACTGTGAGGAGTTCGAATGTGAACCTACCCTTCCAGGTTGTTTCCAGGTAGGAGACCTTTATTTTATAGTTTGTTGGGTTGAATTATGACTTAAATATGTAGACAAAGTATGTGGACCTCCATTTGTACTTTTGCCTCTGTCCCCCAAATGTTATGGGTGGTCTTGCTTCTGATTGTCAAAGCAGAAGCCAGAGGAGGAAGTTGAACTGGAATGGTTATATAATTTCACACAACTGTGATTCTCTGGCTGCACTTTGCAAATCTGTAGAAACCAAAATACAAGTCCTGTGTATTTATCACTGGGACTCTGACCATTATAATGAAAATAAAAAGGGGACTGGTTCTTTTTTTTTTTTTTTTTTTTTTTTTTTTTTTTTTTTTTTTTTTTTTTTGTGGCTTCCCACCTCCCCCAGTTTGCGAAAAGAAGGAGCAATAGGCGTTTCATTGGCCCTCCCAGGATCTGGGAGGCACAGGCGGGGAATCCCAAAGGCAATAAATAAGTCGCCTATTGAATACCAAAGTCAGGGTTTGTGGTGGAAAACAAAAACTGCTAATTAGCCAGAGGACTGTCCATCTTCTCCCACACCCCGGGCATTTGAAAGGAAAGGCTAGGGGATGCTGTTCTGAGGGGTTGCAGCCCCCAGTCCCTCTGACTGGGTAAAGTAACAAAGGGAAAAAAATGCTGAAAGCAGGAGTTTAGAGGAAGCGATTTCCACTAGTGCTATCTGCCGCTGGGAACGTGGAAGAGACCATCTCTGGCTCAGCCGCAGGCCCCAGGGTTCCTTCTCGTCCTAGGCTGGCAGGCCCGGACGGGGCAGGGGGCGCTCACCCAGGACCTGCTAGGCCCGCAGCAACTCCCACCTCCCGCCCTCGGCCCCCAGGCGTGCAGAGAGCCGCAGGACGTCGCCCGTTTAAGGGGCGGGGCGCGGCTCCACGTGCTTTTTGCTGAGTGACTGAACTACATAAACAGAGGCCGGGGAAGGGGGCGGGGAAGGAGGGAGAGAACAGGCTTTGACCGATAGTAACCCTGGCGCTCAGCGCAGCCGAATCTATAAAAGGAACTAGTCGCGGCAAAACCCCGGTAATTCCGAGGGAGAGTGAGTGGCGCCGGGATCCGCCGAGCCCAGCGGACACCTCTCTCCTCGGGCGCAGGTGGGCAGGGCAGGGGGGGCGCCGCTGGACCGGCGCTGCCAGAACCAAGTTTTCGGGGCGCTTTGCTCCTTTTTTTTCCCCCTTTTCCCTTCTCCGGAAGGGTTTTTCAAGGGGTGGGGGAAAAGACGCACACACAAAAGTGGAAAACAGGTAAGAGGTTCTCCAGTGACCTGGGCGTTATTGTTTTGTTTCGGGGCGGAAGAGGCTCTGGGAGGCGCTGAGTTTCGGGGACCAGTCTGAACCCCCACTTCTTGCAACCCAAATGGAGCGGGGGCGGCGTAAATGGAGAGGACGTCCTAGGACAAGCTCTGGCGACCCGAAGACGCGGCGCTACTGCGCACGGGGTTCGCCCGGCGGTGGAGCCGGGGAAGCATCTCCGGGCGTGGAGACCCGGGCGCAGTACCGCGGACGCAGTGGGATGGAGGGTTCTGGTTGGGCCGGGGACGCCGCTGCCGTGGCGGAGGGAGCGGGGGCTGGAGAGTAGTCTCAGCACCCGGCGCTCTCTTTGTTCTGAAGAGCCTGAGCCGGCTGGAAACCTCCGTTTGTGGGTCGGCCGGCGCCCACCGGGACAAATGGCAGCACGGACTCCCCGCTCCGTTCTTGAAGGAGCTGGTCTGAGTTGGGCTCTGATCTGGGGATCCGCCCCGTGCGCCCCCGGACTGGAGCGGCGCGTTCTTGTTCCCCAAGAACTCGGCTGGGTGGTGTCCCAAACGGGGTCTGTAGCGCTACTGATCAACTTGAGGCCTCGGAGGCTTTGTTTGACCCCGGGGGTCCTGCTTCTGGCCTTCGTTTGCGCACCCCAGCTGGTGTGCCTGGCGCAGCGGGGGGGACGCGGTTTTGTTTTGTTTTTTTAAACTCGAAAGACTTAGAAGAAGAGCCGGAGGAAACCTGGAGGTGATGTGCCCATTCTCCCCGCCCCCATCCTTCCTGCCCTTTGCAGTTTAGTCTCTCGGGGCTGCCTCAGGCAGGGCACGGATGGGGAAGCTGGGGCGAGATGGTGCCGCGGAATGACCGGGAGTAACCCCGGAGGGCGGTGCAGAACTCCATGCTCCGCCGCGGGGCTGGGCTCCGCGGTGGGGGAGCGCAGCCCGTGGCCTGGGGGCAATGGTGCAGCGCCTCCTGGCCAACTGGCCTGGGAATCAACCCTTTGGCGGGAGGGGGCTCGGGCTTCACAAAGCGTTATGGTTTGCCGGTTCCGACTAAGATCCGGTGAAGACGGGTGGTTGCAGACTGGGAGGAATCCCGGGAGAGCAGGCGAAAAGGCCGTCTGGTTGTTTTTTTTATCAGAATGTTTCCCGATTCCCAGACCTTTGTTACCGGAGAAGGTTCTTGGCGTGGGTCGGTTTCATGGTTGTGTGTAGGTGTCTCTTTTTCAGCATTTATCTTATAGAAGGAAATAAGGTGTGTGTGTGTGTGTGTGTGTGTGTGTGTGTGTGTGAGGGAGGGAGAGAGAGAGAGAGAAGGAGAGAGAGAGAGAAGCGTCTGGCACTGGAAGTAATTGGCTCTTGTCTTTTGCAGCATTGATACCGTCAGCTTTTAAAATCCGAGTATTATTTAGTGACACCTCACAAAGTGAATGGGTGGTATATACATTTACATAAAAGAGGACAAATAAAAGAGGACAAATTTGATATTTTAAAAGTTACTTGGTGATGAAAATCAGCAAGTCACTTTTTAAGGCCCAGTCTCCCTCCCCGTCTCCCCCAAAGGACACCTTACCAAAATTTCCAAGTTCAAAAGCAGTTTTACTGGTTGTTTTAACAATGGTTTGGGACCCAAACCTAAGTTTTGATCTTCTTTTCAGACAGAGCTTTTCAGACAGTCCCTCATTTCTCATCTCCCCTTTTATTTCAGCCCATTTTTCTCATACCTACCACAAAAATAATGAAGGCTTTCTGTTGTTTGAATCATGCCCTGAAGACACTTCTCCCAAATCAAAGAAAGTGTGAAAGCAATGGAGAATGTTCTGGGGTAGAACCTCTTCAGATAGTATAATAATTTATAAGTACAAAGTTTTCATTGTCAGCCTCTTCCCTAACTACTCCTATAAAGCAAATAATTCATGATAGAGAGTTTTAAAAAAAACTGTTGGTCACGCAGAGCAAAATTGGTATCTACTTGAAAGAAAGCAGTAGGATCAGAGTGACCACGCTTAATGAGTACCACAGTCCATTTAAGAGACAAAGAATTGCTATTCTAGTAAGAGTAATTCCCTTGCAAGGACAAGCCTCATGTTCTAGAACGACATATCTTGATTTTGGAGGTGACACCTGTGAAATGTGTGTCTGCCCTCCTCCTGAGCATTTGAGATCTCAAGTCATAAATATTTCAGTTTACATTGAAATAGAGGCCTCTGATGGACACATCTTTGACTTAGGGCATATTTACAGTTCATATGAGATAATGGTCAGTCTAGGATTGAAAAAGGATAATTAGGACTTGGCTGTTTTCAACTTCCGCTGTAGGAAGTCTCAGTGCTTACATTATTAAAAATGAATGAAACTCAGCAACACAGTTTTTTGTTTTCTGTTTTTGTTTTTAATTACCTTCTGTAGGTATTTACCTTATATGGGGAGAAGTTGGAATATTTTTCCATCCAAAAAAAAGTTTTTAGGGATCTATCCTCCCATGAACCAAGTTACTTATGCTATGTTCATAGTGATTGCAAATTGTTAATATCTTTGCTACTTCAATTTTTAGCTCCTAAAGTAATTAAGCGGACATTACTGTAGACTCTTTAATTGTGAACGTTTTGGATATCTAGAAATTACCAGAGACGTGGTTTTTTGTTTCTAAAATACTCTCAAATCCAAATGCATTTTTATTTACTGTCTGGATGTCAAAGAAATAATGCAAGTAAAATGCTCTATATGGCCATTATTCCAGCATCAAAGTTTAAATGATCTTTCTGAAAATTTGTTTTATTTAACTATTCTGGGAGAGGGTCTACATGAAAAACTGAGACCCTCTTCATATCTGCATGTGGGAATCATCGTAAATGCCAGAGTTATTGTAATGTTTATTTCATAGGTGCTATTAAATAGCACCATGTGCCAAGCACTCTTCCAAATGCTTTTCAAATACTAATTGAATCTCTGCAACAAACCTATTTATCATCCCTGTTTTGCAGATTAAGAAACTGAAGGGTGAACTACCTTGTCTGTCCCTGGCCACACATCTTGCAAGTGGCAAGACTAAGATTTGAACCCAGCCAGTGAACCCCAGAGTACTTTAGATCCCACACTAAGCTTTGAGGTGGTACAATTTCAGCTGCTGTAAGCAGAGGACTCTCTGAGAATGCTCACTGTATTTATGGTACATTCATCTGCTATAGCCCTTATCAGAATCTACAGCCTGTATCATATTTCCCTTGTTGCTGTGAGTGGGCCAGCCAAATTCTCAGCTTAGGATCTTGGTTGCATAGGGATTGCAACACCGTGGAAAGAACAGACAATAACATTAATTCTTTTCTCGGTTTTAAAATGAAAATTTTACTATTGCTTCAGTCAGATATTTGTGAGTAGGTCTACGATGTTAAAATGTTTTCCTGTGTAATACATCTAAAATGGAATGGCAGAGTGTTTGGCTGTAAAAGTATAAGGAACAAAAAGACAAAGGCAAGAGAACTATTAATTTAGCCGTCAGTCTTAACTTTGGTGAATTTTTTTTTTTCTGTTGGTTATAAAACAATACAATTTCTGCTTGTACTATCCTTAATTATGTTGTGGACCTTTTGAAATAAGCTATTTCTCTGTTCCTGTCTAGGAATCAGATTTAGCCGTTTCGTATGGCATCCTTCTCAGAAAGTAAATACAGTTTAAAAGTCGGCTTTATGAAAGTGAAATAGGATGGGAAACTGGTTTTCCTATTAAATTATTACAGCAAATTAGAAATCAGTTCTTAGAAAACATTTCTACTTAGTTAGAAGCAGTTTCACTTATTGTTCATTTACTGCGTCCTGGATGTTGTTTTAAGCATTTTGCATGATGTTTCAATTTGTTCTCATGAGAAGCACAGGTTGTGGATACTATTATTATCTTTATTTTACAGATGGGGAGACTGAGATATAGACAGGTTAAGGAGCCTGATCACAGAGTTTGTAAGTAGTGAAGCTGAGGTTGTAACCCTGGGCAGTTTAGTTTCCATGAATTTGCCAATATCAGAGTCAGGACTTTGTCAGCATATCCAAGTTTTGACAAAAGAAATACTAGCAAACGGCAAAGAGTGATTCCTTTTCATTTGGATATTTTTACCTAAAAATAGTTCCCTGGTAGATAACCAGCATAGATGTTGTTAGAGAGGTACATTTAGAAATGTTTTAAACCACAGAATGAAAAGCTCATGTGTAAAATTGTCTTCAGATAGAGCTTTCCGTTACTTTGCATTCCGTTAAGATAATAAACTATATTAAGGCAAAGAGCATTTATGGGAACAGTGAATGGCAGGTGTATCACACGTAGTTCCTGGAACAAAATAAAGTTTGAAATCCTGTCTTTTTACATTTTGAAAACTCAATTTCAGACCTGATTGGAATGCCATCCCTCTCATGAACTCCTGGATTCACTCCTCCCTGCTAACACTGAGTGACAATTATCCCCTTCTTTTTTACTTCCATAAGATTAGATTACTGCACTATTCATGTCATGTATTTAATTGTTTTTTTGGTTTTAGTTAACATGTATTTGTATTCCTCTTGAGTGTACGGTTCTCCTCAAGGCGGTCTTTGATTCATTCTTCCAGTCCTTAATTCAACCCCTTTGATATGAAAGGGGTTCAATAAAAGCTGACTTGAACGAATCAAAGAGAATGGGAAACTAATTTTTGTTTGCTGTATTCTAAAAAACAAATTATAATGATGGGATAATCACAGAAAAGCCTTAGAAATAGAAATATGTGTGAAGTTTTTGTAGTTAGGTTTGTGATAAAGATTGAGAAATTTTTACTCAATTTAGGTCAGCTCACTTTTTGTAGAACAAACAATTGTGATTCCATTCATTTCATTTTTTTAAAGTTTGTTTTGAGAAAAGTGAGAGAGCGTGGGGGAGGGGCAGAGAGAGGGAGAGACAGAATCCCAAGCAATCCCAAGAACCATGAGATCATGACCTGAGCAGAGATCAAGAATAGGACACTTAACTGACTGAGCCAGTCAGGGGCCCAATCAGTTTCATTTCTTTTTGAGGCAGCTGTGATTTGAGAAAATGTTATCTATGACCTTTCACTTTAAAGCACTTTGATTTGCACATTAATTAATTCTTTAAAATAAGAATGAGATAATTCACTAAGTAATATAGAATTTAAATACTTTTTAAAAAACCAAAACAACCTTGTATGCATAGGATCTGTTCTTTTATTCATTGTGTGTGTGTGTGTGTGTGTGTGTGTGTGTGTATTTGTTTAAAACGTCATTTTCTATGCCAAATTCAACTTCCAAGAAGCATTTGGAAGCCAAAACATTTTATCTGGCTAGTCTTGAAGTCCAGATGTTTTATGATAACTGGTATTTAGTATGGGACAGTTCCCAGAAAGAATTTTATATGCATAACCAATATCAGAGGTCATCATTTATTGGGAGAGGATTTTTTAAATGTTTATTTAAAATTAAAAAAATGTTTTTATTTATTTTTGAGAGACAGAGGCAGAGCACGAGTGGGGGAGGGGTAGAGAAAGAAGGAGACACAGAATCTGAAGCAGGCTGCAGGCGCTGAGCTGTCAGCACAGAGCCTGACATGGGGCTCAAACTCATGAACCTGCAAGATCTTGACTGGAGCCCAAGCCAGAGGCTTAACTGACTTGAGCCACCCACATGCCCCTATGGGGAGAGGATTTTTAATAATCTCGAGTATATGATGAAATCAATGGATTCTCTCTTCAGAAAAAATATACATAGACATGTACACTCCAAGTTTTATGTGTAATTACATGTAATTTTGCATAGAATTATATTGTTTACATACAATTTCAGAAATCATGGCTCTTTAGTGAATTTCTGAAATTATATGTAAAAAATATAATGACTTTGGGCAAGTCATTTTACTTTTCCAAGATTTAGGTCCCTGCTTTACAAAATGAAAGAGGAGGAAGTGCATGACTTTTAAAGAACCCTTCATGTGTTTACATCCTCCAGCTCTAGGTGTGTATTTAGGAACAGGGTGATTCTTTGACCGGAGCTGCTTAGAGATAATATCCTATGGGAAATCTTCAGCATTAGTTTCACAGATTATGTGGTTTCAAGACTAGAGAGGAGACACCCAGGGGGTGCCTAAGAGTATTCCCGATGAGAGTGAAGGTGGCACGGTGAAGGTGATAGGAGAGGAAGGCAGAGGCAAGAAAGCTGTGGAAATTGTCTACTTATCTGCCTTAATGGAGGAAGACGTGAATCATAGAACCAAAAAGGCATTCTCATCTGAAATGCAAAGGAAGGGGGAGTTGGTTCATCTCAATAAACTTCAGTAGAGCAAACATGATTTAGTAAGACGTTGTTCCCATCTCCAACTCACCATTTGGAGAATCTCTCTGAAATAAAATACTCATTTGGACGCTCTATCCTGGACATCTCTCCATTGTGGGTATAGGTTTTGCTTCTGACACTTATCCTGCATTATGTGAAAGCCTGTTATGCCATTATGTGAAAGGAGCGCCACTGCCCATCCTAGGATAAGAACTGGACTAACCTTATAAGGATATTCCTAAATATCTTGGAAGACTCTCACTGGGGGTAGGTGGGCAAGACACAGGGCTTTCTGAGGCATTGTCCTGAATTTGTTATCTCAGAGATCACAACAGATTGGGACCAGAAGGAAGAAGGGGGGGGCGGAAAAGGAGCAAGGGGTTTCAGGATGGGAAGGGGGGGTGCATGAGAGGAGGAAAGACACTGTGAAGTTGTGTGGGTTTCATATCCCTATTTACACTTGCTTTGCAAAATTCCTGTAAGATGCCAGGTTGGGAATAATTCCTTTTGTCAAGGGTCATACCAAACTTGTTTTCTTGAAGAAGCAAATCCCCAAGGGGGTGGCAGTTTGAAGTCAATTGCATCTGGTGTTTAGATAACCCAAGTTTGGCATAAAGGCAACACTGATGGAAGCAACAGCCTTCCTTGGAAAGGCAGAGAGACAGTAAAGACCCAGAGTAATGAGTTTAGATTGACCTGAGGATCCTTCTCTGCTCCCAGGGGCAGGGCTTGGAGGTGGAGGTGTCCGTTGATCTTAACTGGGGTGAGGTGTGATCTCTGGTACCAGGAGAGGGAGGGAAGAGGAAGATAAACTATTAGAAAAATGTGTTAATATAAAAAAATTAAATGTGTTAATGTACAAAAAATACCATTAAACTGAAATTCATTTCTTTGGCAAATATTTTTTCAAATACCATGTAAAGTACTAGCGGCTAAATACATGTCAGAAGACTTGGAGGGTCTGCTGCCATGATGATTATTAGCTTGCCATTCAGGGCTCTTTGAAATAAGACTCTGACCTATCTTGACAGCTTTTATCCTAGTTTATAAGAGGCATACTTGAAGGAACTAGATTTGTTTTTTCGCCAGTGATTATTAGCACATAGTATGGCTTAATAACTATTTATTAACTGAATTTCCTTCGATTTTAGGAGCCCCTTCCTGCTCCTCATTGTTGTGGTATCTCACATTCATCCTCTCTGGTTACTTTTGTTTGCAATGCATCCTCTACTCATATTCCTCACTGACTGAAATTTTACCCACTGACCACCGGTAGATGAGAGCACGACGAGGGTTAGGCCTTCCTCCGTGTCACCTCTTGTAATTGTCACCATCACCCTATCTTTGATAGGCAGCACATAAGTCATTCAGGTTATTTACATTGACTCACATTTTTGTGAGTGTATTTACAAAATAGAGTGAAAACAAGTCATTTTTTGGGGTGCCTGAGTGGCTCAGTCAGTTGAGCGTCTGACTTCGGCTCAGGTCATGATCTTGCAGTTCACGAGTTCCAGCCCCTCATCGGGCTCTATGCTGACAGGTTGGAGCCTGGAGCCTGCTTCGGATTCTGTGTCGCCCTGTCTTTGCTCCTTCCCAGCTCACGCTCTCTCTCTCAAAAATAAATGTTAAAAAAAAATCGTTTTTCTAAATAGTCTGTCTGTGAAATAAACTTGCTTTCCAAAGGTGCTGGTGGACTCAGAGACTTGTCACTTTGTTAAAAGGGGGTATTAGCCAATATTAAAGAAGTGTTGAAGAGCAGGCCAAACAAACTTTCTCTTTAATGTAATAAAATTTTTATAAAGGCCAAAAAAGTGTTGAATGAATTTTTCTCATTGTGTGATTCAGTTTTTCATACTGCATCTGTCCATCTAGAATTGTCTAAGTGGAATTTAAGTGGCACTTAAATTCACCTTGTGATGAATTCCCACGTTTGGGGAAATATTGATGTATGTCCCATCATGCAGAGATGTCTCTTTATACCTGATGCAGAGAGTGGTTAAATAAGTCGTTCATGGTTCACACGTTTTGCTAATGGCAACATGACAACCAACATGGGGGATTCAAGCTCAAGTCTGATACCCAAGCTCCAAGCAGTTTTCCTAGATTCAGATCTTCTACTCCAGCCTCTTTATCATCAAGACTTGTTTTCTGTTCTGTGGCTTAAAGTGATACAGTGGATTTACCCCACAGGGGTCATTACCTGGAAATTAAAATCTTGGCCCCTCGTGTTTTAATCCAGACTTTTTGCTACTATACCAGAATTTTGGGTAATATTTACAATGTCCTTTTAGGAGAGAAAAAAATTGTGTCTATACAAGTCTGTCCTTTTCAGCTTAAAATGGACACTGAATCCTTGAAAATCAGACTGGCCTCATTTATTTATTGTCTGTTGGTCCAATTTGAATCTTAAGGAGTTTTTTAACTGTATTTTCTCTCTCTCCAATTAGAATTGCTCCTTGGTTGTAGGTTTGAATAGGAAGGAAATCCCCACAGCAGTCCTGAAGGTCTTAACTGGAGTCTGTTTCCTTTATGCAAAAGTACAAAACCCTGTGCTAATTTTGGCCCGTTAAGATTAATTGTGATTCAGGGCAGAGTGGTGTTTTGTTTTGTTTTGTTTTTTAACTTTAATGATTGTGTTCATTGTAGTAAGGACCTTGGGTTCAAGAAAAAAGAAAGCCTTTGGTCAAGTTATGTTAATTCAGTTGTCTGTTCTGTTGCAGGATTTGCAAATTTAGTGGCATCAGTGCCATTTTCCAGTTTCCAAACCTGGTCACATTTCACATGATCACAGCGTGCCTTTCTCTTCCCCAGAGCAAAGGGAGGGTTGTCTGACAGTTGGTTCCAATGGCCTCCATTAAGAGGAGTGCATGTGCCCCTGGCGGTTGCAGAGACCAGCAAGGCACTCTGTCCTTAGGCAGAGCACCAGGTTGGGGACTCTGGTGCTTACCTGATGTAGATATTTAGCACATGGCTGCCTGGGGGATTGGATTGTGCAGATACTTAAATGGCACTGTAAAACCACTGTTAAAAAAAGAAGGCTAGTAGGAGTTGCACCCAATAGTTTAGTTTCTTTTCCTTGAACACTTTTTAATCTGGCATATAAAATGTTGGATTTGTGAAAATCTTAATGACAGAGCTTTCTAGAAGGAATACTTAGAATCATAATAATAATCAGAATAGTAGAGATCTGTTTCCTCTGAGAAGAGCCTCCCAAACCTCAAAAAATGGAGTTCATGTTGCCAGTGTTTAAAAAAAAGGCCAACATCCTTCAATTTTTGCTTTTCAGAATCACAAGTGTATGGATTTAAACTTGTGATCTTATTCCTCTTTCTTCTTTTAATTAAGCAACCCAGCCAGCAACATGGTTTCTTTTGGTTGTTGTAGAGGAGTTCCAGGTGTAAAGTTGGGGGCGGCGCTCAGACCCTGGATCTCTGTGCCGGTCCTGGAAGCCCGACTAAATTTTCACTTACTTAGTTACCTGGTCCTGGCTGGGCCGTACAAACAGAAGCATCTCAGACATGTGACAGAAGCCCGCACTGCCTCAAGAGCTGGCTGGTGAAAGAAGGTGTTCTGGATAAAGATTGCTGGGGTTTGGTCACATACTCAGTGAGCTAGAATGGGACAAGAGCCTGGGGTTACATAACTCGTTTTGGCAAACGTAGAGGGAATAGAGTATTGAGGTGGAAAAATTTTATTCAGGTATTTCTGTGCTTCATTGAGTGAGTTTTTGACTTGAGCCTATGTGTTTAGAGTTCAAGAGTCTTGACCAATGCTGGCAGTCTTATATTTAGGGTTGAGCCCCTAGGGGAGGTATTCTTGTAGCTGGCATGCTTACAGGGGTTCTAGAGCCTATGTCTGGCATATTACCCATTCTCCTTTGCCCACATGAAGCCAATGAAAATGAATGTTCTTCCCAGCGAATTAGGGCGGCTTTGAGGACAACCAAATTAAATGAGCTTGAACTTGAGTTTCTTTGAGCACAGCTGGAAATTTTGTCATGCTTCTGGGCTATCTGAACCTCTACTTTCAATGAAACTTCTGATTTGTTACTGTAGTGAGCCTGCTTTAACTATTTTCTCTCATTCCTGAAGTCTGACTTCAGAAGCCTTCATTCCACGAACGTTACAGAGCATAGAGTCTTCCTGGGCACTGGGCTCAATATGGCAGAGAATAAGATGTTGAGACACAGTAGCTTGCTGCACGTAGCTTACAGTTTAGCAGGGACCACCTGATAAGTCAGTAGCCTGGAGAGGATTGTAGGGAGAGCCTGAAAAGATGAAGTGTAAGGCCCAGGTAGCAAACAGGTAGTTGATATAGAGGCTGGAGGAGACGTCACAGTGGAGAGGGAAACTGAGCCAGGTGCTGAAGACTTGGAGGAAGGGAGCAGTGTGCTTGCATAGGGAATAGGAGTTGCCTGCCCAGAGCACGGAGAGAATAGTGTGAGTGAGTGTTGGGGTCTCCCAAAAGAGGATTTCGTGGTAAAACAATTCCAGAAGTGGCACCAGGGTATCAGGGTCACCCCTTTAACATCTTCCACTGAGCTGGGCACTGGGGAGAGCTCCAGTTCGTTCTGGAAAGGCCTTTGGGGAAATAGTACCTTCTGTGGACAAAGAAGAGAGAAGAGAGATTCCTTTAATAAATTGCCCACTTTATGCCCCACCCATGATGAATGCTTCACCCTGTGAAGTCAGCAGCACTAATCATTATAATAGCTACCATTTACTGGACACTTACTTTGTTCCAGGAACTGACTTAATGTTTGTATACATTATTAGTTCTATTTTCTGGAGAGGATACAGGGGCTCAGAGTCCCTAGGGTCCCAGTGCTGGTGAGGAGCAGAGTCAGGCTTCCAAACCAGTTTTCTCTGACTCCAAAACCTCCCTGCTTTCTACTGGGCCAGTTAATTAAAAAAATAAGAGTTAAGGATGTTTAGGAAGAGTTTGCCATACAGTAGCATAAGCCCAAGGGAAGGGGAAGGCGGTGAAAGGATTTGGGTTTGTCCCCAAGTCCTTTGAGCACTTTTATAAAAATAAACCCTTTATGCTAAGAGAAGGTTGGACATCTGAAGATGTTGACCCTTCAGAGATGGGAGCCAAACAAAATGGTTTTTGCTGATACAGTCACTAGACTTTTATCCTAACATTCTCTTGGGAAACCCTCCTGCAACAACAGGGAACACGGTAGTCAAATTTTTCTGCAAATAAATGATTGATTGCTCATGGAGACTTGCTTGCTTGTGTTTCTGTATAGCTCAGGGTGTTTCTGATTTCAGTAGCTCCTTCCTTCCAGGCCCTTCTTATTTTGGTATTATAACAGTGGTTGGAAAAAATTTTTTTTCTATGATAAATAATGTTGACAGATTGATTTCTTTTCAACAGGAAACTTCTTTTTCCTATATGCTAGGTACTCCTACCAGAGAAAAAGCAAATAGTTGTATTGTTTGCCGAAATCCTCCTTTGGAGGTTGCCCTGTGTTTGTTTAATGGAAATCAGCAGGGGGAGATAGGCTGTCTCTAATACTTTGTTAGAACTTCTCCATAATTCAATAACAATGAAACAAGAACTTGGGTACGGGACAGATTTGCTTTTGAAAACCATGGGTCTTAGCAGTTTTAGAAGTCCTGAGACTGTATTAGCTGGTAACAACTGCAATGTTGAGAGTGATGAAACGTATCTTTGGCTGTTCAAATATGATAGAAATTGATTTAAACCTTGTGAGTCTCCTTTAAAATAGAATTGTTGACAGCAGGAAGGATAATGCTTCTCCAGGGCTAGTTACAGGTTTGATGGTATTCATGTGTCTCTTCTTTCAGTTTGTATGTGTTCATTTCATAGCCTTCATTTTGAAAATTAGCTATTAGCAAATACTTTTGTCCAGGAAATTGAATCTGTATTCCTGTATTAACTAATTGTTAATAATAAGTAAGTATGATACATTTGGCACTTAAAAAAAAAAGTGTCCAAGAGTCACAGATTGCTGGAATTGATGAAATTCATTGGATATATATTTTAAAAATGGGTATGTGATAGAGCCTCTTCTAGGATGATAGAAATCTTCTATAATGATAGAATTGCTTCCTTTTACCCTTGACTTTTTACCTTGGGGGATTTGTTACATCTTTTTGTCCTCAAATTTGAGTGTTAAAATATTACCATTTAAGTAGGAACACAATCTCAGGGGTTGAATACCAGACCATGGCCTTTCTGCAGGCCTCTAGGGGCCTAATAGCAGCTAACGGCAGTTTAACTAAATTTGGGAGTCTATAGGATGGTTGGGAAATGTGAGGGGGTGGAATTTAGGGTTAGCAAGGATGGCCTTAAGGATAGAGAGCTCGGGGGCACCTGGAGGCCAGAGAAGTGAAACTCAGACAGTCAAATGAACCCCGGGCTAATAAAGCTCCCCAGGGTCAGCAGGGGAGAAGTCACAGTCCAAATCCCTTCCTCCCACCTCAGCAGCTACGTCCTGTTTTCAGTCCTGGTTTCGGTGAGCCTGTTGCATGCAGCCTGGTTTTCTGACTATCAGTAATCTCATTAGCCTTTTCCCTGAATGGGGCTTCTGATCCAGAGACATATGCTCAGAGATGCAATGAAAGAACAGACCTTTTCCAAAGCAAGCGTGCTCTGTTGGGCTCATGGGTTTCATACCCTAATTTTACAGGACCCTCCACATCTCTTTGGAGACCAGATGCGTAGGTGAGTCTTGCTTTTGTATCAACATCTCATGAATATGCAATCAGTTGAGCTCTAGTGCCAACTCATTTTCAATTCATATGTGGTAGGGTTCAATCCTGCCTTAGATCTACCTGCTGCTTTGTATGTTACTGGCTAGCTGTTTATCGATGTGAGACGTCTAGATACGTTTTATCAGGAGAGATGCTGACAAGCTGTTGTCACAAATTTCAACTTCTGTCTCACTTCTGGTAATCATGTAGACATTTGTCAACAAAGTAGAACATATACTTTATCTATCTATCTATCTATCTATCTATCTATCTATCTATGTAAAATTTGGAGAACTAGTTGTCCTTAAGACTGCTCTCTGGGAGAAATGAACACTAGTTGCTGACTGCACGTTCTGGGTATATTTAGATAGAACTCATAAGAGAAGTGTGTTCAGAAGAACAGAATTGCAGCGGAAAGATGATAGTGGGGAGGCACGTATAACAGTTGTTGGAAAAGTTACTTCTTTAGACATGTGGGGGCCAGCTCTAACTCTAGGGGGTGAGTCTGGTCAAGCCACTTGCTTTTTGAGGGCCTCAGCTTCTCTATAAGGTCGGGACAGGGGTGTAGAGGGAATGGTTCTCCAAAACTGCATCAAACTTTCTGTCTGTCAGTAAGATAGTTGACTGGAGTATGGCCTTATGAGGGGCCAGCTACTTTGCTGCAGTGAGAAATGGTGGTGGTGTGGTTCCTGCTTGGGGACGGCCCTCGTCTGGCACATGCCCTGGCCGAGGGGTCGACCTGCACCTTAGATGGAAGTTCAGCTCTCTAGGCCTGGCCTGACGTGCCCCCAGTGTTCTTGCCAGAAGGAAAAACACCAACCGACCCTTTGGTGACTGCAGAGACTGAGAGTTCCTGGCAGCAGTGCAAACATGTGCATTTTTCCCCCCTTATTACGCTTCCGTAGGCAGATTTAATGCTTTAGAAGGGTACAAGGCAGTCACGGGAAGTAGTTCCTGTTTTTCTTACGGCTTTGCCAAGTGGGAAATAAACCTTCCTACCTTGTCTTTTTTGCAGGACTTCCTCTGTCTGTCTGTCTCCTTTCTTCTTTGTATTTCTCATCTCTCTTTGAAACTTAATGTGAAGTGCACAAAGGCCAAGTGTTTTGGTGAAGAAGGGGCTGGAGGAGCAGCGTGGTGGGTGCTGACTGGGGCTGTATGTGTATTTTCCTCTTTGCACCAAGCTTCCTGTAAACCTGTAGTTTTATTCTTATGCCAGCATCACTGAGTCTGACATTCTTGGTGTCACTTGGTGACCCTTTTGCAAGTGGCACAGCCCAGTGTCATTTCATTGTCCTAAAGGTGCTTCCTCAGAAAGGAGTTACCCCGTCCCCCAATACTTTCTGTTCCCTTACTCTGCTGTATTTTTCTTCATTACTCCTACCTCCCACTGCCTTAACCTGCTGCTGTCTATTTTCCACCTCCTTCCTAGAAGTTCCACAAGAGCAGGAATTTTGCCTCTTTTGTTCACTTCAGGCTCTCCAGGATCTAGAACAGCATGTAATAGGCACTCAATAAATATTTGTTATGCTAATGGGGACCCTTGCAGAGTTAAGGCTTCCTTGTTTGTTGAATGAATATGGAGCGAATATTTTATCCACTATTCATCCTAGTGAATCACACAATAATCAGACTTTACGCTGTACAGTTCTCAGGTCCTCCAAGGCATGAATGGACTTGTGGAGCATGTCAACTATTATAATAGAAGGAAAATGATTTGTTGGGGGGGCTGGGTCAGGTTATTGATGTATAATTTACATACAATTAATTTACCCTTAAAATTTTTAAATTTTTTAAGTATTATTTATTGTCAAATTGGCTTTAATTTACCCCTTTAAAGTGTACAGTTTGATGAGTTTTGATAGATGTATATAGCCACGACCACAATCATGATACAGAAGATCTCCCATCACTCAGTGCTCCTTCTGCAATCTGTTTTCAACCTCCACCCATCACCAGCCTCCACAGATCAAACACGGATCTGATTTTTGCCCTCATTGCTTCACCTTTTCGGCATGTCATATAAATGGAGTCATAAAGAGGCAGTTTCTTGTGTCTTGCTTATTCCCTTAGCGTAAGGCTTTTGAGATTCATCCATGCTGTTGTACATATCAGTTGTTTGCTCTTTGTTTATTGCTCAGTAGTATTCCATTTTAATGTATCTGTTAGTTGATGGATATTTGGGTTGTTTTCAGTTTTGGCTATTCCCTATAAGACTTCTGTAAGCGTTCACCCACAAGTCTTTGTGCGAACTTATGTCCTCCTATCTTTGGGGTAAATACCTAGCATGAGATGGCTGAGCTATATCATAAGTCTGTGTGTAACTTTACAAGAAATTGCCAAACTGTTTTACAAAGCGTCTGTTCCATTTTACATTCCCACCAGCAGTGTATGAGAGTTCTAGTTGTTCCACAGACTTGCTCGCGCTTTAAAATTTTTAAAAATTGTACTACTTCTAGCAGATGTGTATTTCATTGTGGTCTTAATTTGCATTTCTGTACAACTAATGATGTTGAGCATATTTGCTTATTTGAGAAGGCTATGCTTTAGCAGTCTGCTATATTCTCTGGATACGAATAATGTTCTAATATTAGTGGCATTTGAGGTGAAAATTTCTTTTTTTTAAAGTTTATTTATTTTGAAAGAGTGAGTGAGCAGGGGAGAGGTAGAGAGACAGGGAGAGAGAATCCCAAGCAGGCTTTGTACTGTCAGCGTGAAGCTGACATGGGGCTCTATCTCATGAACCGTGAGATTATGACCTGAGCCAAAACCAAGAGTCGGTCGCTTAACCAACTGAGCCACCCAGGCACTCCAGAAGTGAAAATTCCTTTAAGAAAGTGGTTAAAAGTTTGAAAGGCCTCTTCCACTAGGTCCATACTATACAAAAGAAGGTTAGGGTGTGGAAACTATGTTAAACGTTGGCAAAGGGTGGTGGTCCGCCTGAGTGACTGATGATGCGACCCAGAGAGAGAGAGAGCATGTAGGACTTGAACATGGAGATTGGCAGAAAGCAGATTCCATGGCTCTACTGACCTTGGTATGGCTCGCTCGGACCTTAGCTAAACCTAGTGTTTGTGGGAAGTAGACCTAGATTTAATTACATTTTCCCGGATGCCCCAGGAGTCGCCTGGGAAAACTCAACAGTCCTTTATGGCCTTGGAGCATGTGGTAGAAGCCTGCTGAACATAGAGCTATCCTCTCTGGGGACAATTTACCGGAATCAGTTAATCAAGCTTGAGAAATCAGTTTACCACAGGCCCAGAAATGCCACCACCCTTACCTTCTGAAACCCTATTTCTCTTGTCCATCTCTTAGTCAATTAATTAAGCAAACATTCCCTGACTGTTTATTGCATGCCAGGTATTAGGGAAAACATCGATGAAGAAAACAGAAGTGGTCCCTGCGGACTCAGAATGAAGGAGAAATACTTCAAGGGAAAAGAGAGGCAGCCCTTGGAGTACCCAGGAGGGGCTCCTAACCCAGGTGTCAGTGCGGGGGAGGTAATCAGGACAGGATCCTGGGCAAGTGGAAGCTACATGGAGACCTAAGGTTGAAGAAGAGTTAGCCAGGCAGACAGTGCTGGGAGAAAGGCTTTTCTGGACAGGGAACATACCAAGAAGTCCTGGCGGTAGGACATTCAGAGCCTGTCAGTAGTTTCTTCTGGGCATGGTTTAGGAGGTGGGGAGCAGTGTGAGAGGGGTGGGAGTCATCAGGGAGACCAGTTAAACTACCACATAGACTGGACTTCCTCCTTAGGGCAGTGGGGAGCTGGCAGAGGGTTTTAAGAGCAGAATGGCACATTTGGATATATGGTTTAATCGAATAACTGCAGCTGCTCCCTGATCAATGGATGGGAGGGGGACAAGACTAGAGGCAGGGAGACCAGTGAAGTGGCTGCTGTGGTCACCCAGGAGTGGGATTGACAGAGTGGCCTATTGACTGGCAGTGATTGTGAAGTAGGACCCTTTCCAGCCAGTAACTGGAAATGTGCATAAGGGCAGAAGCGAGTGTGTGACTGGCTTTGAAACATTGAGAAATCTAGTACATAGTACTGCATTCTTTTTGGTTTTGGTTTGTTTGTTCACTTCCTTGGAAAACCGATGTAGAAATGTCCCTTTGGCTTCAGTTACCTGAGCGGAGGGGTTTGGGCATTGCCAAACCCTTCTTTGTGGACAGAATTGCCCCAGCAACGATCACTGTGTTCTGAAGTGGGAAGAGGGAATTATTCAGGAGGCCAGGGCCATGCCAAGGTGGGTGGGGGATTTGGGGGAAGAAGCCTGCCTGCTTGTACCCGGCAAAGCCAGAGCAGAACCTTCATTGCTGCTCTGGGCTACTTCTTGCTAACAACCTTCTCTGCATGTCTCCTGGAGGGTCACTGGGCTCAGAACCCATGTCTGGAGACCCAGAAACTCTCCTTTCAGGAAAGTACTCTCCAGAAAATCTCTTCCTGCCCTTTCTCATCTCACGAACACTCTATTGAGGTGTGTCTTCTCTTCCTCTGAGATTTTTCACTGAAGTTTAGGGGACTCTGTGCTGTGGTTTGGCTGTGGGGGTCTCTAACATGAGGCTATTCAGGTTTCATCCTTCCTACTTCGCCCTTTCCAGAAACCCACAGTGGATTTGCTAGAAATAATGGAATAGAAATGAATGTTTGGACAGGGTAAAACCATTGCTCTGTTAGGAGGTACCGATAGAACAGAGAAAGATAAGTGGGAAGAAGAGCGCTCATTTCTTTGGCACTTACAATGTGCCATGTACTGTGTTGGGAATTCATTTATATTATCTCATTTAATCCTTTGAATATCATGCAAGGTAGGTATTGTCATCTGCATTTTTTGATGAGGAAATTGAAGCTCAGAGAGTATAAAGCCTTGGCCAAGGGCACATAGTTGGGGAGCTGGGGTTGATTCCTATTGGGGCTCTCTCTGCTATGTTAATTGTTTTTAAATTACAATCTTGTATGCTTGCTTTGGCAGCATATATACTAAGATTGGAGTGAAACAGAGATTAGCACGGGCCCTGCACAAGGCTGACATGCAGATTCATGAAGCTTCCATATTAAAAACTAAATAAAATTTAAAAATTAAAATAAATAAATAAATAACTTGTGTTCCAAGCTTCTCATTGTTACCCTGGGGATCTGAAAAGATTCATGTAGCTTCTAAATCAACTAAGTGATTCCTAGAGAGCAGCTTTTGCATGAGAAAAATCTAGCTAATTATTTATTTCAGTATTTCTGGAATGCAAGCCCTATCCTAGGCCACTTACAAAACAATTGTGATGACAGACACGTCTCACAGTGGCATTCTGGCTCTCAGTGCTTGGGAGGTCCGTTGACAGCTTTAAACAACGAATTGCAAACCAATGCAGTGCCAGTATAACTCTTCTTCTTTTTGGGGTGAGAAATTTTGGGGGTCTATGTCCTAGAGGTTTGGTGAGCAAATGATAAAGAAATAGGACCTACAGCTTGAATATTTCAGAGTAACTCCTGATTTGTTGGATTGTCAATGAATGAATTAAAATACATAGTAGTAGGGTCTTTCTTTCTCAGAAACTGAAAACACCCTCCACTCTCTTCTTTCTCTAGAGGTTTTAAATGCAAGTCCTCATGAAGTGGGCAGCAAAAGGGTAAAAGGTTGACCTTTGCATTGCAATCTCGTTTGGACTCAGATTTTTTAGTCCAATATTTGGTTTTATATCCACAAGTGGTCACTGCATTAGTTCTTTTTGCCATTTGTTCCTCCCTTGCCTAGTTTCCCACTCCCACCTCTACCTTACTAGGGGCCACAATGATAAACTGAGCTATTTAGAAGTAAAGCTGGTTTCTGGGTTGTGGCAAGAGTTCATGACTATGAAGTGCCAGCAGGACCTAACTTTGACCTGTGTATCCCTCCCTTCTTCCACTTTTCATTTTCTACCCTTTCCCCAACTTTAATTTTAGTCTGACTACTTGGGATTATTCCAGCATTTAATAAATACAGTTGTTGAACGGGCAGCTGGGACACACAGCATGTTGTATCCGCTGCTTATGAGAACCATCCTTTTGCCCAGCAGGGTGAAACAGTCCTCCCGGGAGGTACCTGTGACACCTGATAAGGAGGGGCCAGGCCCTGTGTGCAGGTGCACACAGGTGGAGTAGAGCCAGAGTGTACATATGTCTGGGCAGTGGGAGATTGTTGGTTTCGCAGGTGATGCTCTCCGCCTGCCTCAGCTGACTTGTTTCTCTGTGGGATATTGTTTTCTTTCTACAGACACACAGCACTGGAATTGTCCTCGTCACCTGGGAACCAGGTGTCAATGTTATTTCCTCGGTATTTACTCATAGTCATCTAAAACAACTCCGTGGCTTTCCAGATTGGGAAACTGCTTTATCGATGGTGCCGTTTATCATTTGAAGGGCACAGCTATGTGGCCAGATGAAAATGTGGTCGGTAGCGAATTTCAAGAATTAGCATAAATTACTCCAGGTTCGAAGCAAAATTCATAAACGCTGCTACGTTTTATGGGAAGGGAAGCATTTTTCTTAGACAAGTGAGACAGGTGTCTGGGATTCCAGTGTGCCGTTTCCAATCTCAGGGTTTTGACCAACCAAGATTGCTCACTTAAGTCTGTTTTCTTTCATAAGTGCGTTTTTCATTCCCAAATGGTCGCACCAACGGAGCTAAAATGATTAGGTTTATAATGACCACCTTCCAGGCTGCAGCCAGAAAAACCTCCAGAATCCCTGTTTACAGGAGAAATTCTGAAGCCGCAAGTTGGGGACTCAGGGCTTCCTGAGAGTAATTAGGACACTGATGTGGGTTTTGAGGTCCCAGGTGAGGGGGCTGGTGCAACAGCCCTCACTGGCGTATGGCTTTGCAACAATAACTGATAGCGTTCTCTCCTGCTTTATCTTTCAGTTAATGACCAGCCACAGCGTCCCTGCTGTGAGCTGCTGCTGCTGCCTCCAGAAGCTCCTGAGCCACACACAGGTTGCTGCGGCTGCTGGCTGAGGAAACATGGCTTACTGGCCACAGTTGAGGTTGCTGCTGTGGAAGAACCTCACTTTCAGAAGAAGACAAACAGTAAGCTTGGGTTTCTCTGGGGAGGTTCTCCTCTGCTTTTCTTCATGGTTGTGAGTTGGGGATTGGAGAAGGGAGGAGAGGGAATCCTCTTGGTTTCTTAAAGGGAAAGAATGAATCTGGCCCTGATGAGCACAGGTCCGTGTGGTCCTGATAGAGCCCTACTGCTTATGAGAGAGGGAAGATGTGCGGCCAGGCAGAAATGTCAGCTTTAGTTTGTGCTAGTGGCCAGGCATGAGTTCTGACCCCTGGAATCTGGCACAGAATTGCCTCTGACCATCCCATTCTTTCCTTTTGCTACAGCCTTGGGGCCACCTGGCTGTGAGCACCTGAAGGGCCCTTGTATTTCTGGGAGGTGGGAATGAAGTGAGTTAACAGCCCAGCTCTTAGAGAGACGCTGATCTCTTCGTGTCAGTGTGGACTCTCTCAGCTCTGACTGAAAGCCTCAAGGAATATAAAACTGAGATTTGTTTGATTGCTGTGGAGGGTTCTAAGCCATTCACTTCCCAGTTGGGACACAAATTCTTTGCATATCTTGAGAAGATCATCTTTAATGCTCAGGTGAATGGTGTTTTTACACAGAGGAGGGTAAAGGCTGTGAGACACGGTGAGCTCCCTGGAGCTCAGACATCAGCTCTTTGCTTGTCTATCTCTGATGAACACTCCTGGACACCCTATCTAGTCTCCTGGGCTTAGCTGCACCCCTTTGTAGTTGGCTTCTAAATCTGTTTCCTGCCCTGCCCTTTCTTCTGAGTTCAGAGCCTGAGTCCCCACTGGGCTATCTTAACTAAGCTTAACATGTCTATAACCAAAATGATCATCTTAGACTCAAAAAGCTGTAAGAGACCTTTGAGAGAATTGAATTAGTGTTTCTCAAACCAGAATAATGCTTGGACATTCTTTAAAAGAACAAAAATGTCAAGATTCCCCTTGTGTTCGCGAAACTTATTCTTTTTCTTTTTATAATTAAAAAAATTTTTTTTAATTTAACTTATTTTTTTAATTTACATCCAAGTTAGCGTATAGTGCAACAATGATTTCAGGAGTGGATTCCTTAATGTCCCTTACCCATTTAGCCCATCCCCCCTCCCACAACCCCTCCAGCAATCCTCTGTTTGTTCTCCATATTTAAGAGTCTCTTATGTTTTGTCCCCTTCCCTGTTTTTATATTATTTTTTGCTTCCCTTCCCTTATGTTCATCTGTTTTGTCTCTTAAAGTCCTCATATGAGTGAAGTCATATGATATTTGTCTTTCTCTGACTCACTGATTTCGCTTAGCATAATACCCTCTAGTTCCATCCACGTAGTTGCAAATGGCAAGATTTCATTCTTTTGGATTGCCGTGTAATACTTCATTGTGTATATATACCACATCTTCTTTATCCATTCATCCATCGATGGACAGTTGGGCTCTTTCCATATTTTGGCTATTGTTGATAGTGCTGCTATAAACATTGGGGTGCATGTGCTCCTTTGAAACAGCATGCCTGTATCCCTTGGATTAATACCTAGTAGTACAATTGCTGGGTCGTAGGATAGTTCTATTTTTAATTTTTTTGAGGAACCTCCATACTGTTTTCCAGAGTGGCTGCACCAGTTTGCATTCCCACCAGTAGTGCAAAAGAGATCCTCTTTCTCCACGTCCTCGCCAACATCTGTTGTTGCCGAAATTTCTTCTTTTTTGTGATGTTACTTGTGTACAAGTGGGCATTCAGAAGATTCAGATTTTTTAAAAAATTTTTTTCAATGTTTATTTTATTTTTGCGAGAGAGAGAGACAGACAGACTGTGAGCAGGGGAGAGGCAGAGAGAGAGGGAGACACAGAGTCTGAAGCAGACTCCAGGCCCCGAGCTGTCAGCACAGAGCTGGACGCGGGGCTCAAACTCACGAACTGTGAGATCATGACCTGAGCCAAAGTTGGACGCTTAACCGACTGAGCCACCCAGATGCCCCAGGTTCAGATACGTTTATTTGAATTTGTTTAGATGACCATTGAAATGAAAACAAAACATGTTTAAAATCCTCACAGAGAACTCCTATTTAATCCCTCATGAATATATGTACTAGTCTGAGAATCACTGATTTATTTTTATTTTATTTTATGTTATGTTATGTTATTTTATTATTATTTTTTCTGCCTCATGTTACAAGTGGGGACCTAAATCCTAAGGTCACTAGTCAGAGAGTAGAAACTAGAATCTATGTATCCTGTCTGTCTTGATTGATGATAATAGTAATAGTAAAATATAATGTGTTATTTTATAATATAATAAAAGCAAATGCCTAGGATGAGCTTCCATTATTAATTAGATTAATTCTTTAGGACCCCATGAAGTACTGTTATCTCCTTGTGTCATAGCTGGGGTACTTGAAGTTCAGAGAGAGTCTAAGTAATCTGTCTGAGGTCCATCCACGCTGCTACTCAGGAGTGCATGTAGGTTTCGAGTCTAGATAATCTGACTCCAGAGCTGGTACTCTAAATCACTGTCAGATTGCTTCTCAGTAGCATCATTATTTTTTGTTTTCAGTCTCAAAAACTTGAAGTTTCTGACCTTTTCCTCACCTTTGCTTCTGTTTCTCATGGCTTTTCCCAGGTATTTCCTGGGAAATTTCAAGTCCTGGTATTTCCAAGTCCTATCTGTTCATCACTTATCCTCACTTCTTAACCATTGTGTGCTCCAGGACCCCTCCTCTTCTCATCCTGATGGCAGCAGCGCACATGATGGGAAACTGTCTTTGCCATAGCGTATCCATTAACCACTGAGTGGTGGAAAGAGTTGTTTCATCTTAGCAATGAAAGCAGGGCTCAAGGTAGTCCAGTCCAGACCTCTCATTTCACAGATGAGAACACTGAGACGCAAAGCAGAGGAGGGATTTCCCCAAGCTCAACCAAGGAATCAGGAGCTTGGGGTCTTGGAACAAGATGTGGGATTGGGCCATTCAGACTGGGCCAGCCTCTTCTGGTCTTGAGCTTGTCACTTCTGGTTTAGTACTGCTTCTGGATTTAGAAAGAGTTAAGATTAGGGAGATAGGCAGGCTTAGTCAAAGGCAATTTGTAGCCTTCTGGCAGAGTTTTTGCTGGCGGAAGTAAAGATACAGCATCTGACACAAAAGGGCTTTTCTGGATGGTACACCACAAGCCTGCTAGCTTGCCCTTGCTTCCCTTCCTGAGAGCTCAAGGAAATGTATTTTTCTGAAGCTGAAAAAAAAAAAAAAGGCGGTTTATTGCAGGTTATAGATGCTTAGGTTGTCAGAGCTGGAGAGATCTGGGCTGCCCCTGGTACAGTTGATGGATCTGGGATTCCAGGCTGGGGGGCAGAGGTCCAGAGTGGGTCAGTCACGGAATTAGCACCGGAACCAGTTTCCTGGTGTCCCTACAGGCTTTTTTTTTTTTTTTTTTTTTTCCGGCTGGTTTTGCTTTATCTGCACTAAGGGTTTAATGCCCATGGATCTTAAGTGCTGACTGGTAGCTACTTCCCAATCCACCTGGCTTGGATTTCTGGATGATATTGTTGAGACATGGGGACCTGTCCAGGGTTTTGGTTCCTCTTCGTTAGCTCACATAGTCAGAACCCACTGCCTACTGGGCAGGGAAAGAAGCTCCATGATTGTTCTTGCCCACAATGTGTGGGATATCATTGCTTGTTTCCCATTTTCTCAGATTCTAGAAATACACACTTAGCTTCAGAGCCTGGTACCTGGGATATGCTTAATAAGTGGTTACTGAAGGAGTAGTAAATGTATTAAATGGGCCATTAGTTTGCAGGTCTCTAGGAGGCTCCCCTGCTATAGGGGCCTTGTGTTCTGCTGCTGGGAAGAATATGTAAAAACTGGGGGCTGAACAGTACACCCCAGAATAACCCTGTGGAAAGGCAACATTTGCCCTTTCCCTCTCTGTCCTTGTTTGCTAATGAATCCTGGGGACCTCTTTGTGCCCCCATTGTCCCCTCACAACGGCCATCAACCAGGGTTGGCTTTCCGTTGTTTCTGTTGGGCAAAGAATACACCGAGAGTTGCGAAAGTCGAGTGCAAAGCTCAGTTTGGGTCCAAAGTAACGGTTAACTTGTGTGGGTGGCAGTCATTCAGTACAAACAGGGCTTGGGACCGGAAGGGCGAGGGGCTTCAGGGCTCTCAGGATCCTCATCTGGTTTTAGGCTGAGCCAGAGGCCAAGGTCCCATGGAACAGATGGGACACTGTGGCCATCTGGCCTTTCTTTTTTGCTTTTGCTATTAATTTTCTCTATTAGATCTGATTAGTCATGTGCCTGGGAAGATAGGTAATTCTAATTGTCGCAGAGAGTGTAGGTATTTGGACTTTGGTTAACGATAAGGAATAAACTATCAAATAAATAGAAATTAAAACTCTTCATTTAAGAGCCATTAGAAAATTTTCCAGGGTAGATGAAAACTTTCCACATTCCCTCTCCACTTCCAGTTTCAGCTGATACATTTCTTCCTCACCCTTGTTCCTGGCCTGGCAGTGACAGTTCAAATCCGGATAATAATTCTAATTTTTATTTAATTCTAATTCTGTTCTAATTCCAGCTTGGCCACCATATGCCTCAATGGCTAAGGGAAAGTCGTTTCTCTTGAGTTTTAGTTTCGTCTTGTACGGGATGAAGAAAGTTAGAACACGTAGCCATTTATTGTTTCATTGGGATAAATATTGACTGAACATCCACTACATATGGGACAGCGGACCGGGTGTAGTGGTGGAGCAGACAGCTGTGATCCTAGCCCTCGCGGAGCTGACAGTTCAGCGAGCGAAGCAGGTATAAAACACATCACAGAAGTAAAAATATAATAACAAACTGTGATAGTGTTAGGAAGAAAATAAATCAGACAGACTTTGGCACTATGTTAGGTTCTACCAGGCCTTGGAAAGGGACTTAATGTAGAATGGAAAGTTACGACATTTAAGCTGAGAACCCTGAAGTTCAGGTTGGAGAAGATCAGGAGCTCAGAGATTAGGGGCAGCATCATATTCCAGGTAGAGAGACACGTGGTGTGAAGGCTATGGGCCTAACGCATGTTCCCAAGTCAAGGAACAGAAAAGCCGGTGGCACTGGTGGAGTGAATGAAGACCGGCTGGGGAGATGAGTTGGGGATTGGCAGGGCCAGATCATGCCTGGCCTTGGAGTTGGGGAAGGGCAGTTGAATTTTATTTTATGTCCAGAAGAAGTCCCTGAAGTGGATGGGTCATGATGATGGGAATCAGATCGTGTAGTCCTTGGCCCTGAAGGGACTTGAGTGACCGTAGCCCAAGGAGACCATTGTAATCATTACATGTGTATGTACCATTTTATGTTCTGTTTTCTTCTTTCATTTGATGTAATTTCGTGTATATCTTCTCTTATTTCCAAATAATCTTCATATTTGTAATAATGATTCTTGATACGTAGCCTGCATTTTCTAGTTTTGAAATACTTTTATATCCATTATCTTCTAAAATTTCAAAGCAATTCTGAGAGGAATGCTTTAACGTATGTGTATCATAGGTAAAGAAATATTATAAATTAGCAAGTTAGTAAGAGGGGGATCTTTTGGCCCCAATCTACGATGGCAGATTGCTGTTAATTTTAAGGTAATTCATCAATACAGCTTTTATTTGATAAGTTCATATTCTATGGCCAACTTTTGATGTTTATTTATTAACTATAAGCCTCCATGTCCTCAACTGTAAAGTGGGGACAATAGCAAATGGGGGTCAGTAGAACTGGGTTCAAGTGCTGGTGTACTCTCTTACCAGGCTACAGGTGATAACTTCTTCAAACCTTAGTTTCATGGTAATGATTCAACCTGTCTCACAGAGTCATTATGAGAATTAAATATTAGAGATGAGATGTATAAAAATCCCTGGTATATAGTAGGGGCTCACCATTGGCTGTAACTGTTAAAAATCTATAGACCATGAGTTCATTTTACCTCCTTGGAACTAGTTGATGTTTTGTGACCATGCCACTGAATGGGGTCACTTCCCACCTGGGCCACTGCTGTGTCAATGTCATGTGGCCTCTATAGTTGGGCAGAACTAGCAGTTAATCTCAATTCTGCCTTTGTCTCTATGACTTACTCTTCCTTTTCCCCTACTTATATATATTTTTGCCACATATAAAATGGGGACATTAATGGTTCCTACATCACAAGGTTGTTTGGAGACATAAATGAGATCATCCATATGTAATGTGCTTACTATGTACTGGACTCTAAATAAATAAATGGTAGCTATTGTTTATCCTAAATATACAGATGGTAGCTTCAGAGCACCAAGGGTGATAACCACTGTTTATCTTACTCATACTCTTCACTTATTTTTGTTTTTGTTTTTTTCTGAGTTCATTATTTTTTGAGTTCATTCACAGTTATGCCATTTTTAAAAAGTTTTATTCCTGTTGATATTGTGAATGATTTTATTTAGCTATAAGCTTGTAAAACATACAATTTTGTGGTCTGCTTTTTTTCACTTAATATTGTATGTTTAATAGTGTCTGTGTTTCATAGATGTGATGACTGCACAATATATTGTCCAGTAGATGTACCACAATTTAATCATTTCCCATTGCTGTGCAGCTAAGTTGTTTCCAGTATTTTGTAATTGCAATGCTTCAGTGGCTGAATAACTTCATGTGTACAGCTTTTTGATATTTTAAATTTAGTTCTGTAGGGTGAATTTGTAGGAATATTACTTGGTGAAAGGGGATACTCATACTGCTTTTCCAGAGGGCTCAAATTGATTTGTATTTTCATCTGTATTATTTTATAAACGTCCGTTCATTCTCTTACTCAATGAACATTTTTTAGGTCTTTCTAGGTGGCAGGCTTAGGGAGAAGAAAGTGATAGTGGGAGAGAAACTCTTTTTTAAATAGGGTCCCTCCTGTGCCATGTTCTGATGAAGGCACTGAGTACCTGGGGAACTCCAAGGAGGGGCTTTCAACTTTGATGGTAGAAGAGAGTGAATGTCATTTGAAATCTTGGAGATTTCAATGTGTGTTGCTTCTTTGGGATTATTTAGAGAAATACTAGGAAGATTAGCCACATCTTCGGTCTTGGAGACCCCACACTGACATGTGCTTTCTTCCAAAAGACTCATTTGTCTTTTCTTTCCCCCTTAGTGTGCTATCAAATAGTGTAAGCTATTCTTTATGGATATATGGTAACAGTGGATTTTTGTTCCATTTGAGAAGTAATACATATACATTATGGAAAATTTAGGAAACACAGGATAGTTTTTTATTTTTAAAATGAAAAAAAATTTATGTTTTTAAACTTTATTTGGAGAGAGAGAGGGTATGCTAATGTGCACGTGCAGGGGAGGGGCAGAGAGAGAGGGAGAGAAAGAATCCCAAGCAGGCTCCATGCTGTCAGGGCACAGCCTGATGTAGGGCTTGACCCCACAAACCTTGAGATCATGACCCCGAACCATGAGATCATGACCCCAGCTGACATCAAGAGTCGGACATTCAACCAACTGAGCCCCAGCCCTGAAAAGTATTTTGAAAAGTCACCCATGTTCTTATCACCCCAAGATAGCCACTGTTATCATCTTTGTATTTCCTTCCAAAAAGAAGATTTAAAAAGAGTTTAGTAGGTAACCATAACAAAGGTCTCTGGAAATTAAAAATGGGTTATTTAAAATACCAAAATCCAACAACAAATGACAGCAGGAACAGAGAGGTTTTATTAATTATGATGTGTTCACAGTATGGAATATCAAAGTGGCCATTAAGATCCATATTTTAAGAGAGTATTTTGTGTCATAGAAGACTTCCATTATGATGTTAAATAAAAAAGCAAAATATAAAATTATATATGCTGTATAATGTCAGTTTTGTAGAGAAAAATATTCATGTATACATAGAAATGGCAAAAAATATTAACAGAAAGCCTTTGTTAGCTCAGTTTACTAGGGATTATCTTTGGGAAGTAGGATTAAGGGTGATTTGTATTTACTTTTTTCTACTTTTCTGGATTTTTTTTTTTTTTTGAGAGAGAGAGAGAGAGAGAGTGAGCAAGTATGAATGGAGTAGGGGTGAAGGGTGAGGAAGAGAGAAAGCATCCCAAGCAGGTTCCATGCCCAGCGTGGAGCCCTGTGCTAGGCTTCATCTTATGACCCTGGGATCATGACCTGAGCCAAAATCATGAGTCAGATGCTCAACTGACTGAGCCACCCAGGCACCCCCTCGATTTTTTTAATTTCAAATTTTTCACAATGAAAATATATGTACTTAAAGATCAAGAAAAAAAATCTGTTTAAAAAAAGAAGGGAGGATTTTAGGACAGTGTTCTCTTGGCTTTATGACTCTGCAGCCACAGTTGTAATTACTCGTAACCACAAGGCCCTGTGACTCTTCTGGGCTCTTTGGTGTTCATCCTAATTAGAACGTTAGAGTCTAGAAATGAAGGGAATAAAAGAGGTGAGAGTCTTTGCATGAGCACCCCCGGTTCAGTTGAATCATGTCTAATGATTTCCATACTGTCCCTAGACTTATTTATCCCCTGGTGACTCACTGAGGCAGGGTTTTCCTTTAGAGACACCATATTGTTTTCACCAGTGGATCATGCTTACTTGTAAGTTTACTGATCTAACCCACTGGAGAAGATGGTACCCAGACCTTGATGGATGGGGAAGAAGAACTTTGCACTTTTCCCAGCTTTCCAGTTCTGGAGGCACCCAGTTCAATATGGAACTCTGTGTGATTTTCCATTGTGCTTTGGAGACCTTTCTCAGCCCAATGGGGGGCAACTTTGTGTGCATACAAAGGAGCAGAGATTGTGTGTTTAGCACAGCAGGCTGCCTGGCTTTCTCCTTTCAACAAATGGTCCTTACCTACCTGACACTCTCCCAGGGCTGGGAATGCAAAGCTGACGGGAGTGTTTGCCTTCAGGAGGTGCTCATATTGTGGTGAGGAGGCCAGTGATAGGTGATTTCAGGGGCTGGAGGAAAAGGCTCTAGGAGGAATATGCACCGGTTACTATTACAGGAGAAGGGCTTCTAAGCTCAGTCTGAGATTTTAGTAAAGGAAATGATGCCTGAGTAAGTCTGTCTTGAAGAATGAATAGTAAGTAGTGAACCAGATGAAGCAGGTTAGGAATCATTTTCCTTTCTTGAGGAGAACACAGAGGTATGGAGTAATAGGTTACAACGTGAGAACTGTAGACAATTCAGTGTTGTTAAAGCCTGGAGAGTGGTAGGAGAGGCTGGAGATTTGATCAGTTGTTTAATTAACTTTGCTGTGGATTTCCCAAAGCCCAAGAGCATTAGGCACCCATGTTATTTTTTAAATTCACAGCACTCTGTCTTATTTCCCCCCTCAGTGTCAGCTGTTGCTGGAAGTGGCCTGGCCCCTATTTATCTTCCTGATCCTGATCTCTGTTCGGCTGAGCTACCCACCCTATGAACAACATGAATGTAAGTATCTGAGCATCCTGCCTGAGACTCCCCTGGCAGGCAAAATCCAGGTAGGGGACACAGGCTCCATTTGACCTGTCCCAAGATGCTATCTTCAGGAAATACCACACATGATTTGGAACAGAAAAGCTTCTAATTTTTTGATAAGGCGTGAACTCAGGAAACCATTTTCAGTCTTAGCGAATGGTGATAACAGTAATTATAATAATAGCCAACATCTGTTTCATCCATTTTAGATCATGAAAGTAAAATAACCTTACCCATAAGTCGGAAAGTGGTGATTAAAAAAGCCTCCTGGGGCAATGCCTTAACTCAACTGTCATCTGGACCCTGCCAGTTTTTTCATATGCATTACGTCTTTACTGCACAATTTGCAAATCATGGAAACATATAATTTTAAGCAGCATTTATATAGAACTGCTCAGATTGACTAATATTCTTTTGTGTGATTGTCATAACAACCTTGTATGATAGACTCTCATTGTTATCTATTGCTTTAATTTCTTGGTAAGTAAATTGAGGCTCCAAGAAGTGCAGGGACTTGCCCAAGGTCACATATCCCATAAGTAACAGGTGAAATTAAGATCAGATCATCAGACTCCCAATCATGTGTTTGGATGGTGGCCTTTAAAACAGTGAGCGTAGAAAATACAGTAATGGCTAAGAACACAAGCTCTAGATGTCAAGTTACTTGGGTTTGAATCCGGGTTTCAATACTGGGCATATCACCTTGGGCAAGTGACTTAGCCTCTCTGTACCTAAGAGAATGACAGCATCTACCCCATGTGGTTGTTGTGTTGTTCTGCAATCACCATCTTTGTCTCCTGGCTAGGCGTGCTGGATGGACTGACTGCAGAAATGCCCCCGTCTAAAAGGTCAATATTTATGTGGGAGGTTTAACTGGGATCTCTGTTCCATTGCTTCCATGACTTTTCCTACCATTAACCAGCCCCACTCACATCCTGTCAGCTCTACAGGCTTGCAGGATACTGTTCCTCTGGGAAGAGATGGGGTTAGGGTCACCTTTTAATTGTGTTCTTGGTCTGGTCCCATCTGTCTCACAGCACATAATGACCATTATTTACCTGCTAATTTGCTAGCGCATATTATACCTATTGAAGTTAAAAAAACAAAAACATGAAACCACAAAACCTCAAGAACATTCTACCAAATGTCATTTTTCTGATCTCACCAAAAAAGAAAAGAGCAGAAAATGAAATCTACGCTCAATTTGTGGGCCAGGGAGGTAATTCTGCTTTTTCTTTTGGTGCCCTGAAGTTTAGTGAATGAATGCATGTTTGATTTTATTGAATCATTACCCTAAGCTCCACTGAAGTACACATTTTAGGGAAAACTCCGCTTTTTCATCTGCTAGGCTATAATCTCTCAGGAATGATCACAAACAGGCAAGATGGTGTAGTAGAACATCTTGCAGACCATCACGCAGACCTTGGCATCAGACAAATTGGGGTTTGTTTGGATCCTTGCTACACTACTTGCTGAGATTGTGCTCTTGGACAAGTTGTGAAATCTTAACCCAGAGCCCTCTGGATGTAGACTATAGATTCTCAGAAATGTGAAGTTCCTATTCTTACAGAAGGCAGGTGAGACTTTAATCCCCCTTTGTGTACTTCTTGCAACCTTACCTCCTGCTCTCACCACCTTCTAGGGACATAGCCAGAAGAACAGAGAGCTCAGATAAAGCTTGCAGAAGTGTCTTTCTCTGGGAATAAAGGATTGGTGTATAACTTTTCCCCATAAATCTTCCCCGATTTGGTCAAGAGCCATTAAGGTCGTAATCAGTTCTGTGGGCCCTGGGAGTCCATTATGCTATTTGATTGTCCTCCTGTATACCCAGTGCCAAGTCCCCATCCTGCTTTTTTGTCCCCCCGACATTGGGGGATACAACCTACAGGAAAGGGTCTTTGCTTTACTCCACAAGGATCAGTCTAAAATAACTTCGCCTTCCATTGCCCTGTGTTGCCTGGATCAACATTACCCTGTCTTTGGTGCCAAGTATCTCCAGGAGGTTAAAGAGGAGAATCCCTTGATTCTTCGAGTGTTTGGTTGGGTTACATAAATTTCACCTGCATGAAGAGCAGCTGACTTAGGCAAGGGACCTTGTTTGGTTTTCCTTGAACTATTAACAGGGAGATAAGGAGGTTAACTGAGTAAATGTTCAACAGGCCAGAGTCCCTGTAGAGGTTGGCCACAGTGATCAGATCTTGTCACATCCTTGCTTTGGATGTTGCCTCTCTGGTTGGACTATGGATGGAAGAAAAAGGAAGAAGGACCCCAATATTGAAATTGCAAAGGGTAGCAAACTCCTGGCTATAGTTTACCTTCTGGGTAGACTTTGTTAGCACATTTGTATGAAAAGAGTAAGATGAGTAAAACAGGATTCCTGCTTTGGAGGATGGTGGTAGCTGTGAGGTGGAGAGGCTGTTCCTGGCTGGACAGTAGCAGAGTGAGTACTATTGTAGGTGCACAACCACAGTCCCTCAGTAATCCTGACAGGCTCACTCATTGAGCCTTTACCCTGTGCCAGGCACTCTGATACATGCTTTGCCTGTAAGAATGCATGCAATACTCACCACAGCTCTGTGAAGTAGATTGTATTTTTATCACCATTTTACAGATCAGGAAACCGAGGTAGGAGTTCGGTAACTTGGCTGAAGTTGCTACTTAGCAAGTTTTGGGGACTAGATGTGAAACCCAGTTAGTCTAACCTCAAAATCTATAAAGCTACATAGTTCTTCATCACCTAGAGCCACTGTTGTTTTTTTTGTTTTTTTTTTTTATGTTTATTTATTTATTTTTGGAGAGAGAGAGATGTGTGTGCATTCAGGGCAGGGACAGAGAGGGGGAGAGAGAATCCCAAGCACAATCCGAGCTGTCAGTGCAGAGCCTGATGCAGGGCTTGATCCCACGACCCTGAAATCATAACCTGAGCCAAAATCAAGAGTTGGACACTTAGCTGACTGAACTACTCAGGTGCTTTGAGCCATTGTTTTTAATGGCCATTAACTCTTTTAGGATCACAGATAACCCAGAGAATATGATGAAAGCTGGAGCCATGGCCTTTCTGTCCAAACCACACATGCTTGGTTCTCACGTTAAAAGCTCCTGGTTCCAGGGTTCATTTATCTTGATCCTCGTAAGGGGCACCTGTAGCTGACAACCTCACACTATCTGTGCCTTTGACACATGGGACCAGCCCCAGTCTCCCCAGTCATGCTGTTTGTAAGAAGTGCCTCCATAATGAAGGGAAAGAAGAGTGAAGGGGTGACCTATTGGATGGGGCTCAGTGTTTTGATAAGCGACAGAACAGCAATGACAACAAATATAGCTTCACAGATGACATCTTATCCCAAGTCAGCATGGTTATTAGGTGCCTTTGAGGAGCTTGTGAGCTGGCAGAGGAGGAGAAACTGAGATGTTTGGCCAACAGAGGACAGTACCTCAGGAATAAGGGAAGGAACATGGATCGGGATCACGGACATGTGGGTTCCACTCCTAGTCCTGCCCACTGTCTCCTTGAGCATTCTTCACCTGACACTTCATCTGGCTGTGGTTTCCTTAGAGCATGAAAGAACTGGATAATAAGGTCATTCCCAGGGCCCCTCCACATCTCCGAAAGGTAAGGCAGGAGGTGGAAGGTCGAATAATGATGGCCAAGTGCTTGCTACACATCAGGCACTTTTTGTATATGGTCTTCCTCTACTACTGTCGTCACTTCCCCAGGACTGGGGCCTTGAATCCCATTCCCCAGGTGATGTCAAGTAGATTAAGAACTACTATCTGATGCCAAGTTTCTGACTCAGGGTAGGATGTGTCCAGAGGTGGCTGGTCTCTGTGATGTGGGTAATGGGACAGACAGAATTGGGATGAAGCAATGTATGGGTGGAACCAAAAGAGATAAAGGTTCCTATCAAGTCCCGGAATCACTTCAAGAATTAATGTTTCTCTTTGTGTTTTTCTTCTTGATTTCATAGGCCACTTTCCAAACAAAGCCATGCCCTCTGCAGGAACGCTTCCTTGGGTTCAGGGGATTATCTGTAATGCCAATAACCCTTGTTTCCGTTATCCGACTCCTGGTGAGGCCCCTGGAGTTGTTGGAAACTTTAACAAATCCATGTAAGTACTATATCAGGTTTTCTTTCCAAACTTGTCAGTTAATACTTTTTCTTCCTTTCTCAACCTCCAGAGAATTTTGAATGGTTGAATTTGAGTGAAGTTGCTTTTGTAAAGGTTTGAAGAATGAGGGCTGGGAGGGTTGCCACCAGGATTTAAGACTATGGGGACCTTACTTTGGTGCATTTTAGGAGTAACAGTATGTAGCTAAGAGTCATGTGGTTGGGGGCCATATTTCTAGAAACTGGTCAATAAGTAGGGAAGGGGAGACAGAGCAGAGTTCTGTCCATTAATTATCCTACTCATTTAGCAAAACTTCCTGTGCATCTGAAATGGCTGGTCTCGGAGCTGGGGGAGGTGGTGCAGAGGTGAGCATGGGACGGGGCCTGCCCTCAGGGAGCTCATGGCTAAGGATCAGAGAATTTGGTCCTCTGCTTCCAGATCCGCTCTTACTCTGTCACTGCCCTGTCATACTGCAGTGTCCCTATGTCTGCAGGTCTTTCTCTTCCCCGGGTATGAGCTCCCTGACAGCCAGGATGTTGCTTCCTTTGCTCTTGTATCCCTGGCTCCTGGCTTCAATATTGGACATAGTATGGACTTGATAAGTGTTTGCGAAGTGAGGAAGATTGAAGATTGAAGATTCTTGGAATGCACAGAACCGTGGCATGAGTTGGAGCGGACAAAGGACTCTACGAGATGTATTAGGACAGTTCTGAGGAAGCAGCAGTTGGGGCAGGCAGGGCCACATTACAGTGTTCATGGACCTCAGGCTTTGTAGCTTTCATGGACCCCCTTTTATAACTGTGTTGGTAAAAAAAAATGAATATAATCTAGGTTGAATTCATCATCATATATATTCATTTGAATTTCTGAATTTCATTTTTTATTCTGATTTTAAAAGAAATGAAAAAATTTTGTGGACCCCTAAGAATATTCTGGGCCATAGGCACTGTGTCTACTTGTCTCATGGATAAGTTGGCCCTGGATGTGTGTGTGTGTGTAAGGGAGGGCTTCCTGGAGAGGAGGCACATGGGCTGGGCCTTGCAGGGTGATAAGATTTGGTTGTGTGCACACACGGAAGAGCGTGTAGGGCAAAGGCTTGTGCCAGGTGGGCGGGAGCACGGGGTATTCATGGAGCTGGGTGGGAAGTGGTAGGAGGGGACCGGAGCTGGCCCACAGGAGACCTGGCAGCCAGGCTGGGGCATGCTTTCCTGGCAGGTACTTTCCTCAAGCCAGAGTGGCAGCTGGTCTAACTGGGGCTTTTCTTCTTTTCTTGCACCTCCTACAGTGTGTCTCGCCTGTTCTCAGATGCTCAGCGGCTTCTTTTATACAGTCAGAAAGACACCAGCATGAAGGACATGCACCAAGTTCTAAGGACATTACAGCAGATTGAGAATTACAACTCAAGTAAGCACAAAGCCTTCTGTGTGTTGGTTCATAATTGGAAATTGACCTGCACGGGGGTGAGATGGCAGCCCGGATGGCCTGGCACTTGTTCCTTTTAGCTCTTTCCTGGGGAGCTTTCTTCCTCAGTGGCTGGGCCATAAGACCTCTCTGCAGGAGGTGTTTGAGAAGAAACGAGGCCGACTGTGAATTTGCTGGCCTCCTCCTGGGGACAGAGGAAAAATCCCCAGAGAGGAATGGCACAGGCCCAGCATTAGGACAATTGGGGGGTGCAGGTTGCTGCCAAGTTCATTTTTTGGGGGTTGCGTGTATGGTTGCTGCAAATGGGCACATTTATAGACGGGATAATTACATGCGTATAAGAGCGGTTAGAGTTGCAGTTTGGTATGGATAGGTGAAAGTTAAGCCTTTATTTCTAAATGGGAAATGCAGCTCATCTTCCCCCTGGTCATTCGGTTTAGTCTGATGGGCATTTGAAGTCTGATTTTAAAGAGTGGTCTTTATCTGCGATCTGGTGAGTGCCTGGGTAGTTTCTCGCCTGCCACTGAGGAAGTGTCTGAGGAGCAGGTGGTTTGCTGCCTCAGGGATCGGCTGCACGAGTCAGAGTCACGGAGTGGCCGGCCAAGGGGCCCGGGGGCGGGGGGGGGGGGGGCGGGTGCGGGGGTAGCTGTCTCCTGAGTGCAGGCAGTCCTGGTATACACAGTCTGTAGACAGTTGCAAAGCAATAGTGAAGCTGACCGAGAGTCGGTCTGCTTTCTATCATCACCCTGTGGTTCTAAACAATGTTGGTCATACGTTATTACTCCCCGTCATGGGCCACTTGTTGCCACTGCTCCATCTGAGACAGTACTTTGTACTGAGTTTGGTGTTTTGGGAGGGCTGGGGAGGGTCAGCTTCTGCTGAAAAGCCTCCCAGTTTGTGACCCACTTGGCAAAAGAAGAAATGGTGTAAAGTGCTAGAATTTCAACCAGCCTTAGAGCGTTTTCTTGGGAAGACAGAACCGTGCTTTCGCTGGGCACGAGAAGAGGCAGTGAGCAGTGTGGGAACTGATGACACACGGAGTCGTGTGTGGGTGGCATGGAGCAGGTGTTGCTTCCCTTCAAGAGAGGCGTGGCTGTGCTGAGCCGCCTGGGTCGGCTGTGAGGGGCTCCTGGCTGACCACTCCGTGCTGTGTGGCCTGGCCATCCTCTTGCCCTGTAGGCCCCTAACCCTGCACACATGTGTCTGTCCCAGCACCAATCATAGTCACAGCCACCAAAGTCTCAGTCCTTTCTGATCTAGAGGGTCCCTGTCTGGTGGACCAGAGGATAGCTAGGGTTATTTCTCCTACTACAGAGAGACCGTGTAGGATATATTATTTTGCAGCTTTGTGACTTTGTAAATAAGTCATTTAGGCCCTTTTAGGCCACTCTCCTCCTCTGTAAAATGGGGACAATAGGAGAACTTATCTTGTAGGATTGTTGTGGGGAATAACATGTGATTGCTTGAAAACAGCACCTGGCACATAGAAAACACTTTGTAATATGAGCTAGCATTATTTTGAAGTGGTGACATCTTGGGCAAACCACTTAAAACCCCTCTGAGCCTTAATTTCTCCAGCTATAAAATAACGGGTAGCTTGCAATGTAAAATGTCAAGCCTAACACAGTGTCTGGCACAGTAGTAGATGTGTAATAACTGGGAGCCAGTATTACTCGTAGGTGTCAGTGAGGCATTTCTGAGCACCTGGCCTTCCTCTTCTGCCTTTCAACTTCATGGCTGGAGAAACAGACTTACTGATGGGGCTGAGTTGTTAAGCAGAGTTTCAGATCTTAGTGGAAGCTTCGTTAGATACAGAACCATTTTTCTTTTTGAGCAGCTGGAGACATGAATTAGGGTGGAGAAGAGAAGACAAACCTATGTCCAAAAAATGTTCTGTGCAAAGCTCTGAAGAGAGAGGGTTTCCTGTAATTTTGATTATATCATGCCAGTGCTTATTACCCATCTCTCCATTCACTGGTCCATTCCTTTTTCTGTGCTGCAGCTACTTAAATTGTTTCCACCTTTCTTTGCCTGTCTTGCATTCCTGACCTGGGCCTCAGAATGGAGGGAAATGCACAGGGATGGCGTTTCTTCCTAGGCGAAATCAGTAACTTTTTGCCAAATTCGAATAGCACTGTAGATTTCAGAGAGAATCCGAGCCTGGGGTATGTCCACGTACATCCTGACCGAGAGCCCTGTGTTTATCTGCACTGAGAGCCCTACTCACAGTATAATGGGCTTAGTTAGCCCTCTTATCCTGCCATTGGTGGGATTGGACAGACCCTTGGTCTGGAGTCTTGCCCTCATCAACCTTCTCTGCTCCACACCTACTTCCTGAATGGGACCTACCTCTCACATGGCAGCTCACTTTGGGTATTGATAGCTCTAATTAGCAGAAAATATTCACTACTCCCACTATACCTTCCAGACAGTGGGGCTAATTCCATTTCCCTTGAAATATTTAAAGACAGCTCTTGTGGTTTTTTTCCCCCTTTCTTCCTGAAGTCTTTGATTTTTTTTCTAGGCTAAATGTCCTTCATTCCTCTTCTGGATTGTTTTTTCCTCTCCTATTTCTGCCTCTCCTTTGGTTGTGTTTCAGTGTGTGTATGCCCTCCTTGAAGTTTATCAGAAATCACAGCAGTATTCCAGCACAGAGTAGAAGGGGATTTTTGCCTCCCCTGTTCTGAGCAACTATATTTCTGTTAATGCAATATGAGATTGCATTAGACTTTTTGGCATCCACGTCACACTGTTGAGTTCTATTCCATGTGCAATCAACCAAAATTACAGTCTTTTAAATACACAGTATTGCAAATTACTTGTTCTCCATTTCTTAATCATGCTGTTGGTCTTTTGAACCGAGAGGGAAAATAATCTCTTTTTTATTTTACATTTTTTAATTCCCTATGTCATTTTGTCCTACCCAAACCATTTTAGATTCTGATTTTGCCATGTGTACATTTGCTGCTTCTTACTGTTGCCTGTCATGTAGGAATTTGATAAATAGCTCTCTTTGTTCTCATCCAAGACATTAATAACTATAAACCAAGGCTTGAGGTTTGGATCAGTCCACTGGAGACTAATAGCCCCTTTGGACACTATCTTTCAGGCTCTTACGGATTCACCAGCCTATGGTGTCGTCTGTGCTGGACTCCTGCTCCTGTGATCTAATTGAAGGACTTGTTATTTACTTCAGCTTCTATCTGCTAGATTCATTGAACTATCCACAGATAATTTGTGTTTATGGGGGTCTCTACTCAGTTACTACCTCCTATTCCCATGGTTTCCTGGGCTAGAGAGTGTGATTTTACTTCTACTTATTGGATTAGACCTTAGAGGTCTTTTAGTTCATTTATAGATAAATGGGTTGACTGATTCAATCATTCAGCCAATATTTATTGAACGTAGTATGTACCAACCACTGTTCTAAGTGCTGGGACACAGAGATGTACAAAATAAATATGGCCCCTGTTCATATGGAACTTCCAGAAAATAATCTGACTTAGAAGGGGGAGAAACTTTTCCAAGTTTGCATAGCCACCAGCAACTTAATCTAGGAATGGAACACAGCTAAATGTGTGCTGCTCCATGAAATTCTCTTTCTACAGAATTCTCTTTCTTGTGCTGTTCCAATAATCTTTCAACTGAAAAGGCCTCTAATTTTCAGAATTAAATCATAGACAAGTCTAATTATTTTTGAAACCATCCTAATGAGAAACCCATGTAGGAAGCCTTACAGAGGGTCCCCACCCTGTTTCCTCATCACTGGAACTTGTTGGACATTTTATTATTTTCTTCCTAAACCTATAACCACACAGGGTAAGCAGTGGTTAAGTTAATGTTTGGGAGTCCATATGAGGAACATTCATCCTTCCTAAGTCCCTATCATGACTGCAACCCAATGGAAATACAAAAATTGAACAAATTCTCAGGAACTCTAGAAGAAATGACAGATTTATATTCTGTCTCTGTGAGATGCAGACTGGGAAAGATTAGTGTTTCTCTGGATGACTTTTGTGTAGTATCTGAGATTATTTCAATGGCAGACAGATGACAACTTTTAATTTTAACCCATATCAAATTGCAACTTCATGGGGATTATTGCATAGAAGGATGTAAACTAGAGAAAATTAATTTAAAGAATACATAGTTTTATGTGCATATGGTAAAACTTGTGAGAGCAGTTTGTAAATGATGGAAAATTGGAAAATGCTGGTGTAAGAGAAAGAGTTTGGGGCTTTGGATTAAGATTTGTTTGGGGAACAAATTCAGATTCTACCCTTCGTTATCTGTGAATGTTGGGCATATTTAGATTATCTCTGACCCTCCGTTTACCTAGAACATAGAGATTAGCTACCCCAAGGGTCATTGAGCATCAAATCAGATGACATCTGTGGATGGCCAATGGTGGAGGCACAGCACATAGTTGACACACAATAAATATGATTTGGTTCATTTCCCCTTCTGCTCCTGGCTGACTGTTTGGCTTCACCAATTTGTTCGACCTCTCTGGGCCTCACCTTTCCTTGCCTTGAAATTGGGACTTTGGCAAAACAGCCTGAAAATGTTTCATCTTAGAAACTTGGTCAGTACTTGGATAGGGGGATCACCTGGGAGTACCCAGTGATGTGGACTATTCCCTAGACTGTAGTTCTTGAGGGCAGGACTGGGCCTTGTTCATGACTCTCCCCCACGTATTAGCACAGTAGCAGACACATGGCAAGCCATCAGTGGACCTTTGGAGAATAAAAGTGAGAGAAAATACCTGCCTTTTCTCCTTCACAGAGTATTTTGAGGGTCAAGTGAGAGTACTTTGAAAAGTGTAAAATCCCAGCACATGTGATTTTCAAGTTGATTCCCTTATGTGAACCCAAGTCAACTGGGCTGTAAATAATAATGACAGAAGTTCTTAAGACAGTTTCGGGTCTCTTTTTTCCACAAGGTTTACCTTCCAGAACTTTACAGGAAGTGCTCCCATGAACCTGGGAGACTGGAAGTAGATTTACTGAGAAGCTAAAGAAGTTTTACTTTCTAGCCCCCTGTCAAGGACTTGGTAGGAGTCTTAGCAATCAAAAATTGTCAAAGTAGGATTTTTAAAAAAATATTATTTTTCATAAAGAGAGTCCCCCCCAAAGTGTGTCAGCTTCAGTCCTCACAAACCTGCATCTGCTCTTGTCAGAGGCTCTTGGGGGGGCAGGAAGAACTGCCACCTTCCTCAACCTCCTCCTTGGTGCCTGCCCTCAGGCTCTGTCACCACTCCAGTCCACCTGCCCCTCTTTGGTGAATCTGGCATGTTCAGATGGGGTGACTAGCACAGTGGCCAGAGCCAAGGCCTCCCCAGTGGGGCTGGTGCTGCTCAGGTCAGGATTGGTCTGGAGAAGATGTTTGCTCTGTTCTGTCTTTACTGCTTATTTCCCTTTCAGCTATTTAAATGCATTGCTTAGTCCTACCCACCAGGCTTACTAGCCAGCTTCCTGCTGAACATTTCTGCTCAGGCATCATCTTTGCCCCAATGCCGGAATGTTCTCTATTGACTCTCCTTCATCTTTAGATGGCACCATGAGGCCAGGCTCCTCTTGACTTTGTTCCATATACAGGATCAGGACTTCCTGCTTGGCTGGAAGTTGGGAAATGCACATCCTGGGGCTGAGGTTTCTTGCCCTCCTGAGTGGACCATCCTCACATCCCCTATAAGAAGTTCCCAACTCCTCTATTTTCACAGTTAGCTAGGCTCTTGTCACTGCCATATACCATGGCTTCTCCCTCAGCCTCACCATTGCTCATGCTGCTCCAGGACAATTCCTGTACCTGTGGAGGTACTGTGGAGGTTCTCTCTCTTTATCTGCTATGGCCTGGCCAGATGGACAAGGCTGTGGGTAGGTTCTGTGGTGCCTGGATGCCCCAGTCTCCCCTGCCTAAGGGATTCAGCAACTTCCATCCTTTGCCAAGATCTTAGCTCTCCAGGAGTCAAGCCCAGTCTCACATTACAGCCACCATAATGCTCTTTAACAGAAAAGCTCAGTAGGTACTCTGTGGGACTTCAGAAGATTATTTTCTGGACCTGCTTCATGAATTAGGCCAGGCCAGTAGGTGGGACAGTTGAGAGATGGCTTTCAAGCTATATGTAGGGCTGGCAAGTTACACATTTCTGTGGATGCCATGTACACCAGAGTCCATGTGAGTGGTACTCCTCTGAGAAGTATGCTCCCTGAAGTTGGGTAGAGCCTACATGGCTCTTTCTATGGCCTGGGGTACCATCTCAGCATCTCCCAGTGCAGGCCTCCTGTGGCCCCCGATTCAGAGACTTCTGCAATGCCTTCTGTCTAGAATGTAGAGCCCTCTGAAGCTTATGAAAACTTTTCCAGGAAAGGACAAGGAAGAACTTTGGGCATTTTGTCACTGGGCTGGAGATGTCCTTTTGGAGGACATGCCGCATCATTGAGATCAAGGGTTGGAAAGAGGAGGGGGGCGGTCAGGGCAGCAATGCATGCATCCCAACATCTTGACTTGTGTCTTTAGCTTCTCCATCCCTTCAGCTAGATTTTTGTATGTCAGTGGCATGGCTATTATTTTCTGTATATTCATGGTACAGATCTGGTTTGTTGGACTTTCTCGTGTGTCTCTGTAAGACTTTTGTAAGTCCTGAGGGGTATGCTGGATTTTACTTAAGGAAAAGGGCCATAACTTTCTGACTGTTGGATTTACTGGTAACGCTGAGAACTCACTATGTGGACCTTTGATTCTGCTTTGATCTTTGAAAGTCAAGAAGACATGATCCCCCAGAGGGCAGGGCGGACTTTGGTCACATGGCAAGGTAGTTGGCTGTTGCAGGGAGTTGAGGAAGAAGATATAAAATCATCATTTTATAAAAACCCGCTGGGCAGTATAATTTAGCACTAAGAGAACACTGGGCAGCCAGGCTGACTTGGTCTCCAAATCCTGGCTCTTCTGATTATCTGCTCTGTGACCTTGGATAATCCCATAACAGCTCTGGCTCAGTTTCCTCAAAATGGAGATACGAATCAGCTAATACGGGTAAAGCATTCAGTGCAGTGCTTGGCACCTACGAGTCACCAGGCTTAGACTTTAGTTCACTGCATTTTCACAACCATCATGTGAGATTAGGAATTTTGTTCCTTGTTATATGCAAGAAGGAGCTGAGGTTCAGAGAGGCTAAGTAACTTACGCAAAGAAGCATATCTGGCAAGGGGAGGAAAGGGGCTGGAACTTCAGTCGTTCATACTCTGCTACTACTGCATCCTAAAGAGAGCAGCCCAGGGGAGCCAGAAACTTTCCCAAGGTCACAGGATATTGGGCATGGATGGGCCTGGATCAACAAGGAGACAAGAGGGCTTCTGAGAGAAGTGTCAGACTTCCTCCACTTCCTGGCTTCGTGGGGAACAGGCATGGGTGGAATGTTCCCCAAGGCCCATCTACAAAGAACATCCCGTGACTCACCGTCATTTCTCCTTCCCTGCCTGAACCATTTTGACAGCCACTGAAGTTGAGGCTGCAGCCCCAAACTTTGCTTTCTGTCCCTTTGTGCGCCCCACCCCCCCACCCCCGTGAGTCATGTTGTTGGGACATCTGATGACATATGTTGACACATATGTCATCAGACTGGAAATTCCTTGAAATCTTTGCGTGATTGCAATTCACGTTCTGCATGCACTTGTCAAAAGTCCTGATCTGGGGCCTTGGGTTTCATATTTTGAAATCTTTCCAATCTAACACAAGAACGTTTTCCCAGAGCTGTCATGGCCAGGCTGTGTCCCAGAGCCCAGGGCGCTAGTTTCCATCCAGGGTAGCGGCCTGGCCCCAGCAAGGCTGTAATCAGGTGGATACAGTGCTGTACTGCTATGTTGAAATATTACTTGAACTAAATCGAATCAAAGGTCAGCTTTACCAGACAAGAATAGAAAACACAATTACGCTCAATTACAGGACATCGTGTACCCCGTAACGTCAGCCTGCCTTTAAAAAGTTGGATTGTTAGCATCAAGAACAGTGTTTCATGTGTCTTGCTTTTCCAGTATATGATTTATTTACCCCGTGGGAGGCAGGTAGCAACTGGGGAGTCCAACGTGCTTCTAGTTAAAAGCTTTCTATTTCTTGCCTTCTCATCACTGTTGTGTTGAGGCACAAAAGGCAATCTTGGAGTGGCACCTTGTCCACCAGATGAAGTTGCACCAAGTCATGATGCCATTTTACATTTTAATAAATTGTTACATTCAAGGCTTATAGTGGCATTAGCGGATTGGTTTTATCATCTCCATTTTATTAACGAGGCAACTGGGGCTCAAAAGGGATAGGTCTGTTGCCTAAGATCACAGAAGAAAGCTGTAAATTGAATCTGGGTCTGTTTGACCCCAAGGCTTAGCATCTTTCCACCGTACCATGCTGCCATGTTGCCTTATTCCAATACCAGGAAGCATGGGTGGCATCATCATCTTTTGATGCCAAAAATGTAATGAAGTGATTTTAAAGAGTAAAGTGATTCATTGTAATTCCCCATAAAGTAGAAAGAGCCAAAGCTTTTAAGCCAGAGTTGATGGAATTCAGATTTACCACTTGTTTGCTTTGTGATCCTGAGCAGGATCTCAAGGGTCACAAGGGGGCTATTTCCACATTTGATAAACAGGAATACTACATTTCTTGTAAGCTTTATTTAGGGATTCTAGAAAATAACACATACATTGTATCTGATGCTTGGTAAACGCTAATTGCCTTCCTCTGCCTAGAAATCACTACTTTGTCCCTTAATATATTTTATTCATTTTAAAAATAAGGGAAAACTAAGGTATTTATACTATCATATAACAGTTATTCCTTAGTTTATGCATTATATTAACAATTATTCCTTAGTTCAGCGCTGGGAGGGAATCCCTTCTCCGACTCTGTCTCCTCATCTTCCTTTCCTTTCCTGTGTCCCTAGGCCTCTCGGGGTCCTGTGGCCAATTTTGATCCCATGCCACGTGGTGTTAGGAGTGTCTGGTCGCATTTTCAGTTGGAGACTGGCCATCAGTGAGGACTTAATGCCTCATACTCTTTTCTTTCTTCCCAGCTCTTTTTCTCTCCACCCTTCCTATTTGGTTCAGTCTTTCCTGTTTCTGGACTCTGGGCTTCTTCATACTTTTGGCTTCTTTCCTTCTCATTGTTCTTTGCCTTTTCTGGGCACCTTCTTCCACCTTCCCACCTCCCTGGCCTTCACAAAGCATTCTACACGCAGAGTGCTTTCAGCTAATTTCTTGCTTTGTCTAATACTGGCTGCTGGTCTCTTCCTCGCTTTCTCTTCACGTGAAGAGTTCATGTGGGCCAATGTTACCTCCTCTGTTACCTTTCATTTCACATTACCTTCATTTCCTGCTGGGCTTCCAAAGCCAGCCTACTGTGCCCACTGCCTCACTGCATCAGGAGTGCTCCTGGCCAGTGTTAACACATCACCCTTTCCCCCGGGGGCCACAGTCTCTACTAGTTATTTTTCTTTTTTAATGTTTATGTATTTTTGAGAGAGAGAGAGAGAGAGAGAGAGAGAGAGAGAGAGAGAGACAGGCAAAGGATCCAAAGTGGGCTCTTTGCGGATGGCAGAGAGCCCGATGTGCGATTCGAACTCCCAAACTGTGAGATCATGGCTTGAGCCAAGTCAGATGCTCAACTGACCGAGCCACCCAGGTGTCCCTCTACTGGTTCCTTGGGGACCTGGTTACCATTCAGGTTCTTATCAGCTGACATCAGTCCTCATTTCAGGGACTGCCAACAGCCCACCCTGCCTGCTTCTCAGGAAGACATGGGTGTGCCGCTGCCTTAGTAGAGGTCTCTCTCCACCCCCTGGTTTCAGTGATGACTGACTGTGGAGTTGCAGAGAGGGCTGGAGGCTCACAAGTCTGCTCATCTGATCCTTTCTCCCTCCCCTCTTGGAAGGCAAGGACGGGGACCATGCCTTTATATAGCATCTCTTTTGTTACAGGCTCCTGCCTTCAAGAGGCACTGAGAAATACTGCTCCTTTGAACCACAGCACTAGTGTTTTGGGTTCAGTAGCCATTTAGTAATTTGTTGAACTAATGCAAGTTAACCCTACGTGTAAAATACTTTAAGGAATATGTGGTTCCTAAACTTAGAGCACTCCCACTGGTCTCAGGAGAAGACTCTGGCTTCCCCAGTACTTGCCTCAAAGGGTTCAGGGAGCATAACCCTAAATATTCTGGTTTCTCTTGGGACCCCTTCACATAATTGTTGTCCATGACTTTATTGGCATTTATTTTGAACTTGTTTAAAATAACCTAGACTCCTTGTAAAGGTAAACTTCTGTTTATAGAACAGTGGAGGCTCAGAGAGCTTAAGTAACCTCTCCAAGGCCACATGACTGGAAAATTCTGAAACTGAGGTTTGAACCAGGTTGGCCAGACTCTAGAACCTGAAACTCTTTGGGTACATCTTGGTATCCCCTCAGCAAGCCCTCACTGTAAGGAGGAAAACTTTTCCTGGGTTGGGAACCCCAGGCCCAGATGCATGGCAGAGAGGTTCTGAAGCTATATATATAAAAACACACACATACACCCCAAGCTCCCGACGTCCTCTCACCTGCCCTAAGGGATCACCTAGGCAGCGGCCAGTCACCGTGCCTTGCTTCGCTGTCCAGAGCCCCAAAATTCCCAGAGAAGGAGGGTCCAGCCATCTCTAGGATGCAGGCAGTAGCAATCCTTGGAGAAGTAGAGACCTAACATCAGGAAAACAAAACAAAACCCTAACAACAAAAAGCACCTGAGTGTGCTTGTTACCAGCCCTTTTGTAGCAAAGAAATTTTCTCAAGGTTTTGTTTATATGGCTGGACAAGCTTCCCACTAGTTAGAATTTGACCTGGTCCCCTCCAGCCCATTGCCCATTTGACAGGGTGAGGGCTGGAGACCCTCCTGGGGTCCTTTTAAGAAGAGTATCTGAGCTTTGGATGCTGACGGATCTCTTTCTGGACTTCTTTTTTTCATTTGCCTCCTCCACCCACTTCTCAAGCAGCTGATTGCTGTGGTTCCTTTTCATGTTGAACAAAAGAGACTTACAGGGATCTTGAAACTTGAGCTGGGGACTGGAGGGTACTGACCGAGAGTAACCCCAGCCGGCTCTGCTGAAGGCTTCCCTCCTCCGCCTTCCTGCCCGCCCCGCCTTCCTTGCCCTTCCCGGTCCTCAGCTGCTCTCAGTCAGCCCGGAGAGAAGCAGAAGAAACACATAGTGTCATGAAAGCATCTTGCCGTGTGTGGGGCCTCTCCCCTGGCTGCCATGGAAGTGTTTCCTAAGCTTGGTCAGCGAGGCCTGGCCCAGAGGATTGGCAAGAAACTGAGGATTCTGTTCTGTTCTTCCTCAGCCTACAAACACACACTTCACTTGTTTTGTTCTTTAGACTCCAAACTCCTGAATTGGGTTTTTTGTGTTTGTTTTTGTTTTTGTTTCTTCTTTCTTTTGCCCTGCCTTTTTGCATCTAAAGCAAAGCTCTTGGGAAATGGACAGGCCACTGTTTGCTCCTTCAGGCACAACCAAGGGGGCTGAGTTCAGTGGATGGAGTATTTCAGTTCATATTGGAGGCATTGCAGTAGGAAAGTTCTCCTGGCCTCTGGCTGGGTACTGACTCTTGGTCTTCTCTGTGGGCAGCAGAGGCTCATGCTGAATTTAGTGACCAGTCCAGCTCTGTGATGACTGTGTTCTGTGACAGCATGTACACCCTCTTAGTTCTCTAACTCTTTTCCTCTGAAAGAGTACTTTCACATTCTTGATCTCTGTTTTCGTGACAACCTGTGAATGTTATTAGCTCCATTTTATATCTAAGGAAACTGAGGCCCGCCCAGAGAGATTAAGAAAAGGGGAAAAGTGAAGTTCATGGCTGCACACTGAGGAGAGAGCAAAGCTGGGACTTGAATTCAGATCTTCTGGTGCCTCCCCTGTACTGGGCACTGCTGTGCTTTGAAACAGCAAAGTCCTGGCTCTCAAGGCTCTGGCTCTATTCTTCTGGCAAGAAAGATGGGTGCCCAGACAACTGTAGTTCAGTCTGAGTGCTGCTTGAGGGAAACACAGGAGGCCAACAGAGCACAGAGGACAGCTACCTAATCCAGCTTGAGGTGGGAAAGTCAGGGCAGGCTTCCTGGAGGAGATGACTCATGGGCCAAGTCATAAAAAAAAGGGTAGGAGTTAGCTAGGACAAGGGGAAGAAGGACTGTTTCATACATCTGACTTTCTCCATATTCTTGGCTTCTCCACTCATTTTCTTGCCAACTACAGAATGGAAAAAACTGAGACCAGAGGTACAAAGCCACCTCACTCCTGTCTCCCACTACATGCGTTCCTCCCCTCTCTCCCATTCTACTCCCCAAATCTTAGGTTTTGAGAAATCTCCTCTATGTTTATGTGCTTGTCGATTTATTTATTCATTGAAAAACATTTATTTAGAACCTATAAGTACATAGCACTATGGCTACAGGGTGTCCTGGCCCCTGCCATGATGAGAGATCTCACTTGCCACAACCTCAAAAGAGATTTTTGGCCCTCTGTCGTTTTCCAGAATTTGGCTTCAGCCAGACTCTTCCCCGCTGCCTCAAGCACTTGCAGACAAGTCTCATCTTGGTCAAACATTTGCATGAACTGCCTTCCTCTGGCTTTCTCATTCCTCCTTCTGCTTCATTGACATGTCTCTTCATCTCCCTTATCAGCCTTGAAAATTCCTTGAGGGCAAGGACCGTTTCCTTACCTTTTCCCTATACTTCACTAGAGTACACTGGTAAAGTCAGGTGAAAAAAAAAAAAACACCTTTTCAATAATCACAAAATTATTACCATTTATTATTCACTGTTCATGCTTTACCTGTGAATACCTCCAATCCTCATATCTTGGAAAGGTGGTGATAATGTTATCCTTACCTCTTAGGGAAGAAAAGTTGGTCTCAGGAAGGCAAAATGCATTTCTCAAAGGCACAGTCAATCAACGGCAGAGTCCAGCATCAAAATTAGGTTTTTCTGGCCTCACATCCCTGATCTTTCTACCACTCCATTGTTTCTCAGACTCAGCTAGAATTGCCTGGAGAGCTGTATACAATTCTGATACTTGGGTGTTGGCTCCAAAAGTTCTGAGTAGATGTTGGGGGTTGTAGCCTAGGCATTGGGATTTTTGTAACACTACCTATTTGTTTCTAATCAGAGCCAAAGTTGAGAACCAGTGCACCGTACCACATTGCTTTTCTTTGTCCATACTGGCTGTAGGTGGTGGTGGTGGTAGGGTGTGAATCTGAGTCTCCATGTGTGGTACGCATGTGACTGGAATGCGAGTTCTCTGTAGCCAGGGATCTTTGGCCTTCCCTGCTGCTCCCTGACCCAGCGACCTCACCACCCTGTGCACGTGCACTGCCAAGGGTTGTTGACTATTTAATTGGCCTCTTGGTTCTTCTGTCTCATCCAGGGGATTCACTGATAGATCACATCCAGCTGTTGCCATTCGCAGAGCCTGTTGACATAACAGAAGAGTCTTATAAACATACTTGCTGGTCTCAAGAGTGTTGCTCATGACCTAGACCCATTGCAAGTGCAGCCTAGGTCAGCCTCCCACACTTTAGCAACCCTCTTCTGGAGGGAGGAGGCTGTTGTGAAGTTCCCTAGCATAGTGTCCACGTCCTGCTCTGGCTTTTCACGCTCAGGAGGAATTTGTGGTTCATGAAGTCAGTGAGGGTCAGCTCTTGTGTATACTCTGCTTTATACAGGGCTCAGAGATGTCTTTTTTTTTTTTTTTTAACCCCTGTTTTATAAGTAAGGCAGTGGAGATGCAGCTTAGGTGAGATACCCTGGCAAATAAATGGATATAGAGCCCAGGTTTTCTGACCCCCATTGTGGTGTTTTCCCCATTGTTCCACAATGGTCAGTGTCTGGCTTTTCATGCCAGGCTTCAATTGAAGCTACTAGCTTTCTTACCTTCTTTCTTGTTTATCCCTACCACAGGGGTAAACACCTGGGTGTTACTTTGTGTCACTGGGAATATTAAGATAGGGGTCCTGATTACTCCTGGGGTGTAGCCTGAGAATTGTCCCGATATCTCTGGGCCCTTCTTGGATCTGCTCAACTGAAAGGAAATCTGTGATGCTGCTCAAATACTTTTGGAATCTTCCCAGCCCTAATCCCACCTCCTATTATTTCTTATCCAGCCATCCTATTTTTGTAATGACCAGTAGTTCTTTGCCAGGCTCTGATCTGGGCACAGGGATACAGAAATAAAACACATATTCTGAGGGCACATGGCTGGCTCAGTCAGTAGAGCACATGACTCTTGTGAGTTCGAGCCCTACATTGAGTATAGAGCTTGCTTAAAAAGCAACAACACATATTCTGTATACCAGTGGAGGTAATATGCAAATAAAGCAACATTCCTTAAGGTATGGTCCCCAGACTCCCTACATTAGAAGTACAAGGAATGCTTATTAAAATGGAGATTCTCAGGTCCCACTGTAGATCCATTATTTCAGGATCTCTAGGAATTGGGCCCAAGAAACTGCATTTTAGTATGCTTCCTCCTAAGTGAATCTGAGGTGCTCTGAGGTTTGGCAACTATAGGAATGAGCCCTGTGGTAACAGTATAGTGTCATATGTGATGGGGAGCACCAGGCAGGTGCACCTATGGAAGCAGCAGGCTGGTTGCTGTTTGCAGGAGCACCTGGTCTGAGGAGTGACACTAGCTGGGCAAAGAACAGCCTCTTGAATGTGTCACAAGGAATAAATAGGCGTTAGCTGGTCAGGTGTAACTGGACAGTCATTTCTCTAGAGATGGGAAGATGTGAATCGTGCTTAATTTATCCTTTCTAGAACTCTAAATTATTAAAGTTTGCTTAAGAACAGACCTGGATCTGGCAGCAATGATGAGAGTCTGGTTGAGCTTTTGTGCCCTCCTCCTGCTTTATCTTATGACCTCCTTCAGCAACCGGTATTAAGCTTCACATTGTAGTCCCATTTGCAGATCACACCTCTATTTTGCTTCAGTTAAATGATTGGGTTTGCAAGGTTTGCCCTCTAGAGGTCTGTTAGTGCCTGGGCCTGTGGGCTGCAGTCTGCAAATGAGCATTGCTTAGTCACGTGGTTGTGATGAGCTGGTTTTCTCTTTATTGAAAGAAGTTGGGTTATTAAGAAGGTGGGGCAGAAGGAGAAGTGGACACATGAAACAGGGGAGAGAAAACTGTACCATTTCAGAGTCAGGAGGGTCCCACCAAACATCTGGTTAGAAAACTCTCATTCTGGAGATAAAAAAGCCTGAGTGTCAGAAAGATGATTTCAAGTACCCAAATGATACCACCAGGCACAGCTTCCAACTCCAGGGACTAAACTTGAGGATTTCTCCGGCCAGTGCCTTTTCTGCTTTAATTACCAGACTGTACCTGGAAGGTTTATTATTTAAAAGGATTTTTTATGAAACCCCGTACCAATCCAGTCATGTAGCAGGGTGAATTTTTAAATATATGCTGTGTTTTCCTAAAGCCTGGCAGACCTGGGTTTTGGAGCTCTGTATCATTTGTTCCACAGTTGGAATTAAAATGAGACCACATCTGTCAAAGTGCTTTGATATGCATAATGCTTCACACCAGCGGCTCTCAAAGTGTGGGGCCCAGACCTGCAGTATCCACATCACCTGGAAGCTCAAGGGAAATGTGAATTCTCTGGCCTCATCCTGGGCTGGCTGAATCAGAAACTCTGGGGGTGCTGTGGGGATCAGTAATCTGTTTTAACAAGACCTTAGGTGATTCTGATGCCCACTCAAGTTTAGGAACAACTCTCCTGCAAAAGAGAAAATCAGCCCCTGGGGCTTGTGGGACTAAGGCTTTAAATATCTCCGATTTGTAGCTGAGATGGCATTGGGGAGACAGGAGCAGGGGTGTTAGTTTCACAAATTTCAGATGGGTTGGGCGAGATCACCTAAAGGGTTTGGTTTTTTTCCTCGAAAAGCAAGGAAAAGCTATGTGAGTGTGTGGAGCACTGTGGTGCTTTTGAGGCTAGGAGCACACGCTGACTGTGGTTCTACACATCTTCAGAAGACATTCTTTTCATCTCTCCTGTAAAGCAAAGCTCCCTGAACGTCATTTCTCTGTATGCTTAAGCCAGGAACCTGTGGCTATCAATTTGTTTAAAACGAGGCCATTAGGGGGTGGGTACCTGGGTGGCTCCGTCGGTTAAGCTTCCAACTCTTGCTTTCAGTTCAAGGTCTGAAGGTTTGTGAGCTTGAGCCCCGTATCAGGCTCTGTGCTATGTGGAGCCCACTTGGGATTCTCTCTCTCTCTCTCTCTCTCTCTCTCTCTCTCTCTCGCTTTCTTTCTCTCTCTCTCTCTCTTTCTCTCTCTCTCTCTCTTTCTCTCTCTCTGTACATGTGCATGCTCCCTCTCTCTTTCTATCTCTCAATAAACACAAAAAAAAAAGAAAGAAAGAAAGAAAAGAAAAAAGAAAAAAATAGTTAAAAAAAATGAGGCCATCAATATTATTTTTCTCCACCTGCCCCATTGTGCTGACCACTTTTTTTTTTTTAACTTATTAAATGAAAATAAAATACTATTTCTCGGCAGGCTTGAAGCTTCAGGATTTCCTAGTGGACAATGAAACCTTCTCTGGATTCCTGACTTACAACCTCTCTCTGCCAAGGCCTACTGTGGACAAAATGCTGGGGGCTGATGTCAGTCTCCACAAGGTAAGCTGTAAGATTCGGCTTCCTTGGGGGGCTGATGGCAGTTACATTGTTTGAGAGTCCCTGTCTTTGTAATGGTGCTCAAGTTCACCTTCACCAGCTTTCACTTCTCTGCCCAGGCTGGCATTGCCCCACCATCCAGAGAGTGGAATGTGCAGCCTGGTGTTGTGGGCCAGCTGGTTGAGATAAAACTGGTTTCCTGCCTGTCAACTAGCATTTGTTGATAACATCCCCCTAAAGGGGAAGGGAGATGAATTCAAGTTAAGATAAACATTTAAAAAAAATTTTCTTTTACAGTTCTGAGATGGTAATCAGAGTTGAGGAATATTGATCAGAGCAACTATCTATAAAATCTAAGACAGGAGATTTTAAAAGTTGATGCTTCCTTTAATGATGGACAAAAAAAATCTATAAGGAGAAAAATTTTTTTTTCCCCTTAATTTGTAAAACCAGGAAGTAATGGTAGTTTATGTAGAATTTTAACCTTAGATTCTCAGACCCCTTCCTTTGGCATAATTGGATATCATACAGCTCCTGGGCTGTGAGTAGCAGACCCTGATTGCATGGCTCTCGATTTTCATAGTAGGTTCTCTAGTGTATTCTCTGGCAGAAAGGGGGACTGCTTCTTTAGCCTGTCTCTTGTCTACACACTAGCTTATATCTTTACAATAAGCAGAAGCATTGGAAATGTTTATGCCTGATTAAAAAAAAAAGTCTTCATTTTATGTGATGTAGAATTTTTAAAATTAGAAAAATGTGCTTACTTCTTGCCCTTATAAAATGAGGAAAATATGCCTTGTGTTTACCAGTTGTATGGTCGGGAGATGGGCCAAAGGCAGCAGTCTTGTTAAAACAGTTGCATTTAGCATAATTTCCGTTTCCCCCTGCCAGTTTCATCTCTGTCCCATCAGGTCAGTTTAAAATAAGGGGCATCCTACGCATGGAGGTGGTCCTTGCATAGTATTAGAATCTCTCTGTGGTCGGTGCTCTCAAACACCGATACTGAAGGTAGGCTGACAGCAAGGACTACTTAGAGAAAGGAGGAAAACTGAAGTATACTTGTGTGTCTGGCAGTAGGTGAAGACTTACCAGAAACCATGGCAGGCCAAGTGCTCTGTAACGTTAGAAGGCTGCATAGGTCTGGAGAGGCTCTTGATCCATCACTCATTCTAGATTGCACTACGAGCAGGTCAAGCTGCATTAATTTAAACAGGAGAGGTAATAATGGAGTAATACAGAGTCTGCATCATCCATCCATTCCACAAATATTTACTGTCTGTAATGTTTCAGCACTGTGGACAAGAAAAGTGAGCAAGAAAACCAAGCCCCTCCTCTTACTGAATTTGCTGTCTAATTGGACAGTAAGGACCATGTATGAAGAAGGGCAGTTTATTGAGGCCCAGAAAAGCTAATTAAGTAAACAAAATACGGCCAAGGAAAGGCTCTCCAGGGGTCTGCTGTAATGAATACTTAAGAGTGACTTAGAATTGGCCTTCAATGAGATGAAAAAGAGGCTCAGCTTTCTGTTACTCTGCTCTGGGGCAAATCAAATGAAGAGTTCCAAATTCTGAAATTGCTTCAACATAGTTTTTTGGATCAGTGAAATAGCTATACCTACAAATAAATAGTATGAATGCTTTTTTTTTTTTTTTTCATAATTTGGTCCAACCCCAGTTTAAGATCGCATAAGTTCCAAAATAATGGGAGTTTTTTTCTCTAATAAAAGTGGTTTCAGGAGTTTGAACTCTCAATTCCTACTTGCTGAATCATGTGTCCCATTTTTGAGACAAAGAGTTGGACTCAGGATTTCCCTTCACAAGACAAGAGCGTGGGAGATGATGAGTCAAACACAACATTCAGGCTTTAAGTTTTCTGTTGGATTGTGCCCTGATACATTCCAAAGTTGGGTAAAGAGATCTGATGCAGTGGACTATTGCAATGGTGTCCATTCTTCAAAGCTATATTGGCCCACCACCTACCCCATCTTCTTAATCCAGTTTCCCTTGACTCTTTTTGCATGAAATGCTTCCAGGTATTTTTGCAAGGCTACCAGTTACATTTGACCAATCTGTGCAGTGGATCAAAATTAGAAGAGGTGATTCAACTTGGTGACCAAGAAGTTTCCACGCTGTGCGGCTTGCCAAGGGAGAAACTGGATGCAGCAGAGCAAGTACTTCGTTCCAACGTGGACATCCTGAAGCCGATCCTGGTGAGTATGCTTGCTGTGTGGAGAAGCTTCAAGCACTAATACTTTTGGAATGTGAACATTTTCCCTGGACAACATAAATTTGTTTTTGTGGAAACATAAGCCTGGCTGGGAATTTGAGAGATAATTTAGCTCATTCGTATTCTGTTCTTTCAAACTTCTGGGCTTTTCCCCAAAAGGTAAAAGGGGAAGAATCAGTTGGGTATGGCTCTGAGTCTAAACCTAAGGTCCCTTGTGCCTGTTTCAATCAGAGAAAACCTATTTTTTATGTTGTGGGTTTTTTTATATTGTAATTTGAGATTATAAGAGTTCATTTGAAGAAAGAGTTCTCCAGATTAAAAACAAAAAAATCTCAGAAATCTTTGGGAAGATGGACATCCATTCTTAAAAAGCATATCAACAAGGAGACACTGAGCTGTCACAGTGGGAAAACCTTAGAATTGGATGGGAGTACCCGTAATCATTAGATTAACCAATGACGGAATTACACTTACAGAAAAAGGAAATTGCAACAAAGTCTGATCAGCCTAGGAAGCAATAGTTCAGAGAAGCAGTCTGAGAGTATACATGTTCATGCTTAATCAAAGAATACAGATGAACCTGAGCATTTTGGCCATCAGAGGGTTGTGTATAGCTCTAGAACTGGTAGATTTCTTTGGTTTTTTGAGAGCTCTTGTGACCTGCCTCTCCAACAACATCATTTAGCATCCAGTGTTATGATTTCCTACTCACCAGATAGCACTCTGAGTTGTCAGTAGAATCTCTTAATACGAGGGAAAGAGCCTTGGAAGAAGTATGTGCCTGAAAAGAGATGTTCCTCATTATAAAAGCAAGAAATGAGAATCCTCTGGGACTTTGTGCAAGCATGATTTCTTTTTAGGGAGATCCATTCTCCTGAGGCTTCTAAGAATGGTTTCTAGACTTTGTGCCTGGATTGTACCCTAGAAAGTGACCTTTAGAAACCTCTCCTGAGGTTTACATGCTAGACCGACTATCAAGAAGTTCTTGCAGCCTTGTTGGGACACCTGGGTGGCTTAGTCAGTTAAGCACCTGACTCTTGGTTTTGGCTCAGGTCATAATCTCACAGTTTGTGAGTTTGAGCCCTACGTGGGGCTCTGTGCTGATGGTGCCAGGCCTGCTCGGGATTCTCTCTTTCCTCTTCTCTCTTTGCCCCTCACCTGCTTGTTCTCTTTGTCTCAATAAATAAACTTAAAAATTTTTATTATAAATTAAAAAAAAAATAAAGTTCTTGTATCCTCCTTGACTCTATGATGCTGTAGCTTCTGCCTGAGTAGGTAGTAAGAAAAATAGGTGAGTTTTAGGTTTTGTTTTTTTTTTTTTGTGGCAAGGTTGATGGTGAACCAGTTGGTATGAAGGGCGTAGGCCTAATGCTTAAGATCTGTTTTTGTTTGTAAAACATTTTTTTTTAATGTTTTTATTTATTTTTGAAGGAAAGAGAGAGCGTGAGCAGGGGAGGAGCAGAGAGAGAGGAAGACATAGAATTTGAAGCAGTCAAGCAGCTCTAAGCTGTCAGCATAGAGCCCGATGTGGGGCTTGAACTCACGAACTGTGAGATCATGACCTGAGCTAAAGTCGGATGCTTAACTGACCGAGCCACCCAGATGCCCTAAGATATGTTTTTGTTTTATTCCAGTAGTAGTATTTTCTGTTTCAGTTAGAAAAAAATACTGAGTTGCTTTGTTTAATAGTCTGGTACTCTATTGGTTAATGTTTCTATAGTATAATTTCAAATAAGATCTATATTTCTGAATGTGGATGTTTGCAGTCCCAGATGACTGGTCTCCGTGGCTACATTAGCTCATTTGTGCAGACACGTAGCCTGTTGGCACTTGTTGCATTGTGCCAGAAAGATGGTTATAAATGGTAGACCATTTCCTTGTATAGTTTTGGCTGTTTTGCTTTATTTCAGTACAAGGCAGAAATGTTCACTCAGCCAGAATGATGCACATTTTGGAAATATGGGTGCTTTTAGAAGTCCTAGTAACTTATATTGGTGCCCATTCATCATTCGTTTCTGTTTAATCATTAAACACTTACTGTGTGCACAACCCAGAAAATCCTTCCACTCACGCAATGTCTGAATTGGACTCCAAGTAGAATGACAGCACAGCCTTCGTGATCTGACAATCACCAACTTAGGTTTCAACTGAAAATCCCTCCCTGGTTGGGAGGGTTGGCATGATAGGGTACATGGACATGTGCCATCAACACTGTCAGCTATGTTGCAGCCGATCCTGGTGTAGTTGTGCCTTCTTGATTTATGACTGGGTATTAAGGTCACTGCCATATGCTTTTTGCACATTTCTTATGCCCAGGGAGTATTTCCGGTTCTGCTTCTGCCTGTCTGCTGTTGCTGAAAACTCTGTCTCCATAAAGTCAGAAAATGAGGTTCTTGAATCATAGTGAGTGGTCAAAATCGTTCTGTGGAAAGGTGATTTTGGAGGATACCTTTGGGATAAAATGACTTCTAAACATTTTGAAATGTGACTCTCATTTCTTGAGTTAAACAGGGCCTTAATTGGAGCACTGGAATTGATACTGCATTTACATTAAGCAGACTTTTACTCCTGCCATTTGGTTAACATTTCAGCCACTTTGATGGTAGATGAATGTGACCTGCGACATCATTGCTCATGGGCAGTTGATCACACCAAGAAACACAACAGGAGAAGCAACCAGATGCCAGGACCAGCGTTGGGGGGAGAGAAACTGTGCTGTCAATTTGTGTTTCTGTACCCAAAGCAGATTTTCAGGGAAGACCTGTTTTGAAGCATTTCTCCTCTTATTTTTGTTTTTTGTTGTTTTTTTGTTTTTTGTTGTTGTCGGTGGTGGTATGGATGTGTCCCTGTTCTTCAGCCAAGATATTCTTTCTCCTGGGCCTCCTCTGTCTCCTGATGACCTTTGGACAATAGTGTTTAGACAACATGGGGGAGGTATGGCAGAGTGGCTGGGGGCATGGGCTTGAGGTCAGCTGCATCTAGGTTCAAACGCGGCCTTAGCAGTTTTACCAGTTGGGTGACCTTCGATAAATTTAGTGTCAGTAAGCCTCAGTTTCCTCTTCTTTTACATACAGATAATCTAGTTTACCCTTTGTTGTGATTATTGGTCGTGCATATGAAGAACATGACAAGGGGTCTGGCATGCATTAGTTGTTCAGTAAGTAGAAGTTAATCATCACTAGAACTGTTTTCATGCTGAAGGCAATTGCTGGAGAGATAGAAATTTTCTTCTGTGTTAGGTATCCATCCTAACCAAGCAAAGTAGCTCTGAAGAACATTTCAGTGAAAATTTTTATTCTTTGCCTAGATATTGTCAAGGCTTCTTACCTTCTAGATTCTTATTCAGGAGCATACCTCAATTATTTATACCTTGAATGAAAATGAATACTGGATGTCAGAATTCTATTGCATCCTTAAAGTTCTCTGGGATTAATAGTGGTTTCCATTAGGCATTCTTTTAATTTAAAAACCTATTCATTTATTGAACTATGTTGAGTTCATTTTATATGTCAGGTATGTTTTGGGAGCTAGACTGTGCTGAGATCCTCACAAAGATGGCTTCTGATGAGTACAAGGTTAGGTCAATACATGAAATATATGTCCAGGATACATGCATTTATGGAGGGAGACTTGTGTTCATAGTACTTGTACCATTGAGATAACCGCTAGCAGGGGATTGTAGCCATCTAGCAGTGACTTCTTTCTTTTTTTAAATTTTTTAATGTTTATTTATTTTTGAGAGAGAGAGAGAGAGAGAGAGAGAGTAGGGGAGGGGCAGAGAGGGAGACACGGAACTCGAAGTAGGCTCCAGGCTCCACGCTGTCAGCAGAGAGCCCGACATGGGGCTCAAACTCATGAACTGAGAAATCATGACCTGAGTGAAGTCGGATGCTTTACCAACTGAGCCACCCAGGCACCCAGCAGTGACTTCTTTTGTCTCACTGCTCAGCAAGGTGGATTTGGCTGTTCTAGTTGGCTGGGCAGGCGAACTTCCCCTTGCCTTCCTTGTGGGTCCTTCCTGAAGCAGTACCTACCTTTCTCAGACAGGAGAAATCTATATGGGGGCTTCTCTCTGCTGTCTTCCAGTAACTTCCAATCTGTTTTGGACTGCAAGAAGGAGCCATATTAGTGGATCAGCAAATTTTGGCCAGACGGATCTGCTTCTCTTGTCAAGTCCTTGCTGATTGCATTTGTTCTTTTATTGCTGTAACAGCCACACACCTAGCAGCTTAAAACAAAATGAATTTATTAGTTCATAATCCTGTAGGCCAGAAGTCTGGGTACAGTGTGGTTCACCTGGGCCTACTCCTTATTGTTGCACAAGATTGAAATCAAAGGGTTTACAGAGCTGTATTCCTTTTTCAAGGCTCTGAGGATGCCTCTGCTTCTGAGCTCATTCAGGTTGTTAGCTGAATTCAGTTCCTTGCAGTTGTAGGACTGAGGTCTCTGTTTCCTGGCTGGATGTCAGCTAGAGGTGGGTCTTTGGTCCTAGAGGCTGCCATCATTCCTTCCCATGATTTTCATGTGGCCCCTGTTCCAGCCACAGTGGGTTAAGACCCCCTCATGCTTTAAATTTCTGTATTTTTGTCTGCCACATCTCTCTGCTTCTAGCCAGAGAAAGTTCTCTCACTTAACAGGTTCATGTGATTAGATTGGACTCATCTAGATGATATAGGATAATCTCCCTGTTTTAACCTCTATAACTTTAATTATATCTGTAAAGTATAATTTACCATGTGATCTAACATATTCAGGTGCCTGGGACTAGGATGTGGACTGCTTTGGGGAGGGCACTCATCCTGCCACAGATGTCTTTTAACTGAAAGGTATATTTCATTATGTCTTTGAAGTGCTACCTCAGTGCTCTCGGCTTTTTATTAATTCCTCGTCAGCTCTGTACATTTTCTTGCCCATATTCTGAGAGAGACTCTAAAGCATAATAAACACTACCCATTAGGGTTTTTAATGCACAAACCAAAGACAGCAGTGACTTTGTGAAGTAGAATGTCTCTGAACAAGATGTAACTTAAAAGACTGTTGTAAGGCACCAAAGCTTCAGCCATGAGCATGGCAGACAAACGCATGTGGAGCTTTTATTCTAGTGGGCACTGGGAACCAACTTTTAGGCTGACATTGGGAATTTGAGGAATACTTCACAGGTCCTAGGTCTGTAGAGTGAGGGCTATCCTCTCATTCCAGCTTCACTAACGAACCCCCAGAAGGTCCCTAACAACAATCTTTGCCAGCATGGGACACTGTAAGCCATGGTGGAAAGAATGTGGGGTTAGATAGGCTTGCCTTCTGGTCTTGGCTCGCCATTGTCTTGGTGATGTGAAAATGGTGTCTGATTCTTGAGTTAGGAAGGAAAAGCATACGGACTTCTCTCCATCTTCGTAGCAACTTGGGTATTGCACAACCATGTAGTTAGATCGTCTTGACCTCTGATGATACCTTTACCCTGGAAGGGAAAGTTCTGTTTCTGTAGAACAAAGAGTTCTGTTCACATGTCTTCTGATGCATGCAGCATATTCTTGCAAAGGCAGAACTCAGTTCATGGGACAAAGGAGGTAAAGTGAGTGGTGCCCTGAGGTCCCTAGAAGACCAGTGATCTCACAGCTGGGCTGTGTATAGATTGAAGGAACAGATGGAGAAGGGGTGAACGAAGTCATTCTTGTCTTGAAAGCTCTTTGTTTAGCGTCTTCTTGATCCTTAGACAAAGGCTTAGAATATAGATGGGGCTTGGCTCATTCCTTTTTGGGGCTGCATACTTGAACTTATCACATCCAGCCCTTAAAGCATTTGTGTGAGTTTTTTTTTGCAGGAGAAAACAGCTGCTTTTCTTCTCCTGCATAAAACTCAGACGCTTGTGGGAGGTATCAGATTTTGTTTGGCCTTGTTTGATGGTACTGCCCATCAAACAGATGGTACACCTGTTTTCAGTACATGCTTTCATCTGGCAATCAGCTGCAATCCTTACATTTGGTAAATGACATACCTCAAGGATTGACTCTCAAGACTGTGTTTACTTAATTCCTATAGGTAAAGGGGAGCACACAACTAGAGCTAAATTGGTGAATATAGCAGAGTGTTAATAGGACTATTCAACTCTATCTGTACAGACATTTTTGCCTCAGTTATACTATTTTTTCCTTGAAGAGTGCCACTCTTCCTCCCACTCCCCCGCACCGCCCCCTGCCTTTGGACCTTAGATTCCTTCTTTTTTTTTTTTTTTTTATTAATTTCTTTAAAATTTAAATCCAAGTTAACATATAATAATGATTCACGACTAGAATTTAGTTATTCATCACTTCCTGTAACACCCAGTACTCATCGCAACAAGTGCCTCCTTAATGCCCATCACCCATTTAACCCATCCCCCACTCAAAACCCCACCAGCAACGCTTGGTTTGTTCTCTGTATTTAAAAGTCTCTTATTGTCTGGGTGCCTGGGTGGCTCACTTGGTTAAGCGTCCAACTTTGGCTCAGGTCATGATCTCACAGCTTGTGGGTTCGAGCCCCATGTCGGGCTCTGTTTTTTTTTTTTTTAAATAGAAGTCTCTTACTGTTTGTCTCCCTCTCTGTTTTCATCTTATTTTTCCTTCCTTTCCCCTATGTTCATCTGTTCTGTTTCTTAAATTCCACATATGAGTAAAATCTGATATTTGTCTTTTTCTGACTGACTTATTTCACTTAGCATAATATACTCTATTTCTTAAATAAAGGTTTAGATTTTATCTGGTCCTAAATTCTGTGGTAGTAGATGTATTTAACTGTTAAGAAACCGCAAAAAAGTATTTAATGCATTAAACACATCGCATTTAAAACTTAATATTTAAATTGTTGAATTGTTTTTAAAAGATTAGTTCCTCCCTCAGACAGGAGTTTTATAGTTCCCTACTTTGACAAGAAATATTAAAATATTCCTCAAAGGAAAACTTCATTGTCATGTAAATCATTGGAAAGAGATAGGATATCTTCTGGGCAGTGTGGTCTTTGTGCCTGGTATCTGGCTTACTTATTTTCAATTTGAACTAAAACATATTGTCCTAGCCCTGAGTCGGATTTTCTGAATATGGGCAAAGTGAAGTAGAGATTTTTAGCCTACTTTGAGGGAATTTAAGAGAGGTTTGAAATGTCCTAAGGAACCCAAAGTAACATGCATTTGCAGGGGGAAAATAAAATTGTGCATTGTATTGAAAATCTTACTCAAATACATATACACCCACATTATATGGTAGTAGAGTCCCTGAAAAATTGGGGGATGAGGATAAGATTTTTATAAACTGAAAAGAGTTTTCAATTAGACTTAATTTCACAGATGTTCTGTCTTCTGTTTCTATTTGGTTGTGACTTCTAATGCATTGATAATATTCTCTCCCAGTCTTTATTTTGTATAGTGATCATCCATAAGCAAACACTTAAATTAATTCATTCAGCAAATATTGAGCCCCAATCTGTGCCATGCACTGGGCCAGGGACACGGTGGTGAGCAAGGTACAGCTTTCTTTGTTTCCCTGCTGCTGGGCAGTGAATGGGACAGGCCAGGAATCCAGCACATGCATCCTCAAAAAGGAAGGCTGCAGAAGCCCAGGAATTGTCACCCTTCACTGCCAATGTCTGCAGAGCCAGGTTTGGGCTCATCCTGGGGGAGGAAGAGAGTTGATAGACAGTTGTATGGTAGTTTTGTGGGGGGATTACTGTTCTCAGATTCCAGGTGAGGAGGTCGATGTACCACTGGGCATCCTTGAGGGTCCCTTGCCAGCAGGTTTTGGCTGGCCACAGACTGGTTCAGTGTGGAATCTGTGCATGAGAAGAAACTCTCATGCCTTTCGAAATCGGCCAGCCCAATACCAGGGGCTCCTCCTCAAGAATTCACTGGTCACTCTTAAAACACTGCAGATGCTGAACCCTGCAACTTTCCTACCTTCTGAGGAAAGGAAACCAGATCATGACTGTTCTGAGGTGACTGATAAAGTATTGGCAAGCTGCCCAGATCTGCATGACCAGGCTGGACAGAACCCAGACCTCACCTTGTTCAGTGATGGTAGCAGTTTCATCTACGTTCAAAAGGCAGGGTATGCAATGACATGCCTTAATCTGAGCCCTCACCATCTGCAAGGACAAGCGAGTCCACTGACTCCCAGTACGCAGGCCTCAATGGGGCCCTCCTAACCCAGTCTTTGAGGATTAGGAAAGAAGCCTCTGTTAAGTTGGGACCCAAAGAATAAAAGTTAGCCAGGTAAAGAACAGGGAGAAGAAGTTCCAGACAGAAGACATGGTTTGTGTATGAAGAAGGTGGTATTTAGGGGAACTGCACATCACTGAGTAGTTTATAGTGGAGCAGATGGAGCTATGGGAAGCTTGATAGGAGAAGGAATAGTAAGATGAGATTGTGGAGGTGACCACGGATGAACTGAGGTAAACTTTGAGGAGCTATATTAGGCCGATGGGCCTCATCCTTAGAGCAAGGGAACCCACCCAAATGTTCCGGAGGGTGGGTGACTTGATGAGGTGAATTTAAATGCCCTTTGAGGCAGGACTCCTACCAGACCATCTCTTGGGCTTTTCTCTTGCTTTTGGCTTTTCTTCCATAGACATTTCCTGGGTGCCAGCTTATTCTGTGCCAGGAACTATGTTGGATGCTGAGTTGAAATAAAACACCAGCTCAGAAATTAAAGTCAAATTGACTTTGCTAGGTTACTGCCTTTTTAATTTCCAGTCTTTTACAATTTAGTTAAGCTAGTAGGATGAAAGACTGTAATGAAATTGTCTGTTAGGCCCAGAAAAGACGGGGGCACAATGGCCTTTGTCATTCTTGGGCCAGCATTCCATAATGTCATGCTTTTAGGCAATGTTGCACTGTTGCGATTAACACATTTTGCAGAAATGGGTGGGAGCCTTCAAGTAATACAATACACACTTGTCTGTTCTTCCTGTAATGATATTACAGTATTTAGTTATGATCTAAAAATATCTCATAATACATGAATTCTGGTTAGCTTCACGCAGGTCATATAGTCCCTGGCTCAAAGTTTTATCTTTGCTCTTACTGTCTTTTTCACTTGCTTCCTGTGGTCAGTGGGGGACCTACAGGAGTTCATAGCCAAGGGAATATTTTTGTTTAGGAAAATAATAGTAGGAATTCAAAACTGTAAATTGTTTACTGGAAGTGTTTGGAAATACCAGTTGGCAAGCTTTGCCTGCCTTTGTCAAGTATTAGCAGGAGACGACAGTTAAGAGTAGCTACAGGCACATGGTTCTCAGGCTTCATTTTGTGGTTTGGTTTTAGGGCATGTTTCCTGGGGTTAATTTTATTTAGGGAATTTAGACATCTTTCACAGCTTGATAGGTAGTCAAGCCAGTTTACACTCTTTATGCTTCTCTAACTCCTGCCCACGCCCCATCCTTTCCTCCTTCTCCCTTTTTTATGTCTCATTTAATTAAAAAGAAAAGTATGAAACAGTTAAAACTCACAAAAAGGCACAGAGAATAGTATAAAGAATACCCCTGTTTCATCATCCGTCGTTTGCCTTGCTTGCTTCAGATTCTTTTCAAGAAAGAAAACGTGACAGGTATCTTCGATGCCACATATGTGTCCCCATCTCTTTCCTCAGAGGTAATCACGATCCTGGAGTTCCGTGTATTTATGCTTGGTACCATGTATATGTTTTTGCATTCTGCTAATAACATTATATGGTATTGGTTTGTAGTGTTCACGTTGTATAAATGTGCATATTGATCTGCGGCTTGTCTTTTTCACTCAGCATTGTTCTTGGGATTTATCACTATTGATACATGTGGCATCTGATTCATCTTAGATGTTGCATGGTATTCCCTTTTTATATGTAAATTTTATTTAAAAATTTTTTTTAAATGTTTATTTTTGAGAGAGAGACAGAGTGAGAGTGGGGGAGGGGCAGAGAGAGAGGGAGACACAGAATCCGAAGCAGGTTCCAGGTTCTGAGCCATCAGCACAGAACCCACGGACCACGAGAGCATGACCTGAGCTGGAGTCGGACGCTTAACTGAGCCACCCAGACGCCCCTATACCTAAACTTCAAAAAATCCATTTGTCTATGGCTTAGGTTTTTCACATTGTTTATGGTGTGTGTTGGTGCCTACTTTCTGCTTTTAAAAGTTGCAGTCATTTTTGCCACCTTGGTTTGGACTTTTTATATTTTGAGAAGGCCTTCCCACCCCAAGTTCATAAGTACATTTTCTGCTATGTATTTGTAACTTTTCTTTTTTTACTTTTAGCTCTGTAATTTACCAAGAACTTAATTTTATATAGAGGTGTGAGATACAAAATATTAACTTTTCTTACATGAATGACTAGTTCCAGCGACACTAATTGATTAGCCCATCCTTTCTCCATGAATTTGTATTATTAAGTTCATAGATTCTCATCAGTCTGTTCCCTGTATTTACTTTTCCAAACACAGAAAAGTAAAAATGAGTCCTGAGCAAAATACCTGGATGATCTGAGCTTTAAACGATGCTGAATTTGAATGGTATATGTGTGTTCTTTTTTTTTTAAACCCTGTAATGTTAACCCACACTTGTGTGCAACTCTACCAATACATCTTCGAAAGTGGGAATTTATTTGTATGGGCAATAGGTTGCCAATACTTACGTTCATGAACACTGAGCATTTAATCTCAACAATTAGTGTAAAAAGAGATCCTAATAACGACGTTGATTGTCCTATTACTTGCGGATGGATTCAGCCAATGCTTCCCTTAGAGACCAAAACCTGGGAACAGTTTAAACCAACCAGAGCTCAGACCACTGACAGCAGCCACATAGTAAGATGCAGTATTGCATTTGTATCTGAATATGTAAAGGTCTGATATCCACGGTAAATGTGATGAAGTCCTTAGATTTAGGTCTGTGGTCCACTGTGTTGCTTGTGGGTGAAATACGCATGGAGTTTTGCTGAATTGTGTAGCTTTTAAAACAAGAAGAATAAGCCTGCCCCAAAGGTAAGACCTTTAAGTTGAAAAACCTGATGGAAAAATTGTTACCTATGCAAGTTTATGTTCATTCAGGTGAGGAAGACCTAGTCTGAAAACAACATGAACTGCCAATTGATCTGTACCCTTCAGGGGAAAGATGACTGCTACCGGTGACAACAAGCCAGTGTTTTAGCTAAGGTTTTAGATACCTGGTCTTTTGCACTTAGTGACTGCCCAGCCACTCGCTTGGTGTGGTGTTCTGGCCTCCTCTGCATTTGGCGCCATTTCTGATCCCATTCAAGTCCAGGTGAACTGACTGGCTTCACCATCCAAAGCAGATAGCATCGTGTTGACCAGACGTGGAATGCACAAACAACCACCTTTGTGCAAAGCATGCTGTGAAAAAAAGGCGTGAACATTGTCCAGGGGCCATTGGCATAGTGGTTCTCAAACTTCTATGTGTAAAAAAAGTCCTGAGGCTTCCTGGCTCACATGTCTAGCATCTGAATCAGTAGGTCGCAGAGGGCTGGGAGACTGCATGTTTAACAAGCCGCCTAAGACCACACTGTATCAGTGAAACCTGGTCATTCACAATTCTGTCAAGTTCCATTGGTACCATGTAATGCCATATTTCCTTTTTGTAGATTCACTTCTTTTGCTTAAATAGATCTAGTTAGGAAAAAATACTATACCTTTGCTGTAAAGGTAAAATCAGTATCATTATATATAGAAGGTACACATACATGTGCATTAAGATAAATGTGTGTGTTCCTATATGTGTGTATATATATATGTAGATATAGATATACACATATACCTAAACATAGGTTATGACTTTTCCTTTAGGTTTTTCAATTTAAATGTCAGCTTTGGGGCAATTTTATGTGTGTGTGTGTGTGTGTGTGTGTGTGTGTGTGTTTGTGTATATGTGTGATGTAAATAGAATATTTATATTTCATTCACTGAACATTACTTAATATAGTATACGTTTCATCTACTTAACATCTTTTGTTTCAGTTTTGCAAACACTGAGAAAAAGGGATTGTAGGGAAGAAAGAAGCATTTCATCTCAAGCCTTCAGGAATTAGGTCTTAGCCTTGCACTGAAGAGTATTAACGTTAGTAATCCTACATTGGGTGTGCCTGATGTGCTTTGAGAGGACAATGGTAGCTCTCTGCTTAGCAGAGGGTGGGCCTCTCAACTGGAGAAACAGTTCTTGGAGAGCTAGCCAGGAAGCGGAAGGGAGGATGTATGCCTTTTCTAGAACTGGAAAACCCTTCAGTTTTGGTAGTAAACTTTTAAGGAAGGGAAGAGAAAGGCAGGGGTGAAATTTCTGAGAATTGTGAGGACGTGCTATGTGCCAGGCACTGCGTAAGATGCTCTGCACATGGCCTGTAATTCAGTGTCCTTGACAGTGCTGAGATACGTGCACATCATGAACTGCACTGCACAGTTGCAGAAATGGGGCATGGGGAATTGGAGTCATTTGCCCGGGGTTCAGTAGCCACCCCAGGTCCCCATAACCAGAGAAGAAGGGGCAGAGTGACAAGAGTCCTCAGAATCTTATTTCCATTCAGACTTTATAAAAGAAATGGGTTAACTACCAAATTTTAAGTTTTGAAAATGTACATTAAATTAACTTGGCATTTTTCTGCTACACAGTCCTGATCATGCCTTATCTTGTGGCCCTCATGGTAAGCACAAAAACACTTCACCTCTTCCGCCTTCCAGTTAAGATCTCTTGGTTTGTAAAAGTTTTCCTTACTGTAGGTTCTGTAGGGTCAACTTTTAAGGTGATAACCTTTAGTTATGATGTGAACCTGAAGTAAGGAAGTTAAAAAAAACCCAAAAATGTCCTACTTGTTTTTGCTTATAATTACTTAATGGAAGGACCAATTGTTAACGTAATCTGTGAGTTGCGTCAAGGAGACCTACTTGAGTATAGTGGTGAAGGGCCCATCCGAGGACTGGGAGTCGGGGAAAGCGGACCCTGGTGACCAAGCCATTCTAGGGGAGCTCATGAGTCGGGCTGGACAAATTCTTTCTTAGAACCCTTAGACAGATTTTATCAGAAACACACATTCAGGATTATGCTTGGACATGATGATCGTCATGATTATACGAACTTAATCTTCTGTATTTGGAGTTCTTTTTTTTTTTAATCTTTTTTAAACGTTTTAATTTACTTTTGAGGCAGAGAGAGACAGAGCATGAGCAGGGGAGGGGCAGAGAGAGAGGGAGACACAGAATCCGAAGCAGTCTCCAGGGTCTGAAATGTCAGCACAAAGCCTGATGTGGGACTCAAACTCAAGGACCGTGAGATCATGACCTGAGCCAAAGTCGGATGCTTAACTGACTGAGCCACCCATGCACCCCGTATTTAGAGTTCTTTTTAGAGGAAACCCTTCTCCAGGCTGCTGTTTCTGAGATCATGATGAACTCCATCTACTTCAGGCTATTTTCCTTGCAGTGTGCGTTATGATTTCACAACATGCCCCTATAGAAGACAAATAGCAAAAAAGCCCAGCCTCCTCTAGATTAAAGAGGTGTCTGATATTAAAGAAAATGGTGCCTATAGAAGCACCAAGGAAAGATGGATTTTCCCTGAAGACTTTTGTTTTTCTATTTAACAAATAAAAATGATGAAACTGGCCCTATATCCTTTTCTTTTTGGAAGCCTAAAAACCCAGAACCTAAATTTTAGGCTCCTCAGCTATTGGAATTCTGGCCTCGGAGTCTGTGCATCACTGTTCTTTCTTCTTTAGCTTAGGCTTGCTGCCCTAACTTACCTTTTCCTTGGGCCCAATTAATTATTTTCCATTTGTTGTGAAGCTAGGTGGGCTATAACAGCAATGAAATATACACAGGAGTAAATACAGAGATCTGGCTAAAAGTAGGCATAAAAATAAGCATTCTGTATTAAATTTCCAGTGTTACAAATAGTGCTGACTTGAGCAGAATGGGAGAATTTCTCCTTTCCATGCTTTTGCCAGCTTTCAACTTCAGTTTCTTCCTTTCTTGTGAGCCATTACAAACTTATTTCTTGAAGTCATTCTTCTGTTGTTCATCTTGCAGTTTTGGGAATTTATGGTCAAAGTTGAATTGGACAGACAGACACACACACACACACACACACACACACACACATCCCCAGCATGAGATATTTTTATCGATTGCATATCAACTAGTTTTAAATATATATTTCTACACTACTTAAAAGCATTCATCAAAGCATTAGTAATTCTTATCTGAAATAACTTGCAAACCTGCAGTTAGAATAATTTTAGTGTCTTTACTTTGGTTAGGAGCAGGTTTGTTGTGTTTTAAACTCAAGATGGTGAATGGTTTTAATTAACTGTATTTTCAATAGACATTTCAGGTTTACATTTGAACCTAGAAACAAAGTATTTTTTCTCATTGCAGACAGAACTAAACTATACATCTCCTGTCCTGAGCAAGGAACTGACTAAGGCCACAAAAACTTTGCTGGATAGTCTTGGGACTCTGGCCCAAGAGGTAAGTTGTGTCTTTCTAACACCAGGAGGCAGACCATCCACTATGGCTCTTTTCCACCCCGAGTTTGGCGTAGAGGGTCCTTTTGATTTGAGTATCATGTGAAACATAAAAACAATTTTAGAAGCATCGGTGATCTTAAAAATTAACTGGTTTGAGCTCCTTACTTTAGAGATGAAGAAACCAAGATGCAGAGATGTTTCAGAGCTAATTAGTTTGTGGCTAAAGTCCTGATACCTGGTCTAGAACTTTCTCTCATTGTTATTCTCTGCCCCTAGTTAATGACTCCTTGGTAAAGAGGATTATTCCCGTCATCATCCATGCGCTGCATTTGTCTTACCAAACGTTTCTCCGTATTTCTTTTCTAATAGTGAGGCCAGTCATTTTATGAACTATGTACCCCTCATTCAGACCTTTCCCTGTAAACACCTGGCCTCTAGATTCACCTTTGGGAATGTCCTTCCTTGACGAACATTAAGTTGAGTTTGCCTTTCGGGTCCACATATTGCCTGACCAATGTGTTAGACCAATCTTCTATTCACAAGATCAGGAGGCCTGTAGGTACTTGTAAAATCACTTACCCTTCCCTCTGCCTGCCAGCCGGTGTGTGCTTCACCTTAGTGACACCCAACCTTCTTTCAGATTAGACTTGGAGATGAGGAGTGGGAGCCCAGTGTGTAAGGAGCTGAGCTGAGGGGTGGCGGTCAGAAGCAATCAGGCCTGAATGTCCAGGACATCAGACAGGAATAACCTTCTCAAACTTGGTCCAGCCTTATTTTGAGTTGCTTCTCTAAATCGTTTTTTGGTATTTGTTAAATTTTTTTTGAGTACCAAAATTTAGTTTCCTGAGAATAAAAGTATTGTATGTTCATTGTGGAGAATGCGGGATGTTTGGAAAAACAGAGATCAAACACGTGTCGACAGTTTGGCATATTGCTTTTAGTTCAGTTTTCTTTTTTCTTTGAATTCTGCTCATGGGTGTCTGACTGAAGAGCCTTGCGTTTTGGGTCCCTTTCAGGAGAAGTCCTTTCCAGCCTGCCATTTGTTCTTTTGGTTGTGAATGCTGGGGACCTTTCTGTGGGTGGAGAATCTGGGTCACCTGGTGTTCTTCCAGGAGGCAGAAAGAAAAACAGGAACTGACCTGTAAATCCATAGCCATTTCTCTACGGTCCTGTTGCAGACACTAACCTACACTGTACTACTTCCCTCCCGGCCTTCGAGCAAGCAGAGCAGAGACTATGATGTGGGAGGCTGTCTCTAAATTTTACCTTGGGTACAGTGTTTTCTCTTATATCCCAGGTCTGCCTTTTGTCTTGGGTAAGAAAACTAGTGGAAATCGTGATGTTCCCATTGCTGATGAGACAGAAACTCTCCACCTGAGCAATATATTATTTTTCTTGTCAGCTGCCTCCTTGTGCCCTGCTTGCTCCCTGGTCCAGGTCAAGCAAGGGCCACCCACCCCTCTCAGTGGCAACACCCTCAAGTCCCTGTGATCATGGATTACTTACTGTCTAACTTGATTTTTCCCTGGGACAAATGGGAGAGAATAAGTAAATAAATGCACGTGTGTATCTGTTCAGTGTTTGGAAGGGAAGTTGGATGTTTTGACCAAAGCACAACCCTTGAAAGGAAAAGGAAAAGGGAGGTAACAATTTCTGAGGACCTCCCCTGATTCCTACAGTTTCACCCAATTTCCCTGTATCATCTGCATGGCAAATAGATCTTACTGTGCCCATTTTACAGATGGCACTGAGGCTCAGGAAAGTTGGACAACTTGCCCAGTCACTTGGTTAGTTAATTGGCAAAAACTGGGATTTGAACTCAGGACTGTTAGACTACAAATTGCACGTTCTTGCTGCTATAGCCTGTTTTTTGTGTGATGAGCTCTGATGGAAACTGGACTAGACTAGAAAGGATATCCTTCAAAGAAGGAAATCTGCAACAATAGGTCTGGCAATTGGGTAGAAATGGGGACTTTAGGAACTGGATGAGTGAGACCGGGCATGAGCTCCACATCTGAGTGACAGGGAAGGTGTGTCTGACAAGATTGGAAAGGCAGGGCAGGGAACCACATCCCAGTTACCTACCAGGTGCCTGACACTGCTCGATGTCAGGGTCTTAGCAGTGAGCACACTGGCTTTCCTGTTCTCATGGAGCTTGCATGGTGGAAGATAGAAATAAACAGGAAGCATATGATGTGACAGCAGGAATACTGCAATGAAGAAAAATAAAGCAGGGTCAGAAAGATAGAGGGTGATGAGGTGTTGTTTTAAAGGTGGGGGTCATTAGAGAAGTCCTCTCTGATGAGGTGACACTTGAATGTGAAGAAGTGACCATATGTTGTCCACTCCAAGCAGGAGGGGCCACAGATAACAAAGATGTTGATGAAAGGACCTGATTAAGGAATGTATTTAAAGACCCAGGAGGGAGTATGGTGTGGCCAGGACAGAATGAGCAGGTGAGAAGGTGCTCAGAGCTGCGGTCAGAGAAGGAGTGGTGAGCACCTTGCAGGACTGGTAAGGCTGCATTTATGCCAAGTGAGATGAGAAGCTAGTGGAGGGTTTGGAGCAGAGGGTACATGACATGTCTTGGAGTATGAGACTGTTGACATTCTGGCTGTTCTATTGAGAAGAGACTAGGCAGGGGTCAAGGAAAAAGGGGCCATTGCAGTGTCTTGAGAAAGCGATCAGACAGCCACTGATTGACTCCACAGGTGATTATCTAACACCATCTTTTGTGGGCTGGAGGATGAATGGCCACCCTTCTCTGTGAGGAGGAGTGCTTCACAGAGGAAGTGTGGAGCCTGAGCTGAGGTGTAGAAGAATGAGTAGGAGGTTCCCCAAGACAGGTGCCCGGAAGAGCCACCAGTTTGGAATAACAGTCATTCTGGTGCCTCTGTCCAAAGATGTGCTGGTTTTATATGGGAAGAAATTTGTTCTTTCTGTTGGGGTATGGTGGACTGGTGGTAGTGAGGCAGCCTGTGAAAAGAGATATGAGTGGTTTTTACTTTCATTAAAAAATCTCCGACGCTGTTCACCTCCCAACAAAAGGAGGTCTGGCTACCTCTGTCTTCCGGTTGATAGACCTCATCCGGGTTATGAAAAGATAAAGTAAGGAAAAGCTGGCCACCTAATTGTGTTCTTGTGGTATATGTCACACGCTCCCTCTTTGGAGGGAGAAATGTTTGTGACCTCTGACCTACTCCTAGAAGTGCCTGATTTCCCTCTGGAGGCAGAAGGCAAAGTCAGGATCTACAGCATCAAGGACCATGTTCCGCAGAAGAACCAGGAGGCTCTGTGTGGTACAAAACTGGGCCCATGGTATTGGAAGCTAGGCCTTCCACAGGCTGTGGGTGGGGCCCCTCAGCCTCTCCCCTCTGCCCTTTATGGCTCGGTCTTCTGGGTGCTGAGAACTTGTGACATTTCAAGGAAGATTTATTATGGATTTATTGTGAAATGTGTAGAAATGCAAAGTGCTTGATAAATATTTAATGATAAGAACAATTGGGCCGAGAACTTTACAAGGTGCTGGAGAACATTTGTATAAGAGACAAAGTGCTTGGGGTGTAAGTAACAGATGTCGTCCCTGGCTGCTGGGGCATCTGACTCCTCCCGTGCAGGGGCATTTCTTTGCAGGGCCTTCTCTTCTATTTCATGCAATTTACTCCTTTCCACACTCTGTTTAGCTTCATCTTGGTGAGAGGTTGGGCCCTCAGAGAAATGACTTTTCTAAGGCTGTAAGCTAATGAGACAGGGAGCTGGGATTCAGCCTTGGGTCTCCCACCTTATACTTGTTGTGTTCCCCGACACTTAACTGAGACCAGGATGGGGGATTTGACACATAGTACCTTTTCTGTCAAGGGGCAGAGGCCTCCTCTCTTTCCACAGGGAAGTTTAAGGTGTTTTAGAAATGAGTCCGTGCTGGAGGGCGTGAGCAGTTCCTGATGGATGTATTTAAACACAGGGCTATTCAGGATAAGTATTCTCTTCTACAAACCAGAAGATAATCCAGAGGAAATAAAGCCCATCACCAGGGGTTTCACTGACTTCTAGCTTGTGCTTCTCTATCTTTAATTTGCATACCAGTCACCTGGGCATCTTGTGAAAATGCAGATTTGATTTGTAGTCGGATGGATCTAGATGTGCATTTCAGACAACCTCTCAGATAACTTTGCTGCTGGTCCCCGGACCACCGGTGGAGTTGCAAGATTCTGGCAATCCTATCACAAGACTAAGAGGTCAGGACTGAGATGTTCTGAGATGTGGCTTTGGAGAGGTCAAGAAAATAAGATGTTTCTTTCTCTCTGTTCCCCCAACCCTTGCTACGCCCTTTTCCCTCCCACTTGCCTCCCCCATCCCACCTTCTTCCCTCCCACTTCCCTCCCCCATCCCTGGCACCAGCTGTTCAGCATGAGCAGCTGGAGTGACATGCGGCAGGAGGTGATGTTCCTGACCAGTGTGAACAGCTCCAGCTCCTCCACCCAGATCTATCAGGCTGTGTCCCGCATTGTGTGTGGCCATCCAGAGGGTGGGGGCCTGAAGATCAAGTCCCTCAACTGGTACGAGGACAACAACTACAAAGCCCTCTTTGGAGGCAACAGCACTGAGGAAGATGCTGGCACCTTTTATGACAATTCTACAAGTGAGTGTCTGTGCAGATGGCAGTCCTGGCCCCAGCCCCCACTTAGTTTAGATTCAATCCTGTGTCCCTCCTTCCTCGTGCTTACCCTTATCCTCTGACCCAGTGCTGGATGTTTAGGAGTCTGTTTGCCCACCAGACGGAGCTCCTAGAGGAGTCTTTTCCTTATCAGTTGACTGTCCTCACTTCTTTGAATGGGGCCTGGCACATCTCAGGTACATAGTGTGTTTATCAAATGCATGAGAGATTGAAAGCCAACCTCCCCAGTTTCCTGGGGGATGGAGGAAGGGAGTTCCCAGAGAAATCAAGGGTCTTCTTTTTCTTTCCCCTCCCTTTCACAGGCATGCTTTGTAATAAAAACTTTAAAATAACAGAATAACAGCCATAAGAGCTAACATTTAGGAAATATTTCCTATGTACTGGGCATTCTATTGAAATTATCTCATTTAACCCTTACAGTAACCCTGCAAGGAACATTGTGTAACCCCACGTTTTATAGGCTCAGAGAGGTTAAGTGACTCAGTCAAAGCCACACCATAGCTAATCCACAAGAGCCCATGTTAAGCCCAGATCTGCCTGGCCCCGTGCTTTTTTCTGGTAGACCACATGGCCTCTGAAAAAGCTGTTAATGGTGGTGTGTGTGTACCATCAACCTCAGGCATTTGGTCTGCTCTTTGTTTTTGCTTCTTAGCTGCACGGTGGTGTTAAAGAACCTTGTAACTCCATATCTCTTTCTCGCACTTGGGCAGTTTTGTGATGATGTGTGTTCTGTGCCTGGTGGCAGCATGGAACCAGTGTTACAGTTTTAGACAGTGACATCCTTTTCCTTGAAAACATGATGCAAGTGAGCTTTTCTCCACTTCCAGCCACAGGTGTTTCTTTCAGACACTGAGCGAGGCAGCTTTTTGTGCATTACTGTAGCACAAGAACTTTTTATTCTTCTCTGGAGCAAAGCACTCTAGACATCGCCAGTTGCTTTGCAAGCCTAATGGGATGGCATTATAGGCAATTTTTCTGAAATGCCATCCGCTCCACTCCCTCACTTGCAAGTCAACCCAAGGGAACTTCCATTTGCAAAGCAGATAGAACTGTGAGAAAATCCTTTTTTTTTTTTTCTTTTCTTTTTAAATTACATCCTCTTTGCGGCATGTAGAGGATACTTGGTACCTAAAAGAACTCAGAATGAAATTAAAAAAAAAAATCAAGAATCCTTCTGGATAATCAAGCCCTGCTGTCTATTATAACTTTGGATTTTCCAGTTAGAGGTTTTTATTACATTTATTACATATACTTGTGATGGGACCTATTAAAGGGAAATGTCTTATTTTTGCTTGAAAACTAAAATCTAAATCCAGCTCTCTGTTTTCAATGAAAACAAATTGACAAGGGCTAGCGTAAGAGTATGCATCTAGAGTTATGCAGGTGTGTGCATGGTGAAAACCTGTTTCTAGATCATCTCGGTTGTGAGCTATCCACCATCAGTGTTATAATAGACTCTGATTATTTGTAAGTATTGTCATAGGAGCTCTACAGATAACAACGGTTAATGCTCCCCACATCTCTGCCAAGTACATCATAACTTTATTTTTACAGAGGAGCAAACTGAGGCTCAGGCAAGTGAAGTTATTTGTTACATAGCTATTAAGTGGTGGAGCAGAGATTTGAACCCAGGACTGTCTGGCTAGCTCCAAAGCCCTTGTTCCTATAAGTATATGACCATACATATGCATATCTGCCTTTGTCTTCTTCATAGCCCCTTATTGCAATGATTTGATGAAGAATCTGGAGTCCAGTCCTCTTTCCCGCATCATATGGAAAGCTCTAAAGCCTCTGCTTATTGGGAAGATCCTATACACACCTGACACTCCAGCCACAAGGCAGGTGATGGCTGAGGTAAGCTGCCCAAGCCCAGAAGTCCCTCTCCAGAATCCTCCTAGAATTTATGGGCAAAAAGGTGAAGGTGGGTTCAAATGGATTATATCGAGGAAACTCGGGGCTATTCTGGGGTTTCCAAAGAGTGAGAACCCCAAGTGTGACCCAGGCCAGAGCTGACTATGGAGGGCCAGCTCTCCAACCTTGGGTATTTGAATCATAGCTGCAGGCAGATTCTTCTTGGGTGTGGGAAAGACTGGAAATAGTGATGGAGCATCTTGTCAGAGGGCAGCTGCGTATCTCATGGTTCTGCCTCTCCTTTTCTGTTGCCCCTACTTGCTACGTGGCTCCAGGTGAATAAGACCTTTCAGGAACTGGCTGTGTTTCATGATTTGGAAGGCATGTGGGAAGAGCTCAGCCCTAAGATCTGGACCTTCATGGAGAGTAACCCAGAAATGGACCTTGTTCGGGTGAGTATCCCTCTGGTTCCTGTGTGCCTGCTTGATGCTAGAGAGGTGAGTTTCTGGTCACTTTCCTAGAGGTGACTGAGATGAGAATTCTTATTTTTAACCAGTATAGAGGTATTAAGCATAGCCCAAGCTGCAGGTGATGATGCACAGATAACACTGTCGTATGCATATCAGCATCAATGTGCCCGGTGGTCAAAAATCAGTTTTCCAAGAAGCTGAGCGAGTGTTGGTATTGGTGATTGTAGGACCTTGAGTTTTTCATTTCTTCTAAAGCTAACCATGGCATCTTACTTAGCTTTCCTATATCTTGGTGTAGGTCTTGACAGAGGTGTGGGGGCAAAGCCTGGTCTGACCTCTAGACTGGGCTGAGATGCTCGCTCCCAAGGTGTTGTGTGAGTGCAGAACAGGGTTAAGGTGTGGAGGGGAATTGCACTTAGTGCTTCCGAGCCACTTGAAAGGGATAAGTACTCTAGAGACAATTGGATTCAAAAGCAGAGGAGTCTGAGCAAGAGCAGAATGTTTCCTTTGTTTGAGCCTGAGTGCCGCTTAATCACATCATCCCTGTCTTGGGCTTAGTCAGAGAATCATTAGACTATTTCCTGTCTCCACTGTGAGGGAGGCCTCTTTTTTTTGTTTCTACCTCCATTAAGAAGCAGGAATGGATTTTACCAGGTTTCTTATCTTGACACCTCATTGATCAGAGGGGCAGCTGAGTTTTAGAGGTGGTACCTGAAAGGTACCTGAAAGGTACTCTCCCTTGATGCCCTGGGTGGGGGAACAATACCCAGGCTGCCTTCCAGCGATGGGAAAGCTGGAGTCATCTTTGTTGCTCTAGTGTTGTTACATATTCAGAATTCTTAAATTGGGGCCTTTAAAAACTAAGGGACTGGGACGCCTGGGTGGCTCAGTCGGTTAAGCATCCGACTTCAGCTCAAGTCATGATCTCACAGTCCGTGAGTTCGAGCCCCGCGTTGGGCTCTGTGCTGACAGCTCGGAGCCTGGAGCCTGCTTCAGATTCTGTGTCTCCCTTCTTCTGACCCTCCCCCATTCATGCTCTCTCTCTGTCTCAAAAATAAATAAACATTAAAAAAAAAAAAACAAAAAACTAAGGGACTTGGGTGAGAAAAAAAAAGAATAATTTGTATGGATCTATGTATTATTGCTGACTCACAGTAACAACTCCTGCTCTTCAAGGATGGATCTCTGTTGGGCTCCAGTCTCTCCTGTAAAAGGGATTACATGATCCAGCCACTCACAGCACCATAGACATAGATGTGGTCTCTCACCTCTTCTTCCTGGTCCTGTCCTTTGAATCCAGACTTTTATTTGTTGGATGTCTTTCCTTCTGCGTCTCAGAAGATTATGAGGGGCCCTGTTGAAGGGACTCCATGAGTTTTAGTCTGTAGGCAGATGGATGCTTCCCCACTCGATTGATGGATTGATTTAAACGTTTTTTTTTTTTTTTAAGATTTTATTTTATTTTTTTAAGTAATCTCTATGCATAGTGTGGAGCTTGAACTTGCTACCCAATGATGAAGAATCATGTGTTCTACTGACTGAGCCAGCCTGGCATCCCTGATCTTAAAAGTTTTTAATGTGAGTATAATATATATTATTAGATGGAGAGTTTGGCATGGATGTTTCAGCAACTCACAGACTCCCAGTTCTGAGAAGACAAAACACTTGTAAACATGGCCATGGCATTCGTTAGGGATTCTGCTGGGAGAACACAGGATGTACAATAGGAAATGTAGGAACTGTGGATGGGGAGAAAGTCGTGGCGTGTGAATTGGAAGACCTTGTGTGTAAATCCAAGAACTTTTACTTTAAGCTCTGAGGGACTGTGGACCGGTTTTAAGCAGGAGAGACGTAGATACATTAATCTGATGTGATAAATGGATTGAAGTGTGGAAAGGTGGAAGGCAGAGACCAGAGTGGAGACCATCTAAGTGGGTGGCCAAGGCATGAGCAGGAGGTGAAGCCTGATAGCTGCTTGATTGTGGAGGGGGAAAGATTTCTAGCTGGTGGATGGTGGGTATGTCCAATATACCACTGGGTACTGAGGCCCGGAGTGCAGAGAGGTGGTTAAGCTGCCAACTGAGGGACTCCTCAGCCTGTGGGTGGAAGTTGAAGGAGCCTCCTCATCTCCTTTCTTTCCTCTCTTAAGGAGTGTGTGTCTGACTCCACAAACTTGGGCTGCTCAGTCCTCTGTACCCTCCTCATGTCTGGTATGTGAGGTGGTGCCTGAGGCTTCTGCTTCTTTTGGAGTAGCTCTTGTCTGTCTTTTTTCAGCTTTATTGAAGGATAATTGACAAATAAAAATCATATATATTTAGGCTCTACAGTGTGTTTTGATATAGTAGATGTTGCAAAATGATCCTCACAATCAAGCTAATTAATGTATCCTCACCTCACAAAGTAACCACATAGCACATTTCATATACAGTACAGTGTTGTTAACCGCCGTCATCCTGCTGTGCACCAGATCTCCAGAACTTACTCATATTGCATAACTGAAACTTTGTACCCTTTGACCTACCCGTTTCCTTCTAAGTGTCTTGTCTTCTCAGAACTGGGAGTCTGTGAGTTGCTGAAACATCCATGCCAAACTCTCCATCTAATAATATATATTATACTCACATTAAAAACTTTTTTTTTTTAATGCTTTTATTTATTTTTGAGACAGAGAGAGACCGAGCATGAGCAGGGGAGGGGCAGAGAGAGAGGGAGACACAGAATCGGAAGCAGGCTCCAGGCTCTGAGCTGTCAGCACAGAGCCCGACGCGGGGCTCGAACTCACGGACCGTGAGATCATGACCTGAGCTGAAGTCAGACGCTTAACTGACTGAGCCACCCAGGCGCCCCCATTAAAAACTTTTTAAATCAGCCCCTGGCAACCACCATTCTACTTTGTGGTAGCTCTTATCTTTCCACTGTTTCCAGCTCTGTCTACATGCACTGTATCACCTCCCATGCCTCCCCCTCCCCGACCCCAGATCTGGAGGCAGGCACTTCTGTTTTGAGTCATAGACGCACTGACACTAAATTGTTCTCCTTTCTGAGCTGCTCTTTGCCACCTTCATCTCAAGGCCCTGCTTCCTCCCTGGCTTACCGCCCCTAAGGGTGATCTTAGGTCTCTGGGTCCTCTCAAATACCCTAGAATGGCCATGTGATCAGTGCTCTCACTGGGCATATCTTTCTGGTCTTGCCTCCTGAACCATGTGCTCAGAAGCCACACAGGGCAGGGCAGGCCTCACCCCAAATGCCATGTGTCTTTATTCTGCTCTTACTTGTTCAAGTCTCCGAATAAAGTCATGCAGAATTTGTAACGCATACCCCTGTGAACTGTGAGGTAAAAACCTGTATCTATTATGTTAACAAAAATACTTACATATCTTACTGATGACAGTATAAATTTTAATTCCCTATAGGAAAGCAATTTGGAATGAAAACTGGAAGAACCATAAAAAAAGTGCAGGATAGCACTCCACTCCATACACCCTCAGGGATGTATCCTGTGGAAATAATTTTAAAGAAAGAAGTCACTGTATGAGAGGAAGTGTTATTGCTATAATAATTGTTATTGTGAGAAATTAGAAATAGGCTAAATTCTTAGCAGTATGGGAATAGTTAATGAAATTATAGTATATATACTCCATAAAACCGTTATGTTCCCATTAAAATAATAAATATGAAGCCACATGGGGGGAAAACTTAAACTGTTAGTGAAAGTAAGAGTGACTTAAAAAGTAGCAGTGTTTGGCTCCTTAGAGATTCCATTTCAGTGGATCCAGAGTTTCATCTTCCCTCACAAAGCTGTGACAGTAGTTGTACCCACTTCTCCTTTTCCGTGAGCTGAGTTTGGAGCTGACTCATTTTTCTGGATGCACTGTGCAGGCTTCTGCCCCAGCCCTCTGGATCTACTGGTTGAACACCAGATTGGTTTGTCTTTCTCTTCCATGTTGACCCACATGGGAAACCAACCAGCTAGGGAACGAGAAATGGAAGACAGGTCTCTTTTGCATCACCACCCACGCATCCAGCAGTTTTACTTGGTTCTACAGTGGCAGCCTCCCCCCAGACTAAACAGCACAAGTGCGTTTGTCTTAATCAGTCTAGAGATAAGGTCATTATGAAGAGTCATCAGCTTGAGTCTCAAAAGAAGACGACGATATAGTGCAGGGGGAAGATTTGGTAGAATCAGAGTCCATGTTTCATACCATGGCTTCGCTACCAAAGTAGTTGTGTGAACTTAGGTTAGGGACTTGAACTTCTGAACTTGTTTTCCCATCTGTAAAAATGGGAACTTTTAGACAGATCTTCCTGATGGAGTTGTGTAAGGTAAAGCTTATAAATCTAATATAAAAAATGTACAGAGTAAGTATGATCATTGTTGTTACTGTAGTTGATCTGTTAGGCTAGGCTGGAAACATATGGACACTAGATCCAGACTAGGCTGACTCTGAGTCTCACTTCCATGCCTGTTAGCATTGTGACTCAGCCTTGGTTAAAATCATACTCCCTCCCCCACCCCCAACCTCCATATTCTCACCTGTAACATGGGAACATTATTTCTACCTTACAGTTTTCTATGAAGATAAAAAAAAAAAAAAAGACAACATATGTGAAAAGGTTAGGTTTTGTAAATCATATAAGACTTAGTATCTAGATTTAGTTGGTGTTTATTGCTTGTACTTTCTCATTGGAACGACAGACACTGTTGGACAGCAGAAGCAATGACCACTTTTGGGAACAGCAATTAGATGGCTTAGATTGGACCGCTAAAGACATCCTGGCATTTTTGGCCAAGCACCCAGAGGATGTCCAGTCTGCCAATGGCTCTGTATACACCTGGAGAGAAGCCTTCAATGAGACCAACCAGGCAATTCAGACCATCTCTCGTTTCATGGAGGTGAGGATGTGATCCATGGATCATTTGGAAAAGTCTTTGGCTTCTTTCTCTGAGATGGTCCAATGAGGTTTGGATTGGAAGAAAGTTGAGAAATAATGTCTAGTCTTATTTCCAGTAGTATCCCTCAAACCTAATACAGGGTTCAGTGTACAAAAGACACTCAATAAAAGTTGAATGACTGAACGTGTGAACAAAACAGACCTAAGTCTAGCTTTATTCTATCTCCCTCAAGAGTGTTTTTGTCCATTGTCTTGTAGGTTTTCTGGAGCTTTTGTAGCTCAAAACCTAATGACAAGAAAACATGCCTTAAAAAGGCATTATTTATTAAATTTATCTAAAATCTAATAGGATAGATTACATTTTAGAAATCTAGTTTTAAAAATTATGTGACTTAATAGGGACAAATAAGGTGTTTTTTGTGAGCGTGTGGCTTTTTGTTTTGTTTTTGTTTTGTGTTTTGTGTTTTTGTTTTTGTTTTGTTTGGTCTGTTTACTTGGTTAGTTACGATTCAGAATTGCCAAGAAGACCGAGAGGAAAATGAGGTATGATCATTGTTTCAACCTCTTTCCCTCCACAAAAATCAATATAAGTAACTTATCTCTAAGTACTTCCAGCATTACTCTTAAATTGCAGCTAAAAAACCAAAGACTCCATTCTCAATTGAATATTAGAAAATGACTTTGGAGAGGATGAGCACATGGGGATAAAAATGGCTCGCAGTCAGCGTGTCACTCTTAGGACAGAGTCTGCCTTGGCCACAGTGTATCATCCTGGGCACCAGTGCTCTTATGAAGGCTGTTCCTCTTCCGTCAGTGTGTCAACCTGAACAAGCTCGAACCGATAGCAACAGAAGTCCGGCTCATCAACAAGTCCATGGAGCTGCTGGATGAGAGAAAGTTCTGGGCTGGGATCGTGTTCACCGGAATCACTCCTGGCAGTGTTGAGCTGCCCCATCATGTCAAGTACAAGATCCGAATGGATATCGACAATGTGGAGAGGACAAATAAAATCAAAGATGGGTGAGTTCAGTCCTGCCACACCAGCCAGTTTTGGGGACGACAAGAGCAGTTATTATGACTAGAGGCACTTCAGTTTAACTAATAACTTGGTAGAAATTCCCCCCAAAAAACCCTCAAATTGGTGGCATGATTTTGGTGAAAGTGGCACATTCATTGCTGGAGACTCTTATTTCAAAGGTCATAAAATACCATCTTTTGATTCAGCATTCCCACTCAAGAGAATTAATCCCACGGCATTACATCAAGAGGAAAAAAAGAAAAAAGGCTTTAGGTTCCCTGCACTAGCATGATCCATTTTTACAAAAAAGGGCAAATAACTGAGGGTTGATGGGGGTGGGAGGGAGGGGAGGGTAGGTGATGGGCATTGAAGAGGGCATCTTTTGGGATGAGCACTGGGTGTTATATGGAAACTAATTTGACAATAAATTTCATATAATAAAAAGGGTCAAATAACCAGTATAAAAGGGAATGACTAAGTAAAATTTGGTATGTCTACTTAATGCAGTAGCAAACGAGGGGGAGAAAACCAAACCAACAGGTGGTATGCCCACTCTGATTATATGTGTTTCAGCATAAGTGCACATGATCGCTAAGACCAGAAAATAAGATGCAAAAATGAATATAGTGGCTTTGTAATGGTGGCAGGATTGTGAGTGATTGGTTTTTAAAATTTTTTATAATTAATTTATTTTAAAATGGTTATTTATTTTGAGAGTGTGGGTGGGGGAGGGGCAGAGAGGGGGAGAGAGAGAATCCCAAGTAGGCTCCATGCTGTCAGCACAGAGCTGGACACAGGGATCGAGCTCATGAACCCTGAGATCATGACCTGAGCCAAAATCAAGAGTTGTACACTTAATTGACTAAGCCACCCAGGGGCCCCTGGCTTCTTTTGGTGTTATGGTTCTAATGAATATTTGCTCACCTGTGGTTTGGTTTTAGGTACTGGGACCCAGGTCCTCGGGCTGACCCCTTTGAGGATATGCGGTACGTCTGGGGGGGCTTTGCTTACTTGCAAGATGTGGTGGAACAGGCAATCATCAGGGTGCTGACTGGCACTGAGAAGAAAACTGGTGTTTATGTGCAGCAGATGCCGTACCCCTGTTATGTCGATGACATGTAAGTTACCATCTTCTTGTAACTGGTTAACTCAATCCCTAGAGAGAGTATATATGCAACATACATACACATATACACAAGCATGTGCATACATACCAAAGGAGATAGGATGCTTTGATTTTATTTGTTTTACATGCGTGCTGATTTGGTCAAGAAAATCTTTTTTGAAATTCAGTGAAGATTTTAGGAAATAAGATGCCAGATGGAGGTAGTTGACTGTTCCAGCCATATCGCTGACATGAATATGCACATACTGGTAATCTCCCCCCCCCCCCTTTTTTTTAAATGTTTGTTTATTTTGAGAGAGAGGAGGGGCAGAGAGGAAGGGATAGAGAGAATCTCAAGCAGGCTCCATGCTGTCAGCACAGAGCCGGGCACAGGGCTCCATCTCACAAACCCGTGAGACCATGACCTGAACCCAAATCCAGAGTCAGACGCCTCACTGACTGAGCCACCCAGGTGTCCCTCCTTCCTTTTTTATCCATAGTTACCAGTACTTACATATATATTTTTTTATATTAAAAAATTTTTTTTATTTTTGAGAGAGAGACAGAGTATAAGTGGGGGAGGGGCAGGGAGAGGGGGAGACACAGAATCTGAAGCAGGCTCCAGGCTCCGAGCTGTCAGGTCAGAGCCTGATGCAGAGCTCGAACCCATGAACCATGAGGTCATGACCTGAGCCGAAGTCAGATGCTTAACCAACTGAGCCACCCGGTGCCCCCAGCACTTACATTTTTTTTTACAACCTTCCCGTTTTGGTTAAAGTTTGCTCAAAGAGCAAATTTAAAGTGTTGTGACAAACACATGCAGGCACATGCACACAGATGCACATTCCCCAAACACAGAAACCGTGATCTAGACCCGTAAAGAGTGACTGCATATAAATTTGTCCACTCCCTCTTTATAAGTGGTGAATCACATTTTGAAACAATCCAAATAAGACTGAACAAGGCCTTTTTTATCTTAGACTTTAGGTAATCTTTTGGTACTTAGTCACTAAGCTGCCAAGACCTCGTGGGAACTGCGTTTGGATCTAATGATTTCTTGTAAGAAAGAACAGGCAGAGGTGTAGTTATTGCAGGCATCTGAGATATGTAATGTTTCTTCCAAGTTCTGGAAATTCTCTTATTCTCTGGTGTAACTGTGTAGAGATCAGAGTGCTGAAGGAGCGGGGAGCCTCTTCTTACGTTTGTTGTCTGCTTTGCATTGAGCAACGATTTCCTCATGTGGCTCCCTCTAGCTTTTTCCAAGTCATCCTGAATTATCTTGTATTTTACCTTCAGAAAGATTAGCCAGAGTTTTCCAAAGACCCCCCCACCCCCACACACTGCCCAACCCCTCATCTAAGATTTACTCTAGGAAGGATGTCTTAAGATGAGGACAGGATGGGAGCTTAATGCATTAAGGGCATTTGCCTGTTGTCACATAGCAGATAAGTGCATAAATAGTAAAGCTGGGACTTGAGCCTGGAGTTCCAGGGTCCAAAGTCTGTGTCCCTTTTACGTCACAGTACCGCATTTCCTATTCTAGTTTGGAATTTGAAATATTACTGACAAGAGCTGCCTGGAGTCTGTTTCTACATTATCTGTGATCAAAGTTGTACAAGTCAAAAGTGAGATGACCTTGGAGATACGGAACTTTTGTGAGAGAAGGAGTTGGTTTTTTGTTTCTTTAGTACTTTAAAATAACCTGCATCTCGTAGTTACTTCGTGGCTAAAGCAGACCCCAAAGAAACTCCACTTGGCGGCACTCCGTTGGTTTGTCAGTATGTTGAGCTCCTCATGAAGCTTTGATAACCCGTACGTTTCACAGTCTGGAGGGTCTGCCCCTTGTGTGCTCCCTCTCGGGGCTTCCTCCCGCACGCAGGCTTGGGGACGCTGGCCTCTGAGCCTGATTCTCACTCCCCGTAATTCTCCTCCTCCCTTCCGTGGGGCCTCTAGCTTCCTGCGGGTGATGAGCCGGTCGATGCCTCTGTTCATGACGCTGGCCTGGATCTACTCCGTGGCTGTGATCATCAAGGGCATCGTGTATGAGAAGGAGGCGCGGCTGAAGGAGACCATGCGCATCATGGGCCTGGACAATGGCATCCTCTGGTTCAGCTGGTTCATCAGCAGCCTCATTCCTTTGCTCGTGAGCGCCGGCCTGCTGGTGGTCATCCTAAAAGTAAGGCTGCCACACCAGCCCCCTGCTGCCAGGGAGCTCCTGCACAGCCAACATCCGCTGTGTGAGGAGAAAAGCCAAGAGTATTTGGGAGGGAAGGGGTCATACGTGTCCATCTTTTGAAATTTCCTCGTTCTATATTCGGGAAGAGTGAGGCCCAAAAAGGGGCAATGACTTGCCCAGGGGTCAGCCCAGCTGGCTAGCGGCTGAGCAGGGCTAGAACCCAGGGATCTTGCTTCCCAGGTAGGTACACACTTACTGTGCCATGACATCTCCTTGGCAGCGGTCCTGGCAGCATCTGAGAGCTGTGCATTTCCTTAGGCGTATTGGGTAGTGATTCTGCCAGAATTTTTAAAAACCGTAATCTGAGAGATGCGTGTTATTGCAGCTTAGGTTTTTCTGGAAACAGAGGCTGAGAGTTTGGTGAATGGGTATTTATTAGGGATCAACATCTATGGGAGGGATGGGGAGTATGCAAGATTGAACAGAGAGAGGAGGCATGAAATGCAGTGCAGGACCAGCCCCACGGGCACTCTGGAGCATACACAGCTTGCTGGAATTGTTCCTTATTGAGCTGAAATACCCAGCCCCAAGGTCTCCCTCCTGACACCCCACGCCCCATACCCAGGCCCCTCAATCAATCATTGGAATGATGTGCCCCAGGGCCAGGCAGCTTTCTGTGGCTGTGACAGACCCAGAGGAGTTGACACCTAGTTGACCGCTGTCTGCTGTGACTGCCAGGCAACATGCTCCCCCTCCAAAGGGACTCTGGGCAGCGGTATTCTGTGCCCACCCCATATATTAATAGGTTTGTATACTAATTTTTTTTCCTTACAACCATTTGTTTTAAGGATGCATCATGTAAAAATAAATGTTTTCAAAGTGAGGGGAGTGCAAAGGGATAGGAACTAACATTTAGTTGAATATTAGCTACTGTTAGTTACAAATGAGCACTTAGTGATTGCTAAGCACTGTTGAGAGCACATCACCTGTGCTTTCTTATTATACCTTCACTAACGCATTTAACCTGTAAGCAGATGAGGCCAAGGAAAGTTAAGGGCTTCACCGAGGTCACCCAACAGTAGGACAGAGCGGTGCTTTCTAAAATCAACCTCCTCTCATCATCTGATATCTGACTGCAAGGGTGGAGCTCCATGGTGGAGGCAGTGGTCCTGTGGCTGGTGGGTAAGAACTGCTCTGGGACCACATGCTGGCTGGTCCTGCTCAGATACACCCAGATGAACTGGGCAGAGAGAGACTTGAAAGGTCCGGTCCACAAGATTTGGATGATTGTGGGAATGCAGAACCCATGGCAGGTTACCAAGGGGGAATAGTAAGATTTTCTGGCCATTTTCCATGGCTTTTGGAGGGGGAAGTCCTAGAATGCTGTCTCCCACAACTCTTTCTTTGTGCTGAGGGAGAGTCCTAGTCCTTATAAGAGGAGAAACCAGGTAGTGGTATTTCTTGGAGAAACAAAGAACAAAATTGTCCGTTGGGATGGGTCTGACTGAATCTCAGCCCTGGACTCCTCTATTCCTGCCTCTGCTGTGTGATCTTGGGCTAGTCACCATCCTGCTAGTTCAGCCTCAGTTTCCTCATCAGAACAATGGGCAGTGCTGTTCCCCTATGTTATCTCTGAGATGTGTGAGTAAGCCCTGGCTTCTTCCCATAGATGGCGCAAGGATGTGCTTGCTTGTTGGGGCAGCACAGTTAATAGGTCTCTTCTTTCCCAGTTAGGAAACCTGCTGCCCTACAGCGACCCCAGCGTGGTGTTTGTCTTTCTGTCGGTGTTTGCTGTGGTGACCATCCTGCAGTGCTTCCTGATCAGCACACTCTTCTCCAGAGCCAACCTGGCGGCAGCCTGCGGGGGCATCATCTACTTCATGCTCTACCTGCCCTATGTCCTGTGCGTGGCGTGGCAAGACTATGTGGGCTTCACGCTCAAGATCTTCGTGGTGAGCAACCACCCTTGGGCAGGAGCTGCAGGCACAGCCGCAGGGTGTTAGTAGTCCAAGGCTGAGAACAGGAGAGGAGTGTGTGTGTATCTGGGGGTGGGGGTCGGTGGGCATGGGGTGCAAGATTGCTGAGCCTTTGAGGCATCTTTGGAAGCATAAAATTCTAAAAGTTTTACGCTCCATCATGCATGCATTTCTGAAATGTGTGTGCATAATGAGCAGTTAAAAATAGAATCCTTTTATATGCTGTTAGTGAGCCCACTACCCTCAAGGGATCTGTAGGTGAATACTTCCATATCTTGTAATTGATCCATTTTGCAAATTCAAATTTCTCTGGGTGGAATTTACATTAGAAATAATAGAAAATGAGACACAAGGAGATGGATAAGTGACTTTTGCCTCCTTCTCACAGAGCCTGCTGTCTCCTGTGGCTTTTGGGTTTGGCTGTGAATACTTTGCCCTTTTTGAGGAGCAGGGCATTGGGGTGCAGTGGGACAACCTGTTTGAGAGCCCCATGGAGGAAGATGGCTTCAACCTCACCACGTCAGTCTCCATGATGCTGTTCGACACCTTTATCTATGGAGTGATGACGTGGTACATCGAGGCTGTCTTTCCAGGTAGATGGGGCTTCCACACTGCTTTAGCCATCTGCTAGGGAAATGTAATTTCTAGCTGAAGAGCTCCCTTGTTTGTGCTGGAATTTCTACAGAGCTCAGTGCTCCCTGGAAAGTGGCTAGGGCTTTAGGCCCAAGGCAAGCCATCCAAGGAGAAGCAGCTGATGCTGAAAGTATAACTCTTGCTACTGACATAGCTCTCATTTCTCAAGCACTGTGCACCAGGTGCTGTGCAAAATGTTAGGTATACTTTGGAATTTAGTCTCACAAACCTCTTTTGCAAATGAGGGAACTGTGAATCAAAAAAGTACCTTGCCTGGCGACACAGCTGGTAAGTGTTGGTTCTTGAGGACAAATCTGGTTGGGTAACACTGGGTCAGCTGATCCAGAAGATTCCTCCTTCTAGTGCTGGCCCAGTTCTCTAATTCTGTGTCCCCAGAATTCCCACCAGGAGACGTTCTTGTTGCCTGAGTACTGCTTGTGAATAGTAAGAGATGTTGGCTCTAAGCCCTTACCTGTGATTCAATCAAATGAGCATTCATAAAAATTCATTTTCATACTTCCCTGAATAAATCTCCTTGACCAAGACCTGCCTTGGATACATTTTTATATAGATCAAATTCTGAGAGAGTGAGGTTTAACATTTTCTGGTTCACCTGATTTTCCTCTAAGGGAGTGTATATGAAATGTTTATGACCTGTACCTGGGCTTCCGGCATGGAAGATGCAATTTTGTATCATACAGATCTGGATTCAGAGTCTGAGTTCTTAACTTACTGGCTGAGTGACCTTGGGTAGGCTACTTATCCCTCAGTGTCCACATCTGTAAAATGGGGTTGATAACCTATCTCATGGGGTTGTTTGAGGATTCAGAGAGGTGTAGAATGTATGTTACAAATAGTAGGTCTCAGCAAATATTAGCTCCCCCTACTGCCACCTCCATCCCAGTCTGTCCCATCTCCAGAAGTTGTGTCAAGGAGGGAGTAGTTCTGGCTGTGATACCTTGGGAATGCTAGCATGTTACCAAGCATGTCTTACATCTTGTTTTTTATCTTTGCTTTCAGGCCAGTATGGAATACCCAGGCCCTGGTATTTTCCGTGCACCAAATCCTACTGGTTCGGTGAGGAAAGCGATGAGAAGAGCCACCCCGGTTCCAGCCAGAAGGGAATATCAGAAAGTAAGTGCTGCTGACCTGCCTGAGCACCACCCCCACCACCACTCCACCCCCGTGCTGTCAGGGGCAAAGGCTGGCTTTTGCCCCTTAGAAAATGTAAAACCACTCTAGGGGTAGAGAAATCACATGCAGTGCATCTTTCCAAATTCTCCCATGCCAGTTGTGTCCAGTGCTGTTGTTGACTTATTGGGGAGTCGCTATCTGGTTCCCTGAGGGACATTGCCTTTGTTTTCTTGGCTTCTAGGAAAGAGGCCCTTGATCTCTATACTTCCACACATATACCTTCCTCCAACACACACTCTTCATGATAAATTAATAGCTAAGAAGAAGAGTTAAAGACAGCTGTCATTGTGGAACCATAACCTCACTGCCTCCTGCCTTGTCATAGTGATAGATATATGAACCTGTGTAGGCTGACACCAAGTGGCTGCCAGAGCTCAGTCTGTGCTTCTTGATATTCTCACCCCTCATTACCCAGAGCCCTAATCCTCTCCTGGCTCCTGACGGTAGGTGGAGGTGCCCACAGTTTAGCAAAAGCTCTGCCTTCTGGGCTGTTGGCTCAGGTTCTTGGAGAGAAAATATCTTTGTGTTCAGTGTGGTTTCCTAAGTAGTTAGTCAGTCCCTTTTCTGCTGATCTCTTCTTTGCCTTCCCCTAGTTGCCAGTGGAAAAGTCTGACATTCCTTAGCAAGCACACTAGACAACTTACAACCCGCCTTGCCCACTGTCCCAGCCTCTTCTGCTGTTCCTCCTCTTCTTGCCCAACCTCCTGTCTACACCTAATTCTGAATCAATCACCTAGAACTGCTCACAGTCGCCAGGACATGTCATGCTCTCCCACATCGCCGTGCCTTTGTATGTGCTGTGTCCTCTCATGGATGATCCCTTTCTTTAACTTGCCTGCCCTCTAAATTACTACTCCTTCCTCAAGATCTAGTTTCATACCCCTTCCCCTGTGCAGTTTTTCTAGAGTCCTAGGTGGTCAGTCACTTCCTCTTCTGAGATCGCATGACTCTGAAAAGCAAACAAAAAGCCTTTTTATTTAAAATAATTAAAGACTCATGGAAGTTGCAAAAAAACAGATTGGGGGTGGGAGACAGTTCCCTTGTGCCTTTCATTCAGTTTCCCTCAGTGGTAACACCTTGCATAACTATAGCACAGTATCAGAACCAGGAAACTGACATTGGTACAACTCCTAGATCTTCTTCAGATTGGACCAGTTTTACATGGACTCATTCGTGTGTGTATTTAGTTCTGTGCACTTTGTCACATGCAGATCCATGTAACCACTAGCTCTGTCAAGATGCAGAACTGTTCTGTGAACACAGACCCCCTCATTCTGCCTTTTGAAAGCCGTAGTCACCTCCACCTCCCTTCCTCCCCGGTCCCTGACACCTGCCGGCCACTAATCTGTTCTTCACTTGTACATTTTATTATTTTTAGAATGTGATCTAAATGGAACCATATAGTATGTAACATTTTGAGATTGACTCTTTGTCACTCAGCATAATTCCCCTGAGATCCATCCAAGTTGTGATGTGTATCAGTAGTTTGTTCCTTTTTATTGCTGTGAAGTGTTGCTCGGTCTGGCTATTGCTCAGTTCCATGGCATTTTTCGATGTGTTTTTTAAACAATTTTTAGCCTTCTATATTTTAGTTTTTTAAGTTTATTTTGTGAGAGGTGCACTGTGTATGAGCAGGGGGAGGGACAGAGAGAGAGAGAGAGAGAGAGAGAGTGAGAATCCCAAGCAGGCTCCGTACTGATGTGGGAGCTTGATGCAGGGCTTAATCCATGAACCGTGAGATCATCGTCTGAGTGGAAATGAAGACTTAGATAGTTAACCAACTGAGCTACCCAGGCACCCCAGCCTCGTATATTTTAAATGCTTGTCAAATCTTTTTCTCCCAATAGACTGTGAATTCTCCTTTATCAGTGAATTCCTATCACCAACACTACTGCCCAAATAGACCCTAAATAAATGTTAGTTCCCTGCTTGCCTGAGAAACCAGAACTATCCAAGGACAGTTCTGAAAGACAGGCACATCCCCTCTGTCTTTGTGCTCCACTTGTCGGTATTTTCTGTGAGTTCATTCCCGTCTTCTGCATTCTGACAGTTTGCATGGAGGAGGAACCCACACACCTGAAGCTGGGCGTGTCCATTCAGAACTTGATGAAGGTTTACCGAGATGGCATGAAGGTGGCTGTTGATGGCCTGGCCTTGAATTTCTATGAGGGCCAGATTACCTCCTTCCTGGGCCACAATGGAGCTGGGAAGACCACCACCATGTAAGAAGAGGGTGCGGCTCTCAGAATCAGCCACAGGAAGGTTCTGTAGTGCAGTTAGAAATCCATATGTAAGGACGTTGCACTGGTCACTGGGGCAGAGGTAGAGCACATGAGGAGCTGATGAATGGCTCATATTACTTAATCACAAGAGTGAGTTCCCGGTGCTGATTTTTTGCTAGATGTTCTTTCTTAAGAGTAAAACTGCCTGGGAGCCTCTTGATGACCTTTCCCATTGAGTTCTCAGAATTCTGCACTGTTGCTGGAACATGAGGTTGTGACAGCTCTCAGAAAGATTCTCTTGAACCAGTTTGGTTAGAACTCTGAAGCAGGAATGTGGGAAGAAAGATTTGATATGTTGGAGAGAAGTAGTGATTTCCAGGAGCTCTGTCGCTAAGGAGGTATGGCCAGACAGCTGGCTGTATGACTGCCCTCCCTGGGACCCATAGGGACCTATAAAGACCTTACAGTGGGCAGCCTCAGAAGGGAGCACGGGCCATAAACACCAGAGTTAGCCTCAGTGACTTTCAGTGTGGTCCCTCAACCATTGCTAAGGGTATGTCTTTGGGGATAATGACCTTTTCCTATATGTCGTCGTAGTCTTTTTTTTTTTCTTTCTTTTTTTATTAATGCAAAATCAATATATGAACATGGCAGATTATATTTATTTTCATATTTTTAGTTTTTTAATGTTTATTTTTGAGAGAGAGAGAGAGACAGAGCACAAGCAGGGGAGAGACAGAGAAAGGGGGAGACATAGAATCCAAAGCAAACTCTAGGCTCTAAGCTGACAGTACAGAGCCCAATGCGGGGCTCAAACTCATGAGCTGTGAGATCATGACCTGAGCTGAAGTCAGACACTTAACCGACTGAGCCGCCCAGGCTCAGATAATTTTTAAAAGGCGTGCAAAAGTCATACTGCCTAACACAAAAATGATTTTTATCTTTGAATAACTTGTTCTGGTTTGTCCATTTCTCATGGATATGATTTTAGACTTACAAAATATTTGTTTCAAACTGTACTTCCTTTTTCAAAAAATTTTTAAAGGTTATTATATTGAGAGGGGAAGCATGAGTGTGTGCACAAGCAGGGGAGGGGCAGAGGGAGGAAGGAGAGACAGAATCCCAAGCAGGCTCCACACCGTCAGCACAGAGCCCAATGTGGGGCTTGAACTCATGAACTGTGAGATCATGTCCTGAGCTGAGATCTAGAGTTGGACGCTTAACTGACCGTGCCACCTGGGCACCCCTCAAATTGTACTTTCCATTGCAAATTGGAATCTTCATTGAAAAACACTTCTCTTGATAGTGCTGTTTCCAACACATAGTCTCACTCCTAGTTCACTAAAGCAAAGACTTCTTTGCTTCGTGCAGGGCAGCTAGGGTCTGTTAGGAAGGAATGGGGGTGTGGGACGGTTGCTACCTCTGCCGTAGCTGTCCTGACTCTGCAGCCTGGCCTGGAGCATTTGGGAGGAGAGGGGTTAACACTGACTCTTGCACTTGGAAATTTGTGTCCTCAGGTCAATCCTGACGGGGTTGTTCCCTCCCACCTCGGGCACTGCCTACATCCTGGGAAAAGACATTCGCTTTGAGATGAGCACCATCCGGCAGAACCTGGGGGTCTGTCCCCAGCACAATGTACTGTTTGACATGTGAGTACCAGCAGCACTGTGAGAAGGAAGCCCTCTCTGGATGTGTGTGTCCTGAGTCATGGGTGGAGTGGGACTTAAGCATTTTACCTTTTGTGAGGGTGGTGGGTCTCACCTCCCTGCACTCTGAGACCTGGTTGTCCATTGTTGTAGGAAAAGCTGGAGGTGATTGTTGGGTGGGGGAGGGGTCCCATCAGTCTAGCTGGTGGATGTGGACTTGGGAAATAGTGCTGTCCATTGCTGACATTTTAGAGGGCCAATTAGCCCATCCTCTCTCTCACCACATGCCTCCTCGATGCCAGCTGTGGCTCTAATGCCCAGAACTTAGCAGTGCCTCAAGGCCTTTGTCACGATGGCCCAGCATTTCCTGCTCAAGGCTTGGCTTCCATTCACGTTGCCCTGTCTGCAGTTCAGGTCCACAGGGAGCCCTTGTGCTGGAGCAGAGAAAGACCTGAGCTCTGTGACTTTGGGCAAGGACTTCTCCCCTTCTGGCCCCCAATTTCCTCGTACCTAATGCAAGCAGCTCAGGCTCATGTCCTCCACAGGGACCTCCTTTCTTGTGTAGTGTGAGGTCCTTTGAGGTTCACGAGGGCTGCTCCAGGTGATTGCCAAGCCAGCTTCTTGGTTGATGGGGCTGCAGGGTGGGCCCTTTGAGGACCTGAGATTGAAAGTTGCAGCTGCCTGATGTGTGGTGGGCAGGCCTGCTGAGAATTGGTAGGAAGGGACCTGTCACATGACAGTTTTGGCTTCTTCAGCAGCTTAGGTGTTGCTTACTGTTGTTCTGTCTTGATTCTTCCTATAATTTTTCAGAAGTTTATAAAGTTAGAAAAGGTTTGGGGGCGGTGGAAACATGCCTATTCTGTTCTGGGTCAGGAAGCACTGTATTCTGATGCAGCCTGGGGGGTGCAGATCTGACCTGCCCTCTGTCCCCAGGCTGACTGTGGAAGAACACATCTGGTTCTATGCACGTCTAAAGGGGCTCTCAGAGAAGCATGTGAAAGCAGAGATGGAGCAAATGGCCCTGGATGTTGGTTTGCCTCCCAGTAAACTGAAAAGCAAAACGAGTCAGCTCTCAGGTGATTTCCCCTCCTCCAACAACCTCCCCCACATGCACACACCAGGGAAACAACAGCTGCCCCAGTGTCCCCATAGGGGTGGTGAGTAGGTCATAAATGGGTCCCTGGCTTGTCCCCAAGTAGGTGCCTTCATTTGTCCCTCTACCTCTGCCTTTGCTGTCTGGGGCTAGTTCTGGAACATATCTCTCTCTCTGTCTCTTAGGTGGAATGAAGAGAAAGCTGTCTGTGGCTTTGGCCTTTGTTGGGGGATCCAAGGTTGTCATTCTGGATGAGCCCACAGCTGGCGTGGACCCTTACTCCCGCAGGGGAATATGGGAGCTACTGCTGAAATATCGACAAGGTAGCCGATGTGTATTTATTTTGAGTTATGGACTGGGAGGGAGGGATGGAGAAACTCTTGAGAAGTATGGCTGGGCTGTGTCTCATGGCTGTTGTTTCTAGAGCAACAGAATTGCTTCTCAAGGAAAATGTCAGACTTCTTTTCTTTTAAAAATTTTTTTCAGTGTTTATTTTTGAGAGAGAGAGAGAGAGAGAGAGAGAGTGAGCAGGGGTGGGGCAGAGAGACAGGGAGACACAGAATCCAGAGCAGGCTCCAGGCTCTGAGCTGTGAGCTCAGAGCCCAATGTAGGGCTCGAACTTGTGAACTGTGAGATCATGACCTGAGCCGAAATTGGATGCTTAACCTACTGAGCTACCAAGCGCCCCTCAGACTTCTTTTCTTAAAGCTCTGTGCTCACCCATGGTATGTATGTGGAAGTCCTGGTTTACAAGACACTTAACATTTAGGCTTCCTGATCTAGGGGCCAGAAAGAAAAGTAATGGGGATAACGGGCATGGTGGCTAGAGCTACCTCTAGCATAGAACTCAGATGTGTCTATTTTAACTATGTTCCCCTGTAGGTTGAGACTGCTGAGAACGGAGGCTGTGTCTTTGTTCATCTCTGTTCCCAACATGGTGCCATATATGTATGGGTTGAAAAAGTAGATGAGCAAATGAGGATCATGGACTTTGGGGCCAGCTCTAGCTGGCCCTGAGAACTTGGAAAAGTCGTTTAACTTGTCTTAGTTTCTTTACCTATCATAACAGCAGTGCCTGCTTCACAGAGGATTAAGTTACTTGAGAATGCATGCAGATCCCTCACACGCTGCCTGACATGTAGCACTTTCCCAAATGAATGTTACGTTCTTTGTCCTGTAAGGATGAAGAATCTGTGAGGTTGACTGTTCTATCTTCGGGGTCATGGCCACCCAGGCTTCCAGGTCCTTCTGCCTTGGTTACCGCTGCTAAGATTTCTGCAGTTCCAGCTGCTTCAGTCAGTGAGAACCAACATGCGTCACTAGTCCCACGTCCTTGTGTTTGTGTTTGGCAGGCCGGACCATTATTCTTTCCACACACCACATGGATGAAGCAGACATCCTGGGGGACAGGATTGCCATCATTTCCCATGGGAAGCTGTGCTGTGTGGGCTCCTCCCTGTTTCTCAAGAACCAGCTGGGAACAGGCTACTACCTGACCCTGGTCAAGAAAGATGTGGAATCTTCCCTCAGTTCCTGCAGAAATAGCAGTAGCACTGTGTCATACCTGAAGAAGGTGAGTTGCATTTTCAGTGCTGGGCTTGTACTGGGTCCAGGGAGTGTATTCAGGGCTGGTCGGCTGTGAGTGGCTTGTTCAGTTCCACCCCACTCTGCCGCGTGGGGGTCACCATCGCCGTATGCTATGGTCCCTTTGAAATCACATCATACTTTGTATGTGGAAAGCTCAGGGGGCTTGTGTTCCTGCGGTCCGAACTTGGTTGAATCCCACTTCCTGTTTCCTATGGAGGCACAGTGAGTGATAAAGAAGGTCCTTAGAGGGCTTTATTATATCGAAGGAAAAAGACTTGCTGAGAGTGAGGAACCCTATTTCCAGAAAGTCCTGCTGTTGCTGCTTATTACCTCTAGATCTCATTGACCTTCACTTTTAACTTACAAAACAGCAAATATTTATTGAGCACTGATTTCATGCCTGACACTCACCCTAGCAGATTTTGGGCATAAAAGAATATAATGATAATAGTTAATTCTTTGTAGCCTTGTTATCTTACAAACTTTTTTTTTTTTTTAAACTTCTATCATCTCAAAGTACAGAGCAACTTTGGGAGGGAAGGTATTGTGATTATCACCCCAGGTTAGGTTAAGTGAGGCTTGTAGGGATTGTGGCGTTTATTCAAGGTCATCCAGCAGGTAAATAACAGAGGTGGCACCAGAACCCAATAACCAGGTATGTTTTTTCGTCTGTTCTTCAGTCTATGCCTGAGATTGATTTGATTTATGTGTTGGAACCAGTGGCACCTAAAACATTTACATCCTAATCTTCAACTCCTGTCCGCTTATTTACCTTTTAACTAGTGCCTGGTTACTCAAAGTGTGGTCTGAGGACTAGCAGCATTGGGATTACTTGGGAGCTTGTTAGAAATGCAGAAATGTGAGCCCAACTCTGACCCACTAAATCAGAATCTGCATTTTAACAAGATCCCCAGGTGACTAAACACAGATTAAAGCCGGAGAAGCACTGGACCAATTAGCCAGGTGAATCCCATGTCTACAAAGGTCAGTAAATGCCTGGCTACAGCATTCATTGGCAGGCCACGGTCCCATGGACAGCTCTGCTTCCTGACCTCCCATCCACACAGCACATGCATGTCAGACAGTGGCTTCAGAAGCCATGGCTGCCTTGTTCGTTGCTTCCTAGGAGAAGCCTTTACAGTTCACACACAATAGAGCCTCATGGAAGCCCTCCCTGGCGAAGGTGCTGGTGGCTGTACCTTGCTCGGTCCCTGACCCATTCTCACCTCCTTCTTTGCCATCAGGAGGACAGTGTTTCTCAGAGCAGTTCTGATGCTGGCCTGGGCAGCGACCATGAAAGTGACACGCTGACCATCGGTAAGGATTCTGGGGTTTCTTATTCAGGTGGTGCCTGAGCTTCCCCCAGCTGGGCAGAGTGGAGGCAGAGGAGGAGAGGTGCAGAGGCTGGTGGCGCTGACTCAAGGTTTGCTGCTGGGCTGGGGCCGGGTGGCTGTGGGAGAAGGGTGCAGCTTGGTGGCAGATTGGCTTAATGCTTGCTGGGGAGCCTGGGGCTCGGCCTGGGAGCTGGCAGGGCAGTGTCCCCAAGAAGCTGACGTGATTGGGGGTCGGGGGGTTGGCCCCCTGGGGAATGGATCTGGCTGGACCCTGGAAACCAGGGATGAGTTGCTGAGGATCACACTATGGGGAGGGATTGGAGCTCAGTAGTGAAGGAGAGCAAAAACTCAGAAGATGGAGAGTAGCCTGCTGTGTCTTCCTTAGGAGGTACATATAGAAGGCCAGCGTCACCAGTAACACATATGGAGCAGAAGGCTTTACTGTGTCTGTCTATGCCCAGTACTAACAACTGGCTTTTTCCAGGAAGGTGTCTCCTTCCATGAACTGTTTGATTAGCCCCTTTATTGAGGTAAATTAAGGAGCCTCCTTTAGAAGGTTAGGGAAGGGTGAAGGATCCTTTACCTCTACTCAAGTTTTCCATTGAAGAATCCTAGAGTTGAGGCAACAGACACAAAGCTTTTAACGTCAGAAAGTCTTCTGCACGCCCACCCATCCGCCCTTCCATCCTTCCACCCACCCATAATGTACTGAGAACCTACAGTGTACCTGGCTTTGGTGATAAAAGGGTGAATAAGACCCAGTCCTCACTCCCAGAAACTCTCAGGCCAGAGATGAACATGTGGACTGACTTCAGTATCTGGGACAGGTATCCTGTGTGGGTGGACAGCTAGCTTCTGAGAAGTAGGCATGGGGAGGCCTCTGAGCCAGCTGAGCTGTCACTGTGCTTTGGTCCCTATAGATGTATCCGCTATCTCCAACCTCATCAGGAAGCATGTGGCTGAGGCCCGGCTAGTGGAAGACATTGGGCATGAGCTGACTTATGTGCTGCCCTATGAAGCTGCAAAAGAGGGGGCCTTTGTGGAACTCTTCCATGAGATTGATGACCGGCTCTCAGACCTGGGCATCTCTAGTTATGGCATCTCAGAGACTACGCTGGAAGAAGTAAGTTAAGTGACTGTCAGAGTAGAGTGGAGCCCACGGTCCCAAGGCCGGACAGGCAGCCTGCCTTTCCCCAGGGGAATAGGATTACCATGAAGCAGGTTATTGCTCCTTTGGGCCATTGATATTGAGCTATTGTTGGCCACAGTTAACTTTTAAATTTGTGGTGTGAGATAACAGGAGAGCTTTATTAGGATTGCTCCCTGATGTGGCTGTGTCATAGCCATGCATATAAATAGCCAACATTTGTGGAGAATCTCTGTGTGCCTGGTGCTGAACTGGGTGCATTCTTTTTTTAAATAATTGTAACTTAATTTAATCCTCATAAGTGAAAAAATGGGCTCTTGGGGACGCTGACCTGAGCATCGGGGTTGATTGAGTGTGGGCTGCAAAGCCCATACTTTTTACCATGTAGCAGCGCCTCCCTTTAGAGACAGAACATCATAGACACGGAGGGATACAACATTTTTCTGGCCCAGTGGTCCTCAAGCTTGGCCATGCACCAAAAATCATCTGAGGATATTATTGACAATAAAATTCCATGCCTCAGAGCCAGAGTCTTTGAGTCAGAATTATTACATGCTTCCCAGGCTGTGGTCTATAGTTCAGCATTTAGAAATCGTTGGCTAGTTCACATTCTCTTCTGATACTTGAATCCCTGACTTAATATTTCTAGTGATAGGGAACCCATCATCTTTTGGTCATTCTGTCTTGGATGACTTATCATGGTGCTAGCTTACTCAGAGATTTGGAGCCATAGACCTGGAAGAGGCCACCTGATGGGCTCCCTGTAGATGCAGAATGAATTTCTTCTGCTGTCGTGTTGTAATGTCATGCCTTTAATTTAAAAAGGATTGTTTGGATTGATAGTTCTGACTACTGAGGAAATGTTCTCCAGTTAAAAATGCCTTCACTCCCAAGTGACTGAGAAAGTATTATTATTAAAGGAAGCTTTTACTTTTTGTCTTTAGGGGCTAATAAGCCACTCGATAATGTAATAATTGTGGGGGTGATGGTTGCTCTCATAAAATGGTGTTGAGAATATTCTCACCTCTGTTTTTCAGATATTTCTCAAAGTGGCTGAAGAGAGTGGGGTGGACGCTGAGACTTCAGGTAACCCTCTGGGGGAGCTGTATGCACTCTGGGCAGCACCCTCGGCAGGCTGTCTTGACTCACCAGTACTGTGCCTTTCCCTTTGACTTGCTTTATCACATTCTTATTTTCAGTGTATACATCGTGACAGATGAGGAGGGTTAGTTTTGTTAAAAATAAAATGTGGAATCTCTTCATTTTGCCTTCAGATGGCACCTTGCCAGCAAGACGAAACAGACGGGCCTTTGGGGACAAGCAAAGCTGTCTTCGCCCATTCACTGAAGATGATGTCATTGATCCTAATGATTCTGATGTAGACCCAGGTCTGTTGGGGCAAGATTTGTATCCTGTTATTGGAAAGTGAATTTCTGTCTTGTGTACTCCAACGTTTCCTTTCAATGGCTTTAAGCTCAGGATGATAGATGCATACAGGGTCCAAAGGGAAGGGGGAAGATGAGAAAAGCCACGTTCCCTTTTCTAGCATTGGGCAACCCATCAGTCCTGAAAGAACCTATCCTCATTGCTTTCTTCATTTAGTTGGGCTCTTTTTCTCAAGACAAATATAAAAGGATGCTGCCTCAGTCCTCTGAATTCATTTATTTTCTGTGGAGACCCGGCTTCTTGCATACATTAGGTGTTTAATTGTTAAGTAAGTATTGTTTGAATGGTTGAAGGATCTCTAATAAGTCAGCTTTTAGAGTTAATTGCACCTTAGACTTAGATATTCTGGATGAGTGTGTCCCTGTGTGTTTGACTGGGATGGCGAAGGGGAGGCAAGAAGTCAAACAAATACTGTTAAGATGTTAAAGCACCTCAGTTAGGAATCATTAATGTAAGACCTGGATTTTGATACAGTTGTTCAGAGCAGAAACCTTTCTGGCTGTCTCAGTCCTGCTCACATGTGTGTGGCCCTCATGTTCTCCTTGACTTTATGCATTGTCAGTACTTAGATCATTTGAATGTGTCTACCTTTTACCAAAAATATAATGGATGGGAGACAGATCAGCATCGTGTGTTCTCAATTATGTCAGCCTAAATGCATGGCTGCATAGAATATTCTATGAGAAAGTGAGGATGACTTGGTTCATCTGAATGACTGTATGTAAAACAGTTTACATGTGAACACGTATTTTGCATTGTCTCAAGGTACCTTCATTTTCTGTACTCCTCAGACAAGAACTAGAAGGCACAAGCTGTTACTGTTGGACATTTGGAGTCCTAACTTTTCCTCAGACACAGATTTGTCCTGAAAGCCCTTTACTTTTGAGACACTTGTGCTTTCAAACACAAGCCTCCCAGATGGTTGCTGAGGATGTTGGAGGGAGGAGCATGGTGATGTCAAAACTGCCTAAGATAACAGGTGAACTTCCGTGTTGGCTTCTTATAGAATCCAGAGAGACAGACCTGCTCAGCGGGATGGACGGCAAAGGCTCCTACCAGGTGAAGGGCTGGAAACTCACACAGCAGCAGTTTGTGGCCCTTCTGTGGAAGAGGCTGCTGATTGCCAGACGGAGTCGGAAGGGATTCTTTGCTCAGGTAACAAGAGCTGTTCCAGGCCTGGGACTCTGGCTTCAAGGGTGGGCTGCTGGCTCCCTGACCAGTGGAGGCAGGAGAAGGTCATGGTTAGAAGATGGATGCTGGGGCCAGACACTATTTCAGTCCCAGTACTGCTTCTTGGCATTCACGCGTCTGCGGGCAAGTTTCTTCTCTGCCTCCATCTAGTCCTTTTTAGAATGAAGATAACATACCTGCAACACAGGGCTGTTATGAGGATTAAAATGAGTAACTGCTTAGAATGGGGCCTGACATGGAGTGGTGCTATGTATATGTGTCTGTGAGTTTTACTGTAAAGGATTGTGGGAGAGAGGCAGAGTTCAGAAAAATTGCTGGGCACATTCAGTTTTCATAACCTGAGAAATGATACGTCCAGATGCACTTGATATATACATTTCTTGGAAATGTGATTTTTCTCTAAAAACTGCAAATTGACAACAAGGTAGCCACAGAGGAAAGAAAAAAAATGGGCAAACAGACTGAGAAGACTCACTACACTATTGTCTGCATGTGAGTGTTGGCTTGCTAAGTCACTTGCTCGGAAAGGATGAAATTACCCCACTCTATAAAATCAAGAAGTAGAAAATCAAGAGATTCTTCCCTATAGACTATGTGGATAATGCAGGAGAGTATGAGTTTGGAGATACAGACCTGGATTTGAATTATGGTTCTGTGACTTACTGGCTGTGTGACCTCGGGCACGTTACTTAGTCTCTCTGGGTTCAACTACCTTGTTCGTTGATTGGTGATGATGATACTACTACTTAGGGCTGTAACAATAATTAGATCATTGTCATGTATTTTCCCATAAAGAAGGATTTAGGTCTTGACGCATTTTGAGGCCATTATATGGTGACAGTGGCTGCTGTTTCCCTTTCAGAGTGGGATCTTACTGGGTCATTTAGTCTTGGTCTGCAGATGACAAGTGAGCACATGAGGCCACAGTGGGAAGGGACTTCACATGGATACGCTAAGAGTAGAGACAGAACCAGGTTTCAGGTCTTCGGACTCCTGGTCCAGGGCTTTTCTCTCAGCCTTTCTCAGAGCTGAGCTGGGCTCCTGGTCCAGTGTGGTCTTTGGTCTTCAGAGGGCAGAGGACAGGACCCTATGTTCTGAGTCACCCTGACATATGACTACTGTTTCCTCTGAAGTTTTTAGCTTGGGGCTTCTGCCAGGTGGCCATAGCCTCTGGCCTTGTGCTGCCAGCTTCCAGAAATGCCTGGAGGGAAGAGGTTTAGTTCTCAGGATCTGCTGCTTCTCACCTGCCATGAGTGCCTTGGTAGAGCTCTGCTATGGGCCCTGTACTGCTCATTTGCATGCTGGCTGGTTTGGGAGGCTAGCTGGACTCTTAGGGGCTTGCCCTGTGCCCTTCTTTCTAACACTTGCCCTTGTTTTGCAATTTCCTTTCCCCTCTACCCCCTGGTTATAGATTGTCCTGCCAGCTGTGTTTGTCTGCATTGCCCTGGTGTTCAGCTTGATTGTGCCACCCTTTGGCAAGTACCCCAGCCTGGAGCTTCAGCCCTGGATGTACAACGAACAGTACACATTTGTCAGGTATGTGCTTGCCTTCTGCGCCCAGGGACAGAAGAGAGCCCAGACAGACCCAGGTGTTTACTGTGCTGAGGGCCAAGGGGAGGTGGACTCAAGAATGTGGATTTATCAGGTGTTCCAAAGCCCCTGCCCAAACTAATATTGGATGCAAAGATCAGCAGCAAATTGAACCTCAAATAATAGACCAGTTCTCTGTTGCCACTTTGGAGCTTGTTTCCTTTTATACTGCTGTCATCAGGAACAGTCCTATATGCTTTATGTAAATAATCTTCCCTTGGAATACATCTGTGATGAAGCTGTCGGGTACTTGGTGTTTCAAAGCTATGTTTGAACTTTGTTGTTTGATCACAGGGCTTCCATACACTGTCACAGCATTACACCCCCACGTTCTTGTTTGTGCACAGTACAGTTAATGTGCTCATTAAGTTACAGGTAGTAACTAGTGTGTGCCTTTAATGTTTATTTATTTGTGAGAGACACAGAGACAGAGTATGAGTGGCAGAGGAGCAGAGAGAGAGACAGACACAGAATCTGAAGCAGGTGCCAGGCTCTGAGCTTTTCAGCACAGAGCCCAACGTGGGGCTCTAACTCATGAACTGCAAGATCATGACCTGAGCCAAAGTCAGATGATTAACTAGCTGAGCCACCCAGGTGCCCCTAGTGTGTGTTCTTTAGACACAAATGCCAGCTACTCTGGAACAATCCAGTGCTTCAAAGAAAAGTACAAAGAAATTTCTCTATTTCCCTAAGCAGAAGTTTTCTTTGGTCTTACACTATTTGTAGACCAAACAAAGGAAACAAAAAAATCCATGAATAGGTGAAACCGTTCCTCCTCCTCTTACCCTGTATTTCTTGCCTGTTGAGTTCAGGTTTCATGGCTAACTGTGAAAGTATTTTTTGAAAAACTGATCCTTAATGAATTTCTTTGCATTAAAGAAATCCATATGTAAATGTGCATGTATGTATACATGTGTTCATACACACACACACACACACACACACACATGAAAAACTTCATACATAGAACTAACACAAGCTCTGCTTCAGAGGGCTGTATGTTACCTTGATCTTAAATATTCAGTCCATGTCTTGGGGGCACCTGGGTGGCTCAGTCAGTTAAGCAGCTGACTTCGGCTCAGGTCGTGATCTCACAGCTTGTGAGTTCAAGCCCCGCATCAGGCTCTGTGCTGACAGCTCAGAGCCTGGAACCTGCTTTGGCTTCTGTGTCTCCCTCTCTCTGCCCCTCCTCCACTCACACTCTGTCTCTCTCTCTCTCTCTCTCTCTCTCAAAAAATAAATAAACATTTAAAAAAAATTAAAAAAAATATTCAGTCCGTGTCAGAGCTCCTTTGGGGTAGGTTCTGCATTGATTCATTTCTGTTTTAAGAGCTTGGCATACAGGAAGTGGCTAGTGAAATGTCTAGTTTAGAAAACCAATTCTACCTTCCAATTCCTGGTTTTAATGTATTGCTAAGCTGGCTGCCTGTCATGTACCCACAGTAATGATGCTCCTGAGGACATGGGCACCCAGGAACTCTTGAATGCCCTCACCAGAAACCCTGGCTTCGGGACCCGATGTATGGAAGGAAACCCAATCCCGTGAGTGCCACTTGAACTATGAGACTCTCCACAGCTGGGTCTTCTTAGGCTTGTCACCTGGTTTGATGTCTAATATATTGCCCTTATCAGCTGTGATAGATGCCACATTGTGTCTAGTGTCATCTGTCTTTCGAACTATTTTTTATTTTTAAAAGGCTCAGAGATATCTAACCAGACCATCTGTAAATAAACATAGCAGACTAGGAGAGTTTTCTAACATCCCACAAAGTAAATCACTGCAGACGTTTATTTACTGCTTTATGGATTAATATTTAATTTAAATAGCACTTCATACTGATAAAATGCCTTTCCCTTCTTCCTTTCTACCAGCTCCTGTACTTAAAAGCAGAGATAGGCTGCCATTATATATAATTTTCAGTTTTGCTTATCAGTTTCTTCACTTTGCCAACCTGAAAAGATGTTATATTATTGTGTACAAAAATGGACACGTTCTTCTTTTAGAGTTGCATATTTTTGTGCTTTCCTTCGAAATCCATTTTAAGGAAATAGTGTATGAATAAATGCAGCGAAACACCCATGTGTGTCTAAGTGGGTATGAGGGAAGATGTGTGTGGAAGTCTTTGTGCATAAAGACCTTGAAGAGAGTTGAGTTTCCAAGGGAGCCAAACTACGGCCCAGGCAGGTTTGAAGTTCCAGGCTGAGGTCGAATGAGATTCAGGCAGTTACATCACAGACTCTGAGGAATTATGGAGAGTGTGGGAATATGAAGATTGGAGAAAAGCTAATTTGAGTTCCCGGTTTTAAAGGCAAGGTACTGACCTCGCAAGTGACCAGTGAGCACGGTGCTCAGGCATACAAGGTTTCAGAGCAGATTTCTAGATGGAGAGTTACCATGTACTTGCTAGTTCTTACTATTAGATATTTACTAAACATGTGCTGGAATTTAATGCTTAGTGGGTGGTAAGCCCTAGCAGCCAATGTCATCCTAAAGAACAAGATGATTGTGATGGAGAAGGACATGGAAAAAGACATGGAGACATCCTATTTGAAGTCACAAGACTTTGTCCTTTGGACAATCCTGCAAGTTGTATAGATGAGGTAGGAGAATGAGATGAGATGCTAATAGAGTTGGGTGGATTCCACACACGCCTGTGAGCATTGTGGACTCACAGACAGGTGGCAGCCATGGAAGGAGCTGGGTCTGGGCTTAGGGAGCCTGCAGGGACAAAAGAGGTTGGGCCCCTGCCATCAGAGGACGCACAGCCTTGGAGCAGAGCACCACTGAATGTGTGTTAGGGATGGGGTGCAATGGAAGGGGCCCCACTCTGGCAACCTTTACTGAATTCGCATTCTAGGCCTTACCAAAAGGAGGAGAACTGAGGGAAATTTGTGACATTGACTGTGGCATTGAGCTTTGTCTCAGCCAATCATTTTGTGAAGATTTTAGAGTGTGAGCTTCAGGAGGTACTGTGTCTTACTCTGACTTTTGCATCAAGTCACAGTGCTTTAGAGAGAACTAGAGAGCAATACACAAATCTGTTCCTTTGAAATTTTTAGTACGTTCAAGCATAACATAAGAATGTGGCTGCACGTTAAATTGTAGAATTTGAAGCTGGGAAGGATACTAGAAATGACTTGTTACAACATGTCATTGTGTACTTTTATTTTACTAGTGGAAAAGATAAGACCCAAGAGGGCAAGCATCTTATTTGGTCCACAGGGATTCAGAGCTCAAGTCAGGCACAAAGGATTTGTCTTTTGTCACCCAGGGTGCTTGTAAACAACCTAGCTCTTCATGCACTGAGCACCCTCTCCCCATCCCTCCCCAACCCCAAATCTCTACTCATTTTAAGACATAAAGTGAATCTTTCCATTCTGCGCCAGATTTTCAGCACATTGAGCATAACATGCAGACTCCTTCCCTGACCTGATCATCTGGCACCTGCCTCCCTCCACCCCTCCTCTTCCACTTTCTCCCTCCTAGCTCATCTCGCCCCAGCCACACTGCCTTCCTGCTGTTCCTCAAACATGGAAAGCTCATTTTCTCACTTTCTATTGCCCTTGCTTATAGTGTTCTTTCTCCCCAAATCTTTTCCTGGCTTCTTTTTCTAATCGTGTATGCCTTGGGAGAAGTATCACCCTCTTTGGGAGAAGTAGTCCTATTTCCCCCCGTTTCCCTATTATTTTGCTTCATTTTTGGCTAGGTGACATTTGTTTATTGCCAAATTCCTGCACAGGAATGTAAGCTCCATGCAGGCAGAGACTTTGTCTTGTTCACCCCAGACTCTCAAATGTGCCGAACAGTGTCTGGCACGTAGATGCTCAGTGAATATTCGTTGAGTGAACACAGGGGCAGGAGACCAAATGCTGGTGGATCGCACTGACTGGAGTTTGGTAGGTGAGCATTTCAGGCCTCTTTGTCTTCCATCATCCTTAACTGCAAAGGAAGTTTGCGGCTCACAGGTCTGTGGGGAGATCACACAAATGGTGAGGGGATAGATGCATGTTTGTGGTTGTTATTGATTGATCTGTGCTCCTGAGGCACCAGGAAAGGCCAGGCCCTCTCGGGTGATGCTACCTTTGATGTCTTCCCTCTGCAGAGACATGCCTTGCTCAGTGGGGGAAGAGGAGTGGACCACCGCCCCGGTTCCCCAGACCATCACGAAACTCTTCCAAAGTGGGAACTGGACGATGGAGAACCCCTCACCCGCCTGCCAGTGTAGCAGCGACAAAATCAAGAAGATGCTGCCTGTGTGTCCCCTGGGGGCAGGGGGGCTGCCTCCTCCACAAGTGAGTCAGTCTCAGTGTGACTGAGCAGATGGCGGTACGGGGTGGGCTGGGGCGCTTCCGTTAGGAAGAAGGAATGGATGACCAGTCATGCAGGGGGTTGTCTTTCAGTCTTGATCTTAATTCTGTGGGGACAACAAGCATGTGAGTTTTGAAGGGAAGAAGCTGGTCCATAAGTTTCTAACTTAGCTTAGCTTGTTTCTCTAGTTTGAAAAAAGTCAGCCTAGCTTACTTACCTGTTCGAGTTAAAACCAGAACCCAACGCTCGGGATCAGTGGGCTGTGGAAGACACACTCTGGCTTCTCCCGCTGAGGTAGTGTTGACAGAACATATAGCATGACAGGCCGGGCTTCATCCCCGGTTCTGCCACAGATGAGCTGGTGACCTGGGACAGGCCCCTCAGTGCCTGGACCTGTTTCCCCACCTTGAAATTAGGGAGGCTGGCCCATGAAGCTTCTGTGGGTCTTAAAATTCTGACATTCTCCGAGACTGTGAGTGTGGGGAGCAGTCCTGAGCCTTTTTTCTGAGAACGATTTCAGGAAGAGGCTTGTTTGTGATCTCCCTCTGCTGCTGTATCAGTATCTAGGTTGCAGGGTGAGGACAAGCGATTTCAAATGGGTGTGAGAACTTAAAGGTATCCTGGTTACTTCTTCCTAAAATAACAGCTGTTCTATCATCAGTATAACTCCAGTGAACAAGAGAATTCACTGGGCACAGAGTCAATGATACTGCTCCCCTAAATACCTTTGTGACTATAAAGAATCATATTCTACTGTCTATTGTTTAGCAGTTCAGAATAATTTCCTGGGAACGTGTTAGCTTGGCAGAAGGGAATGGCCAATGCTGAGGGCAGAATGGACTAGGCCTTGATGTTTGGATGATGGCAACGCCTGGGGTCTGGTCATACTGTGGTCCATGTTTGAGGGACATGTGTCACTGTAGTCTTTGATTTTTTGTTTCTGTTCCAATTGTGGTCCATAAAGACACTTGTGCTTGGTTTTTCTGTGATGACAGAGGAAACAGAACACTGCAGACATCCTTCAGAACCTGACGGGAAGAAACATTTCGGATTATCTTGTGAAGACCTATGTGCAGATCATAGCCAAAAGGTCATTATTTACTAAACCTGGCCCTTCCTGGGTAGGGGAATTATAGGTCTAAAAATAGCAGGCTGAGTGTGTGGGGAAGGGGGGTTGAAGACATCAAATTTTGGCCTGATGTTGGCTTTTGGGAGTTTAGGATATTTTCCTAAGCTAGAAAAGGTAAGTATTATGAACTTTTAGTGTTAGCATCAATGTTAGGGCTGCCCAGCATAATCACAGTGCTGTGCATTAGAAAAGTTCTTGAGATCAAATGTACACTGTTGATTATAGTTAAAAATACTGTATTCTATACTTCCAAGTTATGAAGCAACTAGATCTTAAAAATGTGCTTACCACAAAAATGAGAAAATAGTTACAGGACATGATGGAGGTATTAGCTAACAGCACCGTGGTAATCATATTGTAATACATAGTATGTCAGATCAAATTGTTATACACCTTAAATTTGCACCAGGTTATTTGTCAACAAAAAAAAAACTAGATTCAAATTTGAATTCTACTTATTATCTGTTTTACCAGGAGCAATCAGTTGTCCTTAACTGTCCTCTTACTATTCCATGGTGCAGATGAAATGACATGATACATATAAAGGGCCTCTCCTGAATGGAATGCATGATAATTTTGGTAATATGTAGTGCTATGAAGTGAACCCTGGGCCAACTCAATGGTCTCACTTGGCTGTGGAACCTTGAAAGAGCCATGAACGTTCCTGGGGCATCACTGCACAGCATTGAGTACTTGATGCCCAGGAAATGTTCATTCTGGTTTCCTTTTGGTTTGTTGAGCCTCTCTATTAGGTATTCTCAGTGACTTTAAATGACAGGGCTGGGGTGTGCTTGAATGATAATCACTGCGAGTTTCCAAGAACGAGGCATAACCTTTCCATGTCCTCCATAGTTAACATATTACCTTGAATTCAGTAAGTTTCAGGGTGCCTATCTGGCTCAGGTGGTATAGAGCATTCGACTCTTGATATCAAGGTCATGAGTTTGAACCCCACTTTGGGTGTAGAGCCTACTTAAAAAGAATTTAAAAACATCTTTTGGTTCAGTCAAATCTTTGTAAGGTAGCTTTTGAATTGGTTTAACCCAAAGCATGATTTTCATATAAATAACATGGTTTAAAATGGGGAGAAAAAGACACAGGGACTGGGGCATCCTTCCGTGGGTACCACCCCCCAACACCAGCCTGATCACTGGATTCTTTGTCTCTGTTTATTTCCTCAGGTAGATAGTAACTTCTTTTGTATCATCAGGAATAGGATCAATGTTTCTTCACACTGATTTTTGGTTTCTTTTTCTTTGGCTTCTGCAGTTTAAAGAACAAGATCTGGGTGAATGAGTTTAGGTAAGTTGATCTCTTCCTGTGCTTGCTTTTATATTTTCTGGACTCCAGTAGTTCAGAAGGATGACTTTGATCCAGGTATCCCAGATCCCAGGAGGCTGGGGTGTGGGGATTACTTGGTGCTCAGCTGCTACTTCAGATGCCTTTGAAAGATTTGGCACTCTGATCCCCTGGAGGATATTCAGCAGTTTCTTAGAGGTCTCTAGGGATTTAACAGGGAAGCACAGTGTTGTGAGGAAATACCTTATGCTATTGACACATTCCCAAGGGGTACTAGGGACTCCAGGACAATTTTTTAGGCCTCTAGAATGAGACCAAGAAGATCTTGGATGAAATAAGAGGCATCAAAGTTACTTATCTTCACAGTGTTTGAACTCCTTTATCTATGTAGGTTTTGAAGGAACAGGTAGCACTAGGGAAGAAAGGAACAATGCTTGAAGCCAATTTGTACTTACTAGAAAATGAGATAGCTTATATGGCTGCCTCAAAACTTAGCTCCATCACTGCTTCCCACTTTTCCTCTTTGCTTTTTCCCCAAGGGCCAGCACCCACAGACCTCTGCACAGAGCAGATGCAAACTGGGACCCCTAAAGTAGTCTTCGTGCTAGAAAAGAGCCAAGGCCTGTCTATAAGCCCTCCTCCCCAGGCTACTCTGGTCAGTGTCCCTCCTCCAACTCGCCATCTGATTGTCTCGAAACCCAGAACCCTGCCCAGACACCCACGTGCAGGCCTGGGACATCAGGCTGTGAGGCGAACGACCATTCTTAATGTCTCAGACATCTCACTCTGTGTATAATCACATGCAGGTCCTTCCCACTTGTGCGATAACCATAAGAGTTAAGAGATTGCCAGAATTCATTAGAGGAGGCCAAGATGCAGCTTTCTCCAAGGCCAGCTTCAGTCCTTCTTTGAATAAGCAATTCACCTATGTGAAGCATGCACAAATTCACGGGGTGTCTGCTACTCAACAGTACTGTGTACCGTGCTGTATTTTAATGCCAGGATGTTCTTGTAGGTACGGAGGGTTTTCTCTGGGTGCCAGTAATTCTCATTCACTTCCTTCAAGTCAAGAAGTTAATAATGCCATCAAGCAAGTGAAGAAACACTTGAAGCTGGCCAAGGTATGGTATCCATTCTAGGACATGTCAGAAAAATGGGCCTAGAGTTGCTGCTATGTGGGAGTAGTTGACAGGTACATCTAATCACCCAGCCACTTACTGTTTTTAAGATTTTTGAATACAAAGCTGTTGATGGGATTTACTGATCTTGTGCCAGCCAAGAGTAGGGTACACAGTGTATGTTTAATATCTGAAAACATAGATCAAAAAAAATTCAGAGATTTAAAAGCTCTCAGGATAACTTCAGTTCGTGAATTTAGCCAGTAGGCAAATAAACTGGGCTTCAAACGTACTTTTCTAAAACAATCACTGGTGAAACAGGAAATGAATTATTTCCTTAAAGTTGGCAGCAGGACCTCTATAAAGCACCCACTTCATTTCTTAGTACTTCCGGTTTCCCATTTTTTTTTTATTAAAAAATTTTTAAAAATATTTGTTTATTTTTGAGAGAGAGAACGTGAGTGGGGGAGGGGCCAAGAGAGAGGGAGACACAGAATCCAAAGCAGACTCCAGGCTCTGAGCTGTCAGCACAGAGCCCAACATAGGGTTCAAACTCATGACTGTGAGATTATGACCTGAGCTGAAGTTGACCGCTTAACTGACTGAGCCACCCAGGTGCCCTCCCCGCCACTCCAATTTTTTTTAATGTTTAGTTTTGAGAGAGAGAGAGAGAGGGAGAGAGACAAGGCAGTGGAGGGGCAGAGAGAGAGAAGGAGACACAAAGTCTAAAGCAGGCTCCAGGCTGTTGAACCCAGTGCGGGGCTCAAACACACAGACCACGAGATCACGAGCCGAGGTTGGATACCTAACTGACTGAGCCACTCAGGCGCCCCTCTGGTTTCCCATTTTTAAATGAGAATTGAGGGGTCAGATGACCTGCATTCCAGAATCATGGGCAGCCACAATAGTCCTAAAGTCGTATCTCCACTTTTGACACACAGACCCTACATATCCAATACCTCAGCACACTGAGTGTAGTTCTGGGTCTTAGGAGGATGCCAGGGGAACACTTGGGAGAATCCTCACCACTCAGTTAAGTGAGACATCTGCATCTTGGGACTTTGAGTCACTGGGCATCCCTGCAACTCCTTCGAGACTTGTGGTTTGGGGCAGCACGAATGCTTACGATTTCTGGTCACTTGTTTCTTGGGCGCCAGTTATCCAGTGGCTTCAAATCTCACCTCAGTGAACAAAGCAGTAAAATATTGCTCCTCACATTGTTGTCCTGTTGCCCTTCCCTGTGAACCATCCCAGCTGAGGCAAGTTTCTTCTGTTCACAGGACAGTTCTGCAGATCGATTTCTCAGCAGCTTGGGAAGATTCATGACAGGACTAGACACGAAAAATAACGTCAAGGTAAAGCCCTTTGTTCTAGTAGCTTCTTGATGAACGACTCATAATGTTGACAGGTGTGTTCATGACAGAAAAGAGCTACTAATTTTACCACAGAGTATAGTACTGCAATACAGTATAGCAATGAAGAGAATTTGCTTTGCCACCAGACATACCAAGTGAACTATTGTGACCGTGACCAAGTTACCTAACTTATCTAAGCCTCAGTTTACTAATCTAAGAAAGGGAGATCATAATCATGGCTCTCTTAAAACTATGGTGAGGATTGAGTGAGTTAAAGGTATAGGGTCGTTGGCACGACACCTGGCCACATGATCTGTGCTCCATGTACCCTGGCTACCGTGATTACTTTGCCATGTTCTCAGACTATAATGTTTTATCTTGGTATATGACTGGAATTCCTAAAATTTATGCCCATGTTTTTTTGTATGTGCATCTACCTCCGGAAGAAGGATTTGGAAACATTACTTTGTACCCGGTGTATTTTATTTTAGGTGTGGTTCAACAACAAGGGCTGGCATGCCATCAGTTCTTTCTTGAATGTCATGAACAATGCCATCCTCCGGGCCAACCTGCAGAAGGGAGAGAACCCCAGCCAGTATGGGATTACCGCTTTCAATCACCCTCTGAATCTCACTAAGCAGCAGCTCTCAGAAGTGGCTCTGTAAGTGTGACTGTGTCTGAATGGGTGGGGTAGGAGGATGAGAGGGTGTTGGTGGACTCCTGGAGTAGGGGAAGGAAGTGTGAAACTGGTTCTGGAGTATCAGCAGAGGTCACAGTTATATTATTGTATATCTGGAGTATTAATTCAGGTTCTGGGTAGAAAATGATCATATGAATTGGTTGATAGGGATTAAACTGCAGAAGATAAAGGACCCTGATGTCTAAAGACCATTACATTTAGTGAATTTATGTAAACTAAAATTGTCAATAAAATCCTAAAATACTTTATCTCACCATTTACACATTGGTTAATAAAAAATCAGGGTGCCTGGGTGACTCGGTTAAGTGGCCGACTTCGGCTCAGGTCATGAACTCATGGTTTTGGGTTCAAGCCCTGTGTGGGGCTCTGTGCTGACAGCTCAGAGCCTGGAGCCTGCTTCAGGCTCTGTGTCTCCCTCTCTCTCTCTGCCCCTCTCCTGGTCACGCTCTGTCTCTCAAAATGTGAATAAACATTAAAAAAATGGTTTTATTAGTTTTGAAACCACTGTTTTCTAAACTTGGTGAAGCATACTTTTATCAGCTTGTCTTTTTAATTCCTCAGTCAAGTGTGTGTGTGTGTGTGTGTGTGTGTGTGTGTGTGTGTATGTGTGAAGTTTAAAGCCAGTATAATATAGTTTAAAGGGCGTAGCCTTTAGAATCATACAGATCTATGTTTGAATCTGGTTTCTAAATTTCTAGATGTATGGTGTTAAATGAGGCAATTCATGTAAATTGCCCAAGTCTAGCACTCAGCATTAGATTCTTCCCTGTGTATGGAGCATGGCACAGCTATTTCTGCTGAACTCATATAGAAAATGTATGTCACTAGGATCTTTATACCAACTTTATATATAATTAATATATATAAGAATAGTTTATATTATACCCTCTTTAATGAGCTTATAATTCTTAAAAAAAGAATCTGAGAATTTTTGTTACATATGCTGCATACTATTGTTTTCAAATTTATTTAAAGCCGGAAATTAACTTATTTGAATAGTTTCACACTAATATTTCTGCTTTATTTAGTTTTCAAGATATAGTAGTCCTATATGTGTGAAAATTTATAACTTAATTCTCTTAAGTGTCAAGAAAGGAAGACCAAAGTGAATGCCATTTGACCATTCTTAGACTTTTTAAAATAATTTCACTATGGTAATGGGTTCTTTTTTGCCTCACTGAAATCACTTTTGCATTCTAATCATCAGAATTTTTTTTTTTACTTGAAAATAATCATCTTTAACTCTGAATGAAATTCGTTTGGTGAACAGATATTTTTCCCTCAGATCTCAGACACTTGTGTGTTTGTGTGTGTGTGTGTGTGTGTGTGTGTGTGTGTGTGTGTGTACGTGTATCTCACTTGATTGGGTCCTCAGCTGCATCAGTGGCCTCTCATAGCCTCACTGCCTTTTGTTTTCAGGATGACTACATCAGTGGATGTCCTTGTGTCCATCTGTGTCATCTTTGCAATGTCCTTCGTCCCGGCCAGCTTTGTGGTGTTCCTGATCCAAGAGCGGGTCAGCAAAGCAAAACACCTGCAGTTCATCAGTGGAGTGAAGCCTGTCATCTATTGGCTCTCCAATTTTGTGTGGGATATGGTAAGAACTCCAATCTGCTGCTGTTTTATAAATCATTAGGGCTGTGGGTTGGACGAAAGAGCCCTCCTCCCCGGCTTTTCTAAAAGTGTACTAGCTAGTCAAAGATGAATGAAAAAGGAAAAGGCAGAGGCAGTTGTATACTCTCATGACACTAAATATGGCATCAAATACAGAGCTGATCTCCCGCTGGAAAGAAAAATCTGTCCACGCTGCAATTAATACCACTGCCGCTAATTTCCTAACTGACCATTTTTCAAAGTAACATCAAGCTGGAAGACCCTTAGTCAAAACTTCAGTGCCTTTACCTTGTCTGGTAGGTTTTCACCACCAGAATCAGGGTGTTCTTTACCTTGGTAGGAAATCCATCTTTCAGTTGAAAACTCTATACATTTTACCCAGAAGCTTATCCATCCATTTCAAATATATTTTTATGCCAGCTCTAATACATTGCTTCTGTTCAGACCAATATAGAGGACTTAAAAGAATTCTGAACTTCTAATTTTTGTAAAGTGGAGTTGAAGTTTATCTCCCTTGACTTCCATTAATTGTAAGCCACACAGAACAAATTTAATTCTTCTCCCACCGCACAGTCCTTCAGGTATTTAAAGACAGCTTTCATTTAACCCAGGTCTTCCCCATATAAGATGATCTATATGAGAACATACTTTGTAATCTCTAAAGCACTGTACAAACATGAGTAATGATGATGATGTTTGTTTTGATTATACGAAGCCTCTCAGAATTATCACTGTTCTGATATGTTGCCTTTCTATGGCCATGCCCCACGTTGTTAATGTTCCTTTTGAAAAGCCAAGCCGAAAACTATCCTTGTGTTCAGGCTGAGGTCTGAAGGGTTACATATCTAGACAGAGTTGATCTTTATGCCATACTGTCATTACTTAGCTCATGGGTATTGCATGGGGAGGTAGCACTGTCTAGATGGCAACTTGGTAGTGAACTGTAATTTCCATTTCATATAATGATTGGTGAATGGGGTCTCTTTCACTCTATACTAATGCAATTGATTTTCTGAACCTAAACTTCATATTTATCCCTATTACACTGCATCTTGTTTAGTATCCATTTGGTTTTGTTTTTGTCTTGATCCAGTGATTACTTCATTTGGTAAACACATACTTAAGTGCTCACTATGCGTCTGACTGTGGCAGGCACAGGAGGTTCAGAGATGGAATATCAAGTCTGTGACCTCAGAGCTATCCCTTATCTTCCTGTGTATTATCTGTCCCTTCCTGCTTTAGAGAGACTGAAATTCACTAAAAGCATATCTTCATCTAAGTTGTTGATAAACATACTGGGAAGAATGCGGCTGAGACAGAGCCCTGCAGTCTGAAGCTCAAATTCTTTTAACAGCCAACAAGCCCACTTCCCCTCCCTGCCTGTACTTTGGTCCACCAGCTATGAATTCTCATAATTGTCCTGTAGTCAAGTCTTTATATCTGCATTTTAATGCTTGACACACTGTCAGGACAGCCTGGAAAGTTATTCTCAGTGTGATGAAACAATTGTGACATTCATGTTATGAGGTAAGCGCTTATAAATAGATTACATGTGAGATTGAACTTGGACAGACTATAATATAGCATTAACGATGAAGCACACAATCATCTTTGGAAAGAATAATGGAAGCTTATTTGCTGCTGTGAAATTGTAATTACTCTGACTGGGAATCCATTGTTCAGTATAAGTTTACTGAGCGTGACACCTTGGCTTAGCTGTTGGAAAGACAGAAAGGGCATGCAGTTTATAAAATCAGCCAAGGGTAAAATGCTTGTCAAAATGTATTGTCCGATATTTTGATTAATGCTTTATGTGGCTTCATTAATTCAAAGTTATTCTCCCAATATGTTTATCTGCCCTTTCTTGTCCTATGATGAAGACTTGAGATGTGTTGTGTCTCTGACTCAGGGGTGAACCTTATTTCCTTGCTTTTCACTTTTAGTGCAACTATGTGGTCCCTGCCACGCTGGTCATTATCATCTTCATCTGCTTCCAGCAGAAGTCTTACGTGTCCTCTACCAACCTGCCTGTGCTAGCCCTTCTACTCTTGCTGTATGGGTAAGGCACCTGTGGATGGGGGTAAGGCATATAGTGCCCAGTTTCTGAGGGAAGGCAGGGGACACCCATTGGACATGTGTCTTTGTGCCTCACCAGGTGGTCGATCACACCTCTCATGTACCCAGCCTCCTTCGTGTTCAAGATCCCCAGCACAGCGTACGTGGTCCTCACCAGCGTGAACCTCTTCATTGGGATCAACGGCAGCGTGGCCACTTTTGTGCTGGAGCTATTCACCAACAATGTGAGTCTGCTGAAAGAGCAGCTCTTGTGGGGATGAGCATCTCTGCGAGCCAGAGGACAGCATGGAATAATGATCTAATGCTACTTGTCTGTGGTGTTGACCCCGCTGACCACTCCATCCTTTTTCAGATTCTCTCCCCGCCGGGTTTGAATAGCACGTCTTTCTCCTCCTTTTTTTTTTTTTTTTATATTTCTTAGTTTGATCAAACCCTTGAGTTTCCTTTGACAGGTTCTTTTGTACTCCTTTCTGTTTAAGTGTTGCTCTTCCCACTATTTGGTCCTGTGCCATCTTTGCTTTCCACTTGAGATGTTATCTCTGTGTGATGCCATTCATTCCCGAGGCTTTGACCAACCCTCTCTCCGTGTCTTACATAGTTATCTCCCGGATCTATGCCTTTAGCCCTCATTGTTCCCTGGAACTCTAGTCTCACGTTTTCACTTGCCTAGCAGATGGCTCCAGTTAGATTATTTCTAGATGCCCCATACTTGACCTGTCCTAATCATCTTTTCTTTCAAAACCTAGTACCTCTCTTGCCATTCCCATCCCACTGGATGGCATTCCTAGCTACCCAATCACCCCAGCTGGCAGTATTATAGTCATCATATATGCTTTTGCTTATGTCCCACATTGAACTGTTTACCTTGTCTGGTCTTCTGGTTCCAGATCTCCTTAAGGGCCCTGTCCATTCCTGTTGTTACTGTCTTTGTCCAAACACCTGAACTTAGCATGCAAGGCCTTTAGAGGTGCACAGCTCTTCCTGGCCAAATCTCACCACACCCTTTCCCAAGGCTCTGTAGTTTTAGCTGAGTTCGTTGTTGGCTTTAACCGTCCATACTCCTGTAGGCCTGACTTCTTTTATTACAGAGCCTGGTAGTAACTCACTAAGCCTTCAATACTCTGCTCAAATATGAAGCTTTCCTTACCTGCCAAGCGGGAGGCTCTCTCTTTCTCCTGTGCTCCCCAAACCCTCAGTTCATGCCTCCAGTACTACCAGTTACGTAGTAATTTCCTCAGAGTAGAGACTGTTTATTAACCTTGGCCTCCCCTGTGCCCTAACACAGGGCATCCAGCACATAGCAACTTAATTGTTGGCTATTTGGCCACTGGCTTGACGTATACAAGAAGGATTTTTAAAATGCCTACAAAGTCCTGAAACTGAAATATTACCCAGACATGAGCAATTTGCTTTTGAAATGCTAAGCCAGTATTTTATTACGGATTTGCCTCTGATTAAAAATAACTGTTTCCAAACTTTGCTCCTATTTCTACATATTCATAGCATTACTTCAATTTTTTTTTTTTTTACTTCAGATTTTCTAAAGAAATTTTATTGGGTTATGTATCATCAACTATGGCTGTTACTATTGATTGGTGTCTGAATTCAAAGGTTCAGTTTGACCCCAGCGAATCCAAATTTTTCTAATCTCTCGTATTTTAGACCTTGATATATTTTTAGCCTAAACCACAAATGACATTCATTTGAAGAAATGACATTTCTTTCTTATTTTTTTTATTTTTTATTTTTTTAGAAACTGAATAACATCAATGATATCCTGAAGTCTGTATTCTTGATTTTCCCACATTTTTGCCTGGGACGGGGGCTCATCGACATGGTGAAAAATCAGGCAATGGCTGATGCCCTGGAAAGGTTTGGTGAGTGACAGCAGTGGCTAGAGGGTGCTTTCATGGAGATGACAGTTTTCATGGGCCTTGGGACTCTGGGCTTTGTTTTGGAAAGAGACTGGTGACTGGGCATAGGACTTCCCACCACTCAGAGGGTTCATGACAATGAAGCTGGATGTGGCGTGGATCTTTTGATGCAACATTTGTCTGTGCCTCTGATAGCCTTGAGAAAAGTGAGAGGGCAATTTTGGAGGTAAGGAGGTAAGGAAAATACTGGCTTCATCCTGGACCCAGTGCATAAAGCCACTGGTTGGGTTTGTTAGTCACTGGAAAAGGCAAACCACAGTTATAATTGGATACAGTCCAGAGAACCAGAAGGAAGGGTACAAACTTTGGCTCTGACACTAGGAAAGTCGTGGGTCTGCAGAGTGGCCATCTATTACCTTTTACAAAGTCTATAAAAAGGTAATTTATTGCAGCTTTTTCAATCTCTAGAGTCTTTAAAAATATTTCTCCTGTGGCCACATTACTGTTCTTCATCCACTGGCTCATATAGCTAGATGGGCCATGTTATTTAATGGACATAGAAGAGGGACTATTTTTTCTTTCTTTTCAATTAACAAGTGCACAGGAGATGTATAAGGAATGTAAGGAGTATTCCCATAAAGCCAGATGATTTAATTAGTTCAATAGGTTACATTATATGCTACTGAAAGGGGCATCTTTTTAAAGCACTCTCTAATCTTCAGTGAAACAGTTTGCTAAAATACCCTTAAAATTACCCTGGATTGTTTGCCTTTTTAAAAAGGATTTGTGGCATTTCTCACTAAAAAGGAAATATAAGATATGAAATTAGAGATCTAATACATGTTAGTTCTGAAATTCTGACTGATTACTGGGTCATAGTATATTTTCCCAAAATGCTACTCTAAATCAGACTTGAAAAGTAATCACTCCCTTACTTGTCATAGACAAGAACCATTGGTGTTTTTGGGAACATAGACAAATTTGAGCCTGAATTTGAGGAAGGGCCATGGTGTTTGGTGCCTCCATTCTGACTGGATCTCTACATTGTGTCTTCAGGGGAGAATCGTTTTGTTTCACCACTGTCTTGGGACTTAGTGGGACGAAACCTCTTTGCCATGGCTGTGGAAGGGGTGGTGTTCTTCCTCATCACTGTTCTGATCCAGTACAGATTCTTCATCAGGCCCAGGTGAGCTTTTTCTCAGAACTCATGGAGCACCTGGTTGAGGGTCACAGAGGAACATGGGGAAGCACTAGTCAGTGGTGGTTTCTTTGCATTGATCTCAAGACAATCCAACTGTTTTCCTAATGTGGGTATCCTCTAGCCCACAGTACTGCTGATCCTAAAAACTACAGACAGTATATTTTATAGGACTTGCTTAGAAATTGGGTCTTTGTCTTGAAAGATACCTTGAAAGGTTGATTTTTTTTTTTTCTTAAAAATTTTCCCCCAAGACCTGTAAATGCAAGGCTTCCTCTGTTGAATGATGAGGATGAAGATGTGAAGCGGGAAAGACAGAGAATTCTTGATGGTGGAGGACAGAATGACATCTTGGAAATCAAGGAGCTGACAAAGGTGAGACAGTACAGGCTGTAACAACTTGTATTCAGTTGTTTTCAGCTTTATATGTTGGAAACGGTCATTTTTGCTGATTTGATTAATAAAAAGAGCATGCTTCCCCAAATATGTACATCTATACCAAGTTTCTATCTAGTATTTAATTTTATTTAAAATACACTGAGGGGACTTCTTAATGAAAGAAATCCTACTGAGAATATTTTATAATATGAAGTCTTGTTCTCAAGTATATTTGTTTTTCACACTTACACTTTTGTGTTTGTTATTAAAACATACTAAAATTGTACATCCAGTCAAAGCTGAGGTAGGAAGAATAAATGGCTGATTTTGAGAGTCATAGTCTAAAAAGCTGGCATGTCTCCATATGTCTCAGGAGGAAGGTTTGTTTCAGCCCACGCTAGGTGCCAGAATCCCAACAATTTACTTTTTTATAATATGTACAAACAATATTTGCAGTGCTTCAATGATACATTTTTACCCTGCACAGTTTAATTTTTTAAAAATCTATCAAGTAAATGAAAAATTATATTTTAATGACTAATAGGTCTTTGGAGAAGGTTGATAGTAGGCACACCTGGGTGGCTCAGTCAGTTAAGTAGCCAACTGTTGATTTCCGCTTAGGTCATGATCTCAAAGGTTCTTGAGATCAAGCCCCATGTTAGGCTCTGCACTGAGAGCAAGCATGGAGCCTGCTTGAGATTCTCTCTGTCCCTCCCTCTCTCTGCCCCTCCCCCACTTGTGTGAGTGTGTGTGTGCACACGCATGTTCTTTCTCAAAATAAACATAAGGGGTGCCTGGGTGGCTCAGTTGGTTAAGTTTCTGACTTTGGCTCAGGTCATGATCTCATGGTTCATGTGTTTGAGCCCCGCATAGGGCTTTCTGCTGACAGTGCAGAGCCTGCTTGGGATTCTCTCTCTCCCCCTCTCTCTCTGCCCCCCCCCCCAGAATAAATAAACATTAAAAAAATAATAAAAACAAATAAACATAAAAAGGTTGATATGAAATTAAAAATAAAAAGAAGTTCACTTTTATTTTGAGCTTCAGAGTCCTTCAGAAGCCAGTTGCTACAGAGACAGACCAAGGCTCTTAGCATATCAAATGTGTGACTTAGTTTTACTGATGAGTCTTACTTCATGTGTATTTGGGTTATAATTCCCTCTTCCACAGTTGCTTGGGATAGCTATGATTCACCATGGCTCATGAATGTGTGCACTTTGTCGGTTGCAGATCTACAGAAGAAAGAGGAAGCCCGCTGTTGACAGGATTTGCGTTGGCATTCCTCCTGGCGAGGTAAAGGCACTTTGTCTACACTTTTCTTGTCCTTATTAATTCAAACTGTCTACCCACTCAAACAACATCTGGAAGGGTTAAAAGTGAGTTTTAAAGGCTTCTCTATTCATGTGTATGTGGAGCAATCAGTCATTGAGAAGATGGGGATCCCATTTGTCAAAAGGCTTGGGATAATGTTAGGCAATTTTAGAAAAGAATGCACGTGGGGTGGCTGGGTGGCTCAGTTGGTTAAGCATCCAACTTCAGCTCAGGTCATGATCTCACGGTTAATGAGTTTAAGCCCTGCATGGGGCTCTGTGCTGACAGCTCAGAGCCTGGAGCTTGCTTTGGATTCTGTGTCTCCTTCTCTCTCTGACCCTCCCCTGCTCATGCTTTCGCTCTCTCCCTCTCTCTTGCTCAAGAATAAACATTAATTTTTTTTTTTAATTTAAAAAGAAAGCATGCACGTCTCAAATGTGACTTTGTGATTGATTCAAGATGATGATGAAATTGAAATAGATTTTTTTTTTAAGTAGGTTTTTTCCTTTATTGTTCATGTTTGTGTTCTTTTCTGCCCTTGAGCCAGATTAGATAGTGAAATGTGACTGGTTGGTTTTCATTACTTTTCTTTTACACATGAGCTTTGGCCTCAACCTCATGATTCAAATAATATTTACAAATATGCTCAATGTGTCTCATTACAAATTATATTTAAATATCTATATACGTTCTTAAAACCAGAAAAAATTTGACTCTTCATCAATATTTAAGAATGATATTTTAGAATCATGTTATCTAAAAACCCAGTTGAGGTGACTATTTTATAAGGGTCATTTATATTCAGATTTTTAGTATTTTGCTTATATGGCTTACCCAATATGTTTCAGTGCTTTGGACTTCTGGGAGTTAATGGGGCTGGGAAATCATCAACTTTCAAGATGTTAACTGGAGATACCACGGTTACCAGAGGAGATGCTTTCCTTAACAAAAATAGGTAAGAAAAGACATAGAGTGTATTTTGCCACAAAAACTTTTTTTACTTTATTTAAATAAATATATTTTGATTTTTGGGGATTATAACAGTACTATGTAGTTTATAAAAATGTTGAAATACAGTGAAGTATAAAGAAAAAGATAAAAATCATCAATAATCCCACTACCTAGAGATAACCATTATTTACATTTTTTTTCTAGTCCCCATCTGTTTTTTTTTTAAACAGCTTTATTCAGGTATAATTTATATACCATGTAGTTTGCTTTTCCTAAGAGTACAATTAAATGATTTCTAGTCAGTTTGCAAGGTTGTGCACAGATCACCACAATCTAGTTTTAGAACATTCCCATCAGCCCAAATCTATGTTATATACACATATAAGTGTATTATAAAATTGACATGATACTGTATCTAGGTTTTTTAAAATTAGTTCACTGTTGGGGTGCCTGGGTGGCTCAGTCGGTTAAGCATCCGACTTCAGCTCAGGTCACAATCTCGCGGTCCGTGAGCTCGAGCCCCGCGTCGGGCTCTGGGCTGATTGCTCAGAGCCTGGAGCCTGCTTCCGATTCTGTGTCTCCCTCTGTCTCTGCCCCTCCCCCATTCATGCTCTGTCTCTCTCTGTCTCAAAAAGAAATAAAACATTAAAAAAAATTTTTTTTAATTAGTTTACTGTTAATGAGGGTAGTATGAATATTTCCCAATGGGTTACATATTTTATGATGTAGACTTTACATTATTACATAAAATGCTCCTCTGTACATTTACCTGTAGTTTATTTAATCAGTTCCTTATTGCTGGACACTTGGTTTCTGTTTTTCACTATGTAAATATGTCCTTGCAGTCCTCTTGCAATTCCTCAGGCAAAATTCCTACTAGGTGAAAGGGTGTGTACTTGCTAAATTGTCCTCCCTAAAGAGTGTATCAATTATTGAGGCCACATTAAGCCATTCTCTCAGAATGCACAGGTGACTAAGTGATCTTTAAGGGGTACATCTCCACTTCAGAGACCAATTAGGCAATGTTACCCTGAATATTCTAAATATGTGGGGCTCCTCTGGGCTTTTTATACGGAGAGATGCGTTTGAACTTTTCTGACTATGATCCAAATTAGCAAATACAGTTACCTCTCAACCTAATAAATACACAAAAACACATAAATAGGCATATCTTTTAAAAAAAACTCATCATGACCCACTAAATTTATTTTGTAGCCCACTAATGGATGATGACTCACAATTTGGAAATAATGGATAGGGGGCTACTAGCCCATAAAATTGAAAGGAGCAAGGGACTTAATGTACTCATGGGTCCCCTCTTCTGTCTCATTAACATTTTTAGTAGCAGAGTAAAGGAGGTTTAAGAGAACAGAAATTCTGAAATAGCAGGCCTAAGGCTGCACACCTGCTTCCCCAGGCTTGTTCCTAGTACCAGACTCCTTGGACATAAAGCAATGGCAGCAATAACTGGCCCAAATTAAGGTTTGTCACAGTGACTGGTTGTAAGAACTGGCTTAGGCAGTGCTGCTGTGAGGGCCAGGCCTCATGTCTGTGGACACCTCAGTAATAATTCTGGAAAAAGCTGGCCCTGGGAGTATTAAACAGATCTGCAAAGAGAAATGAATACTGCTGAAAGACCAAAGGCAGACACTATCCAGACGTGGGTGATGTGCGGCCATCAGACTGGATGGGGCCTGAGCTTCTCCCACATCAGGGATTCTTAACCTGAGCTTGGCTTCATGGGGCCCAAAAGCTGCTTCCACCAATAAATGTAAAGTTATGTCTATAGGTACATATTTTTTTTGTCACCAGATTTTCAGAGAGGCTGTGATAAAACAACAACAATAACAACAACAAAAGACCCCAAAAACAAAACCCTTAAAAACTAGAAGGGTGCCTTTCTGGGTAAATAGTGGAACCAGGGGGCCTGGACCATATTGTGGCCGAGTCAATGTATGAACAGCAGAAAGCAGAAGGAGGGAGGTCACACCCAGAGTTGCTGGGCCTCCTCTGGGTCTGAATGGCCATGAAGGAGACTTTGGAGTAACAAAGTACTTCATACATATGACTGGGACACAGAAGTCAGTCTGGGGTCAAGACTTAGTGCTGAGGTCCTGGGATCGTGTGAGTGAGGTTGTTGGTAAAGATAGCACTGCATTTGGAATGGACGTGGGGATCTTGAAATGGGACTGAACTTGCAGATTGAGGTGTTGGGAGAGCCAGGTGCAAGTGGGCAGGACAGAGGCAGGAACCCTGTTTGCCAGTGGGGGCTGGCATCCTTGGGGCGGAAAGATTGTTCCTCAAAGCTAGTGTGCTCTCTGGTTATTTTTGTCATGTACGAGCATACTTTATAGGAACATTAGGCAAGATTATCTAATCAGAATATCTCTAGATGCTTAAAACCTGACCAGTTTTTTTCTTTGCAGTATCTTATCAAACATCCACGAAGTGCATCAGAACATGGGCTATTGCCCTCAGTTTGATGCCATCACGGAGTTACTGACTGGAAGAGAGCACGTGGAGTTCTTTGCCCTCTTGAGAGGAGTCCCAGAGAAAGAAGTTGGGAAGGTACCGTGAGCGCCAGAAAGCCAGCCTGTCCTCTTTGGCATGCTGACAGTAGACCTTATGGCTTTGACTTTCACAAATGACCATTGGCTTTAGGCTCTTCTTACTCATGGATGCAGCAATGTGAAATGCTGGCTCTTGACCCCTACTTGCAGGGTGGGAATCCATGGTGATGGTGGGGCAAGAGTGAGTGGCAGACGCATGCTGGAGGGCAGAGAGGAAGTGCTGTTCCCACCCACACAGATCCCTTCCCCCTGCTTTTGGGCTCCTTGGCACTTGCTAGGTCATGATTACAGAATCTACTCAGTGAAAAGAATTTTCCTAGTCTTTACTCAGTAAAGAAACATGACATATATAAGTATAAGAAAGCATGATAAAATTAACAAAGCAGACAAAAGTCAAAGTGCTTTTCATTACTTTAGGTTGGTGAATGGGCAATTCGAAAACTGGGCCTCGTGAAGTATGGAGAAAAATATGCTGGTAACTATAGTGGAGGCAACAAACGGAAGCTCTCAACAGCCATGGCTTTGATTGGCGGGCCTCCTGTAGTGTTTCTGGTGAGTAGGGCTGTGAATGGAAAACTATTTTCGCCTGAATGGAGAACATCACTTTTTCTAAAGTCCTGTATATCTAGGGATATTGCCTGACTGGCGTGGCTAATGGCAAGCCATTCTTCTTCCAACCAGGAACAGCAGAGAAGCCTTAGAAAACCAGAGGGAAGTTTTTTTGATACACACTGGGGTGGTTTTGCTATGCCCTCCCATGCTCCAAAAGAGAGATGCTCCAGAGACCTTATTTCTCTGCTGTGGGGAACCCCGACAGGTGTGACTGAGTCTTGGATATGTGATCTGACCTTTCTCCAGAACATTCTTATCATCTATGTGTTCATCCCCTATAGATGGAAATTATGGTTTCAAGATCCCCAAGGTGGCATCTGGGTCATAGTCCTTACATACAGATAGATGAAAACAGAAGATTAGACTGGACAGTGGCCCATGGCCCTTTTTTCTTCTGCATTGAAGTTATTACAGGAAGAAGCCTTGGGTTAAGGCTTTAATGTTATCCAGACTATTTGGATCTGTAGTCTGTTTCTCTAAGACTAGCAAATATAACAGGCTAAGCTGGAGTGAGTTAGAATAAAAAAAGAAGTAAAGTAATTTTACCCAAACCTAATACAGACTTGAATAGAAATTTCAGACAAAAAAGAAGTTTAGTGTATACTTGTCAGTCATGAAAAGATGATTGAAACTAAATAGGTTTTTCCTTTCCCTTTCTACTCATTTGGAGAAATTTAATTTTATTAAAAAATTCAGTGACACATTTATAAGAATGAACTGGTTACAAAAAGTATGCAGTTTATTCTGGTATATAAGGTCTGGTTCTTTGGTCCATCAAGAAATAGCCTAAATTTTAACTTCCCATTCATCTTATTTCAAAGATGCTTCTGCACTTAAATCTACCTTTGATGTGTTTTCCACAAATAATAGGACTTATTTTATTCTGATCACAGGATGAACCTACCACAGGCATGGATCCCAAAGCCCGGAGATTCCTATGGAATTGTGCCTTAAGTATTGTCAAGGAAGGGAGATCAGTAGTGCTTACATCTCATAGGTCAGTAGTGAAGACTTGGCTTGGCATCTGTGTTGTGTAATTTAAAAATTTTCTAAATAGTGGATTTGATCATTGTATAAAAATTAGAAAATACAGAAAGGCAAAGAGAAAAACAGTGAAAATTACCTGAAATTGCCTCACTAGGAGATAACTATCATTAGGCTACATATCTTTGCAGTTTTCTTTTGCAAATTTCTACACACACGTGTGTGTGTGTGTGTGTGTGTGTGTGTATTTTTACAAGCAAAAATGCAAGCTTGGGGTTCTTAGATACCAGATAGATACTGTTCTTTTTCACTTAATATTTTGTAAACATTATTTCAAGTCAGTACATTTAGATGTGTCATCCTTTCTCATAGCTATGAGTTGACAGTATTCCAATAAGATATGCCCTAAAAAAAATTTATTTAACTATTCCTCTTTTTGTAGACATTTGGACTGTTTGCATTTTTTTTTTTTTTTTTTTTACAAGGGTAAACAGTGCGGCAGTAAACTGTGTTATTGCTACATCTTCATGTATTTGGAACAGGATGCAATTATGCCCTAGGACTCTGGGAATCTATTTCTTTCAAATTCCTGAGGTCCTATGATGTCCTGATGGTTAGAGGAGCATCTTTCTAAAACAAAAATCTCTGTGTTCCCACAGTATGGAAGAATGTGAAGCGCTGTGCACTAGGATGGCAATTATGGTGAATGGGAGGTTCCGGTGTCTTGGCAGTGTCCAGCATCTGAAAAATAGGTAACAAAGACCATTTCCTTGGGATGATACCTACTGAGAAAGCTTGCATTCTTTTTGTGAGCATATACGTGGTGGCTCTAAAATAAAGGGAAATAAATGGAACAAAATGGTTTAGTGGAAAAAATGAGGGCTTTGAGGTCCAACAGCGCTGCATTCAAATTCTGTCTTTACCTTTCACTGGTGTGTGCTCTTGCACAAATTCCTTCACCTTCCTGAGAGCCTGTATCCTAGGAATATCTACCTTGCCTTGCAAAGCACATGAAATGGGAGATTTTACACATGTTGGGATGGTTAGAGCATAGGCTTTGGAGTCCAACACAAATGAGTCCACATCCTGGGCCCTAGCACTTAGGAGCTCTGTACCAGGGGAAAGTGACTAACCCCCTGGGCTTCAGTTTCTCTGTAGCATCTGCCAGATTTCATATGTCCAGGTGAGGATTCAATGAAATCATGTGTCTAAGGCACTCAGCATGGCACCAGAATAGGTAGTCAATAAATGGTAACTAGTTCCTTCTCTCAGGTACTTATTTCTGGGTCTGTTGTGGATCTTCCTTTTTCATGGCACCAGGTGGACAGGGTTAAATGTTCTTATGAGAGGTTTCCTGAGGATCTTCCATTTGGTTGTTTTTGTTTTTGTTTTTGTTTTCTGCTTTCAGGTTTGGAGATGGTTATACAATAGTTGTACGAATAGCAGGGTCCAACCCTGATCTGAAGCCTGTCCAGGAGTTCTTTGGACTTGCCTTTCCAGGAAGTGTTCTCAAAGAGAAGCACCGGAACATGCTCCAGTACCAGCTTCCATCCTCATTATCTTCCCTGGCTAGGATATTCAGCATCCTTTCCCAGAGCAAAAAGCGACTCCATATAGAAGACTACTCTGTTTCTCAGACAACACTTGACCAAGTAAGCTTTGAATGTCAAAAATAGACTGACTTTTGAGGGTAAGGGTTCCCAATCCCTGTCCCCTACTCCCATTATGGGTCCTAGAGCAGCTTTGACCATCTGAGCTTGAATTTCTGATCTACTAGCTATGCTATTTACTAACTGCTCTGAATGTGAAAAGGGAGATGATTCTACTTTAGAGGGTTATTGTGAGCATAGTAAGAATAATCACAATAACTACCATTTTTTGAGTCCCTACCATAGGCCAGGCCTTTTGCCAGGTGCCTTATCCCATTTAAATTAGATAACATCAGGGGCTCCTTGGTCAGGTCATGATCTCTTGGTTGTGAGATCGAGCCCCATGTTGGGCTCTGCACTGGGCCTGGAGCCTGCTTAAGATTCTCTCTCTCTAGGGGCGCCTGGGTGGCGCAGTCGGTTAAGCGTCCGACTTCAGCCGGGTCACGATCTCGCGGTCCGTGAGTTCGAGCCCCGCGTCAGGCTCTGGGCTGATGGCTCAGAGCCTGGAGCCTGTTTCTGATTCTGTGTCTCCCTCTCTCTCTGCCCCTCCCCCGTTCATGCTCTGTCTCTCTGTCCCAAAAATAAAAAAAAAAAATAAACGTTAAAAAAAAAAATTAAAAAAAAAAAAGATTCTCTCTCTCTACCTCTGCTCCTTCTCTTCTCTCTCGTAAATAATGAATAAATGAATAACGGGTGAATAAATATTGAATGAATACATATTTAGGTTAGGTAACCTCAGGTACCAGATTCTGGCACTTAGTACCTATTTAGTAAATGTTAGTTTTTGTCTCTCTTTCCTTTTTAATCTGGCTTATAAGAGTCAAAATAGATGATTGAACAGTTGGTAATTTGAGGGGCAATAGAAAAGTTTAATTTTTAAGTGTTTGATCCTTTTTTTCAAGTTTCCCCTCTCCCTCACATAGTTTTCTTGTTAATCTATTTATGCAATCTTGTATTCTCCTACCCTACTTTCCACATGGTGAAAATACAACTTGAAAAAAAAAAGAACAAGTAGAGAGGTATTTATAAGGTCCATCTTTCTTTTGACAGGTATTTGTAAACTTCGCCAAGGACCAAAGTGATGATGACCACTTAAAGGACTTGTCATTACACAAAAACCAGACAGTAGTGGATGTTGCAGTTCTCACATCTTTTCTCCAGGATGAGAAAGTGAAAGAAAGTTATGTATGAAGAATGCTGTTCATGCAGAGTGACTGAAAGAAAGGAGGAACTAGCTCTCCCTTTGCACCATGTGAAGTGTTCCAGAAGAAAGAGCTGGATGTTTTTGTGGGAAGAAGTAAACTGGATACTGTACTGATACTATCTTCAATGCAATGCAGTTCAATGCAATGAAAACAAAATTCCATTACAGGGGCAGTGCCTTTGTAGCCTATGTCTTGTATGGCTCTCAAGTGAAAAAGACTTGAATTTAGTTTATTACCTTATTACCTATGTGAAACTCTAGTATGGAACCCAGTGGACATATGGGTTTGAAATCACACTTTTTTTTTGTTCCTTTGTATTCTCACTGGGGTTGCAACAATAATTCATCAAGTAATCATGGCCAGTGATTATTTATCAAAATCAAAAGGCATGTACATCTTCATTCATTATGCCGTGCCATGCCAGGAGACTGGTTTCCTGGTGACACATCCATTGCTGGCAATGAGTGTGCCAGAGTTACTAGTGCCAAGTTGCGCAGAAAGCCTGAAGGACCATGGTGTGTCATGCGCCCTTTTGCGAGAGCTGCTCTGCTTCAGAGTCTATCAGCATCGTAATCAGGTGACATAATGGTGCCATGTGTGGGAAAGGCCTGCATTGATTCCCTCTTTGATGAGCTGCTGTGGTGGAGGTAACATGCAAGTTGTGGGTGGCTCAAGACAGGTGAGACTTAGTTCCATTCTTATGTTGTCCCTTGCTTGGAGCCATGGGTCTCCGGGGGTCATTTTTCTGGGACTTTTTAAAGAAACTAAGATCCTGGAAAGAAGCCAAGAGCAGCCAAATTGTTGAGGCTGCAAGCTGCTGAGGCCAGGTCATGGGAGTAAAGAGATGGCGTGTTCAAACCTAGGGAGGCCTGTGTCCATTTGTCCTGGTTGTCTGTTAACACGGTACATTGCATCTCAAGATCTTCCTGTTTGACAGAAGTGTAGTATTATTTCTGGCTTTTTAAATTAATCTAGAATATGAAAAGATGGAATTGTATTTTGACAAAAATCTTTGTACTTTTAACGTTATTTGGAATTTTTAATTCTGTCAGTGACTTGTGAATCCTTGGAATGGCCTCTTTGTAGAACCCGTGGCATAGAGGAATATGGCCTCACTGCTTCACTAGCTATTTCTTATGGAAGCCTGCAGGTGTATCCTCTGACTAGTGCCTAGTGACTAGAAAATAAGGTGATGGTCAAGATCTCATGACAATACTATATTTGAGTTTAAGGTCATCATTTAAAATATTCTTAATCTCAGTTTATTAAGTATTTTTTGAGTGTATATTATAGCTGAATTGAGTATGTATGTATGTATGGATTGGGTGGGGAGAAATTAAGTCTCAGTAGATAATCCCTGTGCCATGTTATTCAGCTAACAGGTTTACAAATAATAGGTTGTTTTGTTGTTGTGAGAGCCCAGTGAAGGAATACTGGGCAGCTTTTTTTTTTTTTTTTTTTTTAAATAGCAACAGTGCAAAAGCCAAAAAAGTTTAACTGTCATAAGGGTCTCACGACTAAATAATGAGTACTTTCACAAAGAAGATCACTAGCTTCAAAACTTGAGTAATGCAACTTGTGCTTAAGGCGTTTAGTACCCTCAAATAATTGGCTTTGAAGATCTTAGACACCCCATTCTGACAATCTCAAAATTTTCATCTCCTCAATCCTGAATCTGTTATGAAAAAAATAAAAACAGCAAATGCCCACACATGGAATATATTTCAGACGTTTCCGACCCAGTCTTTTTTTTAGTCAGTAAACATTTTAAAAAATATTATTTCACTAATGCCTAATGTGATCTGCCTTAAGACAACAAAAATATGAGGGAAGTACTTTTGGGTGAAGTTCAAGCCGTCTTTCAATGTTATTACTGATTTCTTCTTTTTCTACAATTTAAATATTAACTCTAAAGGTGTTAAGATTTCAGATCTATTTCAAATCTATATTTTTTAAAATTTATAGAAAGTTATCACATAACTTGTTTGGAAAAAGAAAATGACTTAGAAATTAATGTCATTATTTTCTAAAATGATAAACAGGTAATGAAGGCCTAGTTCCAGTAACCATTGGCATGATGAGGTGATTATATTTTGTGCTATCTCTAATAAGATTCATAATTTATTTTCTCACTGTTTAATATTTTTAAAAATCAAACTTTTGTTAGTTTTCCCAATTCACTATTATCATGTTCTAATTCTCTATTAAATCAGTGAATAGCTAGCTCTTGGCTTTAATTACTCTGACTTCAAGGTCACATTGAAAAAAAATCAAAAGACACTGTGAACTGTTGTGAAAAAACAAAAAAAAAACATTTCAATATAGATTTTAAAAAGATCTCTTCTGAAGCTAGGAACAATCTACAGTTACACACTGACTTTGTGGTTACATTTTAGACTATCCAGATAGTATTTTACATTTTCCTTTGTAAACCTAATCGTAGTAGAAATTTTTTACCAATTCTCTACTCAAGTAAAAATTCTATATATTCCCTGTGGAAATGTAAGTATGTGAGGTTCAAAAATTCTCAAAAGTGTTCAAAGATTGCTGCTTTTGCTTCTTTTGGACAACTTGGAAACTTTATTAACAACTGTGAATGTGAAAAATACAAAAGAAAACAGTAACAAAGCCCTGTATACAGTAAACATCCAGCACAGTTCATTGTTAAAAAACAGCCAAACCTCAAACTACTGTATTTCAATCTGTACTGAAAGCATGTTCATTGTGACTATTATATGTTGCACATCCTTCATTCACTGTAATCATTGATGAAAGGGATTTGTCTGTTTTCTTCTCGTGGTTGTATATATCAGGTAAATTTTCTTCCAAAGAGCCATGTGTCCTATGTAATAATGAACCACTTTGATATGAAAATATTAATTTGTACCCTTAGAACAATTTACTAGTCATGATATAGTACTATAGTAAGATGGCTCTAATTCTCTTCAAAATTGTTGCATCCCTTTTATAGAATGTTTATATTTCCATAAGGATTAAGTTTTCTCTCTTCTTATACCCTAGGATGAAGCTATGTTTTTTTGTGCTTTTTCTTTATCATTGGCCCCTTCATTCCGAGCACTTTATGCTGTCTCTAATGGGATCTATTTTTGCACTGGAATATCTGAGAATTGCAAAACTAGACAAAAGTTTCACAACAGATTTCTAAGTTAAATCATTTTCATTAAAAGGAAAAAAAAGAAAAAAATTTTGTATGTCAATAACTTTATATGAAGTATTAAAAAAACATATTTCTATGTTGTAATGAGTCACGAAATAAAGCTGTGGCAGTTCTGCTGGTCTATGCAAATTTATTTCCATGCATCTGTAGCACCACCTACTGTTAATGCTTATAAAGCCATCAGGAGAGTAAGAAATGTCCGCCTGTAGTAGAAAAGCTATGTAGTAGCCTGTAGTAGAACAGGCTAAATGTCCTGTTGGAAAGAGGGCTGAGGGGACTACTTGGAAATAAAGGGTGTTTGCACTTTCATAATTTGGTTAAGATAGTAAATATTAAGAGGTTTTTAGATAAAAGCTTAATGATTTCGAAGCTATAGAGATCTCTGAAAACACTGTGTAGCTAAACCTGTTTAATAAAAGTCTCACTGCTTTATTTGGTATAGAAGCTACAATGGCTGCCTTCAGTTGTCCTTTATGGATTCAACTGAAAATACAAGGACAGAGCATGGCAATTGTCCTGGGCATGTGGCCTGGGGGAGTGCAGAAAAGTGGAAACAGTAGAGGAACATCAGAGGTGCCTTCCTTCTGTAAGAAGTGCTGTGCAATCGCAAGCCAAGGTTATGTAGGCTCTGATGACACACATGGATATAGTTTTAATAGCTCACTAACAAAATCTCAGAAAAGTTGTCTGCTTATCTCACTAATGTGAAGAACGTCTGTCAAACACCCGCTGGTAGGCTGCACGGTGGAGTCATGGCCCTATGTGGGACCTCCTCAGAATGGCCGGGACAACGGGTAGTGAGCGGTCCTTTGCTAAGGTGCACATCTGGCTGTGTGCAGAGGAGGGTCTTGGTCGGTTTGTGACGGAGCCTTCTAGACCACTCAGCCTCTGCGTCACAGCTCTGTCTTTCCCTCTTAATGTTCACATTACCAAAACTTAAATGAAATTCTAGAAAACAGTTTCTTTGTGGAAAATGACTACTGAGGGAGAGAAGAAAACTACTGAAAAACTAAAAGGCAAGTAACTTAGATAATGTAAGTTACCCGTGGGTCTTGAGGGAAATCTTCTATATAGAGAAAAGCCTAAATAAACACTTGAAGGTTCAAAAAAACCTCGGAACCTTTAAAATGTTAATGCATATATTATATATGAAAAAGTATAAGAAAATTAGCTCCCTTTTTCCAGCGTTTTACTGTGTTGTCAGACAATGTAATCCTCAATTACCTGTCTGCCCTATGGGGTAAGCAATACCATTTGATATATGGGGGAATTGTGGCTCAGTGGATAAATAACTTGTTTAGACCACTATCAAAATGGCAGAGAGTTCTGTCTGGTGAGGTGGTGTATCAGTTAAGATTGCCCTCATAAAATTAGTCTGGAATCGTAATTTAACAAATATTTATTAAACTCTGTTGTGCACCATATACCTTTCTAGGTTCTGGGGATGCAGTGTTGAAGACAGAGTTCCTGCTCTAATGAACTAAAATTTCAGTGGAGAAATTATATTCGCATTCACGATGGATATGTAGACAAATACAATAAATTCAGACCATAGTAAGTGCTAAGAAGAAAATAAGCCATGGCAATGAGATAACGATGGAGAGGCAGCCATCTGAAGAGTGACATTTAAGCTCATATCTCTACAATAAGCAGGAGCCAACATTTGAAGGTGGGCAGAGAGAACCTTCCTGGAAGAAGGAACACCTGGTGACAAAGGCCCCAGGTGGAAAAAAACTTGGCAAGCTGGGGAAGGAGGGAGAGAATTCCAATGTCTCCGGACTGGTAGAAGGGGCAGGAACCAGAACCTATAAGGCCTAGCAGGCCATGGCAAGGTATCTGGATTTTATTGTTAGTGCAATGAGAAGCCACTGGAGAGTTTTAAACAAGGTAAATGGTTTGATCTAATCGCTGTTCAGAAAGAAAGCTGGTTGTATGGGGAGAAAGGACAGTAGGGAGGCAAAGCGATAATGGGAGGAATAGGAATGTTCAGGATCTCTTTTACTGACAGAGCCAAAGGCACTGTTGACAAGATCCATGTGGGGGTTGAGGGAGAGAGAGCTATTAAGGTTTGTGACCCAAACTAAGCAGGTGGTTGTGTTAAAATATGGCTGCGATTTCAGTCTGGTGATCAGGAACAATGATGGGAAAGAAGGTAAAAATGTGTGAAACATCAGCACAGCACATGTATGGTATTTAAGCCTTGGGACTGACCTATAAAGAAAATGAAGACAGAAAATATTCCTGTGCTCTGAGATCCTTCCCATATTTAGAGAGAAGCCAGCAAAAGAACAGGGACTGGCCAGTGAGGAGGAAAACCTGAGTATGATGCCATATATCGAAGCTCAGAATCCAGTGTTTCAGGAAGGCGAAGATGGTCAGTTGCGTCCAACACTGCAGAGAAGAGGAGCAAGGTAAAGGCAGAGAAAAAGATAGATTTTGGTAAGACAAGGTCTTTGGTGACCTTCTTACGAGTCATTTCAGTAGATTGACATGGGTCAAGTTGAGGGAAGAACAAGAAGTGAAGAGGGTGAATATATGTAACTATGGAGAGCTCTGCTTTAACGGGAAGCAGAAAACATGACAACAGCCATATCACAAAGCTTTTATTTGCATTCCTGTCTGTTAATAGTATAGGCTGCACCTAAACACCATGTCACCTTTCCTTTCAATTTTTTGGTTTTAATCCTTTAGACATTTCTTCTATCAAGAGGCTTATAACACTTGTTTTGTAAATTTCCCTTAAGACAGCTAATTCATTATTTACTATTTTATATTCACAATATGTTTTAGAAACAACACAGCTCTAAATATTAGACTATCAAGAGAGTTTGGAAGTACCAAACCTAGTTTTAGAATGCAGATGCACTCAACTAAAATGGAAATTAAAGGTGCTTTAAGGAAAACTCTAGCCTATCTGTGGTGGTACTGAAAACTTTCTTTCTGGGACTATTACCATGCTATTTTCTTGATGTAAATTAACATTTGCAATAAAGTTGTTAAATTATTACTCTGTCACTACCCTATAGCGACATTATAAAAGCTCTAGAGAAGATAATACAAATACAAAACACAAATAAAACCCTGCAGAATGGATATGTAGGCTTTTATTCAGGCAACCATTCCCATAACCATAAAGATCTCTTTAAAACAGAACTGTTCCAACTATCTTAGTTATCCAAAATGAACAAAAATTAACTATAAATGAACACATTTCGGCACATAAAATAAGTCTTCTGAAGTTTTCTAACACTGAGACCTAATTACATTATATTCCAAGTTAGAGTGACTCATAATTAATGTGAAAACTGTAATTAATAAAAATGACATAGTGACATTACTTGGTCAAAGTAACGAAACATGTTTGACCTTAGATTCTTAGGAATCCCATGTGATCACAAAATAAACACTACTGGGCAAAAAAGATTTTAAAGTTCAAAAAAACAGACATGATAAAAAGATATTATATACAAATAATTTAAAAATATCAGCCACAGAAATGTAAAATCATCACTTGAATTTTTTTTTAGATGGGATTATGTGGGTGACTTTTTTTTTTTTCAAAGTAACTTTTATTTTATTTTATTTTTAATATGAAATTTATTGTCAAATTGGTTTCCATACAATACCCAGTGCTCATCCCAACAGGTGCCCTCCTCAATACCCATCACCTACCCTCCCCCTCCCTCCCACCCTCCATCACTTGAATTTAAGAAAGTGCTATAAAAGCAGAGTCTGGTTGTCAAAATAGATTACAAGGGATATTCCGAAACAAATGAAAAATCAAAATCCTCAAGTAGTGGCAAGTATTTCTAATGTGTAACAGACACAGAAATGCCAAGGGGAAAATGAACAGAACTGTTTCCTGAAGTGGAAAGGAAAAGATGAAGGAGGTAGAGGTGGCTTTAAAAGTGCAGAGACCTAGCAAATTCACTTACCATCTTCCAAATAAAAGAATCTCTTGGGAGAATTTAAGCACCATTAGCAGACACACCTTATAGCAGTTAATGCAAAGCTTTGTCTTTCAGTGGAAAACTATTTCAAAGGTGAAAATGACGTAGGAAGCAGAAGCATATTCTGTTGAGACACGAGGTAATTGACACTCTCCCGAACTGCAAAAAAGCATTTCATAAGAAGGCATATAAAGTTATTGACTAAATGAGATTTGTTGTACGAATAATTCATGCCTAGTGAAATAGCTTACCAGCTGCCACAACTCTGGGATCCTCATGAGACTGATGTCTCCCAGCTGCACGACTGTCTGCACTCTCATTCCACCAAAGAACATGAACTGCAGAAATAACCAAAAATAGATTCTAAAGACCATGGCGTTACTACAAATAAGAAATACAAAAAATTAATCAGAAACATTAAGTCTTATTCATGGTGAATATCAAAAAGGTAAAATTAAGTATGTTAGTAAGATTTCGGAGGGGTCAGGGATTTGGGAGAGAAATTGATAAATCAATCAAACTTTTAAAGTTTTATAGTTGAAAAACAGATAGCTGGAGAGAAAAAGTAAGTAACAGCACTAAAAGACACAATCAAGGCTGGACCCAAGTTTTATGATGTCCTACTATGTTCTATTTTTATTAAAAAAAAAAAGCAAGATTATAACAAAAATGTTCATTACTAAAAATGTGGATGTTTTAAAAAAATTAAAAGCATAATTTGGGAGTGCTTGGGTGGCTCAGTTGCTTGAGTGTCTGACTCTTGATTTCAGCTTAGGTCATGATCTTACAGTCGTGAGATAGAGCCCCACGTTGGGCTCTGTGCTGAGGGTGGAGCCTGCTTAAGATTCTTCCTCCCTCTCTCTCTCTCACCCTCTATCCCTCTCCCCCACTCCCTTGTGCTCTCTTTCTCTCTCTTTCCCTAAACTAAAATTTAAAAAATGAATAAATAAAAGTAGCATAATTTTAACTACTTAGAGAAAACCTCTATTAATATTTAGTGTATTTATTTAAAAAGTTAGTAAAATGAAATTAGTAAAATGTATACTATGCTTAGGAATATTTTTAAAAATCAACAGTGTGTATTTTCCATGGTAGTAACCTTAATTTTTAATGGCTCTGTGAATGCCTCCTTGTGACAACTTTTTTTATCCCAATACCTTATTGCTATTTACATTATTAAAAATATTTCAGGATTCTACAGAATACTGAAATTTTTTTATGACTAAATGTAATACACATTAGCTGTACAGATTTTAGAAAATGGAGATAAAAAGGAAGCAGGAATCATTTCTAATCCTACCACCCTAAAATAACCACTTTTCTATTTTAGTGTATCTCTTTCCATATACACATAGGGTCATACCACACTGTTTCCAGTGTTTCCTTATTGTAAGTAATGCGGACATAGACTGAGAGCAGCAGCTACATGTAGGTCTATAATAACAATGTCGAAGACAACTACTACTAACATTTATTGGGTGCTTACTATATGCCAGGCCTCATTGTAAGAGTACTGCATGTATTAATTCATTTAATTTTCACAATACTCTTAGGTTATGATTATTATTTTATTGATGAGCAATGTAAGGCACCATAAGGTTAAGTAACTCATGCTAAGTCACAAAGACAGTAAGTGGTGAAGCTGGGATTCAAACCCAGGCAGTCTGGATCTGATTATTTCCTCAATATAAACTCCTAAAATTTAAACTGAGAGAACCAGAGTATTTTACATATAATTCTACATGTATAGTGTACATACTGTAACTGTCCTCCGGAATTATGTCCTGAGTACTCCGCATATTACTCTTTCTCTGCTGTTCTGAGAATGAATTTAAGATTAAAAACTGGGCACACATGTTTTCAGTAGTTTTTTCTTATAAAAGTTATATATGCCCACTATAAAAAAAATAGACTTAATAAACATTAACATCATCATTAATATCATTTACATCCTTTCAAACTTCCTTCCTACATAACCTAACACACTACACATCTATGCATGTTTCCTAGAATATTGGCAAAAATAATTTAAAAATTAAACCTTTTATCTTTATTGCCAACTTTCGGGAAATGATTAAGACAGTATGAACCCTACACAGTATATGAGTACTTACTTTTCCCAATTTATCAAATACTATATATAAGTATGTCTTTATTAGGTAAAAATGGCATCGGAATATTGTCTTAATCTGTATCTTCTTTAGTAGTCATTTGTAGGTCTACCTTTGCATAAGTCTTCATTTTTCTTTTTGCTTTTGAATTTCACTTAAGGTGCTTTGGGGCATGCAGAAAAATTGAGCCTTTTTGTTTTTATTTTTAATTCTTTTAGAGAGATAGAATGAGCAGGGGAGAGGGGCAGAGAGAGAAAATTTTAAGCAAGTTTCATACTCAGCACTGAGCCCAATGCAGGGCTTGATCCCAAGACCCTGGGATCATGACTTGAGCCAAAACCGAGAGTCAGAAGCTCAACCAACTGAGCTACCCAGGTGCCCCTTTTTATTTTTTTAAGTAGGCTTCATTCCCAGTGTGGAGCCCAATGTGGGACTTAAACTTACGGCCCTGAGATCAAGAGCTGAGTTGAGATCAAGAGTCAGACACTCAACCAACTGAGACACCCAGGTGCCCCTGAGCCTTTTAAAAACAAAATCATCCACCCAAAAAAAACAAATAATCCAGTGAAGAAATGGGCAAAAGACATGAGTAGACACTTTTGCAAAGAAGACATCCAGATGGCTAAAAGACACATGAAAAAATGCCCAATGTCACTCATCATCAAGGAAATATAAATCAAAACCACAATGGGATACCACCTCATACATGTCAGAATGGCTAAAATTAACAACTCTGGCAACAACGGATGTTGGCAATGATATGGAGAATGGGGAACCACTCTACACTGTTGGGAATGCAAACTTGTGCAGCCACTCTGGAATACAGTATTAGGAGGTTCCTCAAAAAATTAAAAATAGAACTACCCTACAACCCAGCAATTGCACTAATAGGTATTTATCTAAAGGATGCAAAAATGATGATTCAAAGGAGCACATGTACCCCAATGTTTATAGCATTACTATTGACAGTAGCCGAAGTATGGAAAGAGCCCAAATGTCCATTGACTGATGAATGGATAAGAATATATGGTGTGTGTGTGTGTGTGTGTGTGTGTGTGTGTATAATTTATATTTTCAATGGAATATTACTTGGTGATCAAAAAGAATGAAATCTTGCCACTTGCAACAACGTGGATGGAACTAGAATGTATTATGCTAAGCAAAATAAGTCAGGGAAAGACAAATATTAGATGATTTCACTCATGTGGAATTTAAGATAAAAACAGATGAACATAAGGTAAGGGAAGCAAAAATAATATAAAAACAGAAGGAGACAAACCAAAAGAGACTCCTAAATACAGAGAACAAACAAAGTTGTTGGGTGGGGGGAAGGGCTAAAGGGGTGAGGGGCATTAAGGAAGACACTGGTTGGGATGAGCACTGGGTGTTATATGTAAGTGATGAATCATTAAATTCTATTCTTGAAAAAATATACATTTTTTTGATTAAAAAAATCATCAATTAATTTTTTTCTTTTACTGTTTCTTTGTTTTTTGGCTTAGAAATACAATTCTCATCCATATCATTAAATACATTTATATTTTACTTTAGTAATTCTATGACTTCTTTCTGTCTACACTGAAATCTATAATCCATTTTAAGTCTAGTTTAGTATATGGTGTGAGCTAGACATCTAGTAATTTTCATATATTTTCCAACCAAAATATCTTTTTCTGTGTATTCTGATTATTTTCATAGGATATATTACTAGAAGTTAAATTTCTGGGTAAAGATCAGAAGGTCAGCTTTGAATGTGTTAGGTTTGAGATGTCCATTGGACATTCAAGCGAGGAAGATGAGGAGGCAAATGGATATAATGAGTCTTTCCAATATTTTACTAGCTATTCTTAGTTTTTAATCCTTCCAGATGAACTTTACATACATTTTTAAGAGTTTGCCACAAAACACTCTCTGAAATTCTGACTGTAATAACTTTCACCTTTAAAAGTTAAATGCTCCAAACAGATGTTTCAAAATCAGTTTAGGGGATGCCTGCCTGGCTCAGTGGGAAGAACATGCAATTATTGATCTTGGTGTTGTGAGTTCGAGCCCCAAACTAGGTGTAGAGATTACTTAAGTAAACTTTAAAAATGAATGAATGAATGAATAATTAATACAGGTATGTATATCTATCTGTATGCTATGTATATCTGCACTGAAGTGTTTAAGAGGTCATTTATTTTAAGTTTGTTTATTTTGAGAGAGAAGGAGTACATGTGTGCATGAGTGAGTCAGGGAGGGGCAGAGAGAGAGAGAGAGAGGGGAAGACAGAATCCCAAGCAGGCTCCACTTAGTGCAGAGCCTGACACAGGGCTCGATTCCACGACTATGAGATCATGACCTGAGCCAATATCAAGAGTTGTACACTTAACCAACTGAGCCATCCAGGCACCCCAATGCATATGCATTATTTGTAGCATGTATATATATATCAAATAACATTTTGATCTTACTCCTATGTCATTCACATATATATGAATGTGTGTAGATACTTACTTGTGTATGTATATATATATGTGTATGTATATATATATGTATGTGCGTATATATATATATACACATATATATATACACACACACACACACACACACACACACGAATGACCTATATAGACCAAAATACTAACAGCATTATCTCTAAGTAGTGGGAAATGCTTTCCCCGCTTTAGGGTATGTCCATGTATTTAGTATGTGCGAAAATATGTATTACTTTTTCATTCAAGGACAGTCTTCCTACCCCAAGAAATGTTATTTTAAAAAGCCAACAAAAGTAAACTCAGAGGAAAAAAAAGATGAAAGAACAGATATATTCCTGAGGCTCTTTGCAGTTTTTCAGCATTCTGATGTGTCATGGAAAATAGTAATTCAACATTTGAAAAACACTTCATGAAGTGTTAACATTCTAAACAGGATAAAAAACAGGTTTTTTTCAACGTTTAAAATTACAGAAATCCTAAAACTCTGGCAATAAAAATTTAAATATATGCTATAATGAAGAAAAGAGACAAACTGACCCAAGAAATTTAGTAGATCACCAATACACTTTGCAATTTCACAGAAGAAATAGACAACTGTACCTCTGTTGAGTGCTCCATATTCAGTGTGGAAAACTCCGACTAGTTTTGAGTAGCCTAGATCCACATGGGCGTTAAGTGCCCTTCTAAATGCGTCACCCCACAGAGCTGGCCCACCTGGTTTCATCTGAAAAATAACCAGCTCATAGACTCCTAGAATAGGGAGAAAAACAATTATTTTACAAAAGATATTCAGGAAATTTCTAATCAGGTTAGTCTGGTTCAACTGGAAGACTAATCTGCGTACACAGATTTGGAGGATCACACAACTGTACACATGAATTGTGGCATTATTTTTCCTTGCTTTTATGTTTAGCAGGTCCTTGTCCAAGTTTAAGAATCAGTTGTTAAGCTTATACAGAAAGACAAAAATGGGGGTACGCCTGGATGGCTCAGTCGGTTAAGCACAGGACTTCAGTTCAGGTCATGATCTCACAGTCGTGAGTTCAAGCCCCATGTCAGGCTCTGTGCTGACAGCTCAGAGCTTGGAGCCTGCTTTGGATTTTGTATCTCCCTCTCTTTCTGACCCTCCACCACTTGAGTTCTGTCTCTCTCTCACCCTCTCTCAAAAATAAATAAACATTAAAAAAAAAAAAAAGACAACATTGGGAAGATATATTAAGCTATTATCTGAAATACTGTTATAAATTTTGTCAATAAAATATTGAAAATTTACATTAGGATCAGGTTTCTGAGCTGCCTGAATCTGCACTTTTAGGTAAGAAATGAATTAGAAAAGACTTCTCTGATCTCCTGTATTTCCTCTTCTTTCTAATTTTAAGAGGTAATTTTAAGAGGTAGTATTTTTTTGTTTATATAACTTCCCCCTATATGATTCCATTTCTAATAGGAACAAACGATAGATCAGTCTTGTCTGAGTTTTTGAGTGTTAGGAAAAAATCCAAAACTGAACAAGATGATTTTATTGTTCCTAAATAGCCAGATAAACATCTGAAAAGCATTCTGCCTTCTGGTCAGAGGTGAGGTGCAGGTAAAGAAAAAGGAACCTGGGACAAGTAGCTTTGAGAAGAAAAAGGAAAAAAAGTACAAAGTTACTAAAGAGTTATGAACAGCAGAGGAAGAGAACCAAGATTTGACACTGTCCAAGAAGCCACTTAAGTTCATTTAGATAGTGCTGAAAGCCTGTGAGGAGGTCTAGGTGGATTAGGATCCAAACAAGACTTTTCAAATCTTGGATAATCTAAAATATACTACAAAGTTGGGAATAATGGAGGAAATAAAATAAAATTCAATTAGTTAATGCTTTTTAAAAAGCTGACCTTTGTTTAAAACTATGTTAAATATTTCCTTAAGTGAGCAAGAAAGTGAAATCAGCAAGAGAAATCTTTAGTAATTATTTTCAAAATGAGAAAAGGAAAACAAAAATGTTAAACTACAGTAATACAGCTTAACAGTTTAAGTCCCCTAAAAGTCTTATAAGCAAAAATATCCTTAATATTTTAAGATTAACCGTAATTTGTGTGTATAAAAAAAAAAAAAAAAAAAAAAGAAACAACTATGACAAAATTTCATACCTTATCTTTCACTTGCCGGAACATGTTTTCTCTGCTTCCAGCCCCCAACTTTTCAAACTTTACTCCCTATTCAACTTTTTATACTCATACCTCAACTTTAAGGGCATTTCCAAATTGGGGGGAAAAACCAACTTCATTATTCAATGTTCATTGTTTTAATAAGCAACGAGTTAAAATTCATTTTTATCTCTATAATATATTCCTATATAAAACACAGGGGATTATTTTTCCCTTGGAAGTGTAGTTTTTATAGCTTGAAATCTGTAGTATTTTCTCCATCAAAATTCAAAGTAACTAAGAGGGAAGGACTTACCTTCTTTTGCAGGCTTTTCTAATTTGCACCATGGCACCAGGTAAGTAATCTCAAACTCTTGTTCATCTATGAGAGCCAGATTTGGAATGAGAAATTGTTGCCAATCTTTATTTTTGGCCAGGGCTTTCCGAACTTCAGTTCGGTGAGCAAAATTATCTATGGGAAGAAAAGGAGTAATAAAAGTAAAAATTTATTTAAAATCACCTATACTTTTTTTTTTTTGGATTTCATTCAATTCAGCAAATGTTCACTGAGGCCACATAAGGACACTGTTAAATCACTGGAGATACCAACATAAATAGATATGACATCTGTCCTTAAGTTTCTCATGCTCTAAAAGGGGAGTAGGAATTTAAACAACTAATGATAACGTCATATGGTGGGGTTTATAAACTATTCTCTAGTAGGTAGTTGTGTGACTTAGGTTAAGTTATTGAATCTTTCTGTGCCTGTTTCTTACTCTGTGAAATGGGAATAATGATATAGTATCTCCCTCCAGGGTTTCTGTGCAGGTTAAATGAATTACTATATGAAAGGTGCTTTGAGCAGTGTTTGACACCTGGATAGCACTCAATAGATATTAATTATTCTTATTGTTTGAGACATTTAAACTATAGTGCCAGTTTAGAGAAAGACTATTATTCTTTGGTGGTAGTGGTGATGGTGGTGGTGGTGGTGGTGTGTGCTCAGGTCAAGGTACACTCTGTATTAAATTTAACATAAATAAAAGGAATATGTGCTTTTTTAGCATCTTCTTTGAATAGCTTCCAAAAAAATTGTGCTGATTCTCTTTCTTATGATCACCATTCTTTTTACCCAGTATTTATTTCTCTTACGTTTGTTACTCAAATATTTACTAACATTTAGGCCTAGTATTATATTTACTTTTAGGGCCTCAGTAAGACTAATGGTAAGAAGTTTTTCTATGGTTTATGCAGGGCATCTTAAGAGCTTAAGTGAGTTATATCAGGACCTGACTGGTGATTTTTTAAATGGACATGAGTCCACTGGTGGCATATTAAAACACAAATTGTGCTTTAATGGGATTTGTTCTATTACTATATGGAGAACCCCTAAACTATGGCCATGTTAAATACAGAATGAACATTTTTCATATTAAAGTACTTCATGACTATTAACTTTGGACACTGATGATTAAACATTAAGTGAAGTATTGAAATTCTTTGGGTTTCATCAAGTCCTGATGTGGACTTCACAAAGATTAGACACTGGAGTAACACACATTCTGGGGATTCCTGTAACCTGTTCTTCTTTGACTATTAAATTTCAACAATAAGAAGGAATTACTCTCCCACCCTTTATGATATTAACCTACTTGGTTCTTACAACCCCTGCTATATTTTTTTCATAACTCATCCTTACCATAAGCCATTTATAATTTTTCTGAGAACTAAAGTCTAGTTCACAATTTTATGATTTGAAATATGACATGCCACACTTTCCCATTTATGGTAACATAAGGATTTGGGCAAAGGGTTGTTAAAGGTGTACCCCTGGGAGGAGGAATTACTGAATTCATTTTTTACTGTTGTTCCCCATTTCAAAAGTTTAATTTAACCTGTGGGTATTTATACTAATCTAGATCCAAGAGCTAAGCATCATGTAACACTTAACAGAACAAAAATCTATACTGAACCCTTAAGCTGGAAAAACCATACCATACTTCCAAATATGAAACACTTTATTCATTTTGCCTCCAAATTCTACACTCCAGGATCCAACCAATTCAGAGTGAGCTGTCCGAAGATGTATGTTTTTCTTAAGGTTTTCCAGAAACTCATTCATCTTTGAGGGCTTAAAGTAATAAGTACAAAATTCATAGAATGTTCCATCATATTGTCTTGGGCCCGTAGCAAAAGATGAGTGCACCTGAAGAAAGATAAGGCAAATTTAAATATTTTGGGAAGGCAGGGTTTATAATACTGTTACAACCAAATCTGAATCTAGAAACAAGGGATACTCATTAGACTCATAATCCATATTTGTACCACTGTTGTCATCTGTCCTTAGACATTTGTTTAGGGAGATGTCAATACAGACAACTACTCTTTTTTTTTTTTTTTCCAGACAACTACTCTTAAGTATGCTGAATATATAGCTACTGTTTCTTAGCAGGGATCTACTGTTAGCCACTTTTTCATGAATTTTATCGTAAGAAGGCACTGAAGTCTTAATAAAAGTCCTTTACTCAAGAACTACAATTAGGATTCTAATAAACTTGCAAATGTCTTACCCTATTTAGCCAATATTCTGTTTTCAGTCAATACTATATGTTATACTACTATATACTACTATAACTATACAGTTATGCAATTAAATAACTTTATAAAATATGCAGGTGTTATGGAAGGTGAAATGGAAATGTCTTAGCAAAAAACCCTTTTTTAGGTTTTTCTTAAAAATAAAAAATGCTATTCAGGTCAAAGTATTTATCACATCTAATGAAGTAGATCCCTGGTAAGGACAGGAATGGACTCTGATGCTAAAGGAAGCTATAATCTATTCATGGATTATATATACATTATACCATACTATAACCGCATTATACTATGGTGGTAGACTGTATGAATGCTATAAAGGAAAAATCAATGAGTTAGAATTGTCTGAATCATTATTAGGTTTAATTATAGATGCAATGTGAAGAAAGGCATTTAATCCATCCAATTATACCAGATTGACAAAAATATCTTTTAAGAACCACTAAGTTCTTTTTGCATTAGTCATATGCTATCTATATAAATTTTTCTTCTAAATTAGTCCTCTAAGTCTAAATGACCTTAGCTAGGACATGCAGAGATTATCTTCCGTATATGTATTTATGTGTATGCATACACATGCACACACATTATGATGGCATTTGCATTTACAAATCTTTCTTACTATAGGTTTGGCTATTATGTGCCAATTTTATAAAACTTATTAATAAGAACTATCTATTAAAAGTAGTGGTACACGAGTGCCTGGCTGTGTACTCTCTGTGTACTGCCTCTCAGTCAGTAGAGCATGTGACTTTCAATCTTAGGGTCATGAGTTCAAGTCCCACTTTGGGCATGGAGCCTACTTTATAAATAAGTAAATAAAGTAAGTTTTGGTACAGAGTTATGGACTAATTTTGGGCTTTCTTGACTCCCTGATATGCCAAATGAAACTAGTAGGCTTCTTTATCTGACATAATTTAGGTTAAAACACACAATTTTTAAATATATTTTGTGTATAAAGTCCTAATTATATACTTGAATTCATTCCATTCACGTCCCTTATGATTTCTGTTCCTATTGCCCAAGTATCTAAGCTTACTTGGAAAGCAAGTATTCCCACCAAAAACAATTGCAGATACTTCTACTTTTGCTGGACATGCTTGTGTCATTTTAATCAAATTTTAATTAAAGAATGTTATGCAAATAAACAACTGACTAGTGTTATAGTTTAAAAAATAGTATAAATAAAATATATTAGAAAACGGAACGTTGGGTATTTATAACAATTGCTTTTATGTTATTTTTCAGAGAATTTGTATTTGGAAACAAATATGTGGTCAAAGGCACATAGTTTTATTATTTTTCAAATAAGAAACAATTAGAGGAAAAGCCCAGGGAAAGGTAACAGCAGTGAGGTAAGAGTGTGTGCTTGTGGGGAGGTGATTTTTGTCAAAGGGCAGAAACTACAATTATTAATGGGGTAGGATTCATAAGTGTTCCAGGCTCCCTTATCTTCAGGTTAGGGCTCATTTTCAGCAGCACTTATATTCAATTAAAAGAGAACACTTGGCTCACATCTAATAAAGTCACAGTCCAGAATAATAAAGTCACAGTCCAGAATAAAGTTGTAAGGAATAACTTTTGGCCCTGCCCCAGAAAAGTGTCGATCAGAAGGATAAAGACTATTGCTAATCTTGGGTGAATGGGCCATTACTGGTTCTTCTTCAGTCTTCACCAGAAAGTCAGTCTCTAGAGTAGGTTAGAGTAGGTTAATTCCCTTCCTATGTACCTTTCGAGAAAGAAATACAAGCCTAAATATCCAAAGGAAAAAAACACTGTAGACTGACAAATAGGCGGGTTCCCAACAGTTAAGGATGAATCACAAACATCTGTTGTGCACGTTTCTCATTCAAGGGTAAATGAGGCTGTTACCGTATCTGCTCTGAGGTTCCTAACCCTGCCAGCCTCGGACACGACCCACAGGAAACAGTGGGAGGCTGGGCTGGATGCTCCACGACCCGCACCCTGGGCCTTCTCTTCCAGGTTCTCTGCAAAAAGCTCGCTGTGTATACTTCGTTTAAACAAGGGAGGTCACTTCGGTCGCCAACTACTAGTTGACCTATTTCTCCTCTACCTTTCGTCGGGGGGGCGGGGAGAGCGGTGGCTTGTCAAACGATAAATAGAAAAGGCTTGATCAGCAAGCACTGGGCACCGGCCTCAACGTGGCGACCGCAGGGGGCTGGGCGGCAAGAACGAAGCAGCGGGAGCTTCAAGGGTGTCTCAGGGACGCCTGGCACGTAGGCCAGAAAAATCCCATTCGCGGCTGCTCGCGAAATGGCCTGGAGGCGATACTGACCAGCGGAACCTCCCTGAACTGCGCCTCCACGCTCCCGTGAGTCCTGGGAGTCCTGTGATCCCACTTCAAGTTCTCAGACGTGCAATAGAATAATTTGGGCCCGGGAACCGACTGGGCGCATGCGCGACGCTCGTAAGTCTGGGAGCGCAGCCGGGAAGCGCTTGCGCGGGACCTCGAGCTCCTCGCTGACGTCCCTCCCCTCCCCCAAGGCACGGCGTGGGCACGTCTCCGCGGCCGGTACCTGAGGCGCGAGTGTCCGCGCAGCCAGAGCTCTAGTCAGGCCGCTTCGGAGGACGAGCATGGCGCGGCTGCGAGCGCTGGGAGGGCCAGCCAGCCAGTATTCTGTCTTCGGTTCCTCCTGGTAGGGCTAACCCGCCTGGAAAAGAGCAGCGACCGAGCTACTGGCGGACGCAGGCGGGGGCGGGACTCCGCGGCTGCAGCTCCGCCTCTGGTGCCGGGAGGCGCGGCGGCACCGCCCGGTTGGCTGGCGTCGTCCGTGGGCGTCACGTTCGGGCCCCTGCCCCCTCTGGCCCAACGTTTGTTTCCTCAGACGTTCTCACCCAAACGTCAGAGGGGCCTTAGGATTAGCTGGACGCGGAGAGCGTCCCTGTGCCACCTTTCTGAGCCCATCAGCTAGTCTCCACGCGCGGTTGCGCACAGTTCTTAAAGTTCGTGCGCAGAATGTGAGTGTGTTTGTCCTTTGAGAAGGAAGTATGATGCGTGCATATTATAATGCTGTGCGTTGAAAATCGTGGAGGTTTTTGTCCTTGTTCATTTTTAGTCAGGGTGACTTAAACGTCAAGAGCAGGGAGGCTTCACTTCTCCTCATTAAATGCATGGTGGTTCTCTAATTGCCACCGCAGCATGACCTTGTAAGGCTCTTAATGATTTGAAATTGCATTTTTCAGGAGCTCATTGGAATGGGGGTCCCGAACTAGGTATTCAAAAGCCAGTGGGGGGGTGTCTGGTTGGCTCAGTTGGCTAAACATTGGACTCTGGCTCAGGTCATGATCTTGCAGTTGGTGACTTCAATTCCCACGTTGGGCTCTGTGCTGACAGCTCATAGCCTGGAGCCTGCTTGGGATTGTGCGTCTCCTTCTGTCTTTGCCCCTCACCCGCTCAAGCTCTTTCTCTCTCAATCTCAAAAATAAACATTAAAAAAAATTTTTTAAGTCAAAGTTATACATAGTTTCAAGTCAAATAGTTTTATAAGTCTTAAAAAGCGAACCAGACCTTGGGTCTTTTCCTCCTTATCCCTGATTATTGGTCCCCAGGATAACTATTCTCAGCATTTTCCAGTTGTTTCTTCTAATGCTTTATTCTCTTTTTCTAAATTACAGGCTTTTTCTAGTGTGTCTTGATATTTTCAGTAGTGTCTGTTGCTTGGAAAAAGAGGATTTAGGTTTCTTATATACCATTCCTTCAAAATAACCTTCCCTTCCCCATCTGACAATGGTTGCATTAAAAGTTTTCACATTATTAATTTACAGATTGTTTACATTTTTATTACTAATTGCATTGCATTAATACACATAATTACACAATGCATAATCAAACACAATTACCCAATAGTTACCTTGTTGCACACATTGAAATAATACTGCTTATACTATCAAGAATAGAGAATTATTGGGGCGCCTGTGTGGCTCAGTCGGTTGGGCGTCCGACTTCGGCTCAGGTCATGATCTCACAGTTTGTGAGTTTGAGCCCCTCATCAGGCTCTGTGCCACCAGCTCCGAGCCTGGAGCCTGCTTCGGATTCTGTGTCTCCCCCTCTCTCTGCCCCTCCCCTGTTCATGCTCAGTCTCTATCTCTTAATGATGAATAAACATTAAAAAAAAAAAAAGAATAGAGAATTATTACAGGGATATCACCTGTGGTTGTATTGGTTGTGCCTTCTTCAAGGACTTGAATTATCTGTTCAGAGGAGAGAGGCTTTTTAAAATACAATTCCAGAGGGGATAAGTGTTTCTGTATGATGGGCATTAGTTTTTAACCAAGTAAGACAAAACAAAGCATCATCTGTGCCTGGACTGGATCTTTACATTTAAATATATTTCCTTAGACTCTGTTCCCCATGGATTAACAATTCATTCACTCATACAGCCCATATTTATTAAATTCTTTTTTTTTTCAATATATGAAGTTTATTGTCAAATTGGTTTCCATACAACACCCAGTGCTCATCCCAAAAGGTGCCCTCCTCAATACCCATCACCCACCCTGTGTTTTTTTTAGTTATTGTAATGGGTCTTCCTGAATTATTTCAAGTTTTCTTTTGTTTTCTTTCATTTGATTTGTTTTCTGTCTTGGCAGTGTTTTTCCTAAAGTATTTTTGTATTTGTAATTCTTGGCTATCAGCTCATATTTTGCAGTGAGACTACTTTTTTTTAATGTTTATTTAGAGGGAGAGAGAGGGATGGAGAGAGAGAGGGAGAGAGAGAAAGAAAGTGCAAGCAGGGGAGGGGCAGAGAGACAAGGAGACAGAATCCCAAGCAAGCTCCATGCTTGATCTCACCAACCGTGGGATCATGACCTGAACCGAAATTGAGAGTCAGACGCTTAACCCACTGAGCCACCCAGGTGCCCCAAAAACATTTTTTTTGAAAGCTCTTTGAGCATGAGTGGAGTTTGTCAAATAGCGGGCTTCACTGTAGGGTTTTCTATTATTTCATTGAGGGGAAAAACCCCCATTTGTTACCATCTGTAAATCATTTCTCTTAAATCTAGTCAGTTACCCCTGTGAGGAAACTTGCAGATTCCCATCTGTGAGTTATAAGCCTTACTGCCAGTTTTCTGTGACTGAGAAGGGAGGGAGGCTGGATATCTTAGTATTTGATAGGTAGTCATTCACTTAATTTGTTTATGACTCTTCTAACCTTGTCAACTGTATCTGGTACTTCTGAATGTGGTTTACGTTTTCAAGAATATATTAAATAGGACAGGCTGAGCTGCTGTAACAAATAGATACCAAATGTGTAATGCCTCAGACACAACAATATTTTACTTCTTGTTCCTTAAGAATCTAAAGTGGGTTTTCCTGGTTGGCAGGCAGCTCTTCTGTATATGGTGAATCAAGGAGCCAGACTTCTACACAGTGGTTTTGCCATACATAAAAACTCTATCATCAGCTGCATCTAGCCAGCAGAAAAGTAGAGTGAACTTCCAAAATGAAAATACTTAACAGATAGTAAAGAGTGATTCATGGTTATAACTTAGGGAAAACATTGGTAAGTGCTGCAAGGTGCCTAAGACAATTTCTTATTCACTCGCAGGTTTTAATCATCCTCAAAACCCAGTGAGTTAAACTATATCTCCAAGTGAAGAAGGTAAAGTTCTAAGAGAGAAATAATTTTCTGAGGTTCACTGCTGCTAAGTGGCACATCCAAGATTTAAAGCCAGATTGTAAAACCTGTTCATTTTAACATTTATTTTTAAAATATGTGTGGTAGAAAATAGTGTCCAAGCAGCATTTAAGATGAAATGTTTTTCTGTGACATTTTGTTTAGAAACAAATCTCTGAACTGTCTAGAAGATACATAAAGTATGTTGAAAATTATTGTTGTATATCCTAAACTTCTGACAAGTAGTCCAAAGCTAGATAAATCTGGAATTTTAAGATAGGCTAATGTGATAGAGAGCAGCTGAATAGTTATTTTAGACCGGGTGGAGTAAGGTTGCCTGTCTAAGGAGGTAATATGAAACACATATCATACATACAAAAGTAGATGTAAAGTGTCAATACACTTTAGAGAATAATAAATTGAATGCCTGTTACCTGCCACCAAGCTTAAGAAATCAAATATGGTCAGCAATTTAGAAGCCCAATACGGGTTCCTTTCTGGTCACATTCTCCTCCCTGTAACACCTTCCCCAACCTCCTTGCCTCAAGCAGCCAAAACCCAGAATTTTGTGTTAAATATTGCATTCACTTTCTGTGATTTTCAGCTACATTTGTGTATAACTCTAAACAATATATTGCATTGGTTTGCCTGTTTTACAACTTTATAATGGAATTAGGCTGTTTTTGTTATTCTGTCAGTTGACATAAGATTTTTGAAAATCATGTATTTTGATGCAGTCACAGTAATTAATACATTTCTGTACTATATGCTCTCCATTGTATGGACATATATTTGTCCATTTGATATTATGAACAAAGATGTTTTGAATTTTTTTATATACCTAGCTAGTTCTAACTAGATAGTTCCTGTTCCCATATGAAAATTTTCTCTAGGCCAGGGATTCTTAACCCTCTTTATGCCATAGAACCTTTTGGAAATCTTGTAGGCCTATGGAACTGTAGTGTCTGAGGGCAGGTCACTCTAAGATGGGCCACGTTATCGTGAAGATTATTTTGAGCTGAAGCCAATCAAGACCCTGCAGGCTCAAGAGAAACTTTGACCCCTCTCTTAAGTACAGTGAAAAATTTAAACTGGGGATCTTTGCCAGAATAAGGGTTATTACTGAGATAAATTTTATTTGAGTGACCCATTTGTATGGCAGAACAAGTATCTAATTACCAAATATCTGCCGTTCTTCTAATTACCCTGTGAATTACATTCTTTCCTCTGCACTTCTCCTTGGTTCAGGATGATATACATACCTCATTTTGCCTGACTATCTTTGCAATTTATGTCTATTTGGATTCCTCATGATGAAATTTTGGGGTGATGGAGGGCAGTTTGTGGGGTCCAGAGCCCACAGCCAAGAAAGAATTCTTGAAGACATCTTTGGTGCAAAAAGGTGATTTTGTTATTAAAGCATGGGGACAGGACCCATGGGCAGGAAGAGCTGCACTGCTAGTGTGGACAGTGACTGCTTTATGGAGTCGGGGGAGGTAAAGTCAAGAGGGAGTTTGTTTCCAAAGAGACTATCAGACGCTAAAGACTTACTGGAGGCCTAGCTATTGTCAAACTAAGGTTGTTTTTCCCAAAGCAAAGGGAGTTTCTACTGGCCATTGATGGGATTGCCTTTTTCTGGTAAACTTGTGGAGAGTCTTATCAATTAAACCATTTTTTTTTTTGTCTTTTCCAGTTTTGGGGTATCCTGGAGTGTCCAAGGAATATCACACATTGTCCCACCTTGGGTGTGGGGCGGAGTGGGGGGGGAGGTGGTGGCGAGTGCTATTAGCCTGCACTTTGCCCTCAGCTTGCCCCACGCTCCCTCATCACTCATACATATGCTTAAATTTGATTTTCTCCTGTTAATCTGTCTCATATTAATTTAATTCTTAGTTCAGCTTAGAAGAGCTCTTGAAGGGTTCTTGCTCCCTGATACAATTATAATGTTATACATACTTAGCAAATACATAGGTTTACAGAGAAAACAGATTGAGGCGGAATGATCAAAATATGAAACCAAATTCTTTTTTTTTTTTTAAGTTTATTTATTTAAGTAATCTCTACACCCAGCATGGGGCCCAAACTCACAACCCTGAAATCAAGAGTTGCATGATCTTCCAACTGAACCAGTCAGGTGCCCCTGAAAGTAAATTCTTGATAAAGAATTTCTTTATCTCTAAAGAATTTCTTTAAAGATTTTCTTTAAAAAAAATTATTTTGAGAGGGAGAAAGAGAGAGAGTGCACCTGCACAAAAAGTGCAGAGAGACAGTGAGAGAGAGAGAGAGAGAGAGAGAGAGAGAGAGAATGAGAGAATCTTAAGCAGGCTTCATACTCAGTGCAGAGCCTGATGTGGGGGCTTGATCTCATGAACTGTGAGATCATAACCTGAGGTGAAATCAAGAGTCAGACACTTAACTGACTAAGCTACCCAGGTGCCCTGACATACTTCTTTATTAAGGTAACAGGATCTATTGTCAGATTTAAAGACTATCATAATTTAAGTAGTGATAAGCATAAAAAATTTTTTATATTTTTACAACACCTCTAAATGGAATTTGACAATATCTATGATATTTATTGGTCACAAAATCACAGGTCCCATTAATAATACTGTGATTTGTTGCCTACATTCATACATAAAGGGAATACTTATTTTCAGTTAGAAGTTGGTGACAATTGTTAAAAAACAAAATTTAGGGGCACCTGGGTGGCTTAGTTGAGCATCTGACTCTTGATTTGGGCTCAGGTCATGATCTCATAGTTCCTGAGATCGAGTCCCGCTATTGGGCTCTGCTCTGACAGTGCAGAGCCTACCTGGGATTCTCTCTCTCTCTGCCCCTTCCTGCCTGTGCGCTCTCTCTCTCTCTCTCAAAATAAATACATAAACATTTTTAAAAAAAACACAAAATTCAAGAGAGTAAATTTTGAAGATCCAATTGCCTTTATTAAACAATTAATGAATTGGGCAACATCTCACTCCAGCAAGTAGATATTCCGAGGAGTTGTACAAAATGGAAATTGCTGATAGGAAGGAGGGCGGGGCAAGAAAGTTATAACCAAAGGAAAAGAAAGGATTGTTTAAAGCATGACCATTTTCCCTGGTTGGGGTGGGGGAAGAACAGGGGTTTTTATCATGCAGATTATCTCATCTTCCTTTAGGGGATGGCAGGGCCCTGTGACAGACTCAGTGGCACTTATTAGAAAATTCCTGACTGGGGTGCCTGGGTGGCTCAGTCAGTTGTTAAGCGTCAGCTCTTGGTTTCAGCTCAGGTCTTAATCTCATGGTTCCTGAGTTCCACTATGAGCTGGCAGCGTGGAGCCTGTATAGGATTCTTAACCTCTCCCTCTCCCTCTGCCTCTCTCCCACTCATACTGTCTCTGTATCTCCCAAAATAAATAAATAAGCTTAAAAAAACAAAAGAAAAAAAATTCCTGACTTACAAGTTAAGATTACATTTCGGGGGAAGGTTGATTCTGCAGTTAGATTAGGTATTAACCCCTGGTTTAGTGACTTGGTGCCTTAACCTAAGTGATGCCATTTTGAGATCTGTTTTTTTTTTTTAACACAATAAAAATGTAATTTTTTGCCACCCAAGTTACCAGAACCTCTGCATTCTTCCATAGACACTGTGTACCAGAGGTTAGGAACCACTGCATTAGAGTATATATGAAGGAATGGAATTGTTAGGTTATAAGATATGTACATATTCATCTTTACTAAAGAGTGCCAAATTGTCTTATAAATTTGTACCTTTAATTGTAGTGTATGGGTTTTTTCTGACCACTTTTTTATACTGTCCTTTTGGTCTGACGAGTATGAAGATGCATTTTACACCTTACATAACAAATGGTGTTCCTGTGTGGTTTTGTCCAAAGGTCCAGATCTGCAGAAGGAAGCAGAAGATCCAGCAGGAGAGCTGGATCCAGTGTAAACTTTAGATGCTTGTATTTTGGTGACATATGTGGCTAAGTGCCTGAGTGCTATATTCCACGGCCACTAGATGGTGGTATAGACTACTTTTCCTTCATTACAGTTTGAAATAGTATGTGCTATTTTTGTTGTCACCTTTGAGTTCCTGTAATTTAAACTATAGTTATTTAGTGTGGAGATACCTTACAGCCCTTTTTGTGTGTGCATGATACAGGATTATGTATTGGAGGGAAAAAATATAGTAAAGGATATTAAGGAACAAAAATTCAAGTTTATAGTTTGAAGATGTGAAGATGTAATTGGCTTTATTCAACAATTCATGAATTGGGCAGCATCTCTTCAAGTAAATAGGTGGTTGGAAGTGGTGTACAAAATAGTATCATTTTATAGGCAGAAAGTGGGTGGGGCAAGGAGGTTATTAGCAAAAAAAAAAGAAAGGATTGTTTCAGGCCAGGTCATCTTTTGGAGGGAGAGGAATGGCAGGGATCTTATGCAGATTACCTTACTATTGCTGATCAGGAAATTTCAGATTGACTGTTTAAGATCCCATTTCTGGGAAAGGTTAAAACTACAACGAAATCTTGGTTTGGTGTTATGGGTGCAGATAACTCCATTTTGGGTCTGTTGTTTCTTTTCCAACAAGGCAAATTACTACCAATGTTTATGTGTTTCTTTTCTTTATTATTATTTATAAAAGTAAATTAGAAGTAAAAAATAACTTCGATTTTCATTCAGTGTTTCTTAAAAGTTTTATACTCATATCAGCGAATATTTGTTAAGCACCTGTTGTGTGTTGAGCATTAAATTTAATGCTATGGAGAAGGAAAATGTCAGACTGGATGCTTTTTCAGCTTGTCAGCATGTCTCGATATTTCTGTGTCAGCCTCTTTGCTACTAGCCTAGTAACTGGAAAGATTGGTGAGCAACTCAGTATTAAATATGGTATGAATTTCTTCAAAGTTGTTTCTATTTAAATTTTTTATTACTAAAACATATGAATGTATGAGTTTAATATATATTATTATATCCGTGTTTAGATATCTTATGTTAATTGGCTTTCTTTAAGTTTTAAGTTTAACTTCTCATTAATAAATGTAATTATTTCTTAAAATAGGTTTTACAAGTCCATTGCTTTGAGTAATCCTTTTGCCTCCCACCTGGAGTGGGGAGAGTGTTATGGGAGAAGTAGTTCTGGAACTTTTGCTACTTAAATATGCTGGCTTTTTGCTTTGCATAAATTGAGACACTTGCTAGCTTAAAACATTTGTGCACTTAGTTTGTGACATATATTTTTGTGTGTGAAGTTCCTCTTTCATTGAAGACCCATTATCCAGTGCTCTCTAGTGTATTTCTTTTCACCTACACAAGTTGTCATAGATACCTACTAGCTGAGTAATTAATTTATTTTTTAATTTGTTTTAGTTTTACTTAACTGTAATTGTTTCTGCAGCATCTTTATAATTTGTTTAATTTATATGTGAGAAATAATTTACATTTCTCTGATTTCTTCTGAATTCAGCATCTTTTCATAATTTCGTAGGCCATATCATTTTCATTTTTGAGGTCTCACTTTATTACTGTCATCCAGTTTTCTGTTGTATTGGCCATCTTCATCTTAGTGATATGGAGTCTTGCTGAAAAAGCCTGAAAAAGAAGAGCAAGCTGATGTCAAAATTGCCTAAGATAACAGATGACCTTCGATGCTGGCTGCTTGCAGAATCCAGAGAGACAGACCTGCTCAGTGGGATGGACAGCAAAGGGTCTTACCAGGTGAAGGGCTGGAAACTCACACAGCAGCAGTTTGTGGCCCTTCTGTGGAAGAGGCTGCTGACTACCAGAGGAAGTCGGAGTCGGAAGGGATTCTTTGCTCAGGGGACTCTGGCTTCATGGATGGGCGCTGGCTCCCTGACCAGAGGAAGCAGGAGAAGGTCATGGTTAAGAGAGGATGCTGGGGCCAGACTCTATGTATTTCAATACCAGTTCTGCTTCTTGCCGCTCATGCGTCTGCGGGCAAGTTACTTTGCTGTGCCTCCATCTTGTCATCTTTAGAATGAAGACAATGTACCTACGACACAGGGTTGTTCTAAGCATTAAAATGAATAACTGCTTGGATGACATGATACTGTATGTGGAAAACCCAAAAAACTCCACTAAAAAACTGCTAGAACTGATCCATCAATTCAGCAAAGACGCAGGATATAAAATCAATGTACAGAAATTGGTTGCGTTTTTATACACTAATAATGCAGCAGAAAGAGAAATCAAGGAATTGATCCCATTTACAATTGCACCAAAACCCATAAAATACCTAGGAATAAACCGAACCAAAGAGGTGAAAAATCTATACACTTAAAACTATAGAAAGCTTATAAAAGAAATGAAAGAAGACACACACACAAAAAATGGAAAAAACATTCCATGCTCATGGATTGGAAGAACAAATATTGTTAAAATGTCAATACTACCCAAAGCAATCTACATATTCAATGCTAACCCTATCAAAATAACACCAGCATTCTTCACAGAGATAGAACAAACAATCCTAAAATTTGTATGGAACCAGAAAAGACCCTGAATAGCCAAAGCAATCCTGAAAAAGAAAACCAAAGCTGGAGGCATCACAATTCTGGACTTCATGCTGTATTACAAAGCTGTAATCCTCAAGACAATATGGTACTTTCAGAAAAACAGACACACAGATCAATGGAACACAACAGAGAACCCAGAAATGGATGCACAAATGTATGCACAACTAATCTTTGACAAAGCTGGAAATAATATCCAATGGAAAAAAGTCTCTTCAGCAAATGGTGTTGGGAAAACTGGACAGCAGAAGAAAGAACCTGGACCACTTTCTTCCACCATACAAAAAACAAAACAAAACAAAACAAAACAAAACCTCAAAATGGATGAAAGACCTAAACATAAGACAGAAAGCCATCAAAATTCTAGAGGAGAAAACAGGCAACAACCCCTTTGACTTTGGCCACATCAACTTCTTACTTGACATGTCTCCAGAGGCAAGGAAACAAAAGCAAAAATTAACTAGTTTCTTCACAGAAAAAGGAAATAAAACTAGATAAAAAGCTTCTTCACAGAAAAAGGAAACAATCAGCAAAATTAAAAGGCAATTGATGGAATGAGAAGATATTTACAAATGACATATCAAATAAAAGGTTAGTATCAAAATCTATAAAGAACTTAAACCCAATGCCCCAAACACAAATAATCCAGTGAAGAAATGGGCAAAAGACATAGACACTTTTCCAAAGAAGACATCCAGATGGCTAAGAGACACATGAAAAGATGCTCAACATCACTCATCATCAGGGAAATACAAATCAAAACCACAATGAGATACCACCTCACACCTGTCAGAATTGCTAACATTAGCAACTCAGGCAATAACAAATGTTAGCGAGGATGCAGAAAAAGACGATCTCTTTTGCGCTGCTGGTGGGAATGCAAACTGGTGCAGCCACTCTGGAAAACAGTATGGAGGTTCCTTGAAAAATTACAACCCAGCAATTGCACTACAAGGTATTTATCCAAAGGATACAGGGGTGTTGTTTCAAAGGGGCACATGCATCCCAATATTTATAGCAGCACTGTCAACAATAACCAAAGTATGAAAAGAGCCCAAATGTCCATCGACTGATGACATCAGTCATATCGACTGGATAAAGAAGATGTGGTATATGTATCTATACACATGATATATTACTTGGTGATCAAAAAGAATGAAATCTTGCCATTTGCAACAATGTGGATGGAACTAGAGTATATTATGCTAAGCAAAGTAAGTCAGTCAGAGAAAGACAAATATATGACTTCACTCATGTGGAATTTAAGATACAAAACAGATGAACATAAGGGAAGGGAAGCAAAAATAATATAAAAACAGGGAGATAAACCATAAGAGACTCCTAAATACAGAGAACAAACTGAGGGTTGCTGGTGGGGTGTTGGGTGGGGGGATGGGCTAAATGGGCAAGGGACAGTAAGGAAGACACTGGTTGGGATGAGCACTGGGTGTTATATATAAGTGATGAATCACTAAATTCTATTCCTGAAATCATTATTACACTATATGTTAACTAACTTGGATTTAAATTAAAAAAAAAAAAAGGAGTAACTGCTTAGAATGGGGCCTGACATCGAGTATTGCTGTGTGTGTGTGTGTCTGGGCAAATTCAGTTTTCATAACTTGAGAAATGATACGTCCAGATGTACTTGATATATGCACTTCTTGGAAACATGATTTTTCTCTAAATTGATTTTTAACTGCAAATTGACAAAAAGGTAGCCACAGAGGAAAGAAAAAAAATGGGCAAACAGACTGAGAAGACTCACTACACTATTGCCTGCATGTGAGTGTTGGCATGCTAAGTTGCTTCCTCAGAAGGGATGAAATTATCCCACTCTATAAAACCAAGAAGTATAAAATCAAGAAGTATAAAACTAAGAGATTCTTCCCTATAGACTATGTGGATAATGCAGAAGAGTATGAGTTTGGAGATACTGACCTGAATTTGAATTCTGGTTCTGCTACTTATTGGCTGTGTGACCTTGAGCACGTTACTTAGTCTCTCTGAGTTCAACTACCTTGTTCGTTGATTGGTGATGATGATACTACTACTTAGGGCTGTAACAATAACTAGATCATTGTCATGTATTTTCCCATAAAGAAGGATTTAGGTCTTGACGCATTTTGAGGCCATTATATGGTGACAGTGGCTGCTGTTTCCCTTTCAGAGTGGGATCTTACTGGGTCATTTAGTCTTGGTCTGCAGATGACAAGTGAGCACATGAGGCCACAGTGGGAAGGGACTTCACATGGATACGCTAAGAGTAGAGACAGAACCAGGTTTCAGGTCTTCGGACTCCTGGTCCAGGGCTTTTCTCTCAGCCTTTCTCAGAGCTGAGCTGGGCTCCTGGTCCAGTGTGGTCTTTGGTCTTCAGAGGGCAGAGGACAGGACCCTATGTTCTGAGTCACCCTGACATATGACTACTGTTTCCTCTGAAGTTTTTAGCTTGGGGCTTCTGCCAGGTGGCCATAGCCTCTGGCCTTGTGCTGCCAGCTTCCAGAAATGCCTGGAGGGAAGAGGTTTAGTTCTCAGGATCTGCTGCTTCTCACCTGCCATGAGTGCCTTGGTAGAGCTCTGCTATGGGCCCTGTACTGCTCATTTGCATGCTGGCTGGTTTGGGAGGCTAGCTGGACTCTTAGGGGCTTGCCCTGTGCCCTTCTTTCTAACACTTGCCCTTGTTTTGCAATTTCCTTTCCCCTCTACCCCCTGGTTATAGATTGTCCTGCCAGCTGTGTTTGTCTGCATTGCCCTGGTGTTCAGCTTGATCGTGCCACCCTTTGGCAAGTACCCCAGCCTGGAGCTTCAGCCCTGGATGTACAACGAACAGTACACATTTGTCAGGTATGTGCTTGCCTTCTGCGCCCAGGGACAGAAGAGAGCCCAGACAGACCCAGGTGTTTACTGTGCTGAGGGCCAAGGGGAGGTGGACTCAAGAATGTGGATTTTATCAGGTGTCCCAAAGCCCCTGCACAACTAATATTGGATGCAAAGAACAGCAGCAAATTCAACCTGAAATAACAGCCCTCTGTTGTCATATTTAAACTTTTCTCCTCTTTATATTACTGTTGTTGCTAGCAACAGTTATATGTATTTTAAGAAAATAATCTGCCCTTCTAAAATCTATGATTAAGTTATAAATGTATTTGGAAGTTTATAGGTAGGTTAAATTTGTAGTTGATTCAAAGTATTTATATACACTGTCAAAGCTTTGTACCTCTAGAAAGTTAATTCTTTGTTTTCTCCACAATAGAATTCTTGTATTTTTAAACTGTTAAGTTGTAGATACTAGCTAGTATTTGTTCTTTAGACAAAAATACCCCTTACTTATAACAAATAATCCAGTACTTCAAACAGAAGGATAAAGGAATTTCTTAATCTAGTTAGGTAGAAATTTTCTTTATTCCTATAGGATTTATAGATCTTTAGATGGGTGAGAATATGTCAATGATATAAAAACAAGAGAAGCTTAAAAAAAAAGGTATATATATTAAAAAAAGAAAAGGTATACTAGGTGCTCCTGGGTGGCTCAGTTGGTTAAGCTTCTGACTCTTGATTTTAGCTCAGGTCATGATCTCACAGTGGTGAGATTGAGCCCCACATCTGGCTCTGTGCTGGGAGTGGAGCCTGCTTAAAATTCTTTGTCTTCCTCTCCCACTGCCCCTCCCCCTTGTTGAAAAAATAAGTTATACTATATACATATATATATACATATGGTATAGTATATATATATATATATATATGCTTAAAAGCACATAGTGTATATACAATAGTGTATACACATATAGTGTAGTATATGTACATTGTGCTAGTTTATATATACGTGTGTGTGTGTGTGTATAGCATTGTGTGTGTGTATACGTATATATAGTATATATGGTATAGTATGTGTATGTGTGTATATGTGTATGTATGTGTGATAGCTCAGGTTTACTTTATTTTTTCTTTTCTAGGCTCACCTTGTATTGCTCATGGCTGTAGAGCATGAGTTTATTTTGTGTTTATAATCTGTGCCCATTATTGTTTATACTTTTTACTTGTCTATGCAAATATTCAGCCAGTAAAATCTCCCTGATCTTTGTAGAAAATCCTGGTCGTCAATGCCTAATGAATAATTGTGAAAGTACTTTTGAAATACTAATCCCTAATAACTTTGTGAGAGTACTTTTGAAACACTGATCCTTAATAGTTTCTTTACTTCACATTAAAATACATATGTAGGGGGTGCCTGGGTGGCTCAGTCGGTTGAGCGTCTGACTTCAGCTCAGGTCATGATCTCAGGGTTCGTGAGTTCGAGCCCCACATCGGGCTCTGTGCTAACAAACAGCTCAGAGCCTGGAGCCTGCTTTGGATTCTGTGTCTCCCTTTCTTTCTCTCCCCCTCCCCTGCTCATGCTCTGTCTCTCTCTGTCTCTCAAAAATAAATAAATGTTAAAAAAAATACATATGTAGGAGTGTCTGCGTGGCTCAGTCAGTTGAGCATCTGACTCTTGATCTCAGCTCAGGTCATGATCTCATGGTTCATGAGCTTAAGCCCGCATTAGGCTCCTCACTGACAGCACAGATCCTGCTTGTGATGCTCTCTCCCTCTTTCTTTGCCCCTCCCCAACTCGTTCTCTCCCTCCCTCCCTCTCTCTCTCTCTCTCAAATAAATATACCTAAAAAAATAGAAATAAGTAAAATGCATGTAAAGGTAGCAGCACCTGCGTGGTGACTGACTTGGTTTCAGCACAGGTCATGATCTTGTGGGCTAGTGAGTTTGAGCCCTGCATCAGGTTCTGCACTGACAGTGGGGAGCCTGTCAGTGCAGAGCCTGCTTGGGATTCTCTCTCTCTCTCCCTCTCTCTCTGCCCCTCCCCTGCTCGTGCTCTCTTTCTAAATAAATAAATAAGTAAAATAAATAAGCTTAAAAAATACATATGCAGGGGCGCCTGGTTGGCTCAGTCGGTTAAGAGTCTGACTTTGGCTCAGGTCATGATCTCACGGTTCATGAGTTAAGCCCGGCGTCCGCCTCTGTACTGACAGCTCAGAGGCTGTAGCCTGCTTTGGATTCTTTGTCTCCCTCCCTCTCTGCCCCTCCCCGGCTTTGTGCTCTCTCTTTCTCTCAAAAATAAATAAACACTAAAAAATACATATGCAAATGTGTATTGTATATGTGTGTGTTATATATGTGTACATATATATGTACATACATACACACAACTTTGTACGTAGTTATACAGTCTCCACTCTGGAGTGTTTGTTTATCATCCTGACATCAAATATATGGCTAGTGTCTAGCCATATATACAGTGTTTTATTATTCATTTTTGTGTTAAGAATCTAGCACTCAGAAGTGTGTAATAAAGTATTTACTTTGGGAAACTTTTTTACCTTCCAATTCCTAGTTCTAATGAACTACTGAACTGGCTGCTTCTCATATAGCCACAGTGATGACACTCCTGAGAATGTGGGCATCCAGGAACTCTTGAATGCCCTCACCAAAGATGCTGGATACAGCGTATGGAAGGAAAGCCAATCCTCTGAATGCCGTTTTAGATCCTCCTTGGCTGGCTTCTTGTGATTAGTTTACTCTCTAATATTGCATTTATCAGTTGCATATTACACTGTAACTATCATCATTTGCCCTTCGAATCATTTTTTATCTTAAAAAAGCTAATATACCAACCCAATCAGAACATCTAGGAACAAATATTTGAAGAGTGTTCTAACATCTTACAAACTGAATCATTATAGCTTTTTCTTATTGCTATAGCACATTAATATTTAATTTAATAGAATAATATACTTACTGGTCAAATGCTTTCCCCTTCTCCCCTTTCCACCAACTCCTGTACCTCAGTTTTGCAAAGGGTTTTTCCATTATATATAATTCGTGGTTTTGCTTACCAGCTTTTTCACTTTTTTTTTTTATTAACATTTATTTATTTTTTGAGAGTCAGAGAGAGACAGAGCATGAGCAGGGGAGGTACAGAGAGAGGGAGACACAGAATTGGAAGCAGGTTCCAGGCTCTGAGCTGTCAGCACAGAGCCAGATGCGGGGCTCGAACCCACAAACCGTGAGATCATGACCTGAGCCGAAGTCAGTTGCCCAACCAACTGAGCCACCCAGGGGCCCCTCCAGCTTTTTCACTTTAGCAACCTGAAAAGATGACATATTCACTTTGTGTAATAATACATATTTGCTTCGTTAAAAATTTTTTTTTAATGTTTATTGATTTTTGAGAGAGACAGAGCATGAGCAGGGGAGAGTCAGAGAGGGAGGGAGACACAGAATCCCAAAACAGGTTCCATGCTCTGAGCGGTCAGCACAGAGCACGATGTGGGGCTCAAACTCACAAACCTGAGATCATGACCTGAGCCGAAGTCGGACGTTTAACCAGTTGAGCCACCCAGGTGACTCCCGTATTTTCTTCTTTTAACATACATTTTTCATGACGTGCCTTCAAAACCCTTTTATAAGGCACTGTATAAATAAATTCAGTGAATGACCATAAGCCTCTAAGTGTCTAGTGGGGAGGGCAAAGGTACTTCAAGGGATCACTGAGTAAAGACAGTGAGGAGAGGTGAGGAGCTAATGAGAGTGCAATGCTGGTAGAAGTGGGTTCAGTTTTCCAGGCTAGAAAGGCAAAAGAGGCATGACCCTCATTCAAACGCTACTTCTTTGATAAAGAACACCATTGATGTGTATTGGAGGCAGTCTGAAGGCAATATCTCTGTACTGACAACTCTTACTGAAATTCAAATTTTAAGTTTTTCAAAAAGTGGTAGAACTGAGGAAAATTTGAATGGGACACCTACCAGTGGTATTGAGCTTTGTCTTAGCCAGCCATCTTTTGAGGCTTTAGAGTGTGAACTTCAGGAGGTACTGTGTCTTACTCTGACTTTTGTATCAAGTCACAGTGCTTTAGAGAGAACTAGAGAGCAATACACAAATCTGTTCCTTTGATATTTTTAGTACATTCAAGCATAACATAAAGAATGTGGCTATGCATTAAATTGTAGAATTTGAAGCTAGAAAGGATACTAGAAATGACTTGTTACAACATGTCATTGTGTACTTTTATTTTACTAGTGGAGAAGATAAGACCCAAGAGGGCAAGCGTCTTATTGGTGGTCCACAGGGATTCAGAGCTCAAGTCAGGCACAAAGGATTTGTCTTTTGTCACCCAGGGTGCTTGCAAACAACCTAGCTCTTCATGCACTGAGCACCCTCTCCCCATCCCTCCCCAACCCTAATTCTCTACTCATTTTAAGACATAAAGTGAATCTTTCCATTCTGCACCAGATTTTCAGCACATTGAGCATAACATGCAGACTCCTTCCCTGACCTGATCATCTGGCACCTGCCTCCCTCCACCCCTCCTCTTCCACTTTCTCCCTCCTAGCTCATCTCGCCCCAGCCACACTGCCTTCCTGCTGTTCCTCAAACATGGAAAGCTCATTTTCTCACTTTCTATTGCCCTTGCTTATAGTGTTCTTTCTTCCCAAATCTTTTCCTGGCTTCTCTTTCTAATCGTGTATGCCTTGGGAGAAGTATCACCCTCTTTGGGAGAAGTAGCCCTGTTTCCCCCCGTTTCCCTCTTATTTTGCTTTATTTTTGGCTAGGTGACATTTGTTTATTGCCAAATTCCTGCACAGGAATGCAAGCTCCATGCAGGCAGAGACTTTGTCTTGTTCACCCCAGACTCTCAAATGTGCCGAACATGTCTGGCACGTAGATGCTCAGTGAATATTCATTGAGTGAACACAGGGGCAGGAGACCAAATGCTGGTGGATTGCACTGACTGGAGTTTGGTAGGTGAGCATTTCAGGCCTCTTTGTGTTCCATCATCCTTAACTGCAAAGGAAGTTTGCGGCTCACAGGTCTGTGGGGAGATCACACAAATGGTGAGGGGATAGATGCATGTTTGTGGTTGTTATTGATTGATCTGTGCTCCTGAGGCACCAGGAAAGGCCAGGCCCTCTCGGGTGATGCTACCTTTGATGTCTTCCCTCTGCAGAGACATGCCTTGCTCAGTGGGGGAAGAGGAGTGGACCACCGCCCCGGTTCCCCAGACCATCACGATACTCTTCCAAAGTGGCAACTGGACGATGGAGAACCCCTCACCCGCCTGCCAGTGTAGCAGCGACAAAATCAAGAAGATGCTGCCTGTGTGTCCCCTGGGGGCAGGGGGGCTGCCTCCTCCACAAGTGAGTCAGTCTCAGTGTGATTGAGCATATGGCGGTGCAGGGTGGGCTGGGGCGCTTCCGTTAGGAAGAAGGAATGGATGACCAGTCATGCAGGGGGTTGTCTTTCAGTCTTGATCTTAATTCTGTGGGGACAACAAGCATGTGAGTTTTGAAGGGAAGAAGCTGGTCCATAAGTTTCTAACTTAGCTTAGCTTGTTTCTCTAGTTTGAAAAAAGTCAGCCTAGCTTACTTACCTGTTCGAGTTAAAACCAGAACCCAACGCTCAGGATCAGTGGGCTGTGGAAGACACACTCTGGCTTCTCCCGCTGAGGTAGTGTTGACAGAACATATAGCATGACAGGCCCGGCTTCATCCCTGGTTCTGCCACAGATGAGCTGGTGACCTAGGACAGGCCCCTCAGTGCCTGGACCTGTTTCCCCACCTCTGAATTAGGGAGGCTGGCCCATGAAGCTTCTGTGGGTCTTAAAATTCTGACATTCTCCGAGACTGTGAGTGTGGGGAGCAGTCCTGAGCTTTTTTTCTGAGAACAATTTCAGGAAGAGGCTTGTTTGTGATCTCCCTCTGCTGCTGTATCAGTATCTAGGTTGCAGGGTGAGGACAAGTGATTTCAAATGGGTGTGAGAACTTAAAGGTATCCTGGTTACTGCTCCCTAAAATAACAGCTGTTCTATCATCAGTATAACTCCAGTGAACAAGAGAATTCACTGGGCATAGAGTCAATGATACTGCTCCCCGAAATACCTTTGTGACTATAAAGAATCATATTCTACTGTCTATTGTTTAGCAGTTCAGAATAATTTCCTGGGAACATGTTAGCTTGGCAGAAGGGAATGGCCAATGCTGAGGGCAGAATGGACTAGGCCTTGGTGTTTGGATGATGGCAGTGCCTGGGCCCTATGGGGAGAGTCTGGCGACACTGTGATCTATTTGAGGGACACGTGTCATTGTTATTCATTTTATTTTTTGTCCCAGTTGTGGTCCATAAAGACACACATGCTTTGTTTACCTTAAATTTCTAGTTCACTCATGTTATTAAATAAGGCAGTCTTTAAATTTGTTTAATTCAAATATGATTCTTATACCCTAGTTACACTTTTCTCCCAAATCAGATTCCTAGAATGTCATATGGACCCCAGAATAGTTTTTCAGTTTTCACCTTTACATGGACCCAAGAAGGATTGAAGAAATGGTTAAAACCACCTATTTCCTTGTTTTTCAACCCATTTGTTCTGAGTTTTGAAGGAATAAGTGGAACTTGAGAAGAAAAGGAAGAATCCTTGAAGTTCATTCTCATTCATCTCTGGGAAAACGAGATACCTTATATAACTGCCTCAAACCTATGTCACTGCTTCTCACTTTCCCTCTTTTGCCTGTTTTCCAAGATCCAGTACCCATAGAACTCAAAGCAGTGCAGAATGGGACCCCTAAAGTAGCCTCCATGCTAGGAAGGAGCCATGGCTGGTCTGTCAGGCCTCCCTAACCTGCTCTGGTCAGTGTCCCTCACTCTTCTGTGAGAAATGAGTTTAAGAATTCTCTATGCTTGCACCAATGGGTTAACAGGGCTTAGGGTGGAAAGCAGCCACAGGGCAAAAGTGCCCAAGATTAGTTGTTAAGTAAAACAAAGCTTAGGGTGGAAAGAGTCTGAGAACAGTTAGAGGTGGAAAGCCACTACAGGGCGGAAGCACCCAAGGTAAGCTGGTGAAAAGGGTGCCTTGTCAGCTTTGAGGCAGCATGTTCCAGCAATCTTAAACTTTGGAGATAAGAGCTACTTGGCTGTATCTTCCACAGAGAAACACTGTCCATCTGCTGTCTGGCGCCATTATCTCATCATGCTTTAATCTCAACTTCTAACGTCACTTGCCCCCCAAACCCTTTGCGTCTTACACACACAAGTTAATGGCACACAAGTTAATTTTTTGCATGTTTACTTTTTGCATGTACACCATGTACGTAAAACCTTGAGAGCTCAATAAATACAGAGATGAAACCCCTGTTTGGGGCTCTTGTTCTCCCGGAAATTGGCCTCTCTCGTATTCAATTCTGTGTCCACTCTCTTGCTGGACAAGAGAGAACTCCAGACTCAAAGTCTGCTACACTGTTCCTTTTGAATCCCCATCTGCTTGCCTTGAGACCCAAATTCAGGCCTGAGTCACCAAGGTTAGAGGAGCATCTGTGAGATAAATAGCTATTTTTTGCTCAATATCTTAGATATCAGCCTATAATCAGGTCAAGGTCCCTTCCCTTTCCCACTGTAGTTTCTGTTAGCCTCCGTGGGCAGGGACCATAGAGTCAAAAGATTGCCAGAATCCATTAGGGTTGGCTGCGATGTAACTTTCACAAAGTCTAAATTTGAATTTCTTTTGAAGAGGAAATATCTAAATATTTAAATAAATATCTAATACCACATGTACATACTCATGTGGTATCTGCTGCTGAGTATTGTGTTTCACACTGTCTGTGTTTTAATGACAGGCTGTTGTTTAGGTATGGTGGGTTTTCCCTGGGTGCCAGTAATTCTCAATCACCTCCTCTTAGTCAAAGGATTCCATTAAACAACTGAAGAAACACTTGAAGCTGGCCAAGGTACTTTATTCATCCCAAGATTTTTCAGAAAAGTGGGCCCAGAGTTGCAGGTACATGGGCGTCATTGGTAGGTCAGTCAGGTCACCTAGCAGCTTCTTGTTTAAGACTTTTGCATACAAAACCATCACTGGTATTTACTGATCTTGCACCAGCCAAGAATGAGGTACTCAGTGTGTATTTAATACTTGAAAGTGTAGATCCTATATATGGAGCATGGCAATTATTCTTTCTCTTATCTCCTACAGAGTATCAATATAGGTCATTAGGAATTTCATACAAGACCCTGAATCATGGACTTATAGGACCATTCTTATAATCAGAATCTTAGAATTTCTTTTCTTTTTTGTTTTTAGAATTTCTATATCTATTAGATTGATATGCTATACACTGTTGCTTTTACACTTATTTACAGCTGGATTAATTTAACTTATTTGAGTAGTTTCACACTAATATTTTCTCTACTTACTAAGTTTTCAAGCCACATACCTTTGCTCTTATAAGGTCAAGAACAGTGGACAAAAGCTAATGCCATTAGGCCAGTCTCGGACCTCTTTGAGTAGTTTCATTATGGTACTAGACTCTTTGTTAAAAAATTTTTTTAATGTTTTGTTTAAATTTGAGAGAGAGAGAAACAGAGTATGAATGGGGAAGGGGCAGAGAGAGAGGGAGACACAGAATTCGAAGCAGGCTCCAGGCTCTGAGCTGTCAGCACAGAGCCTTATGTGGGGCTTCAACCCACTAACTGTGAGATCATGACCTGAGCCAAAGTTGGACACTTAACCAACTGAACCACTCAGGCGCCCCAGTACTAGACTGTTTTTAACTTAGTGACATGTTTTGTGTTTGTTTTTCAGATTTTTGACCTGAAAACAATCATGCTTAAACTCTGAATAAAATAAATACATTTTATTTATTGAAGAGATGTTTTTCCCTGGGCTATTCATCAGATGTTTGTGTGTGTGTGTGTGTCCTCCTTAATTGTGTCTTCAACTGCATCATTGACTCCTCAGATCTTCACTGACTTTCTCTTTCCAGGAAGAGCATGTCAGCGGACATTCTTGTGTCCATCTGTGTTGTCTTTGAAATGTTCTTCATCTCAGCCAGTTTTGTTGTGTTCCTGATCCATGAGCAGATCAGTAAAGGGAAACTCCTGCAGTTCATTAGCAGATTGTAACCTGTCATGTACTGGCTCTCCAATTCTGCATGGGATATGGTAAGAACACCTGTCTGCTGCTGCTTTCTAAATCTCCATCAGGGCTATGGATTGGATGAAAGAGCCTTTGACTTTTCTAAAAGTGTTCTGGCTAATCTAAAGATGAATGAAAAAGGGAAAGGCAGAAGCAGTTGCATATTTTCATGACACAGAGCTGATCTCATGCCACAGAGAAAATCTGTCTACACTGACTGCAACTAACATTACTATCACCCAATTTCCTAGACTTTTCAAAGAAACATTGAGGTAGAAGACTCTTAGTTACAACTCAAAACCAATGCCTCTGACTTCTGATAGGTTTTAACCTCCAGAGTTAGGGTGTTCTTTGCCTTACTAGGAAACTTATTTGTCCTTTGAATCCTTGAGGACCAGATAAATGAGAGGTGAGTATGCTTCCTGCTTTTCCATTTTCCCTCAGACAGCTAATAATTTACTGTGTTGTATTTGCAATATGTGTTAGAAACATAAATTCATATAGCTGTAAATATAGACTACCAGGAGAGCTTGGAAGTACCAAATCTAGTTTGAGAAGGCTTAAATACTCAAGTAAAATAAAAATGAACATTGTAAGAAAACCCTAGTATATCTGAGACAGTACTGAAGAAATTCTCCTTGTAGAGCTATTCGCATGCTAATTATTTGAGGTAAGTTAACATTTAAGTATATTTATTACTGTCTCATTACCTTATAGCAACACAGTAGCTCCAGATCAGAGGATAAAAATATAAAACACAATAAAAAACGATCAGAATGTATCTGTAGGCGTTTATTAGGGCAAACATTTCCATAACCATAAATATTATCACAAATAGATGTCCCAAGTAT